>NC_058493.1:1403333-2105000 GCF_020382885.2 Scatophagus argus
GGCTTCCTCCCACAATACCAAAAACATGCACATTAGGTTAATTGGCTACTCTAAATTGCCCCTAGGTGTGAGTGTGAGAGTGTGTGGTTGTCTGTCTTTGTGTGTTGGCCCTGCGATTGACTGGCGACCAGTCCAGGGTGAACCCCGCCTCTCGCCCGTAGTCAGCTGGGATAGGCTCCAGCTCCCCCGCGACCCTGACGGATAAGCGGCATAGAAAATGGATGGATGGATGAATATTTCATATACACCGATCAGCCACGACAATAGCACCAGAGGTGAAGTGAATAAAATTAATCATGTGCTTACAATGCAGTGTTCTATGGGAAAACCTTGGGTTCTGGAAATCATGTGGATGATTTCCCACCTAAACATTGGACCCCAGAGATCCAACATCCAACATATGAATGATTCACTTGTCAGTGAGCTATATTAGTCAGGTAGCTTAGTCAGTTAACCTCTCGTCTGTGAGTAGATGCACCTGCGTGATGACATGAAACTACTCTCTAACCTTAACCCAGTAGTTCTTTACACCCAAACTTAACCAAACTTAGGTATGGCACATCAGGGAACAGCCATATCATTTTTTTTTTTTTTTATATCATACAGACTATTAGGGGTTGGTCCGTCTGCGTCTGTGTTCTTTTAGCAGTTGATTTGTATAGCCAGTGGCAGTGCACATACAGCAGACTGTGATTAACTGGGATTAGCTCTAGTCTCTAGAGTCATGATTTCTAGAAAGAGACAGTGCTGTTGAGTTTTTTAAATGCATTTTTTGCCCCTTAGACAAGATAAGTGTCATCTAGTTTCATTATTTTCAAGAGAAGGCTCAGAAGTGTACATGTGCCAAAGGTGAAACGCTCATCAAAAGCAGCGAAATATAACAGAAACCTTCATTCATGCTTCTTGATGGCTTCAGGGCAGCTGAACAAGTTGTTACTTTGATTCGTTTTATTGCTGTGGCTGATAATCTCAAAGAAGTATAAAGTTGGATTAAACTGCTGTGTATTCAGTTAGACCACTTTAGACCACTCTGCTTTCCTGTGACCTGTAGTGTCAGTCTGATAACTTGTTCTGGAGGTTCTGATTCTAACTTAAAGTGGATCACAATTAGGTAGTGAGGACCAAGTTGGCCTTGATTAATCATGCATTTCTCCAGCACACACTCTCCTATTTGTTTTATTTAAGGTCCTCTCTAGGGTTCTCATATCTTCAAATATATCTTCATTAACTGAAGAGGCAAGCTGTGTTATGTTACATTTAAAGTGCAAGAGATGGTGTAGACCCAATAAAACACTGAAACAAAACCACCTGCACACACTTTAAAACATGCACAAATATTTTAGACCCGTACATAGATGAAGACAGGCAAACACACACACACACACACAGACACATCTCAACTCTCAACTCTAGTAGTCTACATCACAGTAAGACAGGGAAAGCAGCACCCTGTGCCGTTGAGCTAATTAGCTATTCAGGACTCCTGCTAACCAGCCACATGCTGCTATCTCTGTTCACATACATCTTTCCATTGCACCAAAGGTTCAGTGATTGTTCTCTGACTGTAATCAAGTAGTTTTCTACTGCTAAACTTAACCAAACATAGCTGTGGCACACCAGGAAACAGCCATATCAATATTTTTTTTTCTATCATCATGTTCGGTGTTGGTCAGTCTGTGTTTGTGTTGATTTTGCGGTTGGTTTGTATAAGAAACAGCCGGTGGCGGTGCAGATACAGCAGACTGTGAGCTGTAGTGTCAAGTATACACAACAACCTCTGTGGTGCTGCAGTTCCTCATGCCTGCCCTGCTCCTGCTCTCCTCAGGGTCCCTCCTCCCTCTAAGCTGCTCTCTGCTGCCCGAGTTCCTCTGAGCAATGGAGACTTGACAGGATGGTTGCAGCTACCTGCAGCTAGATGCAGCTAACTGACAGTGGCAGCACTGCCCAGTCTGCGAGGATGTTAGGTGAGGCCTGTGGTTGCCATCTTCTCTCTCCTGTTCACTCTCAAAACAAACTCTGCCAAAAATGCTTACATCTGTTGCTGTGTTTGGAGGGACAGGCAGGCTGTGGACTCTCATAGGTTGTTGTGTTTACCGGGAAAACTGCAGCTCACAATCTGCTGTATCAGCAGCTGCCGCCGGCTGTTTGTTTTATGAATTAACCACAAGATAAACACAGACACAACCAGAGAATACAGTCTCTATCAGTCTCTGTCCCTGAATCAAACTATTAGGTCAGTCAGTCGAATTAATGTTTCCCAGTATTCATCAGAGTAAAACAGACAAACAATGACATAAAATTTGTTCTGGTTTCATCTAAACTGGGTTGGGAGGGGTTAGCCCTAGAGGTGTGGGTGAGTGCAGGCACAATGGAGATTTTTCATTTGGATATACAACTCACGTGCACCATTTTATCCTTTTACCATGGTAAAAGGATAAAAAAACATCTGCAAAGTTCCCCTGTGAGTGTGATGTGAGTTGAAGCTGCAAACTTGAGTCTCCATCTGTGTTTGGGAGTTCTAAGGTCTGACCAGATCAGGTCAGGCACATTTATCATCATTCATTCATACATGATGAGCAAAATTGCTCCAGTTTGTTTGGTTTGTTTCCTGTTTTATTCTGTAGTTGTTTTTCTTGTGTCTTTTCCAGCTTTGCGGTTCTGGTCATATTTTGATGGATGTCTTTGGTTGTAGCGTTTCCCGCTTTACACCCCTTGTCTTTGTTCTTTTCCCTTCTTTTTTTGGATTGCTTTCCCCGCCCTGCATGTTTGCACCTGTGTCTTCTTTTACAGCCCTATTTATACCTGTGCTCTCCTTGTGTGTGTTTTCAGTTTGTCTTGTTTGCCACTTCAGTCTCTGTGTTTGCCCTGTGATCCTTGTATTTGCTTGCTATTTGGGTTATTCTTTTGTTTGGATTTTTTTTTTTTTTACCTGGTTTCCCAGTTTTCCTTCTGTTCATTTTTGAGTACGTTTGTTAATTTAAGTTTGTTTTTTTTTTTCACCTTATCCCTTGTGCTACTGACACCTATACTGACTGACACTTAGTTTAGTGAGTGTTATTGTATTGAGTGTAAAAATATAGTTGTTGGTTGAAAATATTCTCACACTGAAACTTCAAGCTGTTTGTGTTTAAGCTCTTTCAGTATAAAAGATCAACATAAACTCATGGATTAATTATAACAGAGAACTGGACTTGTAAACTCCAGTGGTGGACTCAGTGTTAAGAGTTAAAATAGATCCTGTATATTTAGACATGGTGACGTCACAGCCTTTCATTCCACTCAGCCTCTGTAATAAGGTAAGATTATCTTAGGGTTGTTGGCCTTGTATGCTGAATTAGACGAAGAAGAAATAAGCTGTGTGACTGTTTTGTGTGTTGAAAATCCATCGACTTTGTTTCGGTGAATGAGTAAACATAACTTTGAAAAAATGTAAAACTTTCACCATTACCCGCAGATAGATTTTCATCAGCAATGTTGGCTGTTTAACAGCAAGGACAACAACTCCCATGATCCCTTGCCAATTATGTCCTTCCTCTAGAGACAGAAACTACATACCATACATTTAAATGAGTAGGTGTGTATTGTATCCATAATTTAATTTAAAGAAGTATTGCCCTTACATAAAGTTGGGGTCCTAACATGAAACATTTTTTAAAAAGAGCCATATCAAAGTAAGAGGTATCCTGATTTAATGTCTGTAATATGGATCAAGCTCCAAAAACACTAGCTCCTACATTTCCCATAATGCAACCACCAGCATATTTTGTTAGAGTTCCCCTGCCTCCACACCCTCAGTTTGTAAAACACACATCTTTTGTTAAAACTCGTTTCCAAACCCCATCACTGTGTTGTCATCTGTGTTGGAACCTTAAGACTTAGGCACGTTTTAAGTCTAAGAAGTACTCAGGAGAGATCCTCTTTAATTAACACAGATGCATAAAGATGTGCATTTTTTACATGTTACAAGTAATACAAGTTCTTTGTGGTGTGGGAAGCATTAAGAATGGGAATGTCACAGCTTTAACTTTGTAATGGTATTGGTTCATGTCAGTCCCTGGCTCTCTATTCTACTAGTGCATCTCTAAGGGCATAAAATGCCCCCAAAATATATGAAAAAAAACCAAACAAAACAAAAACATAGCTGATAGTAAAAAGTAAGTCGACTTACATAAATAGCAACTTTTAAAGCAACATATGTATTTGATCACTGTTAAAATTAGCTGCTCATGCCCACATGCAGCAACAACAAACACAGCACTTTAACACAGGAGACCAGTGTGACTATGACAATGAGATGAGATCACAAGATGAAAGTCACCTGACTTTATCCTTTCCTGCATTTTTAAAATACATAACATGACACACAAAGTATGCTTTAAAGAGACACACTATTTACATGCCATCCCATGAGATCATGTCGTAAATTCCCAATTGAAAGCAGTGTTACACTTCATTAAAATGTGTTGTATGACAACAGAAAACAGGACAAAGACGGAAAAGAGAGCCGCATTTAGGCTTTGAATGCACCTTAAATAAACCTGATTTAAAATCAGCCATTCTCTAAATAACTACTGAGCCCCTGTGTCTTGATAAGGTTACATTTTATATGATGAAGAGAATAATCACCAGCTCTCACCTTAGTGGAGTGGTCTGAAGCATATGTAACTGGACCTGACACTGAAAATGTTTCAGAACCCTGCTAACAAATTACATCTTCAGTGCGTCTTTACATGAAGAAGCTTTGATTTCTGACCGACTGCACAAATGGCTTTAACAAGTAATCCCTCCCACACTCTGTCATGGCTGCCCACTCCCGTTACAGTATATTGTCTGTTGTTATAGGTGTTGCCCTGCTTTTGCTATTATTATCCCACTATTGGTCCTCTAAAGTAAGCCAGTGATCCAGCAGGAACCAGTTGGTGCAGAGTGCTGGCACGCTGAACACCGTCCTGACACTGTGCTTCCACTGGTGTGGAAACTCAGTTAGGGGAACTGCTCCATGCTGCACTGCATGGCTACGACTCAGTAACTTCATAGTGGGACAGCCTGACTTTCTGTCAGTGCTTATGTGTGTGTGGCCTAGTATGGACATAATCCTCCATTTGGGTGACAAATCAAGTCCTTTTCAGACATGACTTTATATTTTCAGTCTCAACCCACTCATACTGTTCATACCGACCTTGAATAGAGCTGTGTATTAGAACAAACAGCTGCCAAAATAATAAATTCTCTCACACAATGGATAAGACACCTTTGACAATACTATGTGTAAATATAAAAATAAAATACAGTAATATTAAGATGAAATCAAGTCAGGAGTCACTCTTGTGCTGGATTTATGTTTGACCCAAGGAGTAACTGCAGGCCCATTATAGATACATAACTAACTTTGGCAGATACCCACCTGATATGATATAATAATAAAGATATGATCATAATAAACTTAATTTAGCACTTGTCAAAAAAGTAAAAGAAGAACACTTCATAAGCTTCAAACTGTAGAATATATTTTTGCATAAATGAGGACTATGGATTTTATCCTCCTTTGGACGCACTTTAGGAAGGGATGTCTTAGTGGCCAGAACGAACATGAGGAGCGATTACAGCAAACAACAGGTGTAAGGATCACTCACTGTCTTTAATGCACAAGCTGGGGTTTGATACGCAGGAGAGCAGTCAGAAAAGGCAAAGAAATCCAAAGGGTCTTGCAAAGGCAAGGTCAAAAAGGGCAAGCAGATGTCCAAAGAAACAGGAAGTCAAAACACGAGAGAGAAAGCAAGCAAAATCTGTTTCAGTTTTAACATGAGTACCTGACAGAAACATTGAAATTGAAATTGAAAAATTGTTAACCTATCCTTAATAGACTTTTCTATCCAATAATCTTCACCAGCATCAGAAGCACATGAAGCCCAGCCAGATCATCAATTCCTATTTTACCAGTGGTACCAAAAGCTCAGATAAAGCCACTGTCCAACAACAAACGACAAAGTCACCCACACTACACTGAAATTTGTCAGGTTGACATATGACTTTAAAGCAATGCTAATGTCTCAGTGTTTGCAGGATGTGTAAATTGGCAAATATTTGCTGTTATGGCCGACAACTTTATATGCTGGGGTTATTGGTTGTCTTTGTGTCTGTCAGCTTGTTTTGATGTTTCATTCCTCGCATTAGCCAAAAAGTGATGAGTGCATTTGTAAAGACAAAAGGAACAGCTGTACAGATGGGATGATACTCTGCCTGATAACCCTTTTCACATCATCTCTGCTTTTGATCATTGTGTCTAGCTGCTGTGTCTCTGCGGAGGGATAAACATTAAATAGTCCAGGAAGCAGAAACCCTCTGAATGACCACAATTACGGCTGGTTAGTACAGCAAAAAGAATAATCCAAGGCAGTTTAAGGAGTGTCACAGATGTGGTTATTTTATTCATCCATCTTGGCAAACAGCACAGAGTCATCAGAGCAGCAACAACACTCATGTTGTTAAAATAGCGCCTATATATAGTGTGTCTCAGCTAATGACCCTGGAAGATTCCACCCACGGGGATCCACCGCTGGCCAACATAACACACATCTTTATATACATGCAAACATATTCCGTAACCTATACACACCCATTTACATCAGCTGTCACTAAAAACAAACACATCTAAATCACCTTGCATTTGTTATACTACACTGCACACATATCCATCACCCCACACCAATTCACAGTCGGTTTTCCCCCAGAACTATAAAATCTGTGCCTGTTGCCTGGGGAAGCCTTTTGCCTGCACACCCTGAAGACACAACAACTGGTGAGTACACAACACTTCTTGATCTTCTTAATGCAAACGCTGAGCAACCTGAGCAATACAGCTTAGCTTACCACATTTCTAACCAATTAACACATATTAAATATACACATTTAATACTCTGTCCCTCTCCTCTAGGTAGAACTGTGGCCCACACAGCACCTATCAACAAAGTCAAAGTCAGACCTGCAAAAGGACAATGAATATAATGATAAATATTCAAGAAATAAGGTAAATACATCCATATAAATGTGTAAACAAGCAATGTGTTAAAATGTATTGTGCAAATCTTCAATAAAGTGCTGTTGCTCTTAAAGTGCCTATGTAGTTATTAAAGTGCATATGTAGTCATACTCAGTCAAAGTGCGTGGTGATATATGTGCAAACCAGGTGATGATGTGTCCTTCGTCACACCCTCTTTGTCCTGCCTAGAATTTATCTTGGTTAAAGCCTTGGCAAATAAATGCAGTTTATTAACTCTTTCACACAGCTTTTGAATTCTTTCTTTGGTGTCCCTTACCTTACATGCTCATACTCACAATGTCATGTAATTGCTGGACGAAGTATTTGAAGTAGGCTTGAAGGTTGTGCATCTCTGGTTGTCAGATGATGGAGGAAGAAGAGAGGTACAATGTTTATTTTATTTGATCATTTTTCTGTTTTGTCTAGGTTCAAGTGCTAGGCTAGAATGCGAATAATTTTGAGTTTGTAGGTATGCAAGAAGTGAAAGATCACTCTCTTTACAACTGCTGATGTCCTGTTATTCTCCAACAAATAGGAACTGGGGTGTTTCACTTTCACATGGCAGACTTCTAGGTATTTCCTGTTTCCTACAGTTTCAACCATGATGGTGATCATTCCCTTATCTTACCCAAGTAGTTCTTTCTTTTAACCATGACGACAGAGGTTGGTAGAATATATACTGCACGAAATGCAGCTGTCTTGCACAGAACTTTTACACTGACCTTTGCACAATACACCAACTGAACTCCATTTGCACACTATCTCAGTTGGTACAGGCCTGTTGTATATATTGTCATTTAATTGTTTATACTTTATTTTGTTTATGCTATATACTTTTATAGGCTATACTTTTATACTGCTGTTTTTATATTTCTAGCTATTTTGCATATTTCTTTATATATGTTATTGGGCTTATACCGAGAGCAGGGAAACTGACTTCGTTCCACCTCATGTTTTTAACATGTGTGAAATGACAATAAAGCTCCTTGAATCCTTGAATACTGGCCAAATGATCAAAAATATGTTAATGCAGTTTTTAAGAAAATGTAGTTATGTAGCATTTGACTGTGCTACCCTGCTAGAGGAGAAAATAATTCACTATTGAAAATATTGCAAAATTCATTCATCCATCCATTTTCTATACTGCTTATCCTTCAGCGTCGAGGGGGGGTGAAGCCTATCCCAGCTGACTACGGGCGAGAGGCGGGGTTCACCCTGGACTGGTCGCCAGTCAATCGCAGGGCCAACACACAAAGACAGACAACCACACACTCTCACACTCACACCTAGGGGCAATTTAAAGTAGCCAATTAACCTAATGTGCATGTTTTTGGTATTGTGGGAGGAAGCCGGAGTACCCAGAGAAAACCCACCACAAGGGTATGTTCATTTTCATCTTCATCTTTGTCTTAGTCCACTTATGGGCAAAGATGCCCAGCCCCTCCTCTCAGCAGCCACTTCCATCAGCTCATCCAGGCGTATACCAAGGCATTCTCAGGCTAGACAAGAGATGTAGTATGTCCATCGTGTCCTGGGGCTGCCTCAAGGTCTCCTCTCAGATGAACATGCCTGAAACACCTAGGTAGATGTCTGGGAGGAATCCTGACCAGATCCCCGAACCTCCTTAACTGGCTCCTGTCGATGGCAGGGGCAGCACCTCTACTCTGAGCTGAAAGCGAAGCCCAGCCACCCTGCAGAGAAAACTCATTTCAGTCGCTTGCATTCTCGAACCTCGTCTTTCGGTCACTATCCACAGCTCGGGGCTGTAGGTGAGGGTTGGAACAGAGATAAACTGGTAAATCAGGCATCGCTTTTCAGCTCAGCTCTCTCTTCACCACGACAAGCCGGCATCACAGCAGATGCTTCCTGCCTGTCAATCTCCTTGCTCTGTTTTTCCCTCACTCATGAACAAGACCTTGAGGTGCTTCAGTTCCTCCACTTGGGATCAGACACTCCTCAGGGAAACACATACCAATGGCACTTCTGCTGTGTCTGTCTCTAAGTGGCTCTAAAAGCCTGCTGGAGACGCCACTCACACTAACCTTAATGGTAGATCATCTCTCTGGACACACACTTCCGCACATGCACACACTGACACAGTCTCTCTCTCTCTTGGTCTCTCTCTCTCTGTCTGTCCCTTTAAATGCCAGATGGCAGTTATTCCTTTCCAGTCTCAGTGTGCAGCACAGTCAGAGTCCCTGTTGTCCTGATAATCGGTCTTCCCCTTCTTCCTTTTGGATTACAGTGATCATCAAAAAAATCCAGCATGAGTATTTGTTCAGTGACTCTATAAATGACGGTGAAATGAATCGGATATATTTCCTCTGAGGAGAATGTATGAGGAGTCAGCAGAGGGCTTGGTCATATCAGAACACAGCTTTTGTCTCCTGTGAGTTGAGAAGGTGGGGTGGGGGAGCCTCTGTTTAAACAACTCCAGCAAAGTCCAGGTTTTAGCTCACTAAGTTAACCAAAGGAAGGGTTAAATTTTTTAAACGCAACATGTTCATCTGTGTGTCGAATTCTTCCAGATTTTGGTGACTGATCACGTTCTGAATTTAATGTTATTGCCATGCGTTCTGCCTGGATACCGATTCAGTACAACTCTGTGTGTGTGTGTGTGTTTTCAGTGTGCAGAGAGTCAGCTCCAGAGCGCGATGTTCCTGCCAGAGTTCGCTCTCTCACCTCAGGGCAGCTTCATGGAGGATGCCACAGAAGATCAGTTTCTTACCTACAGAGCTGACGACCAGGTCAGTCCACGTTCTTTACTGTTGCTGGACCAGTATGGCTTTGCAATAGCTGAAGCTAAGATTTTGAAATTGCGGTTAATTGCTCCGATGTTGCATCTTACCTAAGTTTTGGAATTTCAATCTCATGGCTCACATGTGGGGTTTTAAAGTTTGTCTTTTGTCACTGAGAAAACAAACAGGCCATACTGATGTTACCTGGGCTTCACCAGTGATAGGTGATAGCCTGTGATTAGGATCATTGGTGTGGACAGAAGGTAACTTGATGACATCTGTGAAGACTTATATAGTTGTAACATGAATATTTCATCTATAAAAATGGCTGCAGAACAAACTGGACTTTAATTTTGCATTGCTCTTATTCTGACAGAGTGGCTGTGATGTGATTTTTGGCACAGTAACCAAAGTCACAATTTCAATTCAATTAAATTTATTTATATAGCACCAAATCACATCGTCAGCATCTCATTACACTTTCAAATTTGAGCAGGTCTGTTGTCTAACAATTGATTTTTACAATTACAGTCATGACAAGAGAAATGGTGACTAGCTTTTCCTCTATGGCATGAACACCTGACGTTGTTTTTTCAGAATTTGTGGCAATAAGGTTCAATAACTAATGAAAAGTCTCAAGGAGCCAAGTCATTAAATTATTTTCTGTTTTCTCAAAGTTATATTTCTGCTTGATATCATGTTGCATCTCGTCCATTTTGTTGTGGCGCAACAACACACAATTGCACTTCTACCTGTGACGTATTTGTCTGGACAGTCAAAAACCTTTGAAGGCATTTTTCTCTGTTTCATTGTGAGCCTTCTTACTGTGATTTGCCTTTGTTGGTTGGTTGATTAAAGTCGTGTGCGTTGGCAAAATATCCTTGTTGGTTAGTGCTATTAGAGCCTTGTGTTTTTCACTGCAAATGACAATGATTCACAAACTACACCTTTATCTTGCAGAGCTAATTATCAAGTCATTAAGTCCAAAATGTGCCCAAACACTGGCCTTTTTCTTGTTTTGGTGTCTGACGTCAAGATTTCCCCCCTTTTTATCTTTCTGTCAAGTGTGTGGATGTGCTTGTTAGGAGTGTATCAATCCCTGCCTGTCCTCCATCTGTTTTCACAGTATGCTAAATAATTAGTCAAGAAAACTGTCAGGAGTGACATGATATTGATTCATATCTAATCAGCTCTGCCTTGATTGACATTTTGATCTGAGTGTGTAGAGCAGTGTGTGTTCAGATACATTGATGATTGTTTTTTTTTTTTTAATTTTATTGAATATACATAGCATTCAATTGTTTTGGTCTGTGATGCTGGTTCTCCAGTGTGACATTGAGGGTCTGAAAATGTTATTTATTTTACTTTCAATTGAAGTTGCATACTTATGACACACTGAAAAATTCACATTACTCACCCAGGACTTGACTCACAGTGAATGATTACAAGTCCAGTGCTGCACCAAACTGAGCCCACAGATGAATTTAGTGGCACTGAGTTCCCCACTGGCCTCTAACATGCTGTCAAAAGTTCTCTTTTGTTTTGTTAGTGGCAGTGGTTTGCTTGTTTTTGCCTCAGTATTTTCTAATATTTTCATATTATATCTATAATGTGTTGCTCTGTGACTGTGAATATCTGATCTCAACATGTTTAATGTGAATTGATTTGCGTTTGTGTCTGTGTTTCAAAGGAGCAGTTGTTAGGGCTTGTATAAATCTGATCACAGCAGCTCTATGACATATACTCCTGTTCCGGTTTGTAAGCTTAACATGAGCAACGCTTGTCATGCTTTTCTGAGACTTGTGCGATCTGTGTCTAAACATCGATTCAGGATTGATAACAGATTTCACTTTTTTTGTTATTTTCCTTGTAAGGTTTTAAGGAAGCATGGACAATGACATTGGTTGACTGGTTGATTATACAGCAAAGTGTGTACACGAGCATACTGGCATGTTTGCACACAGAAATACTGTACACAAACATGCTTCAGGCCCCATGTAAGTGTTTAATATTGGTGTCGGCAGCAGATGGTGTTGCCCAAGTGCAGCTGAATAGATTAGAAGCTACAGGTTTTCCTCCACTCTGGCTGATAGTGCTCTGTCACATTTTTCTAGCTTACTGTCTGTCCTACATTCTGCTTCATGTGGACTAATGTGCATCACAATCTCACAATCCAAAGGATCTGAGAGGACCCCCCCCCCCCCTCCCCCCTCCTGGACTAAAAAGATAGGAAGCATTTTGGCTCTATAAGTTGCAAACACTGAAACCAAAAGATTTAAATGAGAACTCATTTCTCAGCGATACTGTAAAACTCATTCACCAATAACATGGTTATTTACTTGTTTATGTGACCATCCCATATGGTCTAGCGGTTAGGATTCCTGGTTTTCACCCAGGCGGCCCGGGTTCGACTCCCGGTATGGGAAACGCTGTTAATGCTGTGTTATTTAGTAGGGGCTTGTGGTTGCCAGATCGATTCCACCCTGCACTGGCAAGAAAAAATTGGGTTTGGTGGAGTAATCAATAATGCAATTAATGTAACTCACTGGCCAGAGTACAGGAGCTGAGATTGAGTTTGGATGCGAGAGGCATTATTTCTGCTTTTTCCCATCACTTTTGTAAAGTCCAACCCCAAGCTGTCTGATTTGAAAAACTCTGGCCCTTGGACAAACATATTTGAGAAACTGTCTTAATACTACTTAATACTACAGCAGTCTTAATACTACTTAATACTACAGCAGTGAGGTGATGCAAGTTAATTCTGGATAAAGGACAGTTGGGAGTAAATATTTGGAAGAAGGATAATGACAATCATTTCAATTTATTTTCAATTTATTTATATAGCACCTTATACAATCAAAATTGCCTCTAGATGCTGACCCAGAGCCTGAACCCCTGAGCAAGCAGACAATGGCAAGGAAAAACTCCCTGTTACCTGTAACTATTAAAGACTTGTCTCTCAGTACTTTTTAAATTGCCTAACCTGTCTGTGGCTCTCAGCCCCACGTGCTTTGATCCCTACTTGACATCTTAATGATTAAAAAATTGGTGAAGAACTTATTTTTTATCTCTTTATTTATAAAATTCTCAGTCATGTCCTAAAACGCCTGGCCACTGTAGATTTTGGTCAACAGTACAAACAGGAATACTTTTGTAGTTACATTCAGTGTTGCATTCAGTGTTTGGATCCACACATCAGAATTGTTGACAAGAATAAAAAATATAAAATATTACAAGACTTATGTCATTTGTGTGGATGTTGGGAGCTGCTTTGGTGCCCAGTGGTTGGTGGTTCTCTCCTGGTCAGATTTATATATTATATTTTATATAATTAGGGGATGCTTTTTGCACTCATGATTACAAGGTGCAAAACGATGAGGGATTTGCCACAGACTGCCTGGATGCTCTTGAGGAAGAAGCTAAAGAAATTCTTTCTACCATGTTCTTTATATATTCATTGTCTTTGGTTCCACTTTGCACTTTTCCAAGTGCAGTCAGAAGCTAAATTGATTTCTAAATGTGTGCTGGCTTTTTAAAATGAGTTTCTACTGACTCTTTAAAAATAGGAATCTATATTGGCCACACACATCACCATGGAGCTAGCAATGTAAAGAAATGGGTGGAAATTTAGGGCTTATAGTTGAATTATTGTTAGTAAGTGTTGGCCCCAAAAGTAGTGTTGGTCTCATGCTGCATTTCTGTAGAGTTCTGTGTGCTTCAGGCTTCAGTGAGGAGAATGAGGTCATTTTCTACTCTCCGCTGTTGTTTTGAAGAAAAAAAAAAAGCAAAAAAAACACAAAAAAACAAAACCCCAAATTGCTTCACAAATGCAAATTGCTCTGAAAGTAACACTGAAAATTAGCCTCTCTCACCCACACACACAATGCGCCCATTCTTCTCCATATAACCTCTGTAATAAGGAGATTTTTTTTTCCTTTTCGACTAAATAAAACCACAGTGCAGTAAAGTGATCCATCTGGAATTGGGGTACAGTTAATGAGGAGATGTCTCTGCACAGCTTTGGAGTCACATCCATGCACATAACTCAGGTTAACTTCAACATATGTTGTATTTTGAAAGCCTCACAGATGACAGATATCATACAAATGGTCTCTGATGAAACACAGAAAGCTTGTTTTCAGGAACTTTCCTTGGTTGCATTGCTTGGGCTCATTCTGGTCCTCTGCACTACTGGGGGTTGTTGTTGTACTGCTGTGTGCCTGAGACTGAGAGTGACATTATGTGTCTGTGAGGAAACATCTGATCACTATCGTAACAGAGCCCATTGCACAAAACTCTCCTTTCTATGGTGCTCTTACATTCATTGAGCTTCCTCAATGAGCTACTAGCACATCTGCTGACAGTGACTAATACAGACTCACCTGGCATCCAAACAGGAGAGCCTCACTGAAGTGGATCATGCATCTATCAAGGCCTCATGAGATTGACAGTGACCAGGCTAACAGCAACAATAACTGTTTTTAATATGTGATAAAAAAAAAAAAAAATAGTGTGATAATAGTGTGACACCCAAGCCCCACATTCTCTTTGGTTTTATTATTAGGTGCAAGTGGAATTAAAAAACTATCAGAACTCAAACTGTTCTCAGAACTAGAATGGATCTGAAAACTCTTGAACTTAGACTTGGCTTAACACTGGACACACTGACTGAGCTTTTCAAAACCGGGAGCATTTTTGATCAGTTCATATGGGGCTATGTGAACACATCAACAAGTGAGCCGGGTGGTCTCGACTCTATTCCAGTCAAATCTCGGAAGGATTTGTCGGCATGAATGGAAACAAACTAACCTCTATCAATGTGCTTATTGTGAAATCTGTTCAGGAAGCAATCTTATAATAGATCTGTATGAGCTATGTCTATATTTATAAATATCATGGTAGCAGGTATGCATGTCAGCATCAGTAACCTCCCTGATTAATAAGTCAATAGTTGTTAAAACTGCTGTGCTTGTATCCTACTCTGTGTACTTTCTCAGTTCATTAAGACCATCAAAAACTATGTAATGGTAAGGCCCAAATCATTACTGTACTCGTTTTCTTCCTGTCTCCACCTATTAGCCATTAGCCTACTCATAACATGTGGTGGGTTTGTAGTCTAATTATAACAATAGTTCTTATGAACAGTTATTTCTTTGTGAGTTCTATGTGACTTGAAAAAACATAAATATACACATCAGAAGCATTAAAGTGCTGCATGAACTTGTTTTGTTTTGGTTTTTTTTTAAAAAAAGGCAACGTGAACATGAAGTATTGCAGGTGCATGCGGTACTCTTTCTGACAGTTTGCACTGGAAAGATCACGTAAGATTGTTCACATCTCAAAGCAGTGAGATGTGAAGAACCACCCATATGAAAACATTTTTACAAGGTGCAAATGTCAGATAGATTTCAGAGATGTCATCATCACTTGCTTGTTAAACACACACACACACACACACACACACACACACATACACACACACACTACAAACGATGAAAAGAGGAAAGGCTGACCTGAGTTTTTCAAAGCTTCAAAGATTTTGTTGTTACCATGGCAACAGATGTCCAAATCAGTATTTGAATGCCTCAGGATGGAGCCGTTGCATGTGCTGCACCCAAGAAAAGGCAAAAGACCGACTAAAGGTATGAAAGTAAGTTTCTGCGTGCCGTTTCATTGGTCTCTCAACTCAGTCTCAAATAAAACCAAGCGTGTGCACATGAAAAATATCTGCAAACACTTCTTCTCCGCCTACACAAATCTAGTTAACAAGGGGCTGAGGCAGTGACAGTGGCTGATGTCTCTCAGCCTGTCGTCCTCGTTTGACTCATAGTAATAACAAAGTGTATTAATAAATGATGACTGCTAGTTTGAAAGAAGTATGATAACCTGTAGTTAGTTGATTGGCAGGCACCACCCACCCGAAAAGCATTATGTTCTCATCTTTAAATAGGCCTTTATTAGTCCCACAGTGGGGAAATTTACAGAGCTGTCTCTGCATGGACATTTCACTCCACTCTACTGGGTCCTGTCGACTATATTGCCTCTTAATAGTGTGGCGTAGATCAAGGATTCCTGTTGATTTCTTGATTGCGTGTTGTAATGTGTGTGTGTGTAAACAATTTATTTTAAGGATTATAAAAGGCTTTTTTTCAGTCATTTTAAACACAACTGCACACACACCATTTTGAGGGGTTAAGGCGGTGGTAACCTAAATTAATTTGGTTATATTAATTTTGACCCAATCAAACATCCATCCATCCATCCATCCATTTTCTACACCGCTTGTCCGTCAGGGTTGCGGGGGAGCTGGAGCCTATCCCAGCTGACTACGGGCGAGAGGCGGGGTTCACCCTGGACTGGTCGCCAGTCAATCGCAGGGCCAACACACAAAGACAACCACACTCTCACACTCACACCTAGGGACAATGTAGAGTAGCCATTTAACCTAATGTGCATGTTTTTGGTATTGTGGGAGGAAGCCGGAGTACCCGGAGAAAACCCACACAGGCACAGGGAGAACATGCAAACTCCACATAGAAGGGCCCAGACCGGGATTCGAACCTGGAACCCTTTTGCTATGAGGCGACAGTGCTAACCACTGCACCACCGTGCCGCCCCACCCAATCAAACAGACACAGCTTTTGCAGTCTTTTTAGGTTGTTTTTGATTGATAGCATTTCATGTGGGTGCCTTGTGTTTTAGACCCTCAAAGTGCCTTGCATTTTGGCAGGACTCTTAAGAAAAAGAAAGAAAAACATTGGACAACATTTACATTTTCATGGAGAACAAAGTACCAAACATTGTTACATTGTTTCAAACACACAACAGCAGGCCTAGAAGAAGCTGTGTTTGTGCCTCTTCATTGGTGGCAGCTGTAGGCGGAGGCATTGTGTTTTCAGGTTGTTCAGCTGTCCAACCATCTGTACCTCACAAATCCATACAGGGAATTTCTTCAAATTTGGCACAAAGGTCCACTTGGAGTTGAACTGAATTAGAATGTGGTGGTCAACGGTCAAAATGCTGCTGTGACCTCATAACAATAGTATAAAATAAATAAATATAAAAATAAATGGAGCTCATACACCAAATATAACAAAATTTCACATGTCTAATAGGATACAATGAGGCAATGATAACATTTTACAACTAAAAGGTCCAAGGTCAACTTCACTGTGACATTCTAATGTTTGTCAGCTGTCTCCCGCTCCATGTTAGCAGAAATAACACAGTTAATAACTCAAAGTTCTTGTTAAATAAATGTTTCCTAAAGATTATTTTAGATAGTTCTTATGGTATTCATGTGCATTTTCAATAAGTTTGGTTTTCACTAGATTGAATGTCATGATAGACAGTTGAACACTGCTCCAGTTTGGGTCACATGGGTGTAACTCAGTCCTCCGGCTCCACTGCTAGATCACTACCGCAACCTTGCAGGCTCCTAACCTTGATCATACATCTGAAACAGTTAGTCTAAATGACTAACCACTTGGCATTATCACCCAGCGAAACAGCCTCCACTGCTCACTGGATGGTTCTCTGCTCTGGAAGCAAATGGAAGTCAAGTGTAAGCGTGTGTTTGCTCACCTGTAATGTGGAAAGTTCCTGGATCCCCTTATCACCTGCCTCTGACAAATCACCCTCAGAATGTGATTCATATTAAAAAACAGAGCCAGTCAGCACAGGAAAACAAGTAAAAATTTCATTCTGTCTGAATGCTGTCACAGTAAAGACTGTACTCAGAGTTAAATTACCTGCAGCTTTCTGCGCTCACTTCATCATGCATTAAGATATGATTGAGCTCATTTTATACAAATGCAACATAAAGGCATGACTTGTGACCAGCTGTGACAAAATGCTCAAAAAGGTTTAGATTTCAGGCTTTCGCTGCTCTTGGCCACGGCCTGAACCACAAAAAGAGAACATGGCGCAGGGCAGCCAACAACAGCTCCATCGAGGCTGTATTCCTGTCTCTTTCTCTCGGTATCCATCTCCGTATGCATGTTTCAAATTCTCTGCAACATTCTTCCCTGGCTTCCCTCTTCTAACCCTGTCTATTGTCTGGAATTGCAGAGGCAACATACATAAGAATTAAATACAAGGTCTCTTTTGGGAATAGAGTTCAGTCATAAAGTGTTACTTACATTGGAGGTGGGTAAGACACATACTGACTAATAATTTTGTCATTTCCCTAAGGTCTTACTGCAATAGAGGCCTGCTGCCACAGACAGATTTAAATCTGCAGCTATGCTTGCTGCTGGCTCAGCTGCATTCCAAGAGAATTCCTGTATATTTAAAAAGATGATTTGAGATGATGGATGAGAGCAATGCTGAGGATCTATGGTGGCTTGGGTAAAGACCAGAGAGGAAAGTGAAACTGGGCATGTTGTGGGATTGTGTCCCAACCATCAAACTTTTCACAGAAGGCAGTGTGGATGACGCTGAACTACATAACTATTCTGAGCTCTCATTCTACATTTGCTTTCGGCTATACAACCTGAATTTATTAACAGAATCAGCTTTTTGTCAAGTTTTCTCAATGGAATTTGAGGTAGGTTATAAGTTGCCGCCGGTATACTTACACATATGGCTAAATTCAATTTACAGGAAGATAGAAATGGTCATACAACTTAACACAAGTATGCAAAGTTGTAGTGGTTGTAGCAAATTTCCATTTGATACAGCAGCATTATTTTTGTCTGACCACTGCCACCTCTTGTGGTATTCACAACGTCAGATGTGGAAAGCACAACGTTTGCTAGTTTTGACATTTTCTTCATCTTTTTGTGAATGGCAAGCTAATATATTATAATGGTAGTCGTACAGGGGAAAGAAGTGGTATACAGTATATGTTGTCTAGCACTGAACTGAATTCAGATTCAATAAAATGCCATTGAACCCTTTTCACTTTACCCAGAATGGTCTCCAGTGCATATATAATTAGAATGGACTTTAAAGTGAAGTAATTTTAAATGTGGTAATGTTGGAAACACATTAGAGAATTTTTATGTACCCTTTTAAACATGTGTGGAGTGGATCTTTAGTATCAAAAACATTGATTAGCACAGCTTTAATGGATAAATCCAACTTTGGCCTGTGTTTCTATCAGTATAACACTGTAGTCACCAAGTTATTGCAAGACATTGCTTGTGGATGGGACAAGAAACATCAGCAGTTAAACAATCAGATGGGTTGTAACAAGCCAACAGATTAATCTAATTATCTAAAATACTTCTTCTCCTTCTTCACCCAGCCGACTATCAGCAGGATGGTTCTCCCTTGTGAGCCGGGTCCTGCTCAAGGTTTCTTCCTGTTAAAAGGGAGTTTTTCCTTGCCACTGTCTGCTTGCTTGGCGGTTCAGGCTTTGGGTTTCTGTAAAGCACCTAAATTTTGATTGTATAAGGTGCTATATAAATAAAATTGAATTGAACTGAATACTTAATTTGAAGGTAAAGCTTGAAGCAACCACACCTGAAATGCGGTTGCTTGTCCTTCATGGATCAAGAAAATGCACAAATCAGTCTGTCAAGTGTGATAAATGTTTTAAAGGAACAGTTTGACGACAAAACATCCTGCAGCTATTGAGTGGGTGTGCTGGAACTGGCTTTCTAATGGCAGTTAAAAAGGGAAACTGTGGTTGTGGCCTAATGGCTCTTTGCTCCAGTGCTTGTTTTTGACGTGACACATGCTGGAGATGAAATACCCTGCAGCCACACTGTGGTCTGTGGTCTGTGGTGTGTGTGTGTGTGTTTCGTCTCCTTGCTGTGAATTGCTCATAAATGCTGCTCCTTGGTTGGCATATTGATTAATGATGATGAGATTATAACTCGACACACTTGAGTGCCAGTCCAGCCAGTCTGCTGGGTTCTGGACTGTTTGTACTCTGTGTCTGAATATTTGCATTTTTGTGCATGTGTGTTTGTTGCCATGAGCTCTAGAAAGCTGTGCGTGCACTATGTCTTTATGTTTTAATATTCTCTGGGTAAATATGGAAACCCCAGAGAAATGAACAGTTGTGGGGAGTGTTTTCTGAAATCCTTAAAGATAAAACCTAGATTCTTCACTATTTGTGTGGTCACAACCATTAGCAATTTAAATTCTCTGTCCCCTGTAGAATATTCAGCTTTTGGATCCACCTTGCTGGTCCTCTTGGGAAGTGGTAGCTAGCTAGCCAGCTGAGCATTAATTAACGGTTACACCAACAACATGGACTTTACACACACTTTATACTGTCTTCATCTTTCATGTGAGACACTCCTTGCACGTCATTGGTACATCAAGTGTTGTCCACGGACGACGAAAGCGCTGATTGGTGAGCTCTGGCTGCTTGTGTTTTTCCTCCAGGTTTCCAATGAAAGAAATTGTTGATAGCATAAAAGAAACATTAGGGAAGCTAAAGCAAGTTTTTGTAGTCGTCAACCTTAAAATAACAGATTATGCAACTCACTTCATATCTCTGCTTTCTTTCATGGGGTATTGAGACAAGGTAAACTTTGCCCCAGTTGCTCTATATTGCATCATCACTATCTGTAGGCTGATCATGTCATATAACATATTTATTTATCTTGTGTTGTGCTGGTGCAATCAGTGGGTGGAATCCAATGCTGAACTGTAACACAAAACCTTCTGTGCTCATATCTACAGCAGGACCTCCATTCATCTCTTGCATCAAGTGTAAATCCAGCTTTACTCTGGGTCCATGTAATTTTAGCTCCTGCAGAGTGCTATGCTTCTGTGCATTCAGTCCTGTCAATCCTGAAGCACAGCTAGAATTTGACCAAGTGCACCAGCCAAACACCAGAAAATATATGTGTGTTAATTAGCCTAAATTATAAAATCAGAGAGACTGTTGCTAGGTTTAGATAATAATGACAGTGTAGGAAGACTGGGCATGCCAATCTGAAGATTAGGCAGTTAGATATAAGCAGAGATGATTTAGATAGAGTTGGAGTTACAGCACAGACAATGGGCTGAATGAATAGGCCGGTATTGGATTATTTTCTTTCTATGCGTTCATGCTTGTCCCTAACAGATTCTTAAAAGATTTTCCATCAGGTTAAGCACTGTTCATATAAATAATTATAAGTATTCACTTGCATACGCACGCACACTGCAGTGGTGAAGGTATTTTCAGGTCTCAGTGGATGTGCTTGAGACTTTTGTTATGCTGTCATAGCAACTGACCATAAGCTGAATGAATGGTGACATGCAGTCTTAATGAAGTGTCCACTCTAATGCGGTCTCTGTGGGGCAAGGACATCTCTACAACACCCATACTGATGTTGATACCAAAGGCTCAAACTTCTATTTTAACACTCTGATAGCATCTCATTAGGCTTCAGTGCCTCCTCTGCTCCACATTGTGACTGTTTCATCTAAGTTATTTATTATCATTTTCGCAAAGGTCCAAGAGGACTGAAATTTCATCTGTGCTGTATGTCGTGCATGTATAGCATATTTGATAAAAAAGTTGACTTGACTTGACTTAACAATAAGGTCATTAATCATCAGCACAAGCCTTGCTCAGTTTCCTGAACAAGGCTTTTGTTAGCAGCCTCCACTTCTGGCACTTCTTTCTTCAACAATCTTTGTGTAGATACCAGCCTGTCTGCTTCTTTTCTTTGAATAAAAACTTGTGCCCCTCATGACATATTTTAAAAATGTTACACACAAATTCTACATTTATCAATGGTACCAAACTTGGCAATGGTAAAATGAATGGTAAATTCGTGGACTGTGCTTATATATTGCTCTTCTTACTTTACAACAGAGCATTCACCCATGCACCAAACATACCATACAAAGTGCCACCTTTTTATCAGGAGTGATAACCTTTCATACACTCACACACCCACCAAACAGCCATCAGGAGCAATTTAGGGTTCAGTGTCTTGCCCAAGACAGGGCCAGGTATTGAATCACTGGCCTTCTGATTGGTGGAGGACCACTCTACCTCCATCCATGCAATAAAGACAAGCTCACAGAGCTGCCAGTCACTCTTTTTATTTGTCAAAAAAATTCCAGCTTTTACCTTCCCCCGACACAAAATATTGTTGTATTGTTTATGAAGAGATAATACAAATGAGAGACTTACTTAGCTTTTGATAGCAGCTATTTTTAATTATTTTATTTGTGGTTGTGATGTGGCTCAAGGGTTGGCAATGTTGGTCTGTTGGTCCACCACTGTTGTTCAAACTGAAATATCTCAACAGCTATGTGGAATTTCGTACATTCATGTACTCAGAAGATGAAACCTTCTGGCTTTTGTGATCCTCTGAGTTTTTATTCAGCACCACTAACAGCATGAAGTCGTAATTTGTCAACATGCTAATATTGCTAACATGCTAACTGGTTAACTTAAGATGGTGAACAGTATTAACATGAGCATATTTCCTAAAATATTAAAGCATTAGGGTACTAAAGAATTCTCAAAATATTTCTCGAAACAGGCTGCAAATAATTGGTGCTGAATATTTCATTCATTGACAGATAAAATCAGTGAACAATGCTAAAAACAAATGGGAGAATTGATACCAGTTTTTCTAAAGCATTAGCATGACTGTCTCTTCTGTGAGGCGTAGATGTGGTGTTACAAGTGTTGCTCGGATGCTGAAATGATCTTCTACCCATCTCTCAGTCACTGCTGATGGTAAAAACCTTTCTCAGCATTGTTAATGTTGTGTTAGCTTGTGTTTGGTTTAAGTTCAGTGTTTGTTTTCCAGCATCAGGAGCCTCATACTGCCCCTCAGCACCCTGGGATACCCTGTTTTCCCTCGCGCAACATTCATTGCTGCTTTTCTTCAAAGAATAAACAATGGGAAATGCTGTGCAGCCACCATATGATTGAATCTCACTGTGTATTCCCAAATACAGATGTGAAGTGTAAAGTACCGTATTTTCCGCACTATAAGGCGCACCTAAAAGCCTTAAATTTTCTCAAAAGCCGACAGTGCGCCTTATAATCCGATGCGCCTTATCTATGGATCAATATTGGTCAATCGTGGCTACCGTAGTCAGGGGGCGTGGCCGAAGTAACAGATTTAAGCGCACTGTGGATAAAACGAGAGCACGTACGGTGAATGTTCGCACCACAGGGAATGAGAAGTCGTCCTTCACTGTAGTTCTCGCTTGCCAGGCTAATGGCCAGAAACTACCATCCATGGTTATTTTCAAGAGGAAGACCTTGCCAAAAGACTTTCCAGCCGACGTCATTATCAAGGCTAACTCGAAGGGATGGATGGACGAAGAAGAGATGAGTGAGTGGCTGAGAGAAATTTACGACGTTAACGACGTTAACGACGTTAACGAGCCGGGCATGTTGGATGCCGTATTCGCCCAGCTGTTCAATTCGGACACTGAAGAAGAAGAATTCGAGGGATTCGTGGATGAGGAATGAACTGATAAAGTGAGCTTTACGTGTTTCTTTTGTGTGTTCACAACTGAACAAGGTTGGTCATATTGTGAATATGGACAGTAACGTTTGAGCAACATTGAGTTATTGTTAAATGGTTATTGCTTTGCACTATTTCGAGAGTTACTATATTGTTATTGCACTTACGTCTGAGTTACCGTAACGGTATCAGACTCTTTTACGTGTTTACTGAATCGAGGAAAAGTTCCGGTCCACTACGTGATAAAAATGTTGCACTACCTGTTATACCGTGCTGTTGTTAAAAGATAAACTGTGTCGCGAAAATACTACGTCGCTGACATTACATCGGGAAAAATAATAACACAGCTGTTTATTCATTTTGGGAGTGAACGGAGTTGTCAGAACGCTGGTTTGTATTCTATTAATAAAGTTTGACTGACTTATCTGACTGTTTTGTTGACATTCCCTTTAGCGCAGCTCCATCTAGTGGACGCAAAACGCAACCCGAACCACTGCTGTAGCTTCTATCCTATGCGCCTTATAATGCGGTGCGCCTTATATATGAAAACAGTTTTAAAATAGGCCATTCATTGAAGGTGCGCCTTATAATCCGGTGCGCCTTATAGTGCGGAAAATACGGTACTCGTCCAACTGCTGGGTTCTATGGCTGTCACCGCAGCCTTCACGTTCATCCCTCCTCCCCTTTCAGCCCAGGTGTTTCATTCGTTTGCAGCAACAAGCAGTGTGGATTTCAGTGCCACCAGTTATGTACCGTGCACTGTTTTCCTAGTTCTGGAAAAGACTTGCTCTGATTGTTGAAATATGCGTGTCATTTCGCGTATGAGTCACCTAGGAGGAAAGTATTCACGAGGCAGGTAGTGGGTGGACTGAGAGGCCTGCAAGTGAACTGTAGGCCTGTATCAGTCTTTAGATCAAAGTTGCTCCACAACTGTAGCAGGGGATGGATTCACATTGTCGTTAAGCTATACATAACCACCTACAGGGGATTAACCCGAAAGAATTTTCACCTAAACATTATATCTCCTTCAATATCAAACATGTTATGATCCATTGTAATTTTGTTTTGGATGATTAAGCTGGTGATGAGCAGCAGCAGAAATGACTAAACTGACAGTATAGTTTTATTTTAGAAGCACTGTGGTAGCATAACTTTCACTGCAACTTGACTCACTGGATTCACGACTGTATAATATTAGGGAATACGCACAGTAAATGTAGTATTGCAATGCAGTGTTTTCTAGTGAGATTGTGGTAGTGGTATTTTGGCAGAACAAAATGAAAGTCAAAAGAGCAGACAAGAGGGAGTAACAGTAAGAGGCAGGCAAAGTTGGTATGTGTGCAACAGAAATTTAGGCACAATACTTTTATTGGTCCAAATGCTGCATAATCTTGAGCTGTACTTTAGTTTCATGTAAAACTAAGATGATACACATGATAAACACTACGTAGAAATAAAGTAATTTTTGCTAGTCTGAGCATCATACAGTTTAAACGTGTCAGTCCTACTTGTATGTCCTTGTGATGGATAAAATCCTTACTGAGTAGCTGAATTATGTTTATTCATTCAAGCAGCTGGGTGATCAGCTGTGATGTCTGGTTTACCTTGTGGTTGTCTTGGAATCAAGCCTCACTGGCTTATAAACCTGCTGTAAAGGAAACACGGCTTCGCCCAGAGCTGCTGCTGCTCAACTTGCCAGGAACACACACACACACACAAAAAGCCATACACACAGGCACACACATACACATTTCTCTGCCAGTCACTTTAGAGGACATCTGGAATATACAGTGAGGTGAGGCAGAGGCACTTCACACACACACACACACACAGTCTAATTACCTTACATTTCATGTTAGGCATGATAAGTTGAAGGCGCTTAATTGTTTAACTTTTCTTAGTCAACGGCAAGGCACAGCATGGGTGCACTATTTGAAGAAATGAATGCGCATTATGTCAGATCTTTTTCTGTGCCCATTAATCACACAGAGTGTTATTGTAGCATTAAGCTGGTGGATCATGAGTGGATGTTATAGTGGGGCCTGCTTGTAGGTGATAAAGGCTGTAGACCGAAAGTCCCTGCTGCTAGTAAGGAATGGAGGAGGAAAAGCAGTGGGCTGGATGCAAGGAGCACTGTAAAACACTGTAAACCACACAATCTGTGTGCACATATCAGTTCAGCCACCCTGCACCTCAAGCAGATGACTTTGGTCGGAGCACTCATGTTAGCAAATATTTGCCCTGGGAAAAACATTAACTGCAATGTAAACAAACAATTCCCCCCTCTACACTCAGCCAAAATATTCCACAGAAGAATTATTCAATAATATTTCTTATTTCTCATTTTAGAGCCAGTTAGTTTCTTGGAATTGGGTCATCCCAAGAAAAATGACCAAATTAGCCATTTCACCAAGTGCCCCAAAACAAGGGGCAATATCTTTATAGCTGCCATAGGAATTATGATGAGTGCAAAAAGACACTCTAAATATAGTGACAAAGCCTGCACAGGGATATAGGAATGGCTCAAAGTAACGATTAGCAATTAAATACAAATGTCCGTTTCCCAGCGATAGTAAGTATGGTTGTTTTTTAACCATGACCACAGTCATTCGCTATCCTAATCTCATGCTTATTATTGTAACCATGACAACATAGCTCTTCCAACAAAGCACTTATTGTAGCCCAAACTCAGCTCCTAGCTTGGTCAGAGTCAGCTAACCGGCCGCTAGGTGCATGGTGGGGAATGTAATACACATTTAGTGCTACTGGCGACTGTAAATGCCACTCTGTATCAGCAAAATGTGAATCTGCAGAATCAAATAGCTCTCTGCTAGATGTTCATGGGGAAATTCTCGTGAAACAGAACGTAAACATGGCTGGATCATAACCTGACACATGACACATTCGAGACTCATGTAAGCCAGTTTGACGACAGGGAATACAATCCCGAGGTGTTTTCCTTGTGAGGTTTGGTTCTTGGCATCCTGTTGCTTAGTGAGTGAACTAATAGGACCGTTAACTGCCAAGCTAACCAAGCTTCCTAGCTAACTGAAGCTACATTTAGCAACAGTCATTCTGTCAGGAAATGACATAAATCGTCCTGTATTCCCTGTCATTAAGCTGGCCTTGTAACAGTTAATGACATCTGAACAAAAGTTAAAAATTCTATGACTGCAGCTAAGATCAAGGGAATTATTCATGACACCATTATATCTCTTTATGACAAATCTAAATTGTGCCACTCTAGATTTGATAAAGCAAATCATTCACGTCCTTGTCTGAAAACCATTTGAAAGTGTAATGTGACATTCTAATTCTATTGAAAATATTAAAAAAAAAAAGGATGAAATTATAATGATTTCATGATAGCCAAAGTCAAACCAACCACCAATAACAGTTTAGCATCATGTAAACACACAAAGCTAAATAATTTGATAAATAGGCCTGCTATGGGATGTTTATGACAGGTTATGTTGTCTTGTTGCATGTCAAATTTTTAATCACGATTTTGACCAGCAACGCTGACTTGGTTAAACTCAAGTTGTTATAACAAACGCATGTCAAATAATGTCAGCGTTGCATTGAAAATGACATAATTGACAGAATGAAACTTACTAACAAAATTTATAAACATTCATGTCATACTTTTGACCGTTTTATGCCGGTTTTGTGCACAGCACCTCAGATGAAGTGTTACTGATTATTTTTTAAATTATTTATCTGTTCAGGTTATTTTTTAACTGCCTCTGAATCTTTCCTGAGGTCAAGATTTAATGTTTTGATATGTCATTAAAACCCGTGAGCCATCAACAGCTGAGCAAACCTTACTTCACCTGTATTTCAGTGATTCTTCATTTGTGCAGAGCAGTTTAATGTGTGTGTCATCCTCGGTCTCCAGTTTCCCTCAGAGGTTTTTTTGCGTGTGTGTGAGCGTGTTGGTTGATGGGATTAAACAAGCACAGAAAAGCACACAGAACGGGAAAAGAAGAAAAAGGAAAAAGTCTCAGGCGGTCAGAGTCTGGAGACCTTCTGGATGCGTTTACCTTCCTCCACACAATGCACACAGCATTTTGGTACACCTGGGGTATTGATTGTGTGTGTTTGTTTATGTGAAGTTATCACTCCTAGAGGAATTGAACTGGATCTTGTCAAATATGAGTACAGACCCACAAATGTCTCTGTCAGGGTCTGACTATTGCCGAAAGACAGTAGACCCATTCTTGTGAAAGTCTACGGCTCTGTTGAGATCCCTAAAAATAGGACTGTTTTCCAAACTTGTGACATATTGCGTATATCCAGTTATATCTGCTTAGCCACTTCATTGAGGGAACAAAAGGGGCATAAATTGCCTGCCATGGAGTCCAACAAAGAGATCTTATATAAGCAGAATTAAAGTACATTGTAGAGCCTCATTTACATCATGACCTGAAAATAAATGTGTCCTGCCTTGGTCGTGTGTGTTCGGGTGTGTCTGTGTGTGTGTGTGTGTGTGTTCACGGCTAATGTTGCAGACAACTGGACTCATTGGCCTAATATTTTTGGTACACATTTATGACTGTATCCCCAAGGACCTCTCATGGTGATTCATGCTTTTTGAAAAAATTATTTTACTGACTGCTTTCTTGCATACCTTCATTCACTGCTGTCTCTTCACTCCTGTTAGCAGGCTGGTCGGAATCACATGTGTTAAACAACTTTGTGGAATCTTGTTTGAGATGTCACCAATAGGTAGACTGTGGTCTGGGACTGGACACAGACCTATAACTGATAAACTATTGAGAATGATTACATTGATGAAACATTTCTGTCTTAAAGAGGTCTAACTTTCTTTTCTAGCCTTAACAGCACTTGTTTAGCAGCTCAGGAAACCCACTCTCATTGACTGAATTGACTGTCAGCTGGACCTTTAGCTGCGCAGAAGTAATGTTTGTGGCAATACTGCAATTGTTAAGAAATTGTTACATGTAGCACCAGACCAAAAATTGTCATTTCTGTTTTATGGATTTAAGAATTGTAAACACTGTGTTTATCAGTAAGCTATCAGCAGGGCCACCTGACCAATACAACAACAGATACAACACATTCTGAAAATATTAGACAGCTTTGCACTCTTCTGGGGAGGCTTTCCACATTTCTGTGGGAATTTTTGTCCATTTGTGCAGTAGATCATTTGTGAGGTCAGAGACTGGTGTTGGACGAAATGGTCTGGCCTGCAGTCTCCATTCCACTTCTTGCCGAAGGTGTTTGATGGGTTTTGAAGTCAGACCTCTGTGCGGGCCAGTCAAGTTCTTCCACACCAGACTCACCCAGCCATGTATTTATGCTTTGTGCACTGGGACACAGTCATACTGGAATAGAAAAGAGCCTTCCCTAAATTGTTGCCACAAAGTTGGAAGCATAGAATTGTCTTGGTATGCTGAGTTTTCTGATAACTGGAAGTAAGGGGCCTAGCCCAACCTCTAATAAAGAGGTATGTCCCAATACCTTTGTCTATATAGTGTAGGTGCATGTTGGACAGAGCCTAAATATTGAACAGTATCCTAAAATGTTGAACTATTCCTTGTTTTACAGCTCGAATAAATCTTGAATTTTACCAGACTCTGTTCGTGAAAGGGCAGTGGATAGTAATTTGGCTTTGTGAAAAATATACAGCAGTTATAAAGAGTAACTCAAATTTCTGGATATATATGAAAAATAGGAAAAGAAAAATCTTATTCAAAGTTGTTTGTAATAACATGAGTAAACAGCTGTAGTGTCTCTTCCACAAGGCAGCAATACCAGCGTCATATAACGTGTCGTATCGTTTAAACCCTCCTCTAGTCAAGATAAGTCAAGTCAACTTTATTTGTACAGCCCATTTTTACAAGCAGTTTGTCTCAAAGGGCTTATCATAACATCAGCAACATCCTCTGCCCTTCGACCCTCACATCGACTAAGGAAAAACTCCCAGAAAAACCTTTAACAGGAAAAAATGGAAGAAACCTGTGTCTGTTGTCTCCTGAGGAAACAGAGGAAAGACTACTCTGTTCCCTCTTGACCCAGGCCATAGCACCAGTCATTTAGCCTCCTAGCCAGTTTTTAATCAAGCCAACAGATACACCCCTCCATCTTTTCTGTCCAGGTTAGGGCTCAGGCACCGCTGTTGTAACCACAGTAACCTTCCCCGGTCACCGAGGAAACCTGACTGGCGAGAAGCGAGTTGTGATGTGATTTGATGCCTTACACACACAGAAACACACATATACACCGTTAATCAGTCTGTCACCTTTATAGCCAGGGGGTAGGAGGAGAAGGGGTAAAAAGGATTAGCATGGTGTTACAAAACAGAGCCATGCATATATTTTACGCTGCATTACCCCCTCCTGAGATAGACACTTAAGCCTTTTGTATTCAGCAGAGCTCATAGTACACCTATTTTGCCTCAATACCCTGTCCCCAAACCTCTGTGCAAGCTGCCTTATTCAGCAAATTAAAAAAACATTAAACTCACATGGTTAGAATTCAAATTATTTGTAAAAGTTGTTTGAATCAGAGGGTAGAAATCTATGTTTGCTCTTCCTGATTTGGACTTCGCAAAGCAGTTCTGCTGATATGCTCATGTGGCTATATTGAATTTTCTCCCAAGACTCTGCTTTCCAAGACATTTGATTATTAAAAGAGGTAAATACAAGCTAGTGCATGGAGAGATCCTAAATTAAAATTTCACTGGAAACAAACAAAACAAAATAAGACAACATAAAGAAAAGAAAACAGAATGACCACTTTCTCAAAAGCAATATTTCCATTTTACTTTCAAAAGATGAGGTGAAATGATTTCTGTAGGGAAATGAGGCTCTAGCAACAGGGGATTGTGATATGGCCTGGTCACCTTTGGTCTTAAGCTGTATCCCAGGAAAAGCCAGCATCCTTAAGGACATTGAGGTTGCATCATGGATCATAGGCGAGCAGTAATTGAAAGATGGTCAGCAAAGTCTTAAAATCGATTCTAAAACTGACTGGTAAGCAATGACAAGAGACTAAAACAGGGCTGGTATGATCTTGTATTGTGCTTTATCTCACATTAGCAGTTCCAGTCAGCACCGGATTACACAAGGAAACTCGTGATGATTCTCAGATAAGTTTTTCAGATGCTGAGATGGCACTCTGCATATTGATTATGTCACGTTTTGTCGGATTTACCAACGCCATAATGAACAGTTACCAGCCCTCATTGACAAAGCAGTGTAGCGCATTATAATGCACACATGCTTCCTGTCTTCCAGTTATTATGGGGAAACTTCTGTCACATTGTCATCAAAAAATACAAAAGTAATCCACAAGGCCTTGACATCCTCAGATGATGGGAGTCAATGAAAAGGTTTGTGTTGGCTTTTGCAGGCAACTACTGAGAAATGGGCATACTTTGCTTGCACCTTCCACATCTTGATACAATAATGGTAGCCAGTCACCTGCTGGAGGTGCTGCTGCTGTGTTACATAGAGATGTAGATAAGTGAAAGTCTGAAATATAAAAAAGTTCAGGAGCAGTGTTTTCTTTAGGAAAGAATAATGCCTTTTGATGCTGACATCGGGCTTTGTAACTTTGCAGATATTGCACCAAAATAAAAACAACAACAACAACAAAAAAGCAAACAAAAAAACTCAAAAAAAGCTGCTAAGCTGCTGTCCAATAAAATCAATAGATACAAATACAGAACTTGGGTACATTTACTAATTACACATTACTTATTATGCCTCACCACAATGGCATCATTGTGTCAAATGATGAATGATGTTTTGTGCTGATGGACAAAGTTTACTGTTTTACGAGCAAAGTTAAATCTGAGTTCAACACTACATTATTATTTGAGTGAATGCTTTGACATATTCATAAATAAAGCTTCATCTTTTTTTTAATCACAGCGCTCTCCTTAGAGGGAATCTCAAACAACACATTTAAAGGAGAGAACAAAAAAACGTCAACTAACTCTTTCTTGTGAAGCCTGAGCTGTTAGAAAACAATAGAGGGAATAAAATTGTTTGTCCCAAATGCAGAATGCACGTCAGAAACAGCTCAGACTGCTGGAAGATTATTCCCATCGTTCTTTCATGACACATGCCGATGCATTCGGGATCATATTAACAGAGTTTCTCCTTATTCCTGCCATGTAATTGCCCCAACTTTGTGTTTGGCCCAGAAACCGCTGATATGAATAGCATTATACAGGGATCACATACATATTTACTATGTAGAACAGCTTCAGCTGAATTTTAAGATGCACTGCAGCAGATTTTGCCAAAGTACAAAAGTCTCTGCAGTTACTCCACTCCTCTGCTTGTTGTCTCCTTCAAACAGGTTTGGATTCTTTTGGCAGGGCAGAGAACAATGTAGTCCACTGCATCTCCGAGGCAGATGTTGTACTTTCTACTCAATTACATTTGTCTCACAGCTTTAGTTACTAACTACTAAAAATAGTTACTATCCTCTTTTACATTGAAAAACATGTAGTGTTAAACTGAAAAATGAAGCATTCACACCTGTCCTCAGAGCTGTCCACTGATCATGTAAGACATGTATTAATACCAGGTCTGAAGGACCTTTTTCTTTTTGTGTGAACTGCCCTCTACAGGCTAATACACACACTGATGACCGACTAATTGGGTCTCCATTCAGTCCCCCCCCTTGACCTTTTACCCAAGTGACAAATTGACTTTGGGGGTTGAGTTTCTATAACCTTGTTTGCTCACTCTTATGCACACACAAATACATGTATCTAATCTATGCAAGCAGAGGAGAGCCTGTAGGCTGTTTGTGAAGAGGTTATTCAACCCCGTAGGGAGATCATGAGGATAAGAATAACCCTTACCATAGCTAAATACCATCCTGGAGTGGAGTCTCTCTCTCTTTCTGTGTGTGTGTGTGTGTGTGTATGAAATAACTTCAGTTGCTGGATGCTTTTAGATGAAAGAGCCAGGGGCTACAGCTGCCTCCCTTCTGGTCCTTAAGAAACACTTTGGGGTGCCTCTGGCTGCTTTTAATAAACACTTTCCATTCAGCAATACCACTAATACACACACACACTCACACACACACACACTCCACTTAGAGTGAGTTAAGGAATTACTGTTTTCAGATTTTTTTGTGTGTTTAGTAAATCAAAATGACAAAAAAATTTTTATAGTTTAACCTCCTTGTCTGCGTACTTTGAGTTGAATAAAATATCATTAAATATTCCAGAAAATCTGCTTTTTTAAAGGTCAGAGATGATCTACTGTGCAGCCAATCCAAACTTTACAGAAAGAAACCACAAGCTCTGAAAAAAATACCCACATTGCCTCCCTTCTTATTTTACTTATAAACATGAACACACACACCTTCTCCTGCATCCTATGCATATTGAATGAGCCACCAAACAAATATTCAGTTGGGTAAAGTGCACTGATGACATCAGTTTGGTAAGGACGCTAATTGGCTGCTCGGCTGCAGCACTTTAGATAACATGTGAATGTACAAATGTGTGAAGTTACACCATTGGTCCAGCTTCTAGAGTGTTGTGTTTCCACACTGTCCATTGCAAACAGCATTGTGGAGCAGAGTGGGAGTGGGGAATGAATCCAGAGCACTCCATTAGTGACACATAACTGGGCTACAGTAGTCCTGGAAGCTCCACCTGGATCTGTTTCCTGGTAACATATCCACCTGATCTGGCTGCCCCACCAACTTTTCCTGCAACCATGGTTACACACTGTTGTGTTTTGCTGTTGGACACACTGAGGAAAGGAAAACTTCGCTTAGTGACCACCTCTGCGACACAACGACCCACTGAATGTTTTAGCAGAAGTAGTTTGGCTGCTTCAGCTCCCTCTTATGCATGTGTTAAGTGTATTTGTTGTCTGCTTTTACTGTGATTCATACACTGAGTTGAAAACTTAATGTAATAATTTGGTCTAGTGAAAATAAATAAAATAGTCTTAACTCAATAATACATGAACTTTGAACATATATTTCTGCCTTAACTTAATACAACTTAAAAATCTGTGTCCTGTCTGGTAAAAGCTAAGTACAAAGCTGACATGCCCAGACCCGTTAGGCGCGAAAAGACAGAGTTGAAGACGAGCCGTTGGAGAAAGTGCAAAACGGCTTGGTGAGTACAATTTTGACTCGTTTTATTCACAACAGCTAATAACTGCATCAGCAGAGAGTACAAGAAATCATCTAACACAACACAAGATGCTTTTCCCTCAGTCAGCAGTAGGGGAGACCGGGGACTGTTGCAATACTTTTTGCATTTGACTCAGACATGGTTTGGATTAGACAAAGCAAATTTTTATACATTAAACTTACATCTGTCTGTTATTAGTCAAAACCATGTAAAGAAGATTACAGAAAGTACATTCTTCACAATTTCTATTTGAAAGTAAGGAGTCAGATGTTTGGGGATGGTTGCAACATGTTACAAATGCAATATATTTCAGTGTTAACAAAAAGATTATTATCAAAAATAAGTTATAATTAGATCATAGTGTTATTTATTTATTAGCTTTGATGACAATTACAGATTTATCTAGATGAGTAGGCCTTATATGCAGATGTCACAGATTCAAATAGATACAAATACAGTAGGCTTTCAGTGACATAGGAAGAATGGAACAATTTATGAGGAATTTATAGGCATTAATTATGCAAAATTGACATTTGAGAAAACTGGACTGTAATTTGAATATAAAAATGATATTTGTAATATTAATGCATTGTATTCCTGTCATCCATGATAAAACATCATGTGCTAGCTAAACAAGGCCACATGATACATGCTAACCAATGTTAGCTTGGTTAGCATACCACTTGTTTAAACCATATAAGTTTGAGCTGAATCATAAAAACAGTGACAACTGTCAACAGTCAATAAAAACAAAGCTCAAAAAATAAATTAATAAATAAAATAAAATACTTTCATACGTCAAAAACAGCTTTTTTCCCAATATATCCTGGAGCAGCATAATAGGTGTGGACATTCCCAGGACCTGTGTCCTGCTGATGGGGCTGATATATGCACTGAACCTCAGCTACCCAAAAGGTCTGAAAAATACCTTTGAAGTCTTTCGAAAGATGTTCCGATCTAAAATCAAGCACCAAGGTAATGTTGCTCAAAAAAAAACTGCTGTGCTTTAAAAACAAAGTGAACACTTAAAGCTGTCCTCAAATTAAAGAGGAAATGTTGTAACTGGGGGCGGCACGTGGAGCAGTGGTTAGCACTGTCGCCTCATAGCAAGAGGGTTCCAGGTTCGAATCCCGGTCTGGGCCCTTCTATGTGGAGTTTGCATGTTCCCCCTGTGCCTGCGTGGGTTTTCTCCGGGTTCTCCGGCTTCCTCCCACAATACCAAAAACATGCATATGTGTTTCAATAAACACTTTGATCATAAAACTGGAATGTCAATCAATTTATTCTGACTTGGATAAATAAGTTCTAAAAAAAGAAATGCAATACACAGTAAGGAACAGGGAGCAGTATTATGTCCAGCACAGAGGTTTCAATAGTTTTAATCTAGCTGGCCATTCTCAAAATATGTACTTGATTTTTTTCTGATCATTATATTTCCTTGGAATTGTTTCCATTTTTTTAATTTGTTGGTCCCCTTTTTAATGACAGGCATGTGCAACGTGCTACTTTGTGATATGGTGAGTCTAGCTAAATCCTCTGCAGCTCCTTCTATTAGGTTTATTCATGTCCAAAGATGTGATGATTTACCTCAGTTTAACTCCTAAGGGTTTGACTAATACCTGGAACAACTATTCCCATCTCATGAGGTTCCAATGCAATGGAAATGCTGTTCACTACTCGAGATTTTCAGCAACGAATAGTCCATGTGTACTGCCGGCCGCAGCTTGAAGTAGAGATATGAATACTAAATGGGATGTGAGTTGATCCCTTGTGTGATAGCCTACAAAGTAAGTTAAGAGGCAGCGTAGGCTACTTCAACTTGTGTGTTACAGTCGCCATCTTGTGGTGAGGCACTGAAGGACTGCACTCAGTGTTGACGTTGAGATTTTTTTTTCATGTCATTTACTTGTAATGTCAAGGAGTCTGCAGCCAGCACATTAATTTAACAGTGAACAGACAGTTTCATTAAAAGTACTTGGTACGTGTCCATTACCAGGAATTGATGAACACTGTGGTACCTGGTTTGCTGATTGAAGGAGGGGCTGACAATGCAATCTGAACATGATGTGACAGTTGATGCAGAAACATATAAAAGCGACATGTCTCTGCTTTGCAGAAATGTGCTGTACTAACATTTTATTCTGGCAACTGGGCTGTGAATGGTTATGTCCACCCCTGCCCAACCATGTGTTGGTTTGAAGAATGTAAATTAGGATTTGATGGACTGGGACTTGATGATTCATCAGTTCTGACTTCACACATTACAGTGGCTTACATCAACCTTACCCAGCCCCCTAAAAATAGAAAATCATTCAGTAGCTGCTCCATCTGTCCATGCACTATTTCTATTTCATTCAAAGTTTATTTTCCTGAATATTTCTCACATGTAGATCTTTTGTGCTGACCCATTTGGCACACTAGTGATGAACTGAGGTACTCAGTTAAGAAGATGATGATGGTGCAGGGTTTAATGGAAAACTAAAACTCATGCAAGGTTAAAAGACTTGTTTGGGAGTGGGGTTACCCACTGTTACTTTAAAATTACTTTCATTAATTCATATTTTTGCTGGGAGAACATAATTACAAATACATTATGTACCTATGGGAAAAGATATTAATTTCATTCCTTGAATGTCTCCCTTGCACTTCTCTTCACCCTTCACTTATGGTTATTACATTTTAAATATGTGCTAAATGTTCTATACCTGCCAGCTGATATATTCATTCCAGTAACCACACAGACAGTGCTCTGTGCAAACAGATGAATAAATACATAAATAAATACCCATATACACATACACAATAATAATCCAAATTAAAATTAGTATTTTTATTTTTAAAATACTACTTAAATGCTTGCTTACTTAAGTGGTGATATGATTGAAATGTGGATCTGGATGTATGGCGTGGGTTAAAGAAACCAACCACATGCCAAAACTCCGAGCTGTTGTGCTTACTCTTGTTGGTTAACACTGTGTTTGGCACATTTGATTCTGAAAAACTCATCCTGTTTCCCCCAGAAATACATTTAGGTGTGTGTGTGTGTGTGTGTGTGTGTGTGTGTGTGTGTGTGTGTGTGTTTGTGCATGAAGGACGCTTGTTCCTCTGCCAGACAAGACCAATTAACTGCCTTCCACTGACCCTCACAAATCCTTGTGTCAGGGTGAGACCTCCTCCACAGCTCTGCATGGTCCAGAGGCCACAGCTCCACAGCTCCACAGCTCCACAGCTCCACAGCTCACAGCTGACAGCCTATAGCTGCTTCCATACACTTCTCGTCTCTGACTAAGACACTGGGAAATTTAGTCAACACAGACTTAGATATGCCCTACCTTGGAATATTCTTGTTAGGTCTGCTTATCTGGATTGACCCTCTATGGTTAGGATTTATTTAAATGTAAACAACTGAAAGTTCTTTGTTAAGATTAGGTCAACACTGTAAAAATATCTGAAGTGGTACAACTTAAAATGTTTAGTAACTTGCTGCACAGGTTTTTTTTTTAAGTTTATTCAACTTTTAAAACAATTTCTGACCAAGTCTAATATTTCACATTTCCATTTACTTTGCACAAAGTTGCACACAGTTCAAAATGTTACGTTGGCAGAACCTTTTCAAAAATTTATGTAGGGTCATCTTTCATCATTCTTTTGGATCAAGTTGGCCCAACTTTTCTACCAGTTGAAATATTAAGTTATCTCTGCCCCTTACTTATAAGTAATTATTTCTCTCATGGATCAAGTTAACCCAACTTTTCTACAAGTTCAAATATCAAGTTCTTATAAGCCTTGTATTTGTTGGTAGATGGAAGAAGCAGAATGATAAGCAGTTCCGCAATTCTCTATATAATTTAATACTACGAGTCACCTGACTGAAGACAAAACTGACAATCAGAAATGTCTACTCCAAGTAAGTGAGGCTGGTTGGCAAAAATTATACAAGTAAGCGGGCAATGACATGACAGTACACACACTGATGATACTGACGGACAAGGACCATCATTGAGTGAATGGGCTGAGGGTTTGCAGAGGTATAGAGAGAGAGATTTTAGTTTGAATTCACCAGGAGAAACATTAGCTTGTGCAGGCTTAAAATGGATAGGTGGCAGTAGAATTGTACCCCTCAAGCCTGCCTGTTTTTTTCCCCTTCAGTTTCAAAAGCTTTTCTTATTCAGTTGGTCCTGACTCATCCTTCATGTGACAGTCTGTGATGTAGGTCATTACTGCATAACAATCTGAATCCATTTACATGTCCATGTTTACATGCTGCTGTAACTGAACCAGTAATGGTTGAGACTATACAACATGCGATCTAACCATTTGTCTAGTGTAATCTTATTGAATTGGATATTTTTATAGTATTTTTTGTTGCACGCCTTTACTCCAGCTTGTATGGCTCTAGAATAGATTGTACAGTATCATTTTCTAAATTTTTGACTATTTATCTATTATTATTATTTTCTCCATAGCGTATTTTGTTTGTATGCAATTGGATTTTGTTGTAATCTTGTAGACAATCTGCACAACTTCAGCATGCTGTGGTCCATACACTCCAATTGTACAATGAAAACTCTTTTACTTTTAGTCCTGTCGCAGTCATAGCCGATTCGGTTATGATACTGTTAAAGTTGTCCTTGTGTTACATATGAATTATGTGTGTGATCAAATCTTTTTCAGCCCTCAGTGGTGTGGGCGGACTTGAAGTTGTTGCTTGGAGCAAGTAGGCAAACTACATCAGGAGTGAGAGGAGGCTCATCAGCATGGCACATTTCTCTTTCGAAGGCACCAGTATCTCCTCAAAGTGTAGACATCCTAAATCTCAAATTGGTATAGAGGATAACATGTTCATCAACATGTTCATGTTATCATCCTACTTCACACATTATGGGTGTACATGTGTGTGAAAAGTGTTTTAAATTTAAAGAGCTTAATGTAAAAAGCATGTTATCAATTTAATCCTGTTTCAAATAAAGGCCTGATACCTTCTGCAGGTGGGGTAAAGGTCCTGACCACTATTAGTGTGTTTACGGTAAACTCTGACACTCTGTCTCGCTGAAATTAAATTAGTCTGGTTAATGAATTAAGAGATCTTAACATTTGGATTGAGCTGCAGTCAATGAGTGGAGCCACTATCGGTGAGCCTCGAAGATCTGAGAGAGGACTGTTCGCGCCTGTTCCCTTTGAAAGCTAATGGATATACTCCAGCACTTGGCCAACCAACACTGTAACTTCATCAGTCACTAACACAGGCTCTCAAGGGGCGGATTTTCCCAATTTCTGGGTTGGCCATCGCTTTGTTGTGGTCCAGCCAAAAATAATGGAAGCTTACAGTATAACCCTTTTTAAACACTACATTAGTGTCAGCATAGTTATTACTGTTTTGTGCCCAATTTTCACTTTTTTCTGTCTTTGAACCTTCCTCAGGTTGTCCAGACCTCTCAAATCTCTCCACTCCCATCTCACAGTGTTATGGCCCCTGGTAAGAAGTGACTGCTTCTTGTGAAAGACCCTACCCTATCTCACTTAGACAACGCAAGTAGCACTGTGAGAAGATTTTTTTTATTATGTCCAATCAAACCATGACAGACGGTGTCTACAAGAAGGAACAGAGCAGATGTTACTTTCTAAGCTGAAGTCTTTCAGTGTGTGCAGAAAGATGCCATATCTTTTACACCAGCCTGAAACAAACCAGCTGAATAACCTAATCAGGAACACTGGCTCTCTTTATTCTCTAGATCTCTAGAATTGCTTATGCAGAGAGGGGATACTGCACAAACCATCACTGAGGAGATCAAACTGTCCCTGTACAACCTACTGGCCAAACAGCCAAGCACCTTCAGCAAGAGATACAGCTATACTGTGACAAGAAATGCTACACTAAGCCATTCTCGTCAGCTGCCTATGTGTGCGATGTGCATTTGGACATAATTTGGTCTTGAGTAAGAATGCACACCAATGCCTTTCTAACTATACTTCCAGTTGATGTTATTAGTAATGATGTTAATTTCATATCCACGCATATACGTTTGTTTCAGAAAAGGGATTTCTTTCTTGTTTAGTTCATTTCAATGTCTTAACCAAATGCTTTTTTTTTTTTTTTAAAAAAAAAAAAACAAAACTGTATCACTACCTTGCTTTACAGTACTTGCTTTTTTTTTGGATGAAAAGATCTCCTTGGTACAACAACAGATCTACTGCAGTGTGAGCTGGACAGTTCGACTGTAGCTGTAGGAGTTTAATATCTTTCTCAGCACTTTAACTGTACCTCCTTAATTTCCCTGCTCCATGCTGGTCTTCGGTCTAGGGAATCACTCTGGCAATCTTCTGGCCTGATTCTTATGCTGCTGCTGTCCTCCACTCTGCAATGTACCTGCCTACTCTCTAAAGTGCTTTGTGGAGCTATACTTGCTGAGATTGTGTGGTCTGTAACATTTCACCCTGGCTGCAGCGTCTCATCGGATGTCCCATTATCCTCTGTGTTCCTTTAACACTGGCTACGTGACTGTATAACTCATGAGAGCTGAAGGAAAGTAGAGCTACTTGGTCTGAGTGTGTGTGTGTGTGTGTGTGTATGCACGTGCAAGTGGTGGTAAAACACACTTGTTGAAGATATCTGTGTGTGTGTTGAAGGCTGTGCTATGTGAATGCAGTAGGTACTTGAAATGACCAAGCTCAAAGGTTAATTAATGAAAAAGAGCAGCAAAAGAGTGTTTCACAATTGGGCGGCACGGTGGTGCAGTGGTTAGCACTGTCGCCTCATAGCAAGAGGGTTCCAGGTTCGAATCCTGGTCTGGGCCCTTCTATGTGGAGTTTGCATGTTCTCCCTGTGCCTGTGTGGGTTTTCTCCGGGTTCTCCGGCTTCCTCCCACAATACCAAAAACATTCACATTAGGTTAATTGGCTACTCTAAATTGCCCCCTAGGTGTGAGTGTGAGAGTGTGTGGTTGTTTGTCTTTGTGTGTTGGCCCTGCGATTGACTGGCGACCAGTCCAGGGTGAACCCTGCCTCTCGCCTGTAGTCAGCTGGGATAGGCTCCAGCTCCCCCACAACCCTGACGGATAAGCGGTATAGAAAATTTATGGATGGATGGAATACTTTTATTAACACAAACTTTCACAAGATGAAAAAAAGAACATTAAAAAATATTTTAACTTAGAATCCAATGTTTTTAAAACTTCTGCTTTCCACATTATCTGGACATGGCAGCCATGGTATGGTTAGTTTAGTGGGTTGTTTTTTTTTTATATAACATTCACTGGCACTGGATATCACACTAGAGCACTAGCATCTCAGACTTCAACCAATGGTCACTCTTAAACATAGCAGGGTCCCACAGTGAGGAACTTTTGAGTACTAGAACCTTTAAGCTAACAAGAGGATAATGGTTATGGTGAAAAAAAAAATCATGGTTAAGATATGGTTTGGGTTAGGTAACCCAATAAACACTTGGTTGAAGTTAGGGTTAGAAAAGTGTACATGCAGATCTGTGACGGATTGTGGAGTCATTTCATGCCCAAACCTTCGCTCTAAGCACTGAATTTCAGTTCTTGGTATAATGGGCTAAGAAAGCAGTACCACCTTGCTTAAAAATGAGCCAAATACAGATAGTACTGTTTTTGCAAAAGCAGCCCTAGGAAGCTGTGAACATGGTTCATGTGAAGTTACTGACTTTTTTTCTTTTTGACAGCAATTCAATTCAGTTTTTCAATTCAATTTTATTTAAAGTGCCACTTCATAACATAGTTATCTCAAGACACTTTACAGGTGTGTACACACCAACAACAACAACAACAAAAAATAACCAAAAAGAAGAGAATCAGAGAGAAACAGGTCCCAGGGCAAAACCCCACACTGAGTAAGCATATGGCGACAGTGACGAGATGGAGATGGAGCACAAGAGCTCCAAGTTAGAGGGCGAGTTAGTACTGTACTGGTGATGGGACATAATGACTCCCCCTGCTCTGAAAGCGTGTCTAAGGATCTCCCCCAGCAATCTAAACCTATAGCAGCATAACTAGGGGTTGGTCCAGACAGAGCCTGAACAGTCCTAACTATAGGCTTTGTCAAAAATGAGGGTTTTAAATCTACTGTTAAACATAGAGAGGGTCTCTGCCACCCGGACTGATGCTGGTAATTGGTTCCACAGTAGAGGAGCTTGATAACTGAAGGCCCTGGCTCCATATGTACATTTGGAGATTCGTGGTATTACCAGGAAGTCTGAATCTAAGGAACGCAGCATCCTAAAGGGCTGATATGGTTCAGTGAGATCAATATATATATGATATAATATAATATATGATGGGGTCGGACCATGTACGGCTTTGTAGGTTCAGAGGAGGATCTTAAATTCTTCTTTAAATTTTACTGGAAGCCAATGTGGAGAAGCCAACACAGGTGAGATGTGACGGCACTGCTCATGTGCACAGTGACTGTGATATGTAACCAAATTTCCTGTTCAGTGTTTGGACTTCTAGCAGTGAATGTTCTCACTTTCTTATCGTGGATGTTATTGCAAAGTGTTGATAACGGAGATAAAGCTGTGACATGAAAATTGCTGCGCACTGACTGATGAGTTTTACTCAACACTAAAGAGTTAATATCATTCTTCAACCTTCATTCTTCAAGATATTTTTTTCCTCTGGATGGATTTATTTTTTAAAGAGGTAAATATATTGTGCGTGTTAAAATGGAACAAGTCTGATCAAGGGGGCGTTTCAGCAGTTTGTTGTTCCTCCTGCCCATGCAAGCGAAGCAGCTCATGGCAAGTAACAGTTAATTTATATTCTGTACCAAAATGCTTAATGCTAATATTTTTCTCACTCTCTGTCCCTTTATGACTACAACCATGGTGGACTCAGATCTATCCATGCATATCCATGCAGTCATTTAATGCTTTAAGTCCAAGAGACGTATGTAGTAGCCTGTTATCTGATGTCATTAGTGCTGCACAGTAGTTGATGACCACGCCAGGAACAGATGCTCCAGTAATGCATCAGGTAGAAGCCGGACATCATTACATAAACTATTGCTCCTAATGAGTGAGTCAGTGAATTTTGGGCCTGGTAGTCTCATCTGGCCTGTTTGAGCCAAATTGATCCTTCCTCCTCTGCTTTTTCAGCTCTGCTTACCTAACATCTTGTTCCCATCAGTGATGATGACCCGACATGTGTGTCTGATCGCTGTTAGCAACCAAATTTTTGTCTTCATGTCTATGCGCACACACATGCACACACTCACACACAGTCTTGTTTCTGTCACTTTTGGGGACATTACATAGACATAGACCATAACAATAAACTTGTCTAAGCCTAACCCTGATAACTAACCTAACTTGCACATACTTGCACATGCATATTTATGCTGCACATGCTAAATCTGGCTTCTTTATTTAAATGTTTAGTTTTATACTTATATTTGTACTTAGCTTATATATCCTATTTTTATTTAGCTTATTTTTCTGTTTATTCAACTGTTCATTTCATATTTTTATATCCTACTTATCCCGAGACCTGAGTCCTAATTTCGTACCATAAACATGTAAATGTGAGCTGGTATGACAATAAAGTTCCTTGAATCCTTGAATCCTTGAACTCTAAACCCCAACCTTAAAGCAAGTCTTAAACCTAATATTTAATTATTCACATTGTATATGTCCATGTACACAGGGACACACACACACACACATATACACACACACACACTCCTTTCCTTTGCCTTCAGATTCCCCAATAGCTAATAGCTGGAACATTCTTGTGGTCAGTTTGTTGGAGGCCGTCCACCTTAGTTTTCTAGGTTACATCAAATATTGTTTCATTATAGCTTCTTGACTAGCTGAACTCACCTCACTATTTGCTCAATCAATGCATATGAAGTAAAGATAATTATAGTATTACCGAATCAGTTACCCATAATTTTGATTCTTTTTCTTCATATCACCTAGTTTGTTTTAAGCATATAGGAGGTGTGGTGTCCCAAAGAAAGCACTGAGTGTTTGGGTGTTTTAGAACGGATTGGGTCCCTCTTTTCCCTCCACCTGTTGTATAAAACAAACCAACCAGTAAGCATGTTGATGTTGGCTACAGGAGCTACCACATTGTACTTTGTTACATGTTCTAGAATTGGAGGAGGCTTCCACTGTGGTCAGATCATTTACATGGTTGAAAATTTGCTTTTAAGCCTTTATGGACCTTTACATCTCCATCATGTTGATGCAGATGAAAGGGTCCATGAAGATTGTTCTGTCCTGTTCCTGTTCTATGAGCCATGTTGAGGAAGTATATTGATTTTCTCCCTGCATGCACCCGTAATAAAGTTTGTGATTGAAAGGGGTCGAGGGTAGTTAGGTTTGGTATTTCAAAACTTGCAATTTTGGCCATCATTCCTGCTGGTAATAATATTGTACTTATAATATATACTTATATTGGCAAAATGATGTAATGCTGGGATGCAGGTTGTGATCACACAATCAGACAAGTTGTAAATGACCTTGACTTGACTACCCACTACCCAACTGTTTGTTGTAAACATGCATCAAAGTTTACAGACCCGCTCCCTTTACGTCCGTGACAAAGTAGAACAATTACATACAAATAATATTTCAAAAAACACTTACTTTTGGTCTCTTAGTGTTTAGTAAATTAGCTAAATAAATGAACCCAAAGAAATGCAACTTGCCCATATTCCAATTAACAATAATTTGTTAAATGGAAACTAAGATACACCAACACTGGGGAGTGTCATACTCTTTATCAGCGCACTCTCCAACATTTCAGTGTGTCCTAATAAAGAGTGTGACATTGAAGCCACACATCTTCATTAAGACTGTGGGAGGATCAATTGGTTGACAAAGTGCATAACTTTAAACACCAGACCATTGCTCGTTTCCTGTTATTTTCATCCTTTTGCAATGAAAATAACAGGTCATTAAGTATTCCTACTTTAGTCCAGCAATCATAATGTCTATAAATACATATTCTTGTGGAGATGTCGGTTCTGTGTCCTGAAGACTTTCAGACACCCCAATCATGCCATGTGTCTAAAGTGTTCAATATGTTTCTTGAATATGAATCTTTTTCTATTCCATGAGTCTATTGACTTGTGCGATCTTGGGGGATTTCACTCCTAATTGGGACTGTCTGGGTAAGTGAATGGGAGGGTGATAAGGTCAAGCTTGTATGGGCTTGAACTTACTTCCTGCCTATTACAGAGCAAAACAACAGCTGTTAGGACTGAAATGGGATGAATTGGGTGAGCTCATGATGGGTCTGTAATTGCTTTACAGTGTGCTGTTTGCTGCTATAAAGGAGGCTGGTTCAGGAATCTGGGAAGTATTTTTATCTGCTTTCTTTCCAAGAGAGAGATGAGGAGATCAATATCAATTTGTACGTTGAATACAGAGCAGAGTGAGGATAGTGTTGTTCAGAGCCTGTCTCTGCTGTTTTTTTGTGCTAATATAAAATATAGTACAAATGCAGTACAAAGGTCCATAAAAATAATTTTCCAGTTTGGGATGAAATAGGACACCAATTGTGAGCCAGGGCTTATCACCAAACATCTCTGTTATATTATATTTGTTTGGACCTTTGCGCTTATTTGATCAAAATTGTAAATTGTAAAATGTCTGGCAACCACATTTTGGCATAAATTGGTATAAATATTTGTGTCTGCATAATTTCTTTGAGTGTAAACGAGAGGGATGTAAATGAATGTGAACAAGTACATTATTCACATACACCCACATAATGCACTTTGATTAGGATAACAAATACCTAAATCTATCTACCTTAATATTCACTGTAATATATAGCAGCAGGTAAACCAGATAAAGGCACTGTCTCAAAAGTGAAGGCAAATGGCAGAGGGAACATCAGATTTTTATTTCAAACTATTTTTATTTTCATATTTGGACCTTCTCCCACTCTATCCACAATCACTTTAAAATTATTTAATATCAATTTTTACAATAAGAGCCCATAAGCTATTATGTCCCATTTTTTGTTTTTCTTGTTCTCATTTTTAATAACTTTAGACCAACAAGGGTGGCTGTGGCTCAGGAGGTAGAGCAGACATTGTCCACTAATTCAAACATCAGTGGTCCCAAATGGCTCCCAATGGCTCCTCCACCAGTGTGTGAATGTGGGTATGAATGGGTGAATGCTGGCTCATTTTAAAAAGCAGTGGTCAGTCGGATTAGAAGAGTGCTACGTAAGTACAGTCCATGTACCATTTACCTACCTGGACCATTAACAATTACATTGCTTTTACGGCTTTTTTTTCACTTACAGAGACAAACTCTACACTTTTTTTGAAGTAAGGTTTAAATAAAAAATTAGGTTTGGCATAAAAATGTTGAGAGTTTAGATTAGTCCTCTGATCTTCCAGGGTCATTACAAGTATAGTGACAGCCATGTTTTTGTGTGTGTCTATTTTGAGCTTCAGAGCATCAGAGAGAGACTACGCAGGGTTCCTCAGCTTCCTCATCATTAGCCCAGCAGGCCTCGGGACTCATTTCCTCCATTCATACTATTGTCGCCCCTCCACAGGGATCTCCATCTCTCACTTCTCTCTCTTGCCTCCTCTCATCATTTATCCCACTCCTGTGTTTTCTTTTCTTCTCTGTCTCTTCTCTCTTTTGCCCCCATCCTCCTTTCTGCTTTTTGTCTGCAGTCTTTTGATGTATATTCTGTAGTTTACACACAGTGAATGTTTGGGCCCCCCACAAGATCTTCTCTCTCTTAGTGTAACTGGCAATCTTAAAAATGGCATACTGCTCCATAACGTTTTTAACGAGAACTGTTTTTGACATGCTGAAATTCCCTTTAATCTATATTAAAATGTTCCATATATACAGAAATGAAATGCAAAATAACAATTCCGCTGTTGAAAGGAATAATTTTAATCTCAACCAACCAGTTTAAAATAACTCTCTACAGTGCTTTGTGGAGCTATACTTGTTGAGATGGTGTGGTTTCTAACATTTCACCCTGGCTGCAGTGTCTCATCAGATGTCCCATTACCCTCTGTGCTCCTTTAATACTGGCTAAGTGACCAAATAACTGATGAGAGATGAAGGAAGGTGGAACTACTTGGTCTCTGTGTGTGTTTGTGTGTGTGTGTGTGTGTGTGTGTGTGTGCACATTTCAAGTGCTACTTCTATGCTATAAGCTACCTCATATCTGAAGGTCCTAAAAATTTTGTTTTGTAAGATTTTCAGTCCTTTAATCAACAGGCTTATAGCATTGTCAATACATATCTCAGCTAAGCATGTCATTAATTATTTTCACTTTAAGTTATGGTACTCAGAAAGGACAATTATTGCCATGTCCAAGGTCATTTAGATGTTCCACACTGGAAAGCTGCAATACATATTGTAAGGATAGACAAAATATTATATTGTCAAAAAGTGTGGATTTTTTTGATGATGGCTCTCGATGAAAATCAGTGAACAGGTGCTCACTGGACTTCACAAAGTCCACAAATATGTGCACACAAATGGATGGTAATCCATCAAACATTTGTTAAGATATTCACACACTGAACCACAAGCGTTAACCTCATAGTAGTGTTAGGTAGCGGCAAGTCAGGCTGTCACAAAAGTGATTGGGATTCATCCTTTGGGAACCAGCTGACTAACATAGCCAACCCTAGAACTGTAGTGGCTGAAAACATTACTAATTTCTTGGACTTTGCCACATCTATTCACTATTCTTTTTACGATATGGAATGAACTCTTCCTCTTTGATAGAGCTCGTAAACAATTTGATTATGCTATGATAACTAATCCTTGTAACATACAAGGTCAAGGCAGATGGCCGCCCATCTTGAACCGGGGTCTGCTCCAAGGTTTCTGCCTTCTAAAAGGCAGTTTTTCCTCGCCACTATCGCCAAGTGCTTGCTCAAGGGGGAATGTTGGGTTCTCTACATTACAGTTTAATTAAAGAGTTTTGTCTAGACCTGCTCTAGTTGGAAAGTGTCATGAGATAACCTTTGCTGTGTATTGTCGCTACATAAATAAACTGAATTTAATTCAATTTAATTCAATTGAATAATGATATTACTAATATTATTACGATTACTAATATTACTACTAACAAGAGATAAAAGTAAGTCGAAATTGTCATTAGAGCTTGAAAAAAAATACTAAGGCTTGAATCACATAAAGATGAGGTTAGGGTGGTGTAGTGAGCTACAGCAAGCTGTGTTAACCTTAGATGACAGTTTCAGTATCAAAAGTGGTGAAATACACTGATCTCATTTTAATTTTTATATATCATCATACTGTTGTAATTGGTTTCAAAAACTGAATCTTGAAGGTGAGACATTATTTCTCCCATTGGGGTTGAGTCCTTTTTGAAACTCCCCATATTTCAAAATGGTTGTTACTATTGCCAATCTACATTTGTCTGTGAAACTGTCATTGAGGCACAAAGCAATATCTAAAGCAGAGAAAAAAACGAATGATGGCAAAACTAAGCTCAATTCCCTTATCTGCCATGAAAGTTATTCTCATTTCTTACGTGGTCATGACTCAAATCATTCACTGAAGAGGAAGGTGTAGAGGCCAAATGTGGCAGACAGAAATTGGGTTTTGAAAAAGATGGATGAAACTTGCTGGGAATTTAAAAAAGCTGACGAGTCGTCTGGTTTTTAAGCTTTGGACCTCATTGGTAGATGCTGTATTTTGTCGCATAATAGTTTCTGACTGCAGAGATTCTGCATATTTACAGTGTTTCAGAAACATCACTCAAGAAGAAAAAAAAATAAACAGAGGCATTACAGCAGTGCTTACCAGCATGAATTGCATTGCACTGAACCGGGGTCCGGTTTTATTTTGGGTTGTGTATAGGATCTAGCTATAGTATAGCTTTAGTGATGTAAAACAGACAAACATTGAGTGCCTGAAACAAATGAAGCTGGAATTAGAAGTGGGTGACTCATAATTAAGTTGGGGGCAGGAACAATGGATTGATTGCAGTGGAATTGTACAAATATTTTCTCTTGGTTCTTTGACTTCCCTGTGTGCTTATAGGCTTGAGATGGGAACTGGGTTTTAATACCAGATGGTGTACACAGCAGAAGGACATGGCTGTTAGTTAACTAAAAGACTGTGATCCTGAGAGCAGCACTTAACACCTAAACAAACATTTTCAAAAAGTTGTTTTATGTTTGTTTCAACAGCTGCAGAAAATGAAGTCCCAATGGATATTTGACTGTTTAGGCATACAAAGGCTCTGCAAGTCCCCACAAAGGTTCCTGACTTTCAAAAGCTGGACTAGTCACCTGAACACAAACAGGTGTGAATGACTTCATTTGCTATTGCCTGGAAAATTGCCGGGGCATTGGTTAACCCGAAAGGCATAACCGGGTATTTGACCTTCTCCCAGAGGAGTGTTGAAGGCATTTTTCCACTCACCACCTTCCTTGATGCGTACCAAATGATAAGCTTTGCAAAGATTCAGTTTAGAAAACACAGTTGCTTCCTGCAGAGGATAAAAAGCTGAACTGAGCAATGGCAGAGGGTCTTTATTCTTGACAGTGGTATTGTTAAGGCCTCAGAAATCAATACACAGCCTAAGGGGCTTCTAAGAAGAATCCTGCTCCAAGTGATGAGGAGGATGGTCTCATTATGCTGGTCGCTGATAAATTTTACATATACTGCTCCATGGCTTCTCTTTCGGTTTTGGAAAGGTTACAAAGGGGACTGAAAGGAAGAGCACCGAGCAGTAAATCTATGACACAATCATAGGTCCTATGAGGAGGTAGGGACAAGGCTTTGTTTTAGCTGAAAGTTTCTTTTACATTGTGATAACCCAAGTGTATAGTGAACATGAGCTTTGAGCTTGAACAACATCACCATCTGCAGAAGCCAAAGTGGGTTTTAAATAAGAAACATCACAAAAGGTGCTCCAACTAGTGATTCTGTGTGTTGTGTAAGGACTATGAAGTTTAAACCATGGATACTCTAGAAAAACCAAAATCCAAGAATAACATTGAAACAAATATTTTCCTGGTGATTATCAGAGAAACCAGAGTTGTGGGGATAGTGTTATAAGTCATGTGGACCAAAAGTCTGTCATCTAAGGCTGTGGTGGTGAGTGTTTCGGATAGTGATTCTAATTCAGTACCAGCCTGGACCTCCAATTCTTGGTCTGCGAAATTATCATGTGCCTCAGAATCAATCAGAGCTAGGATGGATACTTGGACTTGTAATCAGTGAGCAGATATTTGGGATGTGTTGGCTCGGCTCAGCAGTACTCCTATCTCTACTGGTGAACCTGGCCTTTTGGCCAACCCAGTTGCATGGGTTCATCAAAGGCTATTGGCTTTGAGACTGAGTTGAAATTACTGGAGTTTGGAAGTTGTTGGTGTGCAAGTGGTTCTGAGCGGAGCTGAGGCAGGACAACCCATCCTTCCTGCTCGTCTTTGACAGATTTGTTTATCCAGGCAAATGGCTAGCAAAACAAGACAAGAGAATTCAGACGTAGAGCTTCATCTCTTGAAACTAATCATCATCTGTTCACTCAAACCCTTGATAAACAGTCCCTGCAGAGCCTCCTGATTCCACTGTGTATGCCCAGCATAAAATCAAGAATCCCCAAACAATCTGCCACACTCTGGTCCCCCATCATAGAAAAAAACTATTTCAGACTCCACCTCTTGCCCATAGTCAGTCAGGATAGGCTCCAGCAGCCCCCCGTGATCCTGACGCATAAGCGGTATAGATGGATGGATAGCAAAAATAACCTCTGCACAGTCCAAAGCCCATCCCTTAAGAGTAACAATATAACTTTTCCTTGGATTGATCGGATTAACTGTTGCTGTTTAAACACAATAGCACATTGCTGGTGGATCTGACGCAACTGAGGGGTCAGAAATCTGTGCTGGCATTACCTGATTATTGTCCAGATGTCCGAATGAATGAATCGATTATATTAGTTTGTATTGTGCAGAGCAGAGTCCAGAGACAGCAGTGGGGTGGTGAATGGAGTCCCAGATGCAGGTTAGTAAGAGGACTGAGTAGTGGAGTACTCAGTACTCAGACCCAAGTCGAGGCTGGAGGATTTCACAGGGCTTTACGGCCAGAGGTTGGTGTGGTTCTGGATCCTGGAGAGTGAGCTTGCGATCGAAAGTCTGAGCTGAGCATGGACACTCGGATCAAATGGTGAACTGGACATGAAGCACATAGAATAACACAATGAGTCACGAAGGAGTATTTATGCTGATCAGCCACAGCATTAAAATCACTGACAAGGGAAGTGAATAACATTAATCCTGGTTTACAATGCAGTGATCTGCAGGGAAACCTTGGGTTTCATCCCCCACCCTCAATGCACAGGACACAAAGGATCCAACCACAAAATACCCCCAGAGGTCCTATGTCCCTTCCCTTGACAGGTCAGAGCTGTTTTGGCAGCACACGCTGGGACCTACAAAATGCTAAGCAGGTGGTTTTAATGTCGTGGCTGATCAGTTAACATACAGGAGGGAACACTAGATACTGGCCTGAAACATATCATGAAGGTGTGGAACTGTATGATCTGGTAGCAAGTTATGGCAAGTGCATGAATGAACCAGTTTTTAAATACAGTGGCCAGGTGGTGGAGTTGATGAACGATTAAGTTTCAGCTGTGGAGGTAAGTTGGTGGGAGGCAGTCAGGAAACCACGCCCCCCACATGGAAAGAAAATATATGAACATACATGTTTTTATCTATGCCACATATATTTTCCAACATATATGCACATATTTGAAATTGGCCCCCTACATATATGTCTTTCAGCTATATACACATATATATCCATATATGCACACATATATTTACATATGCACACTAACAAATACAAATAGAGTTTTCATGTCAAATTTGCATCTGTAAGTGTACAGTGTGTATGTGGATAACATTATGTTTAAACCAATTAAATGTGAATTTATCGCAAACAAAATCCTATTCATTCCTAGTCAAGGCAATGATCAACAATGTAGTAGAGCTCAAATGCCCTGCAGTGCATCCTTTTGTTGCAATTACTCCTTCACAGCCTCATTAAATTAATGTTTTAGTAAAGCTATTTTTTCTCTGTTACAGAGGAAAAAATTGCATCTAAATCTAAATCTGCTCATGGTTAAGAGAACAGAGAGTGGTTAGAGGACAGAATAACTCATAACAGTCTGAAGAAGATCACATGATAAACATGTACCTCTGCTACCAATAAGAAGAGAAAAATGTACAGCTTTCTTTGCCATGAATTATGATAAAAAAACATCCAGTGTTCCTGTAGATTTTCTTTTTTCAAACGACAATAAACAAGCCAGTTTATGATCGTGCTACGTTCAAACCAAACCAGCCATGTAGCAGTAGCTGCAAGGGCAGCTGAGTCACATGATTGTCCCAAGGCAGTTTGAGTGCAGTGCCTCCATCACGTACAGACAAGTGATTTACAGTAAGAGACTCCCATTTCTCACAAATGCAGTTTACATTTTCTCCCTGGCCTTGAGAATTATTGTGGAACAAATTAGTGGCTAGGGATTTGACTGGCTGAGCCCTGCATACGCGGAGCAGAAACAGAACTCTCAGTAAATGTTTGGTCCTGACTGACTGATGGTGAGTGGGTGGCCTATCTGGCTTCTCAAACTGTTAAGCCTTGTTAGTGTTTGCTAGTGTCTGAGTCAGTGATCATGTGTGGTAAAAATTCTGCGGAACTGAAAAGATTTTAACGTAAAAAAGCTTCTGATCCGCTGAGGGCAGAGCAGTGTGTACAATTTAGAGTCACGCATTCACATTCTCCGACATTAGGGTTTTTCATCTGTCTCATCTCTTCGGTATCAACTGTAAAGCATCACGGACTGGCTTGCCAAGCTGGTAAACATGACTCAGTCTGTGCAGTTTATTGTAATCATCTCACTGGATTTCTGTCTTTTAAAGTCAAATAACAAAAACTGTTCGTTCTTGCCGTTTGTGTCAGCTGCCAGGTAGTTTTCAGTGCTTTTAGACCACAAAGAGAAGCCGTTGTCATGCAGTGGGATGTTGTAGTTGAATCACAACAAGAACAATCTCACATCTACAGCACCTACCATCTAAAGTGACTGATTTATTATATCAAATGACCTGTCGTGTTGGTAGAAAATCTGCATAGACAAGCCCCTTAAATTGTCGCATTAAGACATTTTATATGCACTACGTTACTGAAATCAGGTTTGGTATGGGGCTGATTTTCAGAGGTTGGGCTGGGCCATGCTTCAGCATACCAAGATATTTTGGACAATGCTTTGCCTCCAACCCCATGGCAACAACCCAGGGATGGCCCCCCTCCTTCTCAGCATTGATTTTGCCCCAGTGCACAAAGCAAGGTCCACAAAGACATGACCCTACAAATCCAGTGTAGAAGAACCCAACTGGCCCACACAGAGCCCTGACCTCAACCACATGGAACACCCCCGGGGCAGACCAGAACTGAGACCTTGAGCCAGACTCCCTCTGTCCAACACCAGTGCTCGACCCCACAAGTGCTCTAATGCAGGAATGGGCAAAAACCCAGAGAGGTTGAACAGTCAATACCAATCACAGACATAGAGTTATAAAACATCTCATGTAAGCACGTTGAATATTTGGCTCTGTGAGACCCAAACAAAAGTAATGCACCACAAATCTACAATGAATGTTAACCCTCCTTAGCTTTAACAAACCATAGTTTATTTTCCATGATCACAGTGTTTCCATAGCCTTGACTAGAGTGTAACATACACATTGTTCCTTTTTATTTTATTGTCAACTTTACTCATTGTGCGCAGATGAAATGATTGGCGTATTCCAGAAACATTTTTACCTGAAAAATGTTGTTACATCTTTTTGAGAGGCTCCTTTAACCATCTTTGCCCCCACCACCCCCTCACACACACACACACACACACACACACACACACTCTCTCTCTCTCACACACACACACACAAATTCAAGTGTGTCATGCTAATTTCCTTCCTCCAATAACAGATTGCTGCTTTCAAGCTGAAATATAATTAAAAATCAATGAAGAGCAAAATTGCTATTTTGCAAGTTGTCAATATCTGAACAGTCCTAGCAAAAGAAAATAAAGAAAGTCTTAGTGAGAAGAAGGACCCCATGTCAGATGCTAAATTTATTGCCAAAAACTTAGTTAATGAAAATCTCTCGAATGACTGTTAGAGAAGCTGAAACATTTTGGACGTGTCAGCAGCAGATTGGGTGGTATGCATATGCCTTTACAGTAAGTATAGCTATGAGAAGCTGCTAGCAGCTTTGTGATAGAGACAATAGCTGTAGGGGCTTTTGGAGCTGTACTTGATCCTATGTGTGTGAAAGAAAAAGAGGAGATATTTTATGAGGGAGAGTGGAATTAGAAATAAAATTGAAGAATTTTAAACAGTGGCAGAGGAGGGTTAATAGACAGGCTTTGAAGTGGCAGACTGCTGCTGCTAATGTTGCTTCATAACACTGTAGAAGAACCAGCAGAGCGTCTACACATACAAAGATGCTAAAAAATGAAAAGGTTTAGTCTGAGATAAAATAGTTGCTGAATGAATTCAGGATCATCTACATTTCAATGCAAGTATTGTCTTCACTGTAATACACACATACATACATACTCTGAGAGCAGGAAAAGAGATCTGCCACATCCCAAAAAACACATCATACTCACCACTCTGCTGTTTTAAGTTTCGGTTCTGTTACAGATGTACTGTTACACCTTATTAATTGCAACAGGTTGCTGTTTTGAGAGTTAGGTTATTGAAACTCCCCATTTCCTTCACAAATGTTTCACATTAAAAGACCGGCCGGTTGTGAACTGATTGGTATTGTAGTTCATGGTCAGGACCTATTTCAGAGGTATGGTATTCATTTCCAACAAGTTTGTTGGATTCGACTTTTGTCTTGGAACTTTCTCTATCTTCCAAAGCTGTCCTTGTAACTTACCACAAGTGCGACCCAAAATCTTGATCTCCTAAAGCCAGACTAGGGAGGATGTGACTAAAAGACTGCAACTCTTCCTTCACAGGGCAGACCCTGGCTTTCCAGTCACATTATTTACCCTTAGTCTTTACCTCAGTGTGCCTAATATCTCCCATTTAATATGCATCATCTGGCCCCAGCTTTACACAGTACAGTGAATGCTTCAAGCTAAATAGATTGCCTGATGTTGGAACAAAAGCACAAGCATTTGGCTGGGCTGACTATCTCTGGTGAGACGCTGAGTTGTTCTCTCACATTAATTTCTAGCTTTTCCTACCCAGCCTAGCTTGTAACTAAACACTTTTACTCATTTGGTTTTACTTCCTTAAAGTGAATTTGATGCTTGAGGGTCTCTCATAACAGTTTAAATTCCGTCTTTGTCCTTTTATTCTTGATCAATGCTTCAAAGAATTTGGGTGTATCAGCCTGGGGGTGAGTCTATTGTCCTTAGGCAAAACCAACTGCAGTTTGACATGATTGATCTTACATAGTTGCTGTAGTTTGTAGTTTAGATTGAGGCAAAGCAAATGTTCCTCTAATAATATCTGTAATTGTGGAAGCCTCCATATTCCCCAGTCTTTTCCAGTGAAATCCTGGCTTCTCAGTTTGTCAGTTGTTCATTAGTAGCTTGAGAAACTGCTTCACCTCGAGACGTGTTGGCAGTTCACAGCAGGAATGAAATTTATGTGACTATCAGCAATACTATAGAATGTTTGGTATGTCCTTCTTTTACTTGAAAACTATCCTGTAAATAGTATGACTTACAGATGTGGTATAGGCTAATAAAATAAAGAAATAAAATCTTTCACAATTATCTTTATGAACTTTACTAGTTTTGTGCTGTGGATTAGAACAAACCAGTACTTTTTACATGTTTATATAGCTTAAGGTTGACAGCAGTCGTTTTTTTGCAAAAACTCATTTTTTGGGACCTTGTTGGATGCCTGCTCTACTTCTCCTCTCTCTTCCTCTTCCTCTCTTCTTCTAGCAGGATGGAGGTCCTACTAGCTTGTGGTCTCTTCCAACATGGTACTGATGACATGATGATTTGTGTTTGACAAATAACAAAACACGGATAATTGGTCTTTTAATGTGATTTATTTATGACACTGTAAATTTATTTATAAAATGAAAAAATCTAAAAATGTGTTTTATTTCGCTGTATTTCTTTATTTCTTTATTAATTTAGGTTTTTAAAATCTTCCATACAGCCGCTGCAGAAAAATGGAGTCTGTCTTAAAATGAGTTGCAGTTTCCAACTAAATACCTCGATATTTGCTTCATGCTGTTTATTCAAGCCTGTGCCCTTCTTCCAAGAACTCACAGTGGATAATACTTGATATGTCCCTTGGGAAAGAATGGTAAACCAAACTCAGGATCTCAGTAAGTATGAGAGGATCCAGGAAGATACCTCATCTTACAAAACCTCAAATCCCTTCACTGATTCTCAACTCTTAGTTTAGTCCTGAGCCCGAGCGGAAGGAGTCGGTGGTCAGCCTCACCCTGCTGTGAGGACGAGGTCTGCCTTTCTAAAAGAATTATACTTTGGAAATATAAACTGAGGGTTAGTCGTGAACTTTATGCATTTTGGAGCTTCCCTGTGAGAAACCAGGGATCAAATGTCAATTATCAAGCTGAAAATGAAGTGCAGAGTTTGTGTTAATTGCTTAATTACCTTGTGTTTTCTCAGTTTCTATTACTGACAGCAGACCACTGAATGAGATTTTGAAGGAATCCACAAACAATTTTTGTGATATACTTATGTCAGTATGCTTTCTACACACACGTCTGCCTGGCTGCATAGAGCATGATAAGGCAGACCAGAGCCATCAGTCTGTGGCGTAGCTGTGTCCTTTGGCAGGGCTGCAGCTGACGGAGTAGGACAGAGATCTTTGTGGGAGTGCATGCATACGTGTGTGTGTGTGTCTACCCTTGTGTAACTGTTCCTGTGTGTGTCCATGTGTGAATGTTGAGATCCTTTGGCACCTGTCATCCAGGTAATGAGCCCAGTGCTCTCATCAAAGCAGCTGGGAGCTGCTCAGCAAGCTCTCAGCTCGCTGAGCTAGATAGTAGCTAGTTAGATAGATAATTGAGTAGAGTTTAAGGGGGAAAAAAGTGTTTGAGGGATACTCTCTCCTTAAAGGGAAAATCCAGAAAGAGAATGCACCATAATGCAACTCAAAACCAGTGCAGAATGAACCAATAAATACAGTGCATGCCCTGCCAATCTAGCAATAACTAGCCAAAAAAAGGTCAATCTTATGGTCTAGTCATGGGATTTGCTGACAATAAACTACAGCTAAATGCAGTATATGACTGGACTGTGTATGATCACTGTGAAAAACTGTGGCCAAATTGTTCCACAGATAGTCGGCGCTAATGTCTAAAATGTGGATTCCTAGATATTAAATGTATATCTGCAGCTTTCTGCAGTTAGCCCAGTAATATTTGTGTAGCTGATCACATGATTTCATCAGACTATGTTTGCCTTAAATAATTCTTATCATTAACTTCTTCAGTTCTAAGATTGATAGTGAGTTCCAGGTATTTGTCCTCTAGTGTGGTTGTCATTTTGGGGGTGGTCTTCAGGGCTGTTGACACTTCATACCTTCATGTGAGTTGTTATGGTCACATGAAGCCGTGGAACAATACCAACAGATGGCGGCGCGTGTGCATGCGGCGGCTTCAAGCTCTCCCTTCTCGTGCACCTTTTTATTGTTTTTTGTGTGTATTTTTGCGTGTTGTTCGTCTAACCCGGACTACAGGACTTGCTACAATCGTATGGACCTACTAGACATCGGTCTCCGGCAGGAACTGACCATTTCTAGTGACTTTCACCGCACTCACAACATTCCGGATGAGATAGCGAGACCAGCGGGGTCGCCCTGGATTGTTATCGGGCCTAGCAAGCGTAGGAGGCGGCGATGCGAGAGGAAACAGAAGAGAGGCTGCAGAGCTGGCCTGCTAACGAGGCTACGTAAACAGCCACACAAACCTCCGCTACCAAGCCTCTATCTCTCTAACGCCAGATCCCTGGTAAACAAAACGGACGACCTGGAACTGCAGCTGGCAGGGAATCGCTACGTTCAAGAATGCAGCACAATAATCATCACGGAGACCTGGCTACATCAACAAATCCCCGACGCTTCGGTGCAGCTAACAGACCGCACACTACACAGATCGGACAGAACTAGCGACTCGGGGAAAACGAGAGGCGGCGGACTCTGCATTTACGTGAATGAAGGTTGGTGTAACAACAGCACTGTACTGACAGACATTGTTCACCGGACTTAGAGTTCATGGCGGTCAGATGTAGGCCATACTTTCTGCCCAGAGAGCTAGCTGCCGTCATCATCGTAGCTGTGTACATCCCACCAGACGCCAATGCTAAAACGGCTCTCTCTCTACTGCATGATGTCATAAACAAACATCAGAGCGCCTACCCAGACGGCGCGCACATCATCGCAGGAGATTTCAACCAAGCAAATCTCAAATCTGTATTACCAAAATTCCACCAGCATGTAAAATGCAATACCAGAGGTGGAAATACCCTAGACCATGTTTATTCAAACATCAAATGCGCATACAGAGCTATCCCCCTCCCCCCCCCGGGCCAGTCTGACCATCTCTCACTGTTCATGGCCCCAGCTTACACCCCCCTGTACCAACAAACAAAGCCCACAAGACGGACCATTACCACCTGGCCCGACGACGCCCTCCCCCAACTGCAGGACTGCTTTGAACAAACACAGTGGGACATTTTCAAACATGAAGATCTGGCCACATTCACAGAGACAGTACTATCATACATCAAGTACTGCATGGACATGGTTACTGTGGAGAAAACCATTCAGGTCTTCCCGAATCAGAAGCCGTGGATGACCAGCCAGGTCCGCTCACTCCTCCGGGCCCGCGATGCAGCCTTCAGATCCGGCGACAGGGCACTCTACAGCACAGCCCGCGCAGACCTGAGGAGAGGCATCAAAGCTGCCAAAGCAGACCACAAAAGGAAAATAGAGGAGCAACTCAGCAACCCGAGACAGGTATGGCAGAGCATACAGGCGCTGACCAACTACAAGGGCTCTGCTGTAACACCAGGGGACTCAGATGTAGCACTGGCAGAGGAGCTTAACAGCTTCTTTGCCCACTTTGAGTCACAAGCGCAGCACTCAGCCACCTCACCACAACCCCCGCTACAACCCATACCAACCCCTGACACCCCCCTCACTCCACTCACTGTAAACGAGGATGAAGTGAAAAGGGTGCTTAGGGCCATCAACCCAAAGAAGGCCACAGGCCCGGATGGAGTACCAGGGAAGGTGCTCAAGGCATGCGCTGAACAACTGACACCAGTATTCACAGACATCTTCAACCTGTCACTGGAGCAAGCCTGCATCCCAGCCTGCCTGAAATCGGCCACCATTATCCCGGTCCCCAAAAAGTCACCTACCACCGACCTCAATGACTTCCGCCCAGTAGCACTCACCCCAGTCATCACAAAGTGCTTCGAAAAACTAGTGCTGAGACACATCAAAGACTGTCTCCCCCCCACCCTTGACCCACACCAATTTGCATACCGGGCCAACAGATCAACAGAAGACGCCATAGCCACTGCCCTCCACTCCGCACTGAGCCATCTGGAGAAAAGGGGGGCCTATGTCAGGATGCTGTTCATTGACTACAGCTCAGCGTTCAATACAATCATACCGGACATTCTCATACCCAAGCTGGCCAACCTGGGTCTCCCACTCCCCACCTGCTCATGGATCAAGGACTTTTTAATCAACCGGCCCCAGCACGTGAAGCTGGGGCCCCACACCTCAACCGCCCGCACGCTTAGCACCAGCTCCCCCCAAGGCTGCGTGCTGAGCCCACTACTCTACTCGCTCTACACATATGACTGCAGACCCACCCACCCCGAGAACATCATTGTGAAATTTGCGGACGACACAACAGTGGTGGGGATGATCACAGAGGGAAACGAGGCAACCTACAGAGACGAGGTCCTTAGACTCAGTGAGTGGTGTGCCCTTAACAACCTGGCACTGAACATCTCAAAGACTAAGGAACTCATCCTAGACTTCCGCCGGAACACAGCTGCCCACGCCCCCCTGTACATCAACGGTGAAAGTGTAGAGCAAGTGGAGACATTCAAATTCCTTGGAGTCCACATCTCTGCCGACCTCTCCTGGTCAGCCAACACCACAGCACTGGTCAAGAAGGCCCAGCAGCGGCTCCACTTCCTGAGAGTGCTTAGGAGGGGGCAACTTGACACCAGCCTGCTGGTGACCTTCTACCGATCTGCCATAGAGAGCCTGCTGACCTATGCTGTGTCAGTGTGGCACTCCAGCTGCACAGAGGCTGACAGAAAGAGACTGCAGAGGGTGACCAACATCGCACAGAAGATCATTGGCCGCCCTCTTCCTCCCCTAACCTCCATATACGACTCCCGCTGCCTCAACAGAGCCAGGAGCATCGTAAAAGACTGTACACACCCTGGCTTCCACCACTTCAACCTGTTGCCCTCTGGCAGGCGCTACAGGGCCATCAAAACAAAAACAAATGAGGAACAGCTTCTTTCCTAAAGCTGTCACTAGACTCAACACAAGTCTAGCACAAAAGAACTGACAGGCTTTGCACATTACTGGCAATGCCACCTACACCATAATGCTGCTAAATCCAGGAACTCCTGGAACTCTTGTCACCTGCACTATCGCTGCTCTGCTGTATGTTGAGGTTGTTGTATACTGACATATACTGCCATATATATTTATTTTTATACTTTATTATTTTTTTTGTACTTTATTGTTTACATTTCTGTACTTTATCGTTTACTTTATTGCTGTGTGCACTTTATGGGAAAGCGGAAATCTCGTTGTACCTGTACAATGACAATAAAAGCTTTCTATTCTATTCTATTCTATGAGCCAAGGTGTGACTCATTAGTGAGTCAATGTCCCACTTCGTTAAGTCAGTCGTTAGGGTCACATGAGAGATGGTGCAAATGGGGATTAGACCTTCTGGGAGGGATCTCAAGGCTGCACCATAGGTGGCTGGAAGTTGGTGTCATAAGCCACTACCTCTGTTCAACAATGGTTGTTCTATCTGGACAGGTGGCTCTTTCACACCTCTCTCAAACTATCGATCTTCTTTGTCCAGAATATGAACATTTGAGTCCTCAAAGGTGTTTCTCTTATCCTTGAGATGCAGATATACAGCCGAGTCTTGTCTGGATGAGCTGACTCTCCTTTCCTGTGCCATGTGTCTGTGGAGTGGTTGCTTGGTTTCCCCTATGTACAGGTCCGAGCACCCCTCACTGCACTTTACCGCATATACCATGTTGTTTAGTTTGTATGTAGGTGTTTTGTCTTTAGGATGCACCAGTCTTTGTCTGAGTGTATTGTTGGGTTTGAAGTGTGTTGAGATGGTGTGCTTTGAGAAAATCCTTCTGAGTTTTTCAGAGAACTCCACCACATAGGGAACAACGATGTCCGTCTGTTCTGTTCATCACTGCTTGAAGTTTGGTTCAGTTGTTTCGGCTTGTTTTGGTTTTCCATGTCTCCTAGTTGATTTGACAAAGGCTCAGTTTGGATAGATGTACATTTTTAACGCTTCCCTGATGTGTGTGCATTCCATCTCTCTTCACTTTTCCTTGGAAGGAACACTCTCTGCCCAGTGGTGTAGAGTCCTGATGACTCCAAGTTTGAGTTCCAATGAGTGGTGGAAGTCAAAAAGTAGATACTGGTCTGTGTGTGTGGGTTTCCGGTAGACCTCGGTGTTCAAGTTTCCGTTGCTTTCAATGAGCACCATACAGTCTGGGAATGATAATTTATTTCCCTTAAGATCCCCCCTGGTGTATTTAATGTTATGGTCCACTGAGTTGATGTGTTCAGTAAAGACCTCTACCTCTCAGGTTTTGATTTTGACCCAGGTGTCATCCACACACCAAAGTCAGTGGCTAGGCTTTGTTCCTCTGAAGGAGCTCAGTGCTTTGCTTTTAAACTCCTCCATGTTGAGGTTGGCCACAATGGGTGACACTGGTGAACCCATGGTACATCCATGCTTTTGTCTATAGAAACCACCGTTGTTCTTGAAATAAGTGATAGTAAGGCAGAGGTCCAGCAAGGTGCAGATCTGGTCCGAGGTGAAATTAGTTCTGATGTGTAGGAAGTCATCCTGCTGTAGTCGTTTTTTGATTGTTTGATTGATTGAACCACTGCCTTGGTTGTGGGTATGCAGGTGAAAAGTGAAGTAACATCAAAAGATTTCATGGTTTCGTCCAGAGTCAGTCTGAGTTCCTGGACTTTGTTAGGGAAGTCTCTGGAATTCTGAATGTGACGGGGAGTATTTCCACAACAACAGCAATGTTGTCAGCCACCTGCAACAATGACTCACTGATGAGTCACACCTTGGCTCGTGTGATCATAACGACTCAGATGATGGCAGGAAATGTCAACAACCCTCAAGACCCACCCCAAGGTGACAAGCCAACTAGAGGTCAAATACCTGGAGCTCCCCATCAATCTTAGAACTAAAGAAGCCTTTCGGATGTGAGGTGAAACATCTTCAACAACCTAAAGATATTCAGTTGCCTTCGCTTCTAGCACTGCGACTACAATGACCCAGATGACTTGACTAAGAACCTATATCGACGCCCTACTAGAATAGGCGTATATGCTTTTATGTTTAAAAAACTAAAAATTAAAAAAAAATATGTTTTTCTCTTTCTCCACCCCCTATATTCATGCTTTGTCTGAAACACTCTGATTTAGCTTCTGTCTCTTTAAGATGTTTGAGATGAAAGATAGCTTATTATAATTCTAGCAGTTCTACTTACCTATTTGCTCTTTCATTCATTTGATCTGCCGAATGTATCTAATTTGATTTTTGATGTTGAAATTCGATGATTTTACTCTGTGTTGCTTGTCTGTCTCTGTGCCATGTGGGTATGGTGTGTGTGTAAACGCAGTGGGGGCGTTTACGGAGTGGGGCTTTTAATATCCTTAGAGTCTGTGACTATATGTTCAGTCCTCTAACGTATGGGCCACACAGTTTTTTTTTAACTAGCTGAAGAAAAGATTGTTTGCGACAGTTGCGACTGTTTGTGAACCAGCTGTCTGGTCTCAGATCACCTTAGATACAAGGTGAGGCCAGAATGTCCAGATGACTTAAAAACTAAATGCAAAATGTCTTCTGACTAAATACAAAGGCAGGACAGGAGCTAGAAGAAAGACAGGGGTGATTTAAAAGCAACAATATGACACTTCAGTCATTTTCTCTAAAGCCATCACATCTTTTATAGGTTATTATTGTTTGTCCTGTTGCTATACATGATGTCATTGACAAGTCTTATATGAAGTCTGATAAGGCAGCACGTGCACAACTCACCATACTAACTGTGCTCCCCAAAATATGATAAACAGCTGGGGTTTATGTGTAAAGGGTGCAGTGTGTTGTTGATCAGGGATGGTGCAGTAGGTTTTTACAGTTGTTGGTAGCATTTTGAGGCCAGGTCTCCTAGTGTGAGGACTTCGCCACAATCATCCGGGGAATGAGCTTAATCGTTTTTAATGAGTCCACAGTCCAACCTGCCAGCCTTATGAATGAGACGGACTTAACAGGTCAAAGCAGTCAAGCAGGTCCTCGTTTTTTATATCCTCGCTGCAAGAAGGGGGGGGGGGATCATCATTCTATTTTGTGTTTTCTTTCTTGTTTTTCTTGTTTCTAATTTTATCTTCTCAGAGATAACCTGTCAGTCACATAGTCAGACTCCTTTGTGTCCTTGCCAACCTAAAACAATACTTGAGTCACAAATTTAATAACCTCCAACTCTGGAGATGACAAAATCAAAGCAAGTTGCCTCTGGACTTTAACTCGATCACCAATGACTAATAACTTTCCTTGTCTGCCATCTCACTGGAGTTGATGCCCTAACCAAGCCCTAAATAATTTATTGTAAATTTGTGCATCAGTTCAGATGCTGCAGGAATGGAGAGTGGGATGACAGGTGGCATTTTCTTCGATGAATTACATTCATACATATTTTTCATTGGCAAATACAAAAACATAAAGTTGGCAACATAATAAGATTCACATTGAACATTATAGCATTTTGTTAAGATTTCTCATTTCTTTCTGCAGCCTCTGACTCAGAGGCTGTTGGTACTAGTTGCAGGAAAACATACCTCCTAGACAGCTGCCAGCTACCAAGGTGGCATACTTTACACCATGGGCACCATATACCCCTATACACCTGACTGCCGGACAAGGGAACAAGTTTACGATTTTTTAAGTCAAGTCAAGAGGTTTTTATTGTCATTTCAGCTGTTTACAGTAACCATGAACAGTCAAACGAGACAGCATTTCTTTCCAGCTGTTCTCACTACCGGCTGCAGGTTCTTGTGATCTGCTGCAGTGCAGTTACCATACTAGACAGGGATGCAGCTGCACAGGATGCTCTCAGTGGTCCCTCCGTAGAATGTGGTGAGGTGAGGAGGAGGGAGGAAGATACCCTTCCCTCAGCTTCCTCAGGAAATGGAGCCGCCTCTGGGCTTTCTTAATGGTGGAGCTGGTGTGGAGGGACCAGTTCAGGTCATCCACCAAGTGAACGCAGAGGAACTTGGTGCTCTTGACAGTCTCCACAGTGGAGCCATCAGTGTTCAGCAGAGAGTTGTTGGCTTTGCACCAGTCCGTTAGACACTCCCCCTCCTCTCTTTAAGCTGACTCGTTGTTCTTCCTGATGGGACTCACCACAGTCATGTCATCAGCGAACTTGATGATGTGATTCATGCTGTGCATTGCCTCACAATCATGAATCAGCAATGTGAACAGCAGAGGGCTGATCATACAGCCTTGTGGGGCTCCTGTGCTCAGAGTGGTGGTGCTGGAGATCCGCTGCTGATCCGGACTTTCTGAGGTCTCTCAGTTAGAAAGTCCAGGATCCAGTTGCAGAGGGAGATGTTCAGGCCCAGCAGGCTCAGCTTTCCAACCAGGTGCTGTGGGATGATGGTTTTGAATGCTGAACTGAAGTCTATAAACAGCGTATGAACAAAAGTGTCATTGTTGTACAGGTGATTGAGGACTAGATGGAGAACAGTGGTAATAGCATTGTTTGTTGAGTGGTTGGGACGATATGCAAACTTAAAGGGTCCAGGGCGGGGGGCAGCTGGTCCCTAATGTTTCTCATGACCAGCCTCTCGAAGCACTTCATAATAGTGGGTGTGAGTGTGACAGGTCGGTAGTCATTAAGGCAGGACACTGTAGACGTCTTGGGCACAGGAATGATGGTGATGGTAGAGTCCTCCACATGTCGGCTGTAGCAACACATAGCACCTGGTCGTTGGGAGGAGGAGTGGACTTCCTCGCTGGCACGTTGTTCTGCGCCTCAGACTGTGCGTGGAAGTTGCTCGGCGTATCTGGGAGAGAAACATCACTGTCACAGGTAGGTGTGGTCGTCCTGTAGTTGGTGATGGCTTGGATACCCTGTTATAGGCGCCGAGTATCCCCACTGTCTTTGAAGTGGCCACGTATTCTCTTGGTGCATGCTTTGCCTCTCTGGCGGCCTGGGACAGTTTAGCTCTTGCTGTAGTCAGTGCTGCCTTGCTCCCAGCTCTGAAGGCTCTGTCTCAGGTCGTTAGCAGCGTGCGCACTTCCACAGTCATCCACAGCTTCTGCAACACAAATGACTGACTGACTGTGAAAGATAAGAAGCTTGAATATGGTGATGCACAAGTCGTATGGCTAGCTTCAGCTAGGAACAAACAAATACTAAGCCTCAGAAAAAAGATCAATGAATGCAAAGAAACTTTACTAACCAAATTTACTGTGAACTGTGAAAATGTATCTGTATATATTCCTCATTAATCACTAAATACACCACCACACCACTCCAATACTCTCTATTGGAAACCCTCTGAAGGAGTTGGGCTGGCTGGACAGATAACCAAAGCAAAACTTGAGCTGTTTCGAATTTAAAGTAATAAGGAGAGACTTAGTGAACAGGTATTTTGTTGACATGTTGACAATAGAGAACAGAAGATGTGAATAGTCTTTGTCTTATTTTCAGAATTTTCACAAACCAAACAATCAATTTATGGAGAAAATAATCAGAAATTTAACCCATAATGAAAGTAATCTGTAGGTACAGTCCTACAACAACTACAACAGCAAAGTGCTTTAATATTATGGGGGATTATAAATTGTACATTGTGGTATTACTAAAATAGTAAAATGATTATTTGTGGTGAAGAAACTAACTAATGTATGCTATGCTCCTTTAAAATTCCAACACTGATTACAAATAAGAGAGTTTTGGTGGCAAATCCTTTTTGTACCAATCAACGTCTTACTGACTTCTTAACTGGAACCAAATGTTTCCAGTGAACATCACTTGCTAATGCAGATTAGTTTCATTTAAACTTTGTAGCCGGCATTGGTTGAAATGCAGGCCCCTGTCTTTGGCTCTGGATAAATAATCCTTCCCCATACATATGGTTTAGAAAAATTTGCATTACAGAAATGGATCAAGATTAAATTTTTATAGGTAAAGAATGCATACACCTAAACTCATTAACTTCACTAGTAGATTTTATCCTGCATTCAACGCTCTCATACATATAAGGGAGGCAAGCAGTATTTTCTAATCCCATCAGACACACTCTCTTATCAGTACACAAACTGAGATTAATGCTGCTGGCTATTTTCACTCTGTATGAGCTCCTACAGCCAAACAAAGTGATGCAATTCTGTTTACCATTTCTGAAACTCCACGGCAGATCAAGTGTGAAGCAACCTAATAGGATTTGCACTTATACATGTTTCATGATTTTCGAGCAAAGAGGAAAATCTATGATGCAATTTGGGAATACAGGAGGAAAAGAAAGAATAAATAAATCAATAAACAAATTAGGAAATGAATGCATTAATAAATGAAGGGATGTCAGAATGAATTAATAAATAAATGATGGATTCATGCAGCTGTGGCTAACCTGTGACAGGGCAGAAAAAGTGAAAAGGTACTCCAATTGCATACTTCAGAGGTTTATCATACAAAAAAAAATGCAAAAATGCACATTCAATTCTCAGCCAAACGTCAGGATAAACATTATTTTTTCACTTTGTAAAATTTTGCATTAATTCTTGTGTTAGTACCATGATGAGTCGTCGTGGCAAATTAAGAAATATGCTGTAAATGTGCCGGTCATCTGGGTTGTCAGTGGACACAGATTGCTGATACTGAACTATGCAGAGCTCACACAATAGGCCAGGCAGGCCATCCGGGCCAAAAAAGCCTTGGCTGAACAGATTCTCCTCAGGCCAGTGTTATTACTGTTCGAGGTCTGTGATGGCTGTTAGCCAGCTGAGTCCGACAACAAAAGGTGGTTTTATCCTGTTAGTGGAGTGCTAACGTGTCTAATTCCTCTCTAGCGGATCAGCCTGTCTCTTTGGATGCAGCAGGCAGAGAAAAGGGGGGCTCCAGTGCAGTGCAATAGTCCAAGACACAGGGATCGATCCCATCTATGCAGGTACAATGAAACAAGGTTGAATACTGCAAAGTGTGTTGCTCTGCCAGCTCCAAGGTCAGCCAGTGATCCGGGCCTGGGAGGCAGGGTGAAATGAAACCCGCAGAGGCATGTCAGAAATGTTAATTCTGGTTGACCAGGCCTAAATAACATTGTCAGAGGAATTAGAGTTTGTTCAAGTACTCTGAGTTTTACTGACAGGTTTTGGTGGAGGGCCTGTGTAACTACTTTTCCAGGAAAAAAGGTTTTCTGAATTGTATAAATACATGTTTTGACTATTGGTCCCGTGACGCAAGGGTTGAAGGGCACAATTTAAAACTTTAGAAGGCTCAGTTCTTTGGTTCTCTGACTTATTTTCCATAAATACTGCATTGTGCTTCAGTTTTCCTGCACACACACACAGACACACACATACACAGCTCCAGTATGAGATGTCTTTTTTTCTGTAGCACCACTGGGTCTGCAGTGACATCACTGACCCAGGGGAAGCCAATTTTCCTACTTTTTGTGACACATGGCCAGGAAAACCCTCTCTCTTTCCATCTCTTCCACTCTATCAAAGTCTGTCTTTCCGTCGCTCCCTCGCTTCCTCTCTTTAATCTGAGCTTTAAACACAACAGATAAGGTAGGAGAGAGTTTGGGGTGAGATGCGTGAAGGTTGCCGTAGCATGCCAGGGCTGCTTCACTAAAACAGATGAGTGTATCCCAGGACTGTGAGGTAATGCTGGTGTTCAGTGGCCACTGAGGGTAAAGTGGTGGTTCTCTTTAATGTTTCAACAGCCCATTATTCAATAGAGTGAAACCTGCAGTCTGCACTAGCTCACTCTTGGGCTTTTTTTATTCACTGGAGAAAGCTGTGACATACAGAATATGTGACTGAAAAGCAAAAGCTATATTTCTCGTGATGTTTTCAACAGAGGCAAAGGACGTCATTACTTCACGGGTGTGCTGGGAGCGATGCTTGAATCATTCTAATATAGACAAGTGTTATACCTAGTTAACTCCAACTGTGTGTCTGGACCAGTTGTTTTCCCAACAAACAGGGGGACACTGAGAAAATGGAATGGGAACATAATTATTATCCTTATAATTATTATTATTATTATTATTGAATAAATGAGTAAAAAATGAAATTGAGTAAGAAAACTATACAATCCACAGTTCAGTCTTTCTAGAAACTGAGTCACATGTCTCCATTCACATCTCCATTTCCTCTCACTGTACAGAAATGAAACCAAAATAACCCATATGCTATCTTGCTCTGGTGACTTCATTTGGAGCTAGTTATGTTCAGTTCAAAAAACAGACACAGACACAAGGGGTAAAATGAACAAAGGAAACTCCAAAGGAAGTCCAGGTATAAAACCGTCCAAACAAAGAATCATCCACCTGAGGCCTAAGAGTCTTAAAGATAACAGAGAAAAACAGGAAGAGACATAGATGCTAGGGAGGATGAGTAAACTGATGCAGGAAGACACGGGTTCCCCAGAAAACACAGACAAACTGACATCGAGTACAGCAGTGAAGGGAGACGAGAGACAAGGTGGAACCAATCGGGGCGGGACGAACAAGCTGGTGGGAAACTCACAATGACAGGAAGTGGCAGTGTCTGAAACGAGAAACAAGGTGTGCAACAGGAAAAATGAAACATGACTAGAACAACAAGATATGATTGAACTGAAACACTAAACCATGACAGGTGATGGTATCACGTTTCCAACCATGCACCCTCCTGACCCGGTCATGCACAGGGCCCAGCTGTCAGTCATGCCTTTACATTTTTCCTCTTTCCTACATGAAAAGACTAATTGAAACCAAACTTAGCAGAAAAATGAAGAACTCTCATCTGCTTGATAAGAATTATCTGAAATTTATGACATTTTCTGGAGCCACCAACCAGGGGGCGATCAAAATGTTTTGGCTCCACTTTTGTGGAGCTGTCATTTGGGGAACTGTCATTTTGTTAATCTTTATACACAATCAGCTATCTTAAAACAGTGGGGACACAAATCTTTGTCCACCCTCTGGCTCTCAGACTGCAGTCAAACCAGGATCTTAAATCTCATCCAAGTCCTGAGAAGCATATTTGTGGTAATAATGTGATGTGACATCATTTAAATCTTAGCGAGTAATAGTTTACAAGGGTATCTTCTTACAACTATAAAGCCTTGCACTTGATGTGACAGCATATGAATATCTAATCTGACTGAAGTAAGTGACCTTGGTGCTGGTGTTTGTCCTTCTGTAGGTGTCCAGGATGACCCGCTCAGATGAAGACAGAGACATTGGGTGGGACGCCTGGGGCCCCTGGAGTGACTGCTCTCGAACATGCGGGGGAGGAGCTTCCTACTCACTGCGACGCTGTCTCAGTGGAGGGTAAGCCTCAGTGAACATCTAACAAGAGATAGTATCTTTGAAACAGGGAAACACCTTGTGGCAGAAATCTGATCTTTAGAAAGGACAAAAAGATCCATCATGAAGTATGTGGTCCCTGTAAACAGCTGCTCATTGTTGCTGGTCATAATTAAATGACCAAAAGCTATCAACTAGTCAGGTCTGCAAATCTGCTCAGTTTACACATTACAACATTCAGAAGACGAAACAGGAAGGGAGAGCTATCCTGCTGAATTGTATTGATAATACCTATTGAGCACATGTTTCCAGTTAAATCACTTCACCAGCAGACTAAGCCTTTGAAGGCAAATGGTGGTTTGAGTTGGTCGACGATGCAGACAGAGACCCTTTTGACCACGAGTATCCTGTGTATGTAGCTCACTGATCTGAAGCAAGCATGTGTTAATAATAAATCGTTTATTACAGCAAACTGAAACATGTATAACACATATAACCTCATCAGTCATCATAAGCAAATTACTAATCCTACAACATAACCATGTCCACTGGGGCCTCAGTTTTTAGTATTTGATTATTACAAATTGTGTGAGAGCTTGAACCTCTAATGTACTGCATTAACAATGACAGGTTCTGGTGGTCCCTGTTCTGTAAATGTTTGTTTTAACTCCTTCTGTGTTTGCTCATAGTATGGTCGCATGATTTTTTTTTTTTCATAGTAAGTTAAGAGTAAATTCACTAGGCACTGGTGGTGATAAAAGACAGTAAAGATCTCTGCAAAGCTGCATATCAATCCAGTAGTTGCTGAGACATTTCAGTCCCAAGCACCCTGAACTTCATTCATGCTGTGGAAAAATACGAAAAGTTAAATGACGAAACAAGATTTAATAGTCCGTTATAAACAAAATAATTGCTGAACAGCATGAGTAACACAACAACATCACTAAAAAATAAGCTTTATGAATGGAATTGAGAGGGAAAGACCGGGCTGGAAACTCTGACAGACTGTCAGAGTGCTGGGAAGTCAAGGAGACAGTGTCTAGGCAGTATCTTCCTCACACTGATGTATACATTAAGTGTGTGAGTTTCAGTCTTTGCTGTGAAAAGTCACAATCAGGCTGCCTGCTCTCATAGCCAGCCTGTCTCTGCTTAGCTATTTGTTGTGCAGCATTGCTTGTTCAGGAAGTCATCACGGTCAGTGTATTTCAGACTGAGCCCTGTGGCATCGTTCCATAGCGTTCTGGCAACATATTTGTCTCCATTATATATCTGACCGCTCAGATATAACATAACTTTTCTCACCTATGCTACTGCTACACTTGATCACTTTATGGGCATCAAAAAGCTCACTTTTCTCAACTTTTCTACTGCAGACATATAAACCATGCTTATAGTACACACAGCAGTGGTCAAGCTCGTTAATTGGCTCCATGTGGATATGTGTGGGAATGATAAGAGGAGTAAAATCACCATGCAAACTGCCCTTTTTATCGGAATTGGTTTTATGGTTGTGTTTTGTTGTATTTGGGCCAGAAATGTTTTCTACTGTGGGCTATTGGTGTTCACTGAAGAGCTAGAGTCAGCTAAAGCCTTAATATTCCAATCTATGTGCTAATCACCCATTCTCTGTCAAAGATACTGACTTCGTGTGTGTGCGTGTCTGTGTACAGTATGTATACTGGTATTCCTGTGTCTTTGTGTGTGCAAGGATATGTGTGACTGTCTGTCCGTCTACGTGTATGTGCATATTGTTCATGTTTGTGTTTAACGGTACATACTTGCCCACACTGGTAAGTGATGGAAAGTGTGAGGATTTGTCTGGAGAAGTATGTATGACAAAGATATACAGTCCATAGCCTATACTGTATTAATGTGTGTCTGTCTCTGTGGGCCACAGAGGACAGAAATCTCCAGCAAGAATGAGAACATTGAGCTTAACTGGACCTTCGTTCAGCTCTTTCACACAATCACACAAACAAACTGGCTTTCTGTCTCGGCTTAGTGATTTTTTGTGAGTGAGGTTTGTGTTTGCCGATCGCTTTGCCTCCTCTGGTGCCAGAGTGTGTCTTTCTCTCCTTTACAGGTCCATTAACTCTCACTCTTTCTGTCTGGCCTAATACAGAAACAGTTAGCAAGCAGAGGAAATATCAGTATGTAGCTAAAATAACTGATCAAATCCACTGCTGTTTAGCTGATAAAGAGAATATAGATTTTATAGGTAAATTGTTGCCAAATATGTTGAATCCAAATTCCAGATCACACTTTTTTGTCAGCAGTCACACCTCAGAGTCCGAACACAATCCAGCTGAAGCTGTTAAATATTGCAGCACAGAACATGAGCTTTACAGGAATGCAATATTTTTTCATCCTTTGTCATTACAAACTAGATTATAGAGTTGCTCAGGTAAAAGATTAGTCAAGTGTGTTCTGAAGCTGTGTGTACATGTGTGTGTATGTGTGTGTGTGGATGCATATTCCTGTGGGGACAAAAATATTACACAGTCCCATTGTGAGGACCTGCCTTACTTATGGAGAAATGCAAGTCCCCACAATGTAAATCATTAAATATTAGGGTGAAGGCTTTAAGGTTAGACTGAGGTTAGAGTTAGGTTAAGGTCAGGGTTACGATTAGGCAAGTAATGTTTATTGTTGTGATTAGGTGGTAGTTAAGCCTCCAGGAGATTAATTTTAGTCTATGTAATGTCCCCCAAATTGATGGGAACATGACTGTGTGTGTGTGTGTGTGTGTGTGTGTGTGTATGTATGTATCTGTGGATTCAGTTCAATCAGGAGAGACTAATAAGAGAGAAAAGTGAATGAGATAATTTGAGTCAAATGAATTTATTGTGAAGAGCAAAATAGATTTTGGCGAAGTAGATCACCAGGGGAAATTCTGAGATGAATGAGGTTCTTCCATGCAAAGGACTCTTCCCACCGGAGCCTAAACACTGGTGGTGGTAATGAGGAGTGACGCCGACTGTGTGGAAGGGTAACTTGAAAATGGAGGATTTGATTGAAGATGGTCAGACATCACAGTAGTGGTGGTGAAGGGGTGGAAGTGGGATGCAAATTTTCACAAGGCTGAACAGACAGCTGAATGACAGCAGAGAGAGAGAACACATTCAAAGTTTGACAGCTTGCTAGCAATTGGCTGTAGGGGAAACGTGACAGGTGATTGGAAGAGCGAAGAATGACACAGCGAAACTAAAGGATTGCAGTAAAATGCTTGTGACTTTAAGGGCATGTGCAAAGAGGTAGTTTGATGATTGAACTTTCCCTAAGCCAGCGTTTCCCAACCTTTTTTGAGCCGCGGCACATCTTTAACTTTAGAAAGATTGTGCGGCATGCTGTCAGGCAAAAATGTTAGGATCAGTTGGCCGCTCCGCCTGCAACCGCATAAAGCCGGATTGCCTCCCCCCTGCACGACCGACAACTGTGTGCCATGGCACACCGGTTGGGAATCGCTGCCCTAAGCTTCATTTCAATCAGAAGAGACTAATAAGAGATAAAAGTAAAGGAGATCATTTGAGTCAAATGAATTTATTGTGAAGAGCAAAATAGACTTTGTTGCTTAGACACCAACAGGAAGTAGATCACCACAGGCAACTCTTTGATGAACAAGGTGCTTCCATGCGAAGGAGACTTCCCCCTAAAAACAAGGTATCCCATACTTGACCTTGCAGTGCCAGCAGAAGAGAAAGCACAAGGCCAAGAGTGAGGAAAAAGCTGAGAAAATAGGAGTGGTAACAAAAGAAGCAATACAAAAGTGATACAGGGAAATGCAAATAATGATGCTGGGATGAAACGTTAACCAGAAAACTAGGGGAAATTAGAGTAGGAAGAGTAATATGTGACACAGGGATGTGGCTGTTATGCAGGTGAATAGCCATATGTGCAGAAATGGGCAAATGCTGACGCTGTGTAGAGCTGAATAATGCAGGGGAAATGCAACAGACAAAATGGCTGTTAATGCATGGCAATAGCTATATGTTACAGAAAATGACAAGTGCTAATGCAGGGGAGAGGTAACAGGCAAAATGGCTGACAACACAGGGGAATAGCTATGTATTGCATAAAGGGGTAAATGCCTACACTGGGTTAGAGCTGAATGATGCAGGGGAAATGCAACAGGCAAAATGGCTGTTAATGCAGGGGAATAGCTGTGTGTTGTCAGAAACGGGTAAATACTGATGCAACATGAGGTATGCAATGTTAACAAGGGACTGTTAAATTTGTTGTCATAACAAAGGATGCACAATTTTATAGCATATCTTTGAAAAAAAAGGTTGATTCAGTGGAGTAATAATGAAGGGAAGTGTATAAGGAATAAACATAATTGCTAGGCTGGAAAGTTAAAATCATGAAATGAAATTCCAGCATAACTAAATGAATTAGATTATCATTAGTAGGCAGAGGAGTACAGGTGGCCACAGGCTGCTGTAGCTGTCCCTCTCTGCAGACAGGTGGCAATAAAACCTCTTGCCTCTTGACTCTATTATTACTGTCACATCCTTATTTAGTGATTATAATATAGTATATAATCCATACTGTTATACTCCATAATGCTTTCCCCTAACGGGTATGGAAAGGAAGCATTTCTAAATTCCTTAAGAAATACTGTTGGAATAGTGATGAGACTCAGAAAGGTGGGATCTGATTGAGACACTAAACTAAACCCTGAAAGCACCTCTCAATAAACTGAAACTTGAATTAATGAACAACTTCAATAGATGCTGAGGCCATGAATGGGTTCAAAGAGAACAGATTTCAGGAGCATTAGGACACATGAAACACTGCAAAAGTAACCCAAGCAAAATATTTAGCCTTTATAGTAGAAGTTACTAAATCTTTCCTCATAGAACCTAGCAGGATTAAATACATGTGCAGCGGCCTCGTGCTAAACAGAGCAGATTACAGATTTCTCTGTAAGATTTGGAAAGATTAAAACACGATAAAGAGTCATTCAGATGTAATAACCAGCACGTTATACGGCAGTAATGATAATCGCAGCAATTCGTGTTTAAGAGATTGACGGTGGTTTCGGTGACAAAGTGCTATTAAGATGAAAAGAAAGTACACCCAGGAAGTACAGGTGTATTCATTAAACTGATGCATATGAGCAGATTATTAAACCTCAGCACCGCACTGTCAGTCATGGGAGGCAGTGTGACCAAATATTACCGCAGGTGGCACATGTTCTTATCTCGGGTTGAATCACTGATCAGAGGTAAAGCATCCAACTGTCAAGTTCGGTGTCGTTGCTGACGCAGAAAAAGGCTGAACCCCGATGCAGAGTCACAAAAAGGGCAGGCAGGTGAGGCAGAGGTACGAACAATAACTCAAAAAGCACACACTTACTGTGGCATGGCTAAAAAAAACCCCAAAAAAACCAAAAGATTCCTGCATGAACACTGAAGACAATGTAACACTATGACACAGGTGACTGGGAAGACAAGGACCAAATAGACAAGACAACGAGACACAGGTGACACACATCAAGGGAGGAGAATGCAATCAGGCTGAACAAAGGCAAAGCTACATGGAACAGGGACACACACAGGGGAAGTGACGCTTTCAAAATAAAACAGGACATGACAAAAACCTTGAACATAACACATGGAAACACAAGACACACATGAAACATGACACATGGACTCAAAAACCAAGTGACAGAACCCCAGGACGTGACAAAAACTACATGTCTGTCAAGAGAACAAAACAGATTACAACTCTATGGTGGCAGAAGTCAATGGAGAGAGAAAAGCTCTCATCGCATTCTTTTGAAAGGGGGGGAATGAGGGGATTTTGTCTGCCTAAATTGACTGAACTGAGGACCTGAGGAGCTGCTGGGGCTGAAGCATTTTAGAGCATCTGGAGACGAGAATCTGTGGCTGGAGAGTGAACTCACCAGACTGCAAGTGGTTAGGAAACGTCAGGTGTGGCAGGTGCAGCGGGAGAGGCTGGCATGCAGAAGCAGCTGACGATGCCGGAACGCCAGGGTGGATGAAGACAAACACCTGAAAGTAGGACTGGAATGGATGGACTGGGATGAAAATCAGCTGATTCCTCTTGCGTATATGTCCACGCTGAGACTCGGCTGCTGTTGCCTCTTCTGCGAAAGCTGACTGCACATGTCGTCTCGTGAGATGAAACAGCTGCAGAAATCTTCTCTGATCTAAACTAGAGAACTAATAACTCGGAAACATTTGAGCCAGCACCGATTTGAGGACACAGCACGAGCGCTTATGTCGAACTGAGGGAGCTGGCCGACTCTAGCAGGAGTTTGCCGCTCAGATCTTAACTCTCTAAAAAGAGAATTCAAGTTGTAATCTGACATGCTGTTATCTAGACGAGCAGGGAAAGACCATATCATTGAAAAGGCAGGGAACTCCAGAACGACGAAGCAGCAATGCAGATGTTGACAGGGATGAACAGACAGCTGAAAGACAGTGGAAAGAGAGAACACTTTTAAAATCTGACAGCTTGCTAGTAATTGGCTGTAGTGACAGGCTGTGATTGGACGAGGGAAGAATGACATAGTGGAGCCAAAGGATCGTGGGAAAATGCTTCGCTTCGCTAAGCTTCATTTTTGCTTGACGTTCTGCCTTTGCCAGCTGGAGCTTTGTGAAGTGCTGTGATGGCTGCTGGCTGAGTGATGTGAGCTGCAGGTGGAGTGTGCTGCAACCATCCAGAAGTGTGCGGGTGTGTGTGCATTGATTCTGTACTGGGTGAACAATTTTGTGTATGTGTGCAGACATTCACCAGGTTTACTTTACATTTTAGGTATTTACCTTTAGGTCCTACCCAGAGCTCAGCAAGGCTCAGAGAAAGGAGAAACACTTAAACAGGGCTAAAAGTTGGAGAGAAGCATGACAAAGAGCACTACTACACTGAGTAAATCTCCACTGCTGGGAAATGTGCCACCACTCAAACACAAAAAATGAAATAAACTTTGTTTGTGCCACTTAAAAAATCAAAAGAAATACTGCGGTATTTCCTGAAACAGTATCCTTATACTCCAAACATCACGCTGCCAAAAGTTAAAAGGTAATATTGTTTACTGTGAGCCCTGTGGATTTAAATCATGTGTTTTCACAGCTCAAGTGTCACACAGTTACCTATTGGTTTGCAGTCATTTTGCTTTCTCTTTTTCTTTGCAGAAGTTGCGATGGCAAAAACATTCGTTACAGAACCTGCAGTAACACGGTGAGTGTGATATCTCCTATTCACTGCTCATGCTAATTGGTACACTGTTATACATTTATACAGGTTATCGCAGAGGATGTACTATCTGATGGTATTTCCTCTTCCGCTGCAAATTTCACATTCACACAATCAGCTGTTTTAGCAAGTACTCTGAAAGCCTCAAGTAGCTGTAGGTATTGTGACTTCAGGTTATCAGGTTATGCATTGTCCTTGTGGGGAGAAGGTAGTATGGATAACACAGAATGAGGGCCATGCATTTTGTCCCTGCTATGAACAGAATTGAGCAGTGTGCCTTCACTATACACTATAAACAAAAGTATTTTTACCACTTGACCATTACACCAACAGGGCCTTTATTGACATTGCATTCTAAATATCCAGACAGCTTCCACTCTTATAGGAAGGCATTCTACAAGAGTTTGGAGTGTTTCTGTGGGAGGTTTACCCTTTCATGCAGTAGAGCAATAGTGAGGTCAGACACTGATGTTGGACCAAAAGGCCTGGCTCGCAGTCTCTGTTCCAGTTCTTCCCAAAGTTGCTCATTGGGATTGAGGTCAGAGCTCTGTGTGGGCCAGTCAAGTTCTTCCACACCAGACTCCTCCCACCATGTGTTTATGGTCCTTGCTTTGTGCACTGAGGCACAGTGATGCTGGCTTTATTGAACAGATGTTGAGAGTAAGTAGGCATGCACGATGACCAGCCACTAAGACACTCTACAAAACAGTGGTTTTAACCCAAACCACAGTGTTTGAACCTAAACATAACCAAATCTTAATCATAGCCTTGTCATGTCATAGCTTTTTGTTGTTTTTGTTGAGCACTTGTTTGTTTTTTTGTTTGTTTTTTTAACCCGCACAAGTCAAACATTCTGTATTCCATCCTCAGATAACTGGTACTCCGCACACTAATGTTAACCACACATGCTTTTCAGTGATGCTGTTGAGAAAAGAATACTTCAGGAACAAGAGTAAGAAAAGATTTAATACTGACTCTTTATGGGTCAGCTTCAGTTTCAGTGCTATTTATTGGTATTTATTTATTTCCTACAGCTTTTCGAATTTCATTAATATGTTTATATTCTGAATTCCAGTTCCATTTCTGGTCTGGTTCCACTTGGTTCCCCAGATGAAGCTCCGATCCTTACAGTTTTTTTAAATCTCTCCTCACATACTAATCATTCAGCCAAAAGACTTTGTTTAGCCGCAATTACTGTCACTCTCATCAATAAAAATAGCAAACTTCGCTTGTGGCAGATTATATCAGCTACAGTCAATTAACATTAAACGTCAAACTACACCATCCTGCAACACAGGTGTAAAAACTGGGGATGCTTGTTGCATTTTTTTTGCTATAACACACATATGCTATATGAAGCGCTTGTCCTCTGTTCTCCTTTGAGAAAAAAAAAAATCTGACACCAAATGGGTGAAATTTGTATTTAATATTTCTTTTAATTAATGATTGTACTCCCTTTTTGTATTCATTTGTTGCAATACTGTTAGTCCAGTGTACTTAGACGAGTTTGTTTCCTTACAGCTATCAAACCTGGCATAAATCAATACCTTTGGCCTTCTATCACACAGGCAGCAGCCTGCTCATATGATCCCCCACTGCACTTTACATTACATGAACACACACATTTTTTTGCTCTAGATCAGATATCTGATTCCTACTGGTGTACTGTTGTGTGAACAGATGGGCCAGAATTCATGTGTTATTTATTTATTTTTCCTTCCCACTGGGCATTCTTACATCACATTGTCACATTGCTATTCGTCAGCAGTGATGGACAAAACCAAAACTGGAAGATCACAGCAGGGACAACTCGGAGACAGCAGGTTTTAAACAAGATATATATTTAAAGTTGTTTCTGTCGAAGCCCTTTTTTGAAAAGCTGACAGACTGTCACCACACCAAACAACTGATAAAATTAACAATGTGCACATTAGGTTAATTGGCTACTCTAAATTGCCCCTAGGTGTGAGTGTGAGAGTGTGTGGTTGTCTGTCTTTGTGTGTCAGCCCTGTGATTGACTGGCAACCAGTCCAGGGTGAACCCCGCCTCTCGCCTGTAGTCAGCGGATAAGCGGTATAGAAAATGGATGGATGGATGGATCGCAGCAGCATTCTTATAGGTTGGATCGTAGTACTGATGTGTTCACACTGATGCAGGTATGGGTCACATACAAAGATGAACATCAGCAACAGAACTGGATCACTTTCAACTGCTGTGTGAACGTATCTTTATAGCTATCCAGTTACTATGTTGGATGATCCTTCTTGAGTAAATCTCTCACTAAATACTCAATAATTCAATTCGTTTCTGATCTCAAGCACAAGAAGTATTGACACTATATAGACAAAAGTATTTGGACAAGCTGATTTATTATTGAATTCAGGTGTTGGGTGGGGCATGTTTTTCAGGGGTTGGGCTCGGCTCCTTACTTCCAGTGAAGGGAAAACGTAATGCTCCAAGACATCCAAGACATTTTGGACAATGCTGTGCTTCCAACTTGACTGGCCCACACAGAGCCCTGACCTCAACCCCAATGAACACCTTTGGGATGAACTGGAATGGAGATTGTGAGCCAGGCCTTTCATCCAACATCAGTACCTGACCTCACTACTGCTCTGCTTCATGAATTGGCAAAGATTCCTGCAGAAACACTCCAAAAGGAGTGGAGTATGGAAAGCCTTACTAGATGAGTGGAAGCTGTTATACCTGCAAAGCTGTCTACACTATATCGCCAAAAGTATTCGCTCATCTGCCTTTACACACATATGAATTTAAGTGACATCCCATTCTTAATCCATAGGGTTTAATATGACGTCAGCCCACCTTTTGCATCTATAACAGCTTCAACTCTTCTGGAAAGGCTTTCCACAAGGTTTAGGAGTGTGTTTATGGGAATTTTGACCATTCTTCCAGAAGCACATTTGTGAGCTCAGACACTGATGTTGGACAAAGAGACCTGGCTCGCAGTCTTCGCTCTAATTCATCCCAAAGGTGTTCTGTCGGGTTGACGTCTGTGCAGGGCACACTTTGCACAATGCAGTCAGACAAGTACCGTTCTCCTGGCAACCACCGAACCCAGACTCGTCCATCAGATTGCCAGATGGAGAAGCGTGATTCATAACTCCAGGGAACGCGTCTCCACTGCTCCAGAGTCCAGTGGTGGCGTGCTTTACACCACTGCATCCGATGCTTTGCATTGCACTTGGTGATGTATGGCTTGGATGCAGCTGTTTGGCCATGGAAACCCATTCCATGAAGCTCTCTACACACTGTTCTTGAGCTAATCTGAAGGCCACTTGAAGTTTGGAGGTCTGTGGTGATTGACTCTGCAGAATCTTGGCCACCTCTGTGCACTATGCAACCGCTGACCCCGCTCTTATTTTACGTGGTCTGCCCCTTTGTGGCTGAGTTGTTGTCGTTCCCAATCACTTCCACTTTGTTATAATACCACTGACAGTTGACTGTGGAATATTTAGTAGCGAGGAAATTTCACGACTGGACTTGTTGCACAGGTGGCATCCTATCACAGTACCACACTGGAATTCACTGAGCTCCTGAGAGCGGTCTGTTCTTTCACAAATGTCTGTAGAAGCAGTCTGCATGCCAAGGTGCTTGGTTTTATACACCTGTGTCCATGGAAGTGATTGGAACACCTGAATTCAATTATTTGGATGGGTGAGTGAATACTTTTGGCAATGTAGTGTTGGTTTATTGGTCAGTTGTCCCAATACTTTTATTTCTTTATAGTGTATTTTTCTATATAGTGTATCATGTGAAAATGAAGGTATATAGTGTGAACCTGTTATTTCAATGTGTTAGATAATATTTAAACAACATTTTGTGGTTCTTAATTGTGTACATTAAACAAGCTGCCACTGAAAACGTTTGTGTCTGCTTTCAGTCAGAAAATACAGCTCTCAAATAATTCTTTATATTTGGTAATTCTAAAATGAAATTCTATAAAATGCTGTCTTACCATAACCCTTTCTTTGCTTTTCATTTTCTGTTTTTCTCCCGGTTTGCTGTGAAGAATTCGAAACTCAGCAGGGTGCTGTGAAGCTTAGTCTGTGTGCTATGACACTTCCAGGGATTGTATTGTTAAGCTTCTATTTTTGATTTGGTTACTTCTAAGAGGAAAAATCACCAAGGACTCTGCAGGCATCAAATGTGTGCTCAGCCCCCTATGGCTGTTGAGATTACTTCAGGTGGTACCACAGATTTGTGATACACTGCATGTGTGCAAGGAAATAAAGAGCACATTAATTCTTATGCTATAAAAAATGTCTGCTTGATGAGTCCATCCTGTCCATCCTGTAATGGCAAAAGTTGACTCAGTTCAAAGCAGGATTTGAGACCATCACTCTGGGATAGGGCATATTTTGTAGGTCCTGGAGTCATCCTGATGACATTTTCAGCTGAAAACCTACCTTGATTTTAAGGTCAGGTGGGGATGAAGACCAGGAAGTTCAATTCAATTCAATTTTATTTAAAGTGCCAATTCATAACATAGTTATCTCAAGACACTTTACAGGTGTGTAAACAACAACAACAACAGCAACAACAACAAAAAAAAACAACCAAAAAGAAGAGAATCAGAGAGAAACGGGTCCCAGGGCAAAACCCCACACTGAGTATGGGGGCAGCCGTGGCCTAGAGGTTGGAGAAGCAGCTTGTGATCGGAGGGTCACCGGTTCGATTCCCCCACCGGACGGGCAGGAAAAATTTGGGTGTGGTGGAGTGATTAATGCGATAAAATGCTCCCCCCCTTCATTAGCCGGCTGATGTGCCCTTGAGCAAGGCACTTAACCCTCCAATATGCTCCCCGGGCGCTTGATGCTGCCCACTGCTCCTGTGTGTGTTTCACTGCATGTAATTTGCTGCTCCATTCTTTGACGTGAATGTGACAGCACCCTCAGCATGGCCATCCTCTTCACCACTGGATTCCTCCTCATCAGTTATTTCTTGGTCTGGATTATATTCCGTGCCGTCTTCAGCTTCTGATGTTTACTCCTCTAATCCATCCTCACTGTCCATTTCCTGGTCTCTCTCCTCCTCACGGGTGATCAAATATGTAATCAAGAGCCTCACGGTATGTCGACCTACCATGGTGCTGCCACGTAATAAACTGTAAGCAAGGCCTCAAAGAAGCATTATATACCAAAGCTACAAGAAACGTTCAATGTTATCGAAGAAATGCTGCAGCTCTCTGTGATAACTACCAACACAGCTGTTGTTCCCGTGAGATTCTACTGGGCAAAGGTTCCCGTTGTGGTTGCCAGGGAACCCAAGGTGTGTGTGTGTGTGTGTGTGTATGTGTGTGTTTGTCTTTATCACATGGTGGGAACCAGCATCGGACAGCACACTCACAGTGTGGGAACCAAAATCTTGGTGGGGACCAAAACCCTGGTCCCCACTTGGGAGAGCATTAAATTCATTGAAACAATGGCTACAGGGATGCCCTGTCAAATTTTCAGGGGCTACCCCACAATGTAATGACAACCAGATAAGTGTGCTTAAGTGTGCTTAAGTGAGGTTAACTCACTAACCCCCCTACTGGTCGGACCTGGTAAGGCAGGAACACACACTTCACACACACTTGACTCATCTGCACATGTGCAGACACTTGAATGCAAAAATAGACTGTTTCTCTCACATACTTCATCCAATGTGGATGAAACTTTACAGTTATAATGACCATCTGAGTCTGAACAGATTGATATGCCAATATGATGATACACTCATAGCGCCACCTATTGGCAGTATGCTTTCTGTTTTGGCAGATTTTCCTCTTCCCACACGTTGTACTTGAAGGAACTCCTCCTAGGGAGATGATCAGATCAACCCCAAACTTTGTCACATGGTTCTGAGGACATGATTAAGCAAAAGCTATCAAAAGCTTTTTTGAAAGGTACATGGTGGGGACGGTGTGTCGCTGCACAGTTGATCCTTTGCCAGTATCTTGAATTATTAATCCAATATGCCTTAAACTTAGTAATTACATCAGCCCCTGTCCCAGTTTTCATATAACTCTGTCATCCCAAGCGGACGGGGCCAAATTGCTCTGCAGCGCCCCCTAGAATAAGACCTGGGTCACTGTAAGACCTACAGACACGAAAATTGGTACACAGATGTATCGTCTCTATACGAGAAATCTCTCTCTTGGAGGTATCCTCTAAAATATACAGGAAGTCCGCCATTTTGGACAAACTGCGCCAGTTTGTGTTTCACACTCGCCATACTTTATCAAACTCCTCCTAAGGGAATCGTCTGATCGAGCTGATAATTTTTTCAGGTCACTCTGAAGGCATAAAGGACAAAGAGTTATCAACAGCTTTGGTCTGTGTTACACGGTCTGGCTGTTCTTCCGCCACTTGACCCTTCACCAACACACAGGAAATGGATGCATTTTTGCCTGTTTCTCCAACATACTTCATCCAATGTGGATGAAACTTTGCAGTCATGATGAGCATCCAAGTCTCAACACATTGCTATGGTAATATGATGACACATAGCGGACGGGGGACCTGTCTTTTGTACATGTGTATTTTTGTGTACGTCAGTGGACAGTACACCACAGCAGATGACAAAAAGGGGGGAGAGAAGAGAGGATAGGGGAGGGGGTGGCTGCGGCTCCCGCAGACCGAAAGGAGTGCGAGGGCTGGGTCAAAGTGGTAGCGGATTTTCCCCTGTCTGCAGCTGCACTTCATATTGATGAACTTTTTACCTGTTTATTAGGAAAATACAAAAAGAAATGTTTGTGTTTTTGATCATTCATACGTTTTAAATGTCTCCTCTGTTACAATTTTGAGTTTCGATCAAAATGCAGTGTTTTTATTACATTATTACACAAAGACAATCACGGTTTTTCCTAATCAAAAACCATGGGTGGACGGCACAGTGTGGCCCCTGCTAAAAGCCCGGGATGCAGCCTATAGGTCAGGAGATAGGCTGGCTTACAGCAGGGCCCGGAAAGAACTGAAAAAGGGCATCCAGCTGGCTAAACACAGGCACAAGCAGCGCATTGAGGAGCACTTCAATGACAACGATCCACGTAACATGTGGAAAGGCATCAGGACCATCACGGACTACAAGCGGAATGACCAGCAGGTCAGCCATGACCTGACCCTACCTGACACCTTAAACAGCTTCTTCGCACGCTTCGACTCTCCAAGCAGCAGAAGAACTGCTGACCTTCCTCAGCCAGAGGTGCAGCAGCAGCCTCTCGTCCTGCAGCTGCACCAAGTGACCTCCGCTTTGAGGAGAGTCAACACCAACAAGGCTGCAGGTCCAGATAAGGTGTCAGGGCGCACACTGAAGTCATGCACTGACCAACTGGCAGGAGTCTTCCTGGACATCTTCAACCTGTCCATACAGCTGTCCACGGTCCCTGTGTGCCTGAAGTCCTCCATCATTGTGCCTCTGCCAAAGAAATCAACCATCACCTGCCTCAACGACTACCGACCTGTCACTCTGACCCCTATAATCATGAAGTGCTTCGAGAGGATCCTCCTGAGATACATCAAGGACGCCATCCCCGTTGGCCTGGACAGTCTGCAGTTCACCTACAGGGAGAACCGTTCTACGGAGGATGCCGTCTCACTAGCACTTCGCACGGCCCTGACTCACCTGCAGCATCCTAACACCTATGTTAGGATGCTATTTGTGGACTTCAGCTCGGCCTTCAACACGGTCCCCCCAGATATGTTGGCCCTGAAACTCCACAACCTGGGTTTGTCAGACTCACTCTGCTCCTGGATCAGGGACTTCCTCACCAACAGGCCCCAGGTGGTGAGGATAGGGGAGTCTACATCAGCCCCACTGATCCTCAACACTGGCACGCTGCAGGGTAGTGTACTCAGCCCTGCCTTATTCACACTGTACACACACGACTGCTCTGCTATCCACCCCACAAACATGGTTGTTAAGTTCGCGGACGACACCACTGTAGTGGGTCTCACAATGATGAGACCCACTACAGAGACGAGGTCCAGAACTTGACACAGTGGTGTTCCAGGATCAACCTCATCCTGGACATCAGCAAAACCAAGGAGGTCATAGTGGACTACAGGAGGTCCAGGAAGACCGATGACGCTCCCGTCTGTATACTTGGGAAGGCGGTTGAGCGGGTGGACAGCATTAAGTTCCTGGGCATCCACATCTCCTCTGACCTCTCCTGGTCAGTGAACACCTCACACCTGGTGAAAAAGGCCCAACAATGGCTCTTCTTTCTCAGGAAGTTGAAACGGACTGGACTGTCTACTCAGCTGCTCATGAACTTTTACAGAGCCACAATTGAAAGCATCCTGTGTCTCAGTGTGACTGTGTGGTATGGCAGTTGCACAGCACAGGACAGAAAGGACTTAGCCCGGGTGGTGAGGACAGCACAGGGGATTGTGGGCTGCAGTCTACCAGATCTGGACTCAGTTTACACTGCCCGAGTCCAGAAGAAGGCAAGACGCATTGCCACAGACCCCACCCACCCGGGCAACGAACTGTTTGTACCGCTTACATCAGGAAGGCGGTACAGGAACATTAAAACCAGCACCAACAGACTCAGGGACAGCTTCTTCCCCAGAGCTGTTAAAGCAATAACCCCCATACAGTGACACACTCACGTCCCACCCCCATACAGGACTTCACACATACACCCTCCCCCGTCTATCTGCATACACACACACAGCATACACATAGTCTGGCATTAAGTGCACTTTGTTTTTATCTACCTCATTTTGTATTTTGTATTTTATATTTTTATATTTTTTCTTAAGTGTGCAATTTCAATTTTCTCCTATTTATAAGTGTGTTTTTAAGCTGAGAATCTGCACAAAATTTCGTTAAGCTTGCATAATGACAATAAAGACTCTTGAATCTTAATGATTACATTCGGATTAAAGAACATATTATCTACAGTATTTCAGGATAGACTAATAGATTATTTAAACATATGTATAGTACAGGTCATGTTTTCAGGGTTTTACTTGTTTGTCCAAGTATCAGCACCAAAAGAAGTATGCAAGGACATGATTGGACATTTTCCTGTAAAAAATAATAGAGGACAGTACAGACACAATGCTAAAGGCTACACCTACATGCTTTGCAGAAAGTGCAATGGTCCAGCTCTGCTTCTCAGAGAAATAGAACTGCTTTTGGGAGTATCATAATTTAGTTAGAGTTTTCATTCAGTTTTCCAGGATTTGTAAAAAAAATATCTGATTTCAGTAAATATAATTCTAAAATAAATAATAAATAACTCAATGTTTTTATGAAAAATATCATTCATAAAAATATTACTTGTGTGATTATCATTTTGGTGTGATTATGAGTTTAGACAACATCTAAAAGGTAAAAAAAATGTTTACAATTTTCTTCTATATGTGGGTCTTTGGGGGTGAATAGTAAAGGTTATTAGATACTGCCATTACAATTTAAATCAATTTCTGATATGTAATTATGATGCATTACCAAAAAACATAGCAATAAGTCAAGTCTTGCACGTTTAAATTAGTACTTACACGTGGAGAAAACACTGGGTCTCATTGCTTAATAAATAGTTTTAATTTTTATGCCGTGGATAGATTGGTGGGGGAGGGGCACACATGGGTGGGCTTGATACACGTTACGGGACATGACTGGCGGTCGGAGTCATCTGTAATGCACCTTTACCACATTTCCTGGATGTACTGATGATACAGAACAAGCGCTCTTTGACATGACAGCTGAAGGAGCAGACGGGCACAGCGTGCAGGTCAAGTGGCAGAGTGGACTCAAACAGGTAAGTCATCATAACTTTAACATTTATTTACGCGAGTCTGTGAAAAAAACGTCTAAAAGCAACTTCAGCATGACGTATTTGGTCATAGAGTGAAATCGTGAGTTTTGAGGGAGAGCTACTTGACGTTAGCAGAGCAGCTAGCGCTAGCTAATTAGCTGCGTCACGGGTCTATTTAAAAGCCAAGAATGCCAAGCTGAGAATGTTTACGCTCCTCCCTCCATGGCTGAAAATCAAGCTTGTTGTTCTGGGTTGTGAGCGTGAGTCTACATTGAAAACAAAGGCTTTATGTACGCAAAAGATACTACACTTGAACGCCCCCCCACACGCTTTAACCACCTTGGCCTTCGATAGACAAGGAAAACCATGATGTGGGACTGTTTGTTAGATGATTGCCTGTTCGCCATCACTCTTAGTAACTAGTATAACTCATTTAAACATTTTCATGAAATGCAATATTTATATAACCCCAAACTCTGTTAATATTATGATATTTTTGTATTAATGATTAGGTATGTGATGGCTTCCCTTAGAGGATGCAGTGGAACATGTTGTGAAAGCACTGGACAAGACTGCAGAACTGGAAGTAAAATACATCAACTCCAATAAAGGTACTGTGTGTTTGCCACCTTCCGTATGCAAGTTTATGACCTCGTTTGTGTAAAATATAAAACATACTTTGTGTTTTATCTTGTTATGAATCCAGTTCACTTTTAATGTGGTGCACTTTAACCCCTCCAGCCTAAACTGTATAAAATAACATTTGTAGTATTGGTTTTAACAGGTCGAGGGGTGTTTGCCAAATCCCATTTCTCAAAAGGACACTTTGTGGTGGAGTACAGAGGGACGTTGATAAATTTGGAAGAGTCAATAAAGAGGAAGAGGACCTATCACAGCTCATGTGCTGTTTTCATGTTTGACTTCTACTGGAAAGAAAAGACATGGTGGTAAGGTTTTGATTGATTGTTTTTTTTTTTTTCTTTTTTTCGTAGCACTGACAAATCTCATAATAACCTTATGGTGTTACAAGGAACATGAGAGTAATGGCAAATTAGAAAAAAGGTACTTTAATCAGTAATTTAATATTATCAAGCCCAGTCATTTATTTTTTGCTATTCCAAAGCATTGATGCAGCCCAAGAAGATGGCAGCCTTGGACGCCTTGTCAATGATGACCACAGGCACCCAAACTGCAAAATGAAGAGGGTCATTACGGAGGCCAAATCATACCTCTGCCTATTTGCTTTGAGGGACATACAGCCAGGAGAAGAAATTACATATGACTATGGTGGAAGTGATTGGCCATGGAGGAAACAGGTATGTCATTATTTATTATCAGTGTCAAATGTGGCTTAAATATAATGCACCAGAATGATTGTTATTTTTGTGCCTCTGTTCAGATTTCGACAATTAAAGAAAGCTTTGCAGCCTATCATACAGTTTTTTTGAGATACTTGTTTTTTTGTATACATTTAAAGAAAATTAAGGCAATGCAGTAATGAGCTTGCACTAATGTGGGTATAACACCTACACAGTAATAATCATTGTGACATAACAGTTTTTTGAATTTCAACATTAGTTCAACATTTCAACATTTCACTTGGAGTAAAAAATGTGCAATGATTGCTGTTGTGAACACTTGTGCACAAACTGCTCGTTAATGATGACCTATTATTTCAGACAGAAGAACAGCCTTGTGTGGCCGAGTCCTCTCACTCTCAGGTCTCCACACCAGCAGAGAAGGTTGCTGAGACACCTCCATCCACCATCACACAGGTAAGAATCAGTTAGTTTCAACATCAGTGTTTCTCTTTTACTCAAATAGGTGCAACATTTGCTCTTGTGCCCAGTCTTTGGTTTATTCTGCATTGGTTAAACTGGTTTCCGACATGTTGCCAAGCACAGTATGGTTTTCTTACTAAGTGGGGACCAGCCAGCCATTTACTCTAGCTGCTGTCTTACACACTTGTACGGTGTCTTGTGGGGACCACCGTAGCTAAGTATTACTCTGCACTCTTAGTGACACTGATGAGATTCTTTCATTCTTACAGTCAACTGAAATACACGTCTAAGACAAGGCCTATAACACAGGCTAAGTGTGCTTCCTGTACTTTACATCAGTTCTTGTGTCACAGCTCAGTTCAACCCTGTACAACTTGATATTCACTTGTTTTCCATTTGGAGCAGTCACTGCAGTGCTATAGCAAGCTATACAAAACTCATTGTAGCCAGAGACAAGTGAACCTATGGAAAAAAATATGATTTAGAGCCAGGTACACACAGACATTGATGTTTATGCTATAGTGTTCTGTCTTGTTTTCACTGTTGCTTTGTCATGTAGTCTAATAGATTTATTTCTGTTGACAAACTGCTCATTAATGATGACCTATTATTTCAGACAGAAGAACAGCCTTGTGTGGCCGAGTCCTCTCACTCTCAGGTCTCCACACCAGCAGAGAAGGTTGCTGAGACACCTCCATCCACCATCACACAGGTAAGAATCAGTTAGTTTCAACATCAGTGTTTCTCTTTTACTCATATAGGTGCAACATTTGCTCTTGTGCCCAGTCTTTGGTTTATTCTGCATTGGTTAAACTGGTTTCCGACATGTTGCCAAGCACAGTATGGTTTTCTTACTAAGTGGGGACCAGCCAGCCATTTACTCTAGCTGCTGTCTTACACACTTGTACGGTGTCTTGTGGGGACCACCGTAGCTAAGTATTACTCTGCACTCTTAGTGACACTGATGAGATTCTTTCATTCTTACAGTCAACTGAAATACACGTCTAAGACAAGGCCTATAACACAGGCTAAGTGTGCTTCCTGTACTTTACATCAGTTCTTGTGTCACAGCTCAGTTCAACCCTGTACAACTTGATATTCACTTGTTTTCAGCTGTACCAGTCACTGCAGTGCTATAGCAAGCTATACAAAACTCATTGTAGCCAGAGACAAGTGAACCTATGGAAAAAAATATGATTTAGAGCCAGGTACACACAGACATTGATGTTTATGCTATAGTGTTCTGTCTTGTTTTCACTGTTGCTTTGTCATGTAGTCTAATAGATTTATTTCTGTTGACAAACTGCTCATTAATGATGACCTATTATTTCAGACAGAAGAACAGCCTTGTGTGGCCGAGTCCTCTCACTCTCAGGTCTCCACACCAGCAGAGAAGGTTGCTGAGACACCTCCATCCACCATCACACAGGTAAGAATCAGTTAGTTTCAACATCAGTGTTTCTCTTTTACTCATACAGGTGCAACATTTGCTCTTGTGCCCAGTCTTTGGTTTATTCTGCATTGGTTAAACTGGTTTCCGACATGTTGCCAAGCACAGTATGGTTTTCTTACTAAGTGGGGACCAGCCAGCCATTTACTCTAGCTGCTGTCTTACACACTTGTACGGTGTCTTGTGGGGACCACCGTAGCTAAGTATTACTCTGCACTCTTAGTGACACTGATAAGATTCTTTCATTCTTACAGTCAACTGAAATACACATCTAAGACAAGGCCTATAACACAGGCTAAGTGTGCTTCCTGTACTTTACATCAGTTCTTGTGTCACAGCTCAGTTCAACCCTGTACAACTTGATATTCACTTGTTTTCCATTTGTACCAGTCACTGCAGTGCTATAGCAAGCTATACAAAACTCATTGTAGCCAGAGACAAGTGAACCTATGGAAAAAAATATGATTTAGAGCCAGGTACACACAGACATTGATGTTTATGCTATAGTCTTCTGTCTTGTTTTCACTGTTGCTTTGTCATGTAGTCTAATAGACTTTATTTCTGTTGACAAACTGCTCATTAATGATGACCTATTATTTCAGACAGAAGAACAGCCTTGTGTGGCCGAGTCCTCTCACTCTCAGGTCTCCACACCAGCAGAGAAGGTTGCTGAGACACCTCCATCCACCATCACACAGGTAAGAATCAGTTAGTTTCAACATCAGTGTTTCTCTTTTACTCAAATAGGTGCAACATTTGCTCTTGTGCCCAGTCTTTGGTTTATTCTGCATTGGTTAAACTGGTTTCCGACATGTTGCCAAGCACAGTATGGTTTTCTTACTAAGTGGGGACCAGCCAGCCATTTACTCTAGCTGCTGTCTTACACACTTGTACGGTGTCTTGTGGGGACCACCGTAGCTAAGTATTACTCTGCACTCTTAGTGACACTGATGAGATTCTTTCATTCTTACAGTCAACTGAAATACACGTCTAAGACAAGGCCTATAACACAGGCTAAGTGTGCTTCCTGTACTTTACATCAGTTCTTGTGTCACAGCTCAGTTCAACCCTGTACAACTTGATATTCACTTGTTTTCAGCTGTACCAGTCACTGCAGTGCTATAGCAAGCTATACAAAACTCATTGTAGCCAGAGACAAGTGAACCTATGGAAAAAAATATGATTTAGAGCCAGGTACACACAGACATTGATGTTTATGCTATAGTCTTCTGTCTTGTTTTCACTGTTGCTTTGTCATGTAGTCTAATAGACTTATTTCTGTTGACAAACTGCTCATTAATGATGACCTATTATTTCAGACAGAAGAACAGCCTTGTGTGGCCGAGTCCTCTCACTCTCAGGTCTCCACACCAGCAGAGAAGGTTGCTGAGACACCTCCATCCACCATCACACAGGTAAGAATCAGTTAGTTTTCAACATCAGTGTTTCTCTTTTACTCAAATAGGTGCAACATTTGCTCTTGTGCCCAGTCTTTGGTTTATTCTGCATTGGTTAAACTGGTTTCCGACATGTTGCCAAGCACAGTATGGTTTTCTTACTAAGTGGGGACCAGCCAGCCATTTACTCTAGCTGCTGTCTTACACACTTGTACGGTGTCTTGTGGGGACCACCGTAGCTAAGTATTACTCTGCACTCTTAGTGACACTGATGAGATTCTTTCATTCTTACAGTCAACTGAAATACACGTCTAAGACAAGGCCTATAACACAGGCTAAGTGTGCTTCCTGTACTTTACATCAGTTCTTGTGTCACATCTCAGTTCAACCCTGTACAACTTGATATTCACTTGTTTTCCATTTGTACCAGTCACTGCAGTGCTATAGCAAGCTATACAAAACTCATTGTAGCCAGAGACAAGTGAACCTATGGAAAAAAATATGATTTAGAGCCAGGTACACACAGACATTGATGTTTATGCTATAGTCTTCTGTCTTGTTTTCACTGTTGCTTTATCATGTAGTCTAATAGACTTATTTCTGTTGACAAACTGCTCATTAATGATGACCTATTATTTCAGACAGAAGAACAGCCTTGTGTGGCCGAGTCCTCTCACTCTCAGGTCTCCACACCAGCAGAGAAGGTTGCTGAGACACCTCCATCCACCATCACACAGGTAAGAATCAGTTAGTTTCAACATCAGTGTTTCTCTTTTACTCAAATAGGTGCAACATTTGCTCTTGTGCCCAGTCTTTGGTTTATTCTGCATTGGTTAAACTGGTTTCCGACATGTTGCCAAGCACAGTATGGTTTTCTTACTAAGTGGGGACCAGCCAGCCATTTACTCTAGCTGCTGTCTTACACACTTGTACGGTGTCTTGTGGGGACCACCGTAGCTAAGTATTACTCTGCACTCTTAGTGACACTGATAAGATTCTTTCATTCTTACAGTCAACTGAAATACACGTCTAAGACAAGGCCTATAACACAGGCTAAGTGTGCTTCCTGTACTTTACATCAGTTCTTGTGTCACAGCTCAGTTCAACCCTGTACAACTTGATATTCACTTGTTTTCAGCTGTACCAGTCACTGCAGTGCTATAGCAAGCTATACAAAACTCATTGTAGCCAGAGACAAGTGAACCTATGGAAAAAAATATGATTTAGAGCCAGGTACACACAGACATTGATGTTTATGCTATAGTCTTCTGTCTTGTTTTCACTGTTGCTTTGTCATGTAGTCTAATAGATTTATTTCTGTTGACAAACTGCTCATTAATGATGACCTATTATTTCAGACAGAAGAACAGCCTTGTGTGGCCGAGTCCTCTCACTCTCAGGTCTCCACACCAGCAGAGAAGGTTGCTGAGACACCTCCATCCACCATCACACAGGTAAGAATCAGTTAGTTTCAACATCAGTGTTTCTCTTTTACTCATATAGGTGCAACATTTGCTCTTGTGCCCAGTCTTTGGTTTATTCTGCATTGGTTAAACTGGTTTCCGACATGTTGCCAAGCACAGTATGGTTTTCTTACTAAGTGGGGACCAGCCAGCCATTTACTCTAGCTGCTGTCTTACACACTTGTACGGTGTCTTGTGGGGACCACCGTAGCTAAGTATTACTCTGCACTCTTAGTGACACTGATGAGATTCTTTCATTCTTACAGTCAACTGAAATACACGTCTAAGACAAGGCCTATAACACAGGCTAAGTGTGCTTCCTGTACTTTACATCAGTTCTTGTGTCACAGCTCAGTTCAACCCTGTACAACTTGATATTCACTTGTTTTCCATTTGTACCAGTCACTGCAGTGCTATAGCAAGCTATACAAAACTCATTGTAGCCAGAGACAAGTGAACCTATGGAAAAAAATATGATTTAGAGCCAGGTACACACAGACATTGATGTTTATGCTATAGTCTTCTGTCTTGTTTTCACTGTTGCTTTATCATGTAGTCTAATAGACTTATTTCTGTTGACAAACTGCTCATTAATGATGACCTATTATTTCAGACAGAAGAACAGCCTTGTGTGGCCGAGTCCTCTCACTCTCAGGTCTCCACACCAGCAGAGAAGGTTGCTGAGACACCTCCATCCACCATCACACAGGTAAGAATCAGTTAGTTTCAACATCAGTGTTTCTCTTTTACTCAAATAGGTGCAACATTTGCTCTTGTGCCCAGTCTTTGGTTTATTCTGCATTGGTTAAACTGGTTTCCGACATGTTGCCAAGCACAGTATGGTTTTCTTACTAAGTGGGGACCAGCCAGCCATTTACTCTAGCTGCTGTCTTACACACTTGTACGGTGTCTTGTGGGGACCACCGTAGCTAAGTATTACTCTGCACTCTTAGTGACACTGATAAGATTCTTTCATTCTTACAGTCAACTGAAATACACGTCTAAGACAAGGCCTATAACACAGGCTAAGTGTGCTTCCTGTACTTTACATCAGTTCTTGTGTCACAGCTCAGTTCAACCCTGTACAACTTGATATTCACTTGTTTTCAGCTGTACCAGTCACTGCAGTGCTATAGCAAGCTATACAAAACTCATTGTAGCCAGAGACAAGTGAACCTATGGAAAAAAATATGATTTAGAGTCAGGTACACACAGACATTGATGTTTATGCTATAGTCTTCTGTCTTGTTTTCACTGTTGCTTTGTCATGTAGTCTAATAGATTTATTTCTGTTGACAAACTGCTCATTAATGATGACCTATTATTTCAGACAGAAGAACAGCCTTGTGTGGCCGAGTCCTCTCACTCTCAGGTCTCCACACCAGCAGAGAAGGTTGCTGAGACACCTCCATCCACCATCACACAGGTAAGAATCAGTTAGTTTCAACATCAGTGTTTCTCTTTTACTCATATAGGTGCAACATTTGCTCTTGTGCCCAGTCTTTGGTTTATTCTGCATTGGTTAAACTGGTTTCCGACATGTTGCCAAGCACAGTATGGTTTTCTTACTAAGTGGGGACCAGCCAGCCATTTACTCTAGCTGCTGTCTTACACACTTGTACGGTGTCTTGTGGGGACCACCGTAGCTAAGTATTACTCTGCACTCTCTGACACTGATGAGATTCTTTCATTCTTACAGTCAACTGAAATACACGTCTAAGACAAGGCCTATAACACAGGCTAAGTGTGCTTCCTGTACTTTACATCAGTTCTTGTGTCACAGCTCAGTTCAACCCTGTACAACTTGATATTCACTTGTTTTCCATTTGTACCAGTCACTGCAGTGCTATAGCAAGCTATACAAAACTCACTTTTACCAGAGCCAACTTTGACCTATGAAAAATCTATGAAATACATGTTTGGTTTGGCTACATTGGTTAAACTGTTGTGTCAGACATGTTGCCAAGCACAGTCTGGTTTTCTGACTCAGTGGGGACTCGCTAGGATATTGTGACACTGATCTAGAATCTTCATAAGTGAAAGGGTATAGTCAGGTTTTGCACATTTTAAATTTTTGCTATGCCTTGTTTTTTTCTTTAATTTAAGCAACGTCAGTGTTTTCACAAGTCCTCTATCAGGCAGCATATGGTTGACAAATCACAACCAACTTGAAACTTTAGAACTACATAAAGACATTTTTAAAGTAATTTGTAGTGGGGTTTTTTAAGTATAATAATACAATAATGCAAACAAGTTTAAATTGAATTCAATAAACAAATTATTCCAAATTGTTTTAATCTTAGTCGTCTTCTTTTGTGTATGTATGTATGTGTGTTATTCATATATTATGTCTTCACTATTTCTTCTCTAGAACAAGGATGAATCAGGACCGATTCTTTCATCAAACAAAGCTGGAGTCGATCGTCACCTTGTAAGCTACACGGATTCTGATGAGTCTCTGTGTCCATGCACCAGTTCCTCCCAGCTAAATGAAAGATACTCACAGTTGATTTCCTGTGAGTCGTTGAGGTCTGAGGTGTTGATCACTGTGGTGTTGGAGGTCAGGGGGCTAGGGGTGGATGCTGGTGGAGGGTCTGGACAAACCTTCTCTTGTTTTTCTGCTCAAGGTTACTTGATTTACATAGCAGAACAGGACTGTTTTTTTGTTTGTTTTTTTGAGACAGTATCACTTAAATGATTGATATTAATGAATCATATTGTAATGTTCACATTCAAAAAATCTGCTTGGATTTGCAAAAAATTATTTTGATACAATTTATTTTTCTTATGTGATAGCAGGGCTGTCAAGCTATTAAAAAATAGCCCTTGACCCATGTCTGTCTGTTACTTAAGATGACTTGTAGTAATAAAATCTTAAACATTGCATCATTTGCGCTAACTTTGAGAGCTATGTGTTGCAGCTTAGTCTTAAAACTTAAAAAATGACAAGATGAGACTTCAAATCATACATCTTTTGTCATTTTCATACCACATAAGCATTTTATCTGGAAATTAACTTCTATTATTAATCTTCTTATTAATTCAACTCAGATATTCAAATGAATATAGTCTTTTAATATGGTCTAATAAGTCTTTTAAACTAAATAATTACCCCATTATTTTTTTTTCAATGAATATTAACTTATTAACAAAACTTACAAATGATATATTCCTTCAAATAAATGTTTAAACACCATCAGTGTTTAAGGTCTCTACAAAGTAAGTTAAACTTGAAAGTGTGTCAACTGGTCCAAAGGAAGATAGAAAAATCTGAAAGTGTGTATAAGGTTACCCCACAAGTCACTAAAAACCTGAAAAGTCCCCAGGAAGCTGTCCCTGGTCAGGTGAGGAATTCTACTTTGTCTGATTGACAATTTGAAGTGATATGTGTGTTTCTGGCTGCTCCAGTATACCACCTGATTTTTTTCAATGCTGTAAGACCTTCAGAAAGGGTGGTTCCCACATTGCACGTTCACGTCTTGTGTCCCTACAATGTGATATAGACAAGGCTGTGTGTGCGTACATGTGTGTCCATCTGACAAATAAGGATGTACTCCGTTTTTTTACACTGCAATTGTTGTCTCCCCCCATTCATTTCTAATTACAGATCATTTTTGACCAGGAGCACCAAAAGTGTTCGAAAGCTGAATAAAACACTCAAAATTGTATACAAATTAATGAAGTTTATTTTGTGTGTTGAAATCCTCTTTGTGGACAAAGTCCTGGAATCTTAGGTCAAAGCACAACAGAAGGGCTAGATGTGTCCAGTTATCAGTCAAGGAAAAGAGGACAGGAGGAGTTGGTTGCCAGACTTGGACAGTTGTCATTTGGAGGAACAAGCATCTTATTGATCTGAGAGTGATTTCAGTCCCAGGAAACATCCGGTTGGTAGCTTTTCTGCAGCATTACCTCTGCTGCCATGGTCAGATAGGCCTGATTTTTCCTCTAATGTCTGCAACCCATATGGAAGCCAGTATTTTCTGAACTATTTTTAATAGGTGTCTTGAATTGTCATGGACAGTGCATTTCTCATACTGCAGATCTCAGTACTGTGCGTGGAGGGGAATGAGACAAAGAGAAAAGAGAAAGGTTAACAGACTCAGCACCTTCAGCCTTGTCTCAGTCCTTGGTTTTGAAAACTGTGTTACTATGATACATACGATTTTGCAGGTCTGGTGGTACAGATTGGCTCTCAAAACAAGTAGAATACAGGTATTCTGACCCATGCATCACTGGTTTTCACAGATCCTAGAAAATCTTATATACATCATAATAAAATATCTTGCCATAAAGATGTCAGCATATACAGCAGGGCGGTTCAGTTAATTGGGAACTGGGGCCAGCTCATGAAACTGAGGCAAACTAAGGGGCCAGAGAATATAAGTAATCACAGTAACAAATAAAGAAATTACAACAACATACTGAAGGAGTAAATTCTATTTTGTAAATGCAGAACATACGCACATAAATCCACATATGGGCAACTACTGAACTCACTTTTGTCCGTTTTGAACCTTTGAACCTGACACCTTAACAATCAGTCTAGGTCAGCCATATCACAGATATTTAAGACTGAACTCCTTTAAGTGATAGGCAACATCGAATGCATCTCCACTGACAAAAATAAAACCAGAGTGCATAGTATGGTACAGAACAGCATTATAACAACACAGCAGTGCATGGTATTTTATCAAGGCAATGTATTTCAAATTGCGCCATATCAGTTGTTTACATTTTCATTCATTTAACTGACAAACAACTTCAATTCCAAGTGCGCCAACAAATACTAAACAAAACTGCATAGTATGCTTCTAATGATAACAACATAACAGCGCGTGACACTTTGTCAAGGCAAAATATTTCAAACTGCATTCAACAATAATCACTTCACCCATTGTAGCACCCATTTGCTAACATGACAAAAATCACTGTAACAGCCCCTCAGTTGACCTCTCTTTACATTCTTTTTTTCTGTCTGTATTCAAATTGTAATCACCTTATTCAGTTCAGTTGAGCCATACCACAAAAAGAGAAACTTTAAGTGCATAATATGAGGTTGAATAACATGTTAATTGCATCATACTGTTCAAAAATCAATCCCCATTACTGCATTATTGCTTGACTAACATTCCTGTTACCTTGAATGTAGTTTGCTAACATTTGCCATCTAATGAGAGAAATGGCTTTTTTTTTTGACTTAGCAAGAGCAGTGAAGTCAGGTGTTGCGATTGTGAGTCTTAATGGCAGTCATGTGTGAGAACGACGACTCACAAGTGTATGTTGAGCCGAACATTGTCAGAAGAAAAATTGCAAGACCCCTTGAGTGTGGAAATTTCTCTCAGCTGACTTCATGGGTCCAGAATTTCTCAAAACCTGCCTCCTGCAGTGACTGTCACAAATCATCTGACGACTGAATGTCAGTGAGTTCCAGTTGTTAAAAGCCCTCATCCAATGATGCTACCAGCTACTTTCCCTTCAATGCAAAGTCTGCCTCAACGTTCACACAGAAAGGGTTCTGAACAAATCTCCTCACTTCACTGGAGATGCTGAAATCATCAAACCTGGTGGCAAAGTTGTTTTTTAATGAGTCAATAAAGCCTGACATCATCTCAGTAATTTGCAGGCTGGATTTCCTTAATGTGGGGAAGTGGAGCATCTTCCCAGGACAAAGATCAGCCGAGAATAGTAAGAGCTTTCTTTCTTTTTCTCTGCTCTGCAACTCCATGTTGAGTGGGTTTAAATGATGGAAAACATCACTCAGAAAGCAAACAGTGGCATTAAACTCATCATTTCCCATCAGAAACAGAAACTTGCCAGCGTTTTTCAGTTTTGAAGACTGGAGAAACATCAGAATCTCCTCTCTTAGTTCACAAAAACAGCGATCTCATCTGCGGAGCCGCAGCTGCCGCGCTCGCGGCGAGCCCCTCATCCCTTCCCACCATGGAGTCCGTACCATCTGTCACCAGCATGTTGACGTGTGCAAAATTCAAGTTGTTCTCCTCAAAGAGCAATTTTGGTGAATAGAATCTCACCGGTGGTGTGACTTCCAGGGGAAGTAGTCGACGCAGATTCTCGCGAAAACATTCTCCATCAAGAAAATTGCACATAGAAGCACAGCTGTGACATCACTGTTGTCTGTTGACTCATCCACGGCCAAAGACATCACCTCAGCCTTCCCCAGCTTGTCCAATAGCTTCTCGAAAACGTCTGATGCAAGGGGCTCAACTCTCCTCATGTTTCACGTGTCACATATTGGAATTTGCTTGATAGGCTCAATAACGCTTTTTCGGGTTTTCTCATCTGCTACCACTTCATCAGTTGATGCCAGCATACACTCATTGACTGTCTCTGAGTCTGTCAACGGCTTTTTCTTGTTTCCAAATATCCATGCCACTCGTAAGGATGCGCAGTTGCTCTCTCTTGATCCGTACAAGCCCGGAACAACATGACCCCCGATATCTTCTGCTTCACAGCGGCAGAGCCTGGCGGGAAAGTAGCACTAAAGTTAGCATGCATTGTGTTGAAATACCTTCTCGAATTACAGTCCTTACACACGGTGAAGCACTAGTTGCAGATTAAGCTCACAGGATTTGCATCCACAGCAATGAAGGCGTATTTCTCTGTCCATTCATAGTTAAACTGGCTGTTCCCAGAGTCAACTTTTCGTTTTTTGAAAGTAGAGATAATCAACCTTTGTGCTTGAAAGTCGGAGGGTGACTTTGATTCATCATGTGCTGTCCCTCAAAATATGTCCGACTTAAACGTGTGCATGCCGCCTCCTGCATGAGAGAATGTACGATTAGCCAATCCATATGTAATAACTACACTACACTACACTGTAAGGCCAGTACAAAATTTGTCAGGGGCTGGACCCGGCCCGGGGGCCGTCAGTCGAATAGTCTGGATATATAGTGTGCCAGCTAAAACAGGTTTGGTCTAGACCTGCTCTAATTGGAAAATGTCAAGAGACAGCTGTTGATGTGATTTGGTACTAGTTAAATAAATTGAACTGAAGTGAAGTGAATCATCAAAATCAAGTTATATTGTTCACCACAGGTGGATATAGTTGGTGGACCCTCTTTTCACATTTTTTTTGTTTCTACAGAGTACAGGATGCATTCCTGCAAGTATGACGCCAGGTCATTTTATATTAAGCATGGGAAATGAAATGGACCCTTTTTAAAGATAATATTATCATATTATATTATCCCAATTATAATTTCTGGTAAATAGATAGATAGATAGATACTTTATTGATCCTGAGGAAAATTCAAGATATCTGGAGGTATCTTGAGAATAGGTATCTTGGGGGTATCTTGGTAGCACATACAATTGTGTTGGCAATGGGATAATATAGATAGTGATTTAAACATATATAAAATCGATCCAGAAAAATATCATGAATCACAATGAAAGAATCCAGTGAAATTCCTTAAGTATTCACTTAATGAAAGTTTTGTTTTTTTTTTTAAAGATTTGATTAAAATTAAGATGAACTTTGTTGGTTCTGAAGTCTAACAAACATGTTGAATGGATTTCCTCCCTTATAAAACATGTAAAGTTGATGCTTTAAATGTTCCAAAATTCTTGGTTCTCAAGGTTGGACAACAGTAGGAGACAAATGGACTGTGACAGGGAATGTAACAGTAATGTTTATAAATAGAAAAATAAAGGTAAAATGTACACGTATTAGGTTTGTAAAATTATCAGTTCTGTAATGAATCTGTACCACCTAATTATTTTTCTGTTTTTATAATGTGTTGAATTACATCCTTTAAATGCTAAATCAGTTGACACTGACATAAATTATAATGCATTATAGTGGTGTAACTCTCCAACCTCTGCCCTTGTGCTTGCTGTTCCTCTCCTCAGGAATGCCCAGCAGAGGCTGGTGATTTCCGGGCCCAGCAGTGTTCAGCCCACAATGACATCAAGTACCAGGGTGTTACCTACGAGTGGGTCCCAGCGCCCTATGACCCCTTGGCACCCTGTGCACTGTTGTGCCAGGCCAAAGGCAGAAGTCTCACTGTTGAACTGGCCCCAAAGGTGCTGGATGGGACACGATGCCGGACAGATGCCTTTGATATGTGCATCAATGGAGTATGCCAGGTAAAGGATTGTATTATTAATTACCCTAATTTCCAGACTATTGAGTGCACCTGAATATAAGCAGCACCCACTAAATTTAAAAAGGAAAAAAAAACTTGATGCAAATCCACGTTGTCAGTCTCTCTTCAGTTGTCGCTCTCAATGTCACTTTCGTCTTGAGGCAAAATCCATAAGTTAGCCGCATCATTGTTTAAGCCACAGGGTTCAAAGCGTGTGCAAAAAAGTAACAGCTTATAGTCCAGAAATTACGGTAGATCTCATCCGGTCAGTCTCTTCCCCGTCTGTTACGATTGGACACCTGTACCACCTGTCGCTTTACCCGTGTGAGAGAAAAATGGTGAAGTTGTGAAACTTTTAAGAGATGTGTGGTTCTAAAGCCAGTCTATAAACATACAATGATCTCATAGAGTAGATGCACTGCTGTAGATTAACCAACAAACTAGTTAAAATGTCCGGGGTTTGGGTCGCCGGGATCCCCGTCCACAGCTGCCGCCCAAACCACATTGCACCGGCCCCTTCTGAACCCTCTCGCGGGTGGTGGGCCTACGAGAGAGCGGGCCCACGTCGCTTATTCGGGTTCTACTGGGGGACTTCAATGCCCACGTGGGCGACGACAGTGATACCTGGAGGGGCGTGATTGGGAGGAACGGCCTCCCTGATCTGAATCCGAGTGGTGTTCTGTTGTTGGACTTCTGTGCTAGTCACAGTTTGTCCATAACGAACACCATGTTCAAGCATAAGGATGTCCATCGGTGCACATGGCACCAGGACACTCTGGGCCGGAGGTCAATGATCGACTTTGTGGTTGTGTCATCTGGCCTTCGGCCATATGTTTTGGACACTCGGGTGAAGAGAGGGGCTGAGCTGTCCACCGATCACCACCTGGTGGTGAGCTGGACCCAAACGTGTTGTGAGGGTCTGCTGGGAACGTCTGGCGGAACCCTCCGTCAGAGGGGTTTTCAACTCACACCTCCGGGAGAACTTTGACCAGATTCCGAGGGAGGCTGGGGACATCGAGTCCGAGTGGACCATGTTTTCCACCTCCATTGTGGAAGCTGCTGCTCGGAGCTGTGGCCGTAAGGTCTCTGGTGCCTGTCGTGGCGGCAATCCCCGAACCCGGTGGTGGACACCGGAAGTAAGGGATGCCGTCAGGCTGAAGAAGGAGTCCTATCGAGCATGGTTGGCTTGTGGGACTCCCGAGGCAGCTGACGGGTATCGGAGGGCCAAGCGTGCGGCAGCCCGAGCGGTTGCGGAAGCAAAAACTCGGATCTGGGAAGAGTTTGGGGAGGCCATGGAGGAGGACTATTGGTCGGCCTCGAGGAAATTCTGGCAAACCATCCGGCGCCTCAGGAGGGGGAAGCAGTGCCCTGCTAATACTGTTTACAGTGGAAGTGGGGTTGCTGACTTCGACTGGGGATATTGTCGGAAGGTGGAAGGAATACTTCGAGGACCTCCTCAATCCTGCTGACGTGTCTTCCGTTATGGAAGCAGAGGCTGAGGACCTTGAGGCGGGTCCATACATTGCCCAAGCTGAAGTCACTGAGGTAGTTGGGAAGCTCCTCGGTGGCAGAGCTCCGGGTGTGGATGAGATTCGTCCTGGGTACCTTAAGGCTCTGGATGTTGTGGGGCTGTCTTGGCTGACACGACTCTGCAGCATCGCATGGCAGTCAGGGACAGTGCCCTTGGACTGGCAGACCGGGGTGGTAGTCCCTCTTTTTAAGAAGGGGGACCGGAGGGTGTGCTCCAATTACAGAGGGATCACACTCCTCAGCCTCCCCGGGAAAGTCTATGCCAGGGTACTGGAGAGGAGAATCCGGCCGATAGTCGAACCTCGGATCCAAGAGGAACAATGCGGTTTTCGTCTTGGTCGTGGAACACTGGTTCTCGACCGGAAAAAGGTGGTCTGTCCCCTTCAGGTCGGAGGAGAGTTCCATTGGCTGAACTGGATGAGCTGAACATGGTGGCTTTGGTTCCTGCAGTGTCATAATCATGTCAGAGGCTCTATATTTAGATGAGCTTTGTTTAGGGACACACAGAATGGGATTTACTGTGGATCCTTTCCACTTCCAGGCTGGCTGCTTGATTAGAGGCTGTTTGTGGCAGGAGGAGGAGCACATGTATCACACTTGACAGAGCCATTCCCCAAACAATGATTCATATATACTCACACATAGGTGATGTAGCACAAAGTGGCAGTGCAGTAGAAACCTATCATGAGTAACTCAGAGTTCCTGTCCAACTACCCAGTGATGCATTTCCATCAACTTTGTTTAAGTGCAAAACAAGAATTGATGAGTTTTGGACAGCTAGTTCATTTTGCATTTGCTCTAAGTTTATTTTTCATGCTGGATGAGGGTGAAAATAACAAACTTTGCAACCACTCTGACTTGAACACAGGGGAGACAGTTGGTTTATTCATTTTGTGACATTTTAAGGCTATCAGTAAAGTGTTGGAAAAGGAACGAAAAAGGTGAAAAGTTCTCACAGACAAAAGGGGAGTAGGGAAGTAAACAAGGGAAGGAATTATAGGAAAAGAGGTTATCTTCTGACTCCTCAAAAATAGCCACGATGGTGAGACAGCATCCTAAACAGATCCATCAACCACATGCTCTGCTTATGCAAATCCAGCTGTCAACATCATACATACATCAGTGGAAAAGGCAGATGCATTTACAATCTGACATTTGAAATTGCACGGTACCCTCTAATAATGTCTTAATACAGGAGTCATAAGAGGCTTACACCTTTCCACATCTCTTGCTGTCGTCCTGAAGTATCAGGCTACAATGGAACAGACATTTTCACCTACAGTTAAAGTACTTCTCAGACTGCTAAGCTTCTCTCTGCTTGTTTCTAGTCAACATGAACATGAATTATGTTGAAAAAACACATTAATAATATCGTAGCTTTAGAGTAATGGAGCAGTGATGGACTCCAGGAGACACGTAAAAATAGAAGTAAAAATATTCAGTGTTTACATGTAGTATATTTGTATAAGCAGTAAATATCAGTGTTTAAATCCTGTTCTGTGGTTCTGTGCTCACAGTACCAAAGCCATTGCAAATAATAATAATCATAGTAATAATAAGTAATAATTTGCTAATCCTTTTCAACACATATTTAACTGAAAACATTTTAACGACAATACATCTAATGTTTAATCTCCTTATTCTTTATCAATTTTCAAACAAGTTGGGACAGTTTTAAGATCTCTCAAAAATGGACCCCAAAAAGCAGACGTCAGAAACACACTCAAAAGGAAAAGGAAGCAATTTTACTTTAAAATATTTTCAATAATACAAGTCCAAAGTATTCAGAAAGTTCACTATATACACTATTTACACAAGTTTCTGGGAAATCCAAATTCACAACTAAAATCTTCACCAAACTACGCAGTAGCAGGTTGTCAGGGGAGTGCAAGTGGTCAGGAACTAATATAACTCAATCCCAAAAACTCCAATCTCCATTCCAAAAGAAAACGCAAAGAGCACCAAAGCTGGCTGTGCAGGCAAAGGCAGGATGCAGCAACGAACCTGAACATACACACAACAAGAGACAAAGATTAGTCCGCTTGATTCCAGAAGCACAGAGCAGAAATGAGGACTGGCCTGACATATAGACCACAGGAGTTGGCAGTATGTGTAGACCTGTGTAAATGCACAGCAGCCGATGTGAATACATTGCCTGAGATGAGGAAAAGGTGTGTCAGGAGGCAGATGACTGGATGAGAGCAGGAAGACCCAGAGCAGCTCCAATTGGCCCAGCAACAACACACAATAGAAAACAAGGAAGGAGGGGACAGGCAGAAAAACAGGAAGAACAGAAAAACATACACAATATTAACAGACAGGGGCAACTAAAGAATGGGAAAGTTGGGCACTACTCAAAACCCCCTGCCTGAAACATTCAACTGGCCAACAGGTTCAGTGGTAGCAGTTGATACTATCACAATTGGGTATGACAGGGCCTTGAAAATACACAGCTGAAAAGCTCTCATGAAAAGTACTGAAAAGCTTTCATACATACTTGTAAAATGTGCTCATGTACACAGCTGAAAATGGTCCTCTCACATGCACATATGAAATCAAACTCATTCCACAGACCTCATGCATAAACAAGAAAATGCTGTTTACATAGGTGGGGGGTCTGGGGGTTCTCCCAGAAGAAAAATAAAAAGTAGTTTTAAAGAAATTTCTTACATTTCTACTGAAATGCTTTTAATTTGAAGCAGATGCAAGAAGTCTGAGTTTGTAACAGCGTAATGCACTATGACAGGGCAAACAGAAGCAGAAAAGGTTTTGTAGTAAAATATGACCAAATATGCTTTCTAAACCAGAGGCAAATACAAATAAAGTTGTTGAGTAGCAAGAACCAAATCTTTGATTCGTGTCCTTCACAGCCTAATCCTGTCTCACAAGTGAGCTAATGTTATGAGATTGGCCAGGCAAAGTTAGCCAACAGTGACTCACAAATCGGTTTGCCATTTCAGTGGCAGTGCATTCTTAAATTTAAAGATAAGATAAGATGAACTTTATTGATCCTGCAGTGGGGAAATTCACTTGTCGTGGCAGCTCACAAGAACAGAAAAAGAGTGCAAAAAACAAGAACAGTGCAAAAACAGTTGCAGATGGGCGGCACGGTGGTGCAGTGGTTAGCACTGTCGCCTCATAGCAAGAGGGTTCCAGGTTCGAATCCCGGTCTGGGCCCTTCTATGTGGAGTTTGCATGTTCTCCCTGTGCCTGCGTGGGTTTTCTCCGGGTACTCCGGCTTCCTCCCACAATACCAAAAACATGCACATTAGGTTAATTGGCTACTCTACATTGCCCCTATGTGTGAGTGTGAGAGTGTGTGGTTGTTTGTCTTTGTGTGTTGGCCCTGCGATTGACTGGCGGCCAGTCCAGGGTGAACCCCGCCTCTCGCCCGTAGTCAGCTGGGATAGGCTCCAGCCCCCCCGCGACCCTGACGGATAAGCGGTATAGAAAATGGATGGATGGATGAATGACACAGTGATGCTGTGATAGACAGTCAAAGCAGTTGCAGCAGCATTTATGACTGAACCAACTCAAAGATTGGTCCAAAAATGTGTGATTTATTGCTTTAATTGTATACTTAAATTGAGTATAAGTGTTGCTCCTCCCTAATACTATACAGTGGTATGAAAAAGTTTGGGCACCCCTGATCATTTTCAGGATTTTCCTTTATAAATCATTGGTTGTTCGGATCAGCAATTTCAGTTAAATATATCATATAGCAGACAAACACAGTGATATTTCAGAAGTGAAATGAAGTTTATAGGATTAACAGAAAGTGTGCAACAATTACTTAAACAACATTAGGCAGGTGCATAAATTTGGGCACCCTTGTTGTTTTATTGATTTGAGTACCTTTAGCACTAATTATTGGAACACAAAGTTTGTTTGGTAAGCTCATTGACCCTTGACCTACATACACAGGTGAATCCGATCATGAGAAAGGGTATTTCAGGTGGCCAGTAGCAAGTTGTTCTCCCTTTTGCATCTTCTCTGAGGAGTGGCAACATGGGAGCCTCAAAACAACTCTCAAATGACCTGAAAACAAAGATTGTCCAACATCATGGTTTAGGGGAAGGATACAAAAAGCTGGCTCAGAGATTTAAGCTGTCAGTTTCCACTGTGAGGAACATAGTGAGGAAATGGAAGACCACAGGCACAGTCCTAGTTAAGGCCCGGAGTGGCAGGCCAAGAAAAATCTCTGATAAGCAGAGGCGAGGAATGGTGAGAACGGTCAAACTCAACCCACAGACCAGCTCCAAAGACCTACAACATGATCTTGCTGCAGATGGTGTCACTGTGCATCGTTCAACTATTCAGCGCACTTTGCACAAGGAGATGCTGTATGGGAGAGTAATGCGGCGGAAGCCTTTTCTACGCACATGCCACAAACAGAGTCGCTTGAGGTATGCTAAAGCACATTTGGACAAGCCAGCTTCCTTTTGGAATAAGGTGCTGTGGACTGATGAATGTAAAATTGAGTTATTTGGACATAACAAGGGGCGGTATGCATGGCGGAAGAAGAACACAGCATTCCAAGACAAACACTTGCTACCCACAGTAAAATTTGGTGGTGGTTCCATCATGCTGTGGGGCTGTGTGGCCAGTGCAGGTACTGGCAATCTTGTAAAAGTTGAAGGTCGCATGGATTCCAGTCAGTATCAGCAGATTCTTGCCAACAATGTTCAAGAATCAGTGACAAAGTTGAAGTTGCGCCGGGGCTGGATACTTCAACAAGACAACGAACCCAAACACTGCTCAAACTCTACAAAGGCATTCATGCAGAGGAACAACTACAACGTTCTGGAATGGCCATCTCAGTCCCCAGACCTGAACATTATTGAAAATCTGTGGTGTGATTTAAAGCGGGCTGTCCATGCTCGGAAACCATCAAACCTGACTGAACTGGAGATTTTTTGTAAAGAAGAATGGTCAAAAATACCTTCAACCAGACTCCAGACCCTCATTGGAAGCTATAGGAAGCGTTTAGAGGCTGTTATTTCTGCAAAAGGAGGATCTATGAAATATTGATGTCATTTTTCTGTTGTGGTGCCCAAATTTATGCACCTGCCTAATGTTGTTTAAGTAATTGTTGCACACTTTCTGTTAATCCTATAAACTTCATTTCACTTCTGAAATATCACTGTGTTTGTCTGCTATATGATATATTTAACTGAAATTGCTGATCCGAACAACCAATGATTTATAAAGGAAAATCCTGAAAATGATCAGGGGTGCCCAAACTTTTTCATACCACTGTATATGTGCTTGAACTGCTGGAAGGTAGTAAGGTATTGGTTTCAAAGATGTGGTTTAGATGTTTTCTGCCTGTTCCCATTTTATGCGGCATCTGAACAGTTGGGTGATTTATATGTATGTGAGCTAGGAGAAAGTGAAAGTTTGACTTTGCACCAGGCATGGAGTTGTGCTAATCAAAGAGTTTTTAAAGCAGTTGTAGTGTTTATAGTGTTACTAAAGAAAGGTAAGTCCTTGCTGGTTATTTTTTTTGCCATTTTGTTTCTACATGTTTATTATATACACTATATGTTCTATATTCTGCCATACGTGATCAGTGGGCTGTGTGAAAAACAGCCCCATACCACACCTAAATACAACAATAAAGAAGTGTGTCCAAATGCTTTTGTATATATAGTGTATTTCTGATTAGTTATTTCCCTTGCCATCTTTATATAATTCACAGTATGTTGATTTTATTATTTATGGTTGTGGGTCCTAGGTGATATTCCACGCTGCATCTTTTATTGTTGGTATGCTCGATTTTACTGAGTTGGTTTTATGTTAGTTCACTGAGGTTCACTACATAAGAATTGTAGGATTGTTAGACATTTTACTGCAGTTTATTTTCCTTCTTGTTTTTCCATTTCTTATGTAAGTAACAGATTAGATGCCCCTCAGTATTGACATTTTGAGGCTAAGCTAAGCTAGGCTAAACTTATCCTGGATATAACAAAACTTAAATTGACTGACGACCTTATCATCCTATTGTAGGTTTGAGAACAAACATGTGTATTTCCAGAAATAAGGCATTATTCGTATTTCTTAATGTCACACCACTGATTTATCACTGTCTGTGTCCTTGCTTTATTTTATGTCTGTGGCTAGTTCTCCAGACTTGTTTACCCTGAGGCTGGAATATGTTTGACTTGACTGTTCTCTGCTGAGAAGATCCACCAATGTATAAGTAAACAACTGTGACAGGTGAGCAGGTGCAGATATTGCAAGAGAACTGGTGGCATCATGGAGGCAGTGCAAATGTGTACTGTAGAGTTGTGTTCAATAAGAGAACAGGTTGTGAAGGGAACAAAGAGGAACCTAGAAATCAAGCAAAGCAACGGAGCAATACTCTAAGCCTTAACGGAGCATATATTATGTCTAATACAGCAAATAGCTTTGAAGTCTTTGTTCTATTTGCTTGCAGATTTGGATAGTGTTGCAAGATGATTACTCAAAGATGGATGATTGAATATTTCAAAGCTTTAATCAGCGTTGTTGATTGATAAGATTTGTTGTGTTAAAACTTGAAGACTTTTTCCCTCTTTTCTGAGATCTTGTAGAACATGTATGAAAATTTCAATTGTGTAATAATAAACACCCACAGTAGTGATATGTTTGAGTCTTTAGTCTACACTGCTTGGCTTTACCCAATCATGCTGTTTTAGTGTTTTAGACCTCTAAATCACTACCCTTACTTGTTCAGTGATTCAGCTTGTCCTGGTATGTCGTTTGGCACCTTTTTCAAGAAACAACTGGCCAATCAGAGCTTTTCAAATAGGATTAAGAATGAGAATCAACATCTCATATAGCTAGCAAGATATATAGCTGCTGTACATACATGAAAAATAGTGACAGAAAAATGGCCAGCAAAATGTCAACCAGCGTGGATCCATGCAGCTGTATTTGGTAAATCAACTTACAGACAGTAACGACTCTAAAATTAGAACTCTAAAATTAAAATTAAAGTTAGCTTAATCCAGATTCTGCGTCAACTGAAAAATGACGATGGTGAAATGGACATGTCAGTGGCTATAGATCAGATCACCATAAGGTGGTTCAACAACTTTAAGAACTTCAGAACTTTAACATTACTGTGTAGACATGTACAAGTCAGTTAATTCACTCGGCTCCTAAAAATAAATGAGCTTCACAAATCTCCCTCTTCATTAACCTGGATCTGTTGAGTCCTTCGTACACTTGCTGCTAACGGTCAATATAAGTACAAAATTATAAATTGCACAATTCATTATCTCTTTATAACCTACCCCATTCATTCTGAGTCAAGAAACTGTTGCAACAAATAGCATAAATTACATGGACCAGCAATGGTTGCAATTTTATTTGTCATCAGTGGACTCGGGGAACCGACAGAGCCGGGTTAGAAAAACCTCCTGCATGGCCCTAAACATAGCTGTAACCATCTGACATGATTGAGTGCAAACAGAGGACTCGTGACTGTAGCCAGTTTTACTGCTCAAGTCTTGTGGGTCCAGATGTGTTTAGAACTGTGAGTTCCATGCACTCACTCGGCTCAGTTGGTTACAGTCACGAGTCCGTATATATAGTGATTCGGAAGAACTCAAGTCCATATGCAGAAGCAGATTTGCCATGACTATGACAATTTATAATTATTATTATGAAAGCAACAAACATGCATTTTAGATGAAAATTAAATTGTATGTAATCTCTGTGACTCCGGTATTTTACCTGGGAGTTATTGTATTGTTGATAAGGGAAAATCAAAATAAAATAACCCCTTTCCAAACAAGGAAACCAGCTAACATTTACACAATGTCAGAAAATGTCAAATGTCAAAAAAAAAAGGGCTGGCAATTCATTGAAATGATCATATCAGCTATTTTTCTAGAAAATTATTAGAGCTAAGACTGCTGTGTTAATGGTTTTTCTTTAGAAGATTTGGAAATTCCTTAGTGTAATATTATCTCATTTCAAAGTGGGAATAAAATGTGGCTTACATTTTCCCAACCTTGACTTTCTTAGATGTAGTAATCTGACATTTGACCTACATTCGAGATGCTATACAGCATTACTGTTGTATATGCTTTTAATCCTCAGAATTAAACTCCAGCTCAGTCACTAATGGCCTTATTTCCAGGATTTTCTCAGCTGCACACTATAAAGTACAACTGAGAGTTTCCCATTTCCCACTCCCATTTTGAACAGTGAACAACATAAGTTTCTGTCATTGAAATTACTGAGCTTCCTGTAAATGTCAGGAGGGTGCCAAGGGTGGAGTTATTCCTAATATTAAGTTTGAATAATGAAAATGGTGCTCCTTGAAGGAGCAGAAAGTGATTTTAAAAGGGGAACTTACTCCTCTTTGGAAACAGCCAGTACAACTGTGTTTTTGACTCACTCTCCTGCAGTTCAGGTTAGTGCAGAAATGCAACGCTCTGAGGCTGGAGGTGTTTTATAACGTTTTATATGAAGCTCCAGCATGAGATTGAGGGAATGAAGGTCCAGAGATGAATAAATAGAAATGTAGCAGTGTCCAGGGTTTGGGTCACCAGGGCCCCCGCCCGCAGCTGTTGCTCAAACCACATTGCACCGACCCCTTCTGAACCCTCCTGTGGGTGATGGCCCTACAGGAGGGCAGGCCAACGTTGCCTATTTGGGTTCCCGTGGGTAAAGACCCGGCCACCAGGCACTCCAGGCCCCAAACCCAGGCCTGGCTCCAGGGTGGGGCCCCAGTAACGCCAATCCGGGCGACGTACACATCCTTGATGTCATACCATTCATTAAAGGCTTTTGGACAGCTCTTAGTCAAACCTGTCACCTAGGACCTGTTTGCCTTGGGAGACCCTACCAGGGGCATTAAGCCCCTGACAACATAGCTCCTAGGGACATTCGGGTGCTCAAACCCCTCTACCATGTTAAGGTGGCGGTTCAAGGAGGGGTTTGTTTCGGATGCCTCCTGGACACCTCCCTGGGGAGGTGTTTCGGGCGTGCCCCACCGGGAGGAGACCCTGAGTAAGAGCCAGGACACACTCGAGGGACTATGTCACTCGGCTGGCCTGGGAACGCCTTGCGGTCCACCCAGAACAGCTGGAGGAAGTGTCCAGGGAGAGGGAAGTCTGGGAATCCCTGCTCAAGCTGCTGCCCCCACGACCCGGTCCCAGATAAAGCGGAAAAAAATGGATGGATGGATGTAGCAGTGCCTGTTTCATGTTTGTATTTCTCACAGCCATTCAACTTAACTTTTCTGCTAATGTTTCAAACCAAAATAATAAATAAAATAAGATTTCAGCCTGATGCTATTTGAGAAAAGATGGCAGTCTCTCTATTTCAAGAGCGAACCTTTCAGTTTTTTGCAAACCTTGCAAGTCAAGTCAAAACAATACATTCCTGCACTTTTCATACTATTCAGTTCAATTTCAATTCAAATTATTTATATAGCGCCAAATCACAACAGTTGTTTCATGGCACTTTCCAGTTAGAGCAATTGAGTTTTGTTGGGTTGCATGAAATTAGATTGAATTAAGCTTGTACACCAGACTGGACAGGCAAAACCAGCAAGATCTACCCAATCCTAACTTTCACACATACCACATGTATACTGAGTTGTTCCCCAGCACAGGGCTGTTCCGAACATAGCAGTAATTAAAACTGTTCAGTATTATTAATTATTTAAACATACAACAGATGACTTATTTACACTGAAAATTTAACATAACTTTTCACGGCAGACATTTTTGTTTACACTGGAAAAGCACATAATATTTTTGCTAGTGCCAAGGGCCTGACTCTGTTGATGATGTTTCACTTTGTTAATTTTACCTGCACTTTTCTTGCAATGAAAAGCATGTGTTTGTCAGTGTCTAAAGCCATAGTAGCAGTACAATAATATCCACAGGATTCAGTGAGCTGCAGAGTGAAGGAGACTTTCATGGTTGAAAAGATGATGGGTTGTAATATTTGTAAAACTGTTTTGCTGGTTTGGCGTGTGAGAAGTCAATATCACAGCTCTCCTGCGTTACTCAAGTGCCGACTGCTGCCAGCCCACAGTAGGCATGGACACTTTCGCTTCTCTTTCATGTCTGAATGAGTGAAAGCAGTTTGTGTCTGGGTTTACTTTCTGAGAGTGGTGGGCCTCATAAGAGTGCTTTTCTTGGAGTGTGATTTACTGCACAGTAAGCCACCATTGTTAGTCATCCAGATCCAACTTGGCTCCTGCTACTGTAGTCTGGAAATTAGATCATTACTGATCATTTTTAGATTTAAACGTCCAAGTCAAACTAGTTGGTCATCTTAATTTTATGGAAACGAGTATATGAAAGGGAATATTAATAAGTGAACACACTTTTCACTGTTAAAAGGAGTGTTTGGGGGCCACACTGGCAATAACTGTGGTCAGACAGTTTATTTGCTGTCTGTCCTTCCCAGTCTTCTGAACATGATATCTCAGGAACACCTTGAGGGACTTTCTTCAAATTTGGCCCAAATGTCCACTTGGACTCAAGGTTAAAGGTCAGCTTCACTGTGATATAAAAATTTTTTGTCCATTACTCAGCACCATAAGTCAGGAACAGAAGAACAGATTGTGACCAGATTTGGTCAGATACTGAATTGGTGACACTAATCTTGGGTGTCCTCCTTGAAACTGTGCTGACTCTATAAATCTTCTGAGCTTTCAAGTTGAAGATGTGTGTGGAGCATCCACCTTTTAGAATTTGTAGTTTCTTTCCAGTAACATCTATACACCAATCAGCCACAATATTAAAACCACCTGCTTGATTTTTTAGAAAGTCCCACTTGTGCTGCCAAAATGGCTCTGACCTGTCAGGGGAAGAGACACAGGACCTCTGGGGGTATTTTGTGGTCAGTGGCTTTGGAATGTTGAATCCTTTGGGTCTGATGCGTTCAGAGTGATGGGAGGGTGGATATGGCTTATTCCTGTGCATCTGGCGGATCTGTGGAGTCTGCAGACCATTGTTGTGGTCCTGGAAGCATTCCTGTGCCGTTTTGAAAATGTGATGGGGCCCTCAAGTTTAACTTAGTTTGAAAGTTTGAATGATGTATCAGAATCTTTCTGAGTAATAAATAAATTTATGGTACATTATTAAACTTAAAGCCCTCCCAACAATCATGCCAGGTGCACACAGGTGCTTCATGGCAGGTGGTGCCAACCCAGGCATGCAGAGATAGCACTGGGCATGGCAAGGAAGAAGCTGCATCATGTTGGGATGGGGACTGCAGCACAGGAAAGGGGTTACTGTGATGTTGTACCAGGAAGTTCGTTAGTGATGGAATGAGGCCAATCCCTCCTCTTGTGCATGTATATGTATTAATAATACATCACACAGCCACAGGAAATCCATCTGTATACAAGGAGAAGAGAAAATAATTACAGTTCCAGTGAGTAAAGTGGAGGAGACAAATGGTGTGTAATGTAAAGTGTGTATGTATGTGTCACTTTGTTTTGTCAGCCTGTCACAGTAACTCAGCATGGAGAGATTTAGCATCTACATCAGGCTGTGTGTCTTTATGTGTGTGCTTCAAAACAACATTAAATGAAATCAAACTCAGGTGACCCACATTTTCATTTGAAAAACAGACTTTACTTTTGGAATGGAAGTGCTCTATTCAGTCACACAGTAAATCTTAACAACAACAACAAAAAAAAATCATAGTACACACGGAGCAGTATTGAACCGATACAAGGTGTAACAATACACCTGGCATAAAATGGTGTAAATATTCTTTTTTCTATTATAAGAGAAAGGACAACAAAATAGTGATAACATATTAAAAGGCTTTAACATTAAAAAGAAGCACTTACAGTGTTCTACCAATAACAAAAACTGCACTGTAGTAAATTGTGAGGTACATTTCATGCCTGAAGCAAGCATTTCATACCCTTGCGGGAAAGGAGGAGAACTTACTAACATGAGTTGGAAACATACTGGGATACTTGAAATGCAAGTGACTGTGCATTGCAGATGTTGACAGATGTGTAATATGTTTGCCCCTGCTGACTATACTTTTGCACACAGTACAGATCACCTTGACTGCATCTGTACTGACTGTAAAAGCAGTTATATTTTTATGGCTGGGGAAGTATGACAACTAGGCTCAGCAGCACCTTCTCCTCCACTTTGTTTCTCAGTTCCATGTTGGAACATGGGGTTAAGGGACAGCAATACATGGCCAAAAACTGACTGCTAACTATGGAGGTAACAGTCACTCAAGCTTGACTGACCAATCAACTGATATTACCTTCCCCAGAGACTCACTGCATCATAATTATATAAAAGAGGTGCCACAAATCACAACATTGGAGAAGCTGGAATCTGCTAATGTATATATCAGCTGTCTTGCCTCTCTGTCTTTTAATCTGTGGTCAGTTCCTTATCTGTTTCTGAGCATGTTTATGTTGTGTGTGCAGGAGGTGGGATGTGATCGTCAGCTGGCCAACGGTGCCAGGGAGGATAACTGTGGTGTCTGTGGCGGTGATGGCTCCACATGCCGGCTAGTACGAGGACAGACCGTATTCCACCTTACACCTGAAAAACGTAGGTATCCGACTGATGTAGTCTCCAACTGTGTCCAATTCACACACATGTCTCCATTCATTCTGGTTCCACTTCTGAGCTTCATGTTCTCCAAGCTTATTGTAACTATTTAATATGGTGAACTTTAAATCTAAATTACATCTTTTTCTCAATCCAATTGTTACTAAGTCTGTCACCCTTTGGCCCTCTACAAATGCCCATGCTTGGCCTAGGTCATTTCAGAGACTACACCCACAGCTCAGGCCTAGTTTAACTGTAGACAAAGCGTCACCAGCCCTCCTGCCAGTCAGTGTCAATGGGAGGTATGTAATAAAGCTGCATATTTGTCTCCCGGGGCTTTCGGTCTGCCACCTGTCTGGGCAGTATGATCCTTTCTGAGTTGGCCACAGGCCTTCAGAAGCTATCTCAACTTTGGCCTGCTCTTCTCTCTTTGCCTTCAGCATTTATTCATCAAGGCTGGACTATTAAAATGCCATCTGGCTACAGAAACCCACCCAATGGCAGATTGAACTGCACCATTCACATATTAATTGCTTTTTTCCTCCCAGGCTTTTAAATTTAACACCCAGAAGTTAAATTCATAATTATGTTTTGGCCAATTGTTGCATGAGATTGGTTGGTTAAATCACCAAAGACACACACACACACACACACACACACACACAAAACAAGTACTGTGCACAATAGGAAGAGCCAAGCAAAAAAAAAAATGTGTTCAAAATGAGTTTTAATCAGATTCCATCTCAGTTTTAGAACCATTCAGTATTGATTATTCAGTCTGTCACAAGAGATTAAGTAGAAAAATGCTGACAAGGAGACTGGTATTCATTACTTACTGTAGTTTTCTGGAATATTGCTAAATAAACAAACAAACCAATACATACATAACACTCACAAAACACTTGCATATGCCTGTCTATATTGAATGGAAGATTTCTTTTTTACGCATTCCTTCTCTTTCAGTTTTCCCTGTCTGGTTGATGTGGAGTCTCCTGCAGCACAAATAACAGCTTTAGAGTATTGAAAATGTATTTTCCACTCAGGTGGAAGTTTATTTAAATGTAAGTAGTGAAGATGAACATGACTTTAGACCCTAAAAATGAAAGGTATTAGAAATCACAGCCAGTGACCATGTAATTATTTCTCTCTCTTTTAAATTTTATTTAAAGAGTGAAAACTTCTTGAGGTGGGGTTTAACATTGAAAGGTTTAATCCCATCCAACCACAGTTTGAACTGTTGAATTTGGGCAGGATTAAGTATCTATTGTGACTGGATGCTATCTGCGAGGACTGAGTGTTGCATGGGTAGTTGGTGTACAAAGACCAATGTGGTATGGAGAAGATCATGCAAGTGTTGTGTATTTTTGTTAGAATTTAGGGTAGTATCTGCATTTTTGTTACCTCACACATTAGCTAGCTGGGGTGCTAGCTAGACCAATAGAATTAATAATAGAGACAGCTTGGTCATACTTATAACTAATAATAGCTAATTTTTCAAGTATATTAACAGCAGACTGAAGTACTTGTTCTGTTCATTGGAAAGAATCTCTTTCTCTAACCTTGTGAACTCTACATGAGGAGCTCTCCAAGAAGTTGCTGTGATGACACTGGCTGTGATGACATGTTACTTTTTGACATGTACTTTAGAGGAGTTTGCAGAAGAAGGACCAAGTTCATTTATTTTGACAATATTGAGCTTCAGGTGATTGTTGTTGCACCATGTGATGAAGCTCTCTGTTAATCGATACATGCATCATGTAAGTCTGGACAAACATGAATAGAAAGAGCAACTTGTCTTGGATGCGGAATGGCATATGTATACAAGCAGTAATTCTAGTCACTGAGATTGTGATGGACAGTGACTGATATTCATCATATTTAAAGTACTTTGGTTTCTTTTTGGCTGTTGATTTAAACAAACTGAAATTCATGCTGAGCTTAGTGCATGGTTAGTAAAATAGGAGGATGATCTGAGTGAGATGGCCAAGGCTCCCCAAACTTTAATAAATGTTATGTTTTGTTTTGTTGCTGATACAAAAAAAAAGTTGTTGGTATTATAATAGGAACAGCAGCAATAGTATAACTTTCATGTGAGCAGTGTGGCAGTAGGGATGGCAGCAACAGAGTGAGCAGAGCACAGATTGCTTAAGAAAACCAAAATGATTGAAACATTGGTCAAGGTAATTGGTAAAAAATATGGTTGCCAAAGATGTTTGCCAGGATCTTTGCCAGATAAAGGTGTCACATTCGCCAAATCAGTTCAGCACAAAAAATCCGTGAGTGCTAAAACAAGGCCTGCATTTCATTCAGGAAGCTGTTTGATGTTTTAAGTCAAGGATGCAGTTGTAACTGAGGAAGATGTATGGGTAACAAATGTAGTATCACTACCAAGTCATATATACAATTCAGTTGCTGCTGAGCTAACAAGGGAACTACAGATAGATAGACAGATAGATAGGGAAATCACAGTGCAGCAGCAGCAATACACACAATAAGCTATACAACATCCTGCACCAAGTGTTGCTGGTTTTGTTTTTGAGTGCTGGCTTCATATAGTTTTCTTTTTTCTTTGTCACTTAAATGAAGTTGCTTGGGTTTTTATGGTTAACACTTTCAGACAAATGGGAAGTTTTCTTCTTGCAAGTCACAGTTCACTCATGTCTAACAAACTAACTGGTGGAGCTGTCAGTCATAATCCACAGATGACAGAGGTAGGATATTTCATTTGTTGAAACTTTCATGTTTGTGACAAAACACCTTCCAACTTTAAGGTGAGAGTATTTCAGCTAAAATGTGTTCCAATAGTAATGGAAAACAATGACAGGAAAGTAATTTGCACTATTGGTCACATTTCTTGGAGCTGATGGCAAGACCACCACCACTATTAAAAACTTTATTGTTGATTCTTCTGAATCTGTAACTTTAAGACGTTTGCAGTAAAATTACTGTTTTTGTTAATGGAGTCTGGTTATAATTGCAAAGTACCCTGTTCTCAATCAGTAATTCACCAAAGATTTTTGTTCCTATCAATCCTTACACGGAACAGTAAGGTCACGGTTATCCTTTCAGTTGTGATCATGTTTTATTCATCACACTATAACCTATTTATTTGGCATGTTTTCCACCAGACATTTTGGCTATTTGATGTATTCTTCTGCGAGACAACATTTCAGATGAAAGAAAGATGTGAAACCTGAAGATAAGAATAGATGAATAAGATTTGAAACTGTAAAAAAGGTGAATCTGAAAACATGAAATCTACAACTGAAAAAAGTAAGACCTCAAATATTGAAATATACTGGATATGAAAGTGAAAACTGAAAATAGTCCTCAGCATCCACATCCACCTCTGATGTGGCCAACACACAAAGACAGACAACCACACACTCTCACCTAGGGGCAATGTAGAGTAGCCAATTAACCTAATGTGCATGTTTTTGGTATTGTGGGAGGAAGCCGGAGTACCTGGAGAAAACCCACGCAGGCACAGGGAGAACATGCAAACTCCACATAGAAGGACCCAGACCGGGATTCGAATCTGGAACCCTCTTGCTATGAGGTGACAGTGCTAACCACTGCACCACCGTGCCGCCCTGATATCTAACCTTTAAATGTAAAATTAAATGTCTATATAAAAGATGAAATTCAGTGTAAATATGGTCCAGTGGCTAAAGAGCCATGAGGCCTAATGTTCTAAATTAGATACATTTGTGTGAGATGTTAACTTTAAACCAGATTCAGGAATGCTGACTCTGACATCTGACTTTCATGGTAGGTTGAGAGAATTCCTTTAAATGTCTAAAGTCTAATAGTCTACAGCCACCCTCGCAAAATAAAAAAAACCCAAAAAACTCCATCAATCACCTTTGGAATAAACTGCAAACTGAAATTGCAAGCCAGGCCAGCCTGACCTTGCTATTGAATGGGCAAAAATTTCACAGAAACACTTATGGATCTTCTTATGGAAAAACCTTCCCAGAAGAGTGGAAGCTGTTATAGATGCTGGAAAGTGTCATGAGATAACGTTTGTTGTGAAATGGCGCCATATAAATAACCTGAATTGAATTGAATTGAATTTCAGGTACTTTTCTACATATGTATGTACATGAATGTCCCCATCCAACTGGTCATTCAGATTCTTTCTCTGAGTTTCCCAGGATTCTGTTTAAAAGTGTTGAAGACATTTCACTTAGAAACTTTAATAAAGTGTTGTGGTGTGGGGTCCAAGGGGTCACTAACTTTATTATCGTTCATCCTCTGGGAACCATGAATTTATTTACAGAATTTCATGGAAATCCATTCAGTGTTTGTTGAGCTGCTTCAACCTGAATTGGTTGATGGCTCAAACAACACTCCACTCTTGGAGTCATGCTAGTGCATTGGCTAATAAAAAAACAAATACGTTTCTCATTATGTGGGTACAAAGAGCATCTTTTCTTAGCTAAAATCTGCGTCAGTCTTGTGTGTGTCTCATCATTCTGTGACACATACCTTTGTTTAATTTTCTATTTTATAACACAATATGTCTAAATAGGGTTTCTATTCTCAGCACATACTGTATGTTTCTGAGACGAGTCGGCACTGTGAAGTGGTGTGAAATGTGTGTGACACTCATTTTACCAGAGGAATGTGGGGAACCTGCAAATCTGTGCTTAAAACAAGTTTCTTCTGTCCAGGCACACTTCCTGTCAGACTCATTTGTACATTTGATTTTATTTACTGTTACAGACACACAGAGCATCACCTTTGTTCCTCTGTATGCATTATTCATCACTCTATTATCTATCAATCACTGCATTTGGAAAATGAATCGGCTGCAGGATACCTTAAAGCCTGAGTTTACAGGTGGAACAGACACAAAATGAGCTCATAACTGTTCATCTGTGTCCATTTCTCTTATTTAGTTTGAAGGTCACTTTAAAAAGAAATACTTGGTTTCTCATTTAATATCCATTTTGAACATAGAGGAAAATCAAATAGCTGTAGCTGAATTTATTTCGTTGTGCCCATAAATTTAGGACTTTGCAGATGCAGCATAATTTAAGAGCCAAAGTCCTGCGGCTGACAGCCAGAGCAGCTTATGTAGTTGTTTGAGCTCAGTGCTCATTTGATGCCAGAAGGAAAGGTAACTCTCATAAAATGTGGAAAATATAATTAACACTAATTTTATCTATAATGGTTTCGCCTCATTACTACACCTCTTTTCTTAAACACAGAGAGAAACATTTCTAGTGTAAAAAGTCAGAATTTTTGCAAGCTGAAAAACAGAAATCCTTCCAGAGGAATGTACATTTTCAATAGTTTGACTGCTGTTTATGTACGCTGTGAACACAACCTTAAGAGAGTTTCATGATTGGGTAATTACAAAGACTCACTGACAGAACAGCACACATGAGGATGTTGTGTATGTCTGCAGAGCTGTAAAGCAGGCAGATTTAGGGATGGCAGTTACTGTAGAGTGTGGTGGTCTACTTCAGTCAGTGCTCTCAAAACAAGATACAAGATACAAGATAGGTTTATTTGTCACATACACAATCATACACGGTACAATGTGCAGTGAAATTCTTTTTGTCCCTGCTACCAAAAAATAGGTAAATAAAAAATTTTAATTTAAAGAAAAAAATAATAAAATAAAAATTAAATTTAAAAAAAGTGAGAATGTGCAACAGTGAGAGACTCTCACCACAAGCAGGGAGTACAGTGAAGGAGACGTTTATTTTTATGTGAGTTATTCCAGTGCAAGTTATATTGCGCAGTCTCTCTCATGCAGCGTACAAAATGTGCAATATGCATACAAAGTACCTAAGTCCAAAAGTTTAAAGTTAAAACAGAAAACAACAGCTATAATAATTTATTTTGATTTTCACATCAGGCAGATTTGTAGCCTGAAAACTAGGGATTTTTGGCTTTTCTAGACATTTTTCAAGGTTGAAAAATCAGAATTCCTTTATTTATCCCTGGAGGGAAATTCTTGAAAAAAAAAATACTCATGCCACTCCACACCTCTCTCGTGTTGACACGAGAGAGGTGAAAAGGACACTAACACAGAATTTGTTGTAGTTCACCTGAATGTATCCCGTATGATGGTATGTTAAGGGGTTACTGCATACTTATGGAGTAGAAGATGGAACTGCCCAACATATGCTTTTGGCTACACTGTAGTTTGACATGCCCTCCTCCATTCGTCTGGGCTATGGTGATGACACAAGTATCAAACATGGGCTGCAAGGACTGTGATTGATCAGCTTGAGCTGCTTGTGTTTTCTCTTGATTGTTGAGAGTGAAGACAACATTCATCAACATTGCCCCACCCCCCTCTCCCTCTCTCTCCTTGTCTGTCTATCTTTCTCTCTCTCTCTCTCTCTCTCTCTCTCTCTCAACCCAACCGGTCAAGGCAGATGGCCGCCCATCTTGAGCCGGGGTCTGCTCCGAGGTTTCTGCCTTCTAAAAGGCAGTTTTTCCTCGCCACTGTCACCAAGTGCTTGCTCAAGGGGGAAAGTTGGGCTCTCTCTATTTTACAATTTAATTAAAGAGTTTGGTCTAGACCTGCTCTAGTTGGAAAGTGTCATGAGATAACTTTTGTTGTGAATTGGTGCTATATAAATAAACTGAATTGAATTGAATTGAATTGAACATTAAATAAGTTTTTAAAAAGATGCAGTTATCCTCTTCTGGTTAAAAAAAACCCCAAAAAACTTAGGTCAAAAAGATCATGCTTTGGGTTACAGTAAGTACATTAGTTACATAAGGTCAGTCACAACACTTACATAACTTACGTATCTTAGGTTACAGGACTCACATGGGACTCAAATCCCAGTCTCCTGGGGGAAAGTCCTGTGTGTGACCTATCCAAGCACCCTGACCACCTCCCAACTCTGACTTTTCACATTATACTTTTCACTCTTTATACTGCAGGAGTCAGACACCTTCCAAAATGACACTAAATACGGCATCATGACTCAACTATTTATCAGTAATTGTATTTGGACAATATAATTAGATGTGTCGGGCCACTGACCAGTCAGTGATGTTGACACACTGGGGTGAGAATGGGCTTGTACAGTACTGTAGCAGCCTTTTTGGATTAACCACACAAAATGCAGAGAGCCACGACTGGTGCAACTTTAATTCTAATAAATGCAAATGCCATAGTGCCATATTTCCACAAATAATGCATAGAAATCATGTTTACATTTTTAGCTTAATACAAATAATTTTAGTAAACAAAATAATGACAATTTCCTACCTTTTTCGATAACAGGAACCGCTCTTTTACAATGGATACACCATTAATCTCCTCCTACCCAAGTTTGAGCTCTGCGTGCCAGCAGCCTGTCTTCCACACACAACTCGCAGTGACAGTTTATATGACATACGAACGACACAAAAAAACTGAAGCGAACCACAATAAAATAACCTTTCACATGTTTCGACACAAATATGACAAATTGTTTTGTGTCATGTTTTACCACCAACTTTACAACCAACTGTTTTATCAACCAATGGCAGGAAGTAGTAGAAGAAGAGCGGTGCTCTTTAAAATAAGTGAAGCAAGCTAGAAGCAAGAAGTACTAAGTTTGATCTGTAAATGACTAACAAGTTTAGAGCCGCAACACAGATTACAATGATGCAATGCAGTCCTTGTGAGCAACTTCAAGTCAAGTCAAGGTACATCCTCATAAAGTGCTTGTTTTTGCCGGGTTGAGATTGTTATTCTAATTTTCTGACAACATGGAGAGGATTCCTACAGAGATAGACCTTTTTGTTGAAGAACAAAATCCTTTTGTTTAACCTGCTATATACCTCTTCATCAGACTCAGTTGAGGAAAAAGGGTAATTTTACCTTGTTGCAAAATGTACGTTTCACAATCATTAACACTGGTATGGTAATCCAGGTATATGAGAAAACATTGAGAGAAGATCGAGAGGGAAGGGAGACATCAGAGAAGCGGCAGGGGTCCAGAACCAGAATATTCACACAACTAACTCTGTGAATTAAGGGTTTACTGCAACCAAACTAGAGGAATCTGTTTCCTTTCTCTAGTAGTAAGGTAATATTTCTCTGGGGAGTTCAGGTAGTGACAGCAGTTGTAGTAGCAGCTAACAATCAAGGAACAGCACTGAGCAAAGGGTCAAATTGCCTCCCCTCTATATATATTGTAATGTATGTTGAAACTCTCCAACTTCGTGTCTCCTTGCAGCTCTGAAGACAGTGCTGGAGGTGCCAGTGGGAAGTCGCTTTCTCAGACTCAGTGCCAAAGGACCTGATATAATAGGTGAGTGACAACAGTCCAGTCCATGCTGTGAGAACAGAGAATCTTATTCTGTTGGGTGCATCTTTAATGCCACATGCTTACTTATCTGTACATGCACAAACAATCATTTTGCGCTCAGTTTCTTAGTTCATTTGGGACTTGTGCATTTGAGATGGAGTGTTCAGACTCTTTAGACTATGCGGCTCTGGAGGTAGAGCGGTCATCCACTAATCAGAAGGTCAGTGGTTTGATCCCTTGGCCCTGCAGTCTACATGTCAAAGTATCGTTGAGCACTGAACTGCAAATTGCTCCCAGTGGATGTTCTTCCAGGGTGTGTGAGAGTTTGTGTAAATAGGTGAGTGCTGGCTTGTGTTGTAAAGGGCTTTGAGTGATGAAGCAGACTAGTAGAGCACTATTTACCATTATATCCTGTTTAAAATTATTAATGAGAAAACCTTAACCATATGAGATCATGTCAAAGAAATTCAAAGAATGTTGAATTAATTTAATGTTATTCCAAAGAGAAACTTAATTTATTTCATTTAAGTCTGTTTTATTTATTTAGAATTTTCTGATGCTGGTTGTTGGATTGAATGTAGAGTATGATTGGTGCAGTCTAATGAATCGGGGTGTTGGTCTTTATGTAGTGGTGTCTTTATTTGTGTGTTCTGTTGTTTTATTTCTATTACATTTTACAAAAATAGCAAGCGCAAGAGACAGAGATTTATAATTGTTTTGGAAGATACTAATCATCTCATGGCAAGTGGATTCTTCATGCTGTGGTGTTATTTTAATATTGGATGAATTAAACTGGAATTAAGTACTGGAATAAAATGTCAGTTGTGCTAATGAAGCACACTGTAAGTGGGTGGACAGTTTGAGAAAACAACTGGACTGAGACCATTTGAAAACCAGGACCACCATTCAGTTTTGGGTTACTGTAGCTCAATGTGCTTCACGATCTGAAACTGACCTGACCTGAAATACATTTTTTAAAAAGAGAGACTCAATCCGAATACATTAAAGGATAATTATTCTAAAACACAGCTGAGCCCGACAGGCCGTAATGGAGAGAAAACACCAATACAGGCAGCAGCATGTTAATGTATCAATTAACAAATAGCCATGGTGGAAAAGAACAACAACATAACCTAATAATAGACACATCCAAAAATAATTAATTCATACGCTTCAAAGACTAATTAAATTTCTATTTTCACTTTCTGCAGTAGAGCAGTAAAATATTTTTGAGCTAACTGGAGTATAAATAGTTTCAAGATAATCATTTTCTAACTAACTTGTGAATAAAAGAATGGGATGGGAAGTAAGTTTAAAACACGCAGCCACTTTACACAGTCTTCAGCACAAAACTTAATATGAAAAAATTAAAGAAAGAAAGAAATTTAAGTGCTGCACGAGTTATTCCACAGTGTGAAAAGTGCAGAATTCAGGGTGCATATGGCTTTGGGAAAGAAAATTTTCATGAGTGTAATGGTCCGAATTTCTTCATGACCTGTAGCACCTACCAAACAGGCGGTGGACATGTTTTTGGTTCTGGAAAGGTAGCAGGTGCTGACTGTGCTTTCCAGTGGGGCAAAGAGCAGCTGATGATATTATGACAATTTGAAGAGCCTCTTTGTCTGCCACTGTGATGCAGTATGAAAGAATGCTCTCCATGAAGCAGTGCTAATTGGTTACCAGCAGCTTTTCATTTAGACTGTTTTGGTAAGCACTCTCAAGAAGCGCAGAAGCTGCTGTGCCTTTTTAACGGCAGCCCTGGTGATAGTAGACCAGGAGAGGTTGTCAGAAATGTGGGTCCCCAGGGAATTTAAAATTTAGAACTCTTTCCATTAATGAATAGCAGGAGAGGGTCTGCACTGCACTTCCTGAAATGTCGAAAAGGGTATTTTGTTTTTGTGGTGTTCAGCATTCAGTGTTGTGCCAACTGTGCTGAGCATCACGTATGCACTTTCTGGACTTTATCTCCTCCTGAGATGAGTCAAATCACTGCGGTTTCAACTGGGAATTCAATAACTGAGTTAGTGGGATGCGCTCGTGTACAGTTCTAAGTGAACAGAATATCAACATAGAGCCTTGTGTGGAGCATGAGGGTAGTGGAGAGGTCATGAACAAGCTTGACAGTTTGTGGGCGGTTTGTAAGAAAGTCCCTGTCCAGGTGCAAGTGTGAGTGGGGAATAAAATCTTTTAAAAGAAATAGAAATTTAATAGCATTAATAGCAGAAACAGTTTTAAGCAAGTTTTTTGATTTCCTAGAACACTTTTTCCTGTGGTGATTATAACATACCAAAAGTATACAGTCCCCCCCCCAACAGTGGACAATTTGTCATCTGCTCCCGCATCAAAGTTGTTGCTAACCTCTGCTAATATGGGATCACAGACATGGCTGGGTCTTGGGGAGCTATAACATTTATTTTCTGACTGACTGTTTTCAGTTTTCCTGCTACTCTGCTCAGATTGGCAGCACTGCTTGCTCTGAGCAACTCTATGTGAGCTGAGCTATTCCTTAAAGGAGCTGTGCTGCTCTTACAACAAATGTGATCAGAGCTCATACTAAGTATGTTTGTATCCATTCGAAGCCATGAGGGTGTTACACATATTGACATACAGACCAGAGAGCTATGGCAGAAAGACCGTGCCCTGACCCAGTTAAACAGAGTACAAATGGGACCTGGTCCCACTGGCAGGTGTGGCCTTGGTCTTTTGTGGAGACCACTAGTTCATGGTTCAGTCCCCAGCTACTTTGTCAGTGTCAGAATATCCTTGAGCCCTACACTGAGCTCCAAAGAACTCCTGATACGCTGTATGTGTGTGAGAGAAAATAAGTCATTGTGGGCAAAAACATGAAATGAGCATAAAGTAATGTTAAATGCTTCCTTCAAGTAAGCCCTGGTGTAAATCTTAACCATGAATTTAATAGTTTAACTGCCACTAAACAAACCAGGATCTATGCTGCTCATTGGACCTGTTTATAATAATAATGTTATGCTAGGATCTCCTATTCTTTTTCACTGTATTTGTTAACAAGGTTCAGTTACAGCCTTAAGCTGAATTCTTTTTACTGTGAGCTCTTCTGTGAAATAAGTAGGATGATGGGCAGAATGAATTACTGTCCAGTGTCACATGAGAAAGGTGTCTGTCAGTTTATGTTTACTCCCCTTGGTTTGTTTGTAATGAGTCAGTGAACGTGACATGAACCAGAACTAAATGGCAGCTGGGGATATTTTTTTTTTCTTTGGTCTGTACGAGATGAAACAAACTGCAGGTGTGAAAGTGACTTTACTTTTTCTCAAATTGGAATTCTGATATTTTTAAACCTCTGCCTTATGTTTGCATATTTTGGTGTGTAAATGATTTACACTTGATTTTAACAATCTAGAGGAGAAAACAACTGCAGGAACTCACCTTATGAAATTTCCCAGCGAAAGTTCTCCCTTTTGATTTGTGCTTGTGGTTAAAAAATGGATTTTACTTGTCACAAAAAGATCTGTCTCTATAGGGATCCATTCTGTAATGTTGAGCAATGCTTAGAGTAACAATCTCAACCTCTGAGTGGCAAAAAAGTGCTTTCATTGGACCCAATTGGTTGGAGTTTGTCCAAAGGATTACATTACAGCCATTGAATTCGTGTTGTAACTGCTGTCTGAGCCATTTACATCCTCAAAGCCTTTTGAGTATTTGTTTGTGTTATTTGTGTTTTCCTAACTTGTTTTTGTGTTATTTGTGTTTTCCTAACTTGTTTCACAGTCAATTTAAAGGAGTTCAAAAGCCCACAATGAACCCAGTACACATCCACAAGTCTTACCCTGCTAATATATTCAAGTTCCGATGGCGAAATGCCTTGAAGAACAGCAGGATTTACTGGATGTGTGCTTTGTCAGATGTTTCTGAATTGAGGAGTGACCGAAGAATTACTTTAGCAGAGCATTCACCAGCTACGAGGAGATCACCGTGGCAGCTGGGGAACCTTGGAGAGAGAAGCCGAAGGGAGATAGAGACAACAGTAAAAGAGAGAAAATCAAGCACACACTTAGGGCTCAGCTAACCAAGCTCCAAAGTTCATGAACTCCTCTGAAACTAAATATTATCAGAAGGCTAATCACATTTTCACCACTGGCAACACAGGGCCCTCTTTATGTAATATGATTTTGAATGGCTTCTTTTCATGATAGGGCAGGGTGATAGCATTGTTAATTGTTTCAAGCTGTGAAAGCTCTGGAGAAAATGGTTATAATTAATATAAAAAGTTTTATTTGTTGAGATGCTCTGGATTTTCTTTCTTTTTTTGTGGGATTTTAGATTTTTAGATTCCTAATTATGAAGACAAGGAAATCCAAACTGAGAAAAGTTAGAAGTAGAAATGCAACATGGTCAGTGGCTGATGCTCTGTTAATGTCAACATAGTCAACATAATGTCAACCTAGTTATCTCGTCACAGATGTTTAACATAGGTGTCATCTGGGATTCATTGCCATTATTTCACTGTATTGTGGTCTCATTGTCATCATCATGCCACCACTTAATCTTGCTGACTGAAGGACAAAAGGTGGATACATAAGTAACATACTGACCTTTTCTGTTATCTTTGTCCATCTGTGAATTCTGACTTAATGCAGAAGCAGTCCTGTGCCTTTGGGATCTGGCCATTTCCAAAGGCACAGACAGAATCTAGACAGAATCTCTAATACACTATAAAGACAAAAGTATTGGGACATCTGACCGTTAAACCAACAGATACTTTATGACATTGCATTCTAAATACATAGACAGCTTTGCAGCTATAACAATTTCACTCTTGTGGGAAGGCTGCCTGCAAGATTTTGGAGTATTTCTGTTTGCCCATTCATGCGGTAGAGCAATAGTGAGGTCAGGCACTGTTGTGGGACGATGTTGCCTTGGTTCCAGTTCATCCCAAAGGTGTTCAATGGCTTCTGAGGTCAGGGCTCTGTGGTGGCCAGTCAAGTTTTTCCACAACAAACTCATCCAACCATGTCTTTATGGACTTTGTGCACTGGTGCACAGTCATTTTGGAATAGAAAAGAGCCTTCCCCAAATTGTTGCCACAAAGTTGGAAGCATAGCATTGTCCAAAATGTCTTGGTATGCTAAAGCATTAACATTTCCCTTCACTGGAAATAAGGGACTTAGCCCATCCCCTGAAAACAGCCCCATACCACACCTGAACTGAATAATAAAGAGGCATGCCCCAATACGTTTGTCTATATAGTGCATGGTGGACTGAAAATTATACTTTTACTTGTTTCACTAACTCCAGGACAGCCCAGGACAGTTTGCAGCTGAGTGTTGAGCATCTAAAATGAGAATCAGCACCTCCAAGTATGAGGCCATAGTTCCTCACAGAAAATGGGAGTTTGCTGTGTTGATGGTGTGTTACTTCCCCAAGTGAAGAGGTCTACGTATCTCAGGTTCAAGAGTGAGGGTAAGATGGAACACGAGATTGGCAGGTTGGTGTGGCCTCGACAGTAATATGAGACTTGAACTTTGACTACTGTGATGAGGAGGTAGCTGAGCTCTAAGGCAAAGCTCTCAATGTACTCGTCTGTCTTCATTTCAACAATTGCCTATGATCATGAGCTTTAATTAGTGATGAAAAAAATGAGATCAAAGATACAAGCAAACAAAATAAATTTCATTCCCAGGGTGTCTTGGCTTACCTTCAGCAATATGGATGGCACTCATTTGCCAAACAAGTTGCATTTCTGGTGGATGGACTGCATGCTTATAGTGTTTTTTCTTCTCTCACTGACCACTGAAAGCACTTTACAACACAAATCAGTCTTCACACGTTATGGCACAAGTGGCAGAGGCTGCATGTAGTGTGTCCCCTGCTCATCAGATGCTGATTTTTTTATGCCTTTGGGAGCAATTTGGGGTTCAGCATTTTGACATGCAGACTCAGGGAATGAACCATTGACCTTCTGATCGGTGGTCAGAAAGTATACCACCTGAATTACGCATTTGACTTTTTAAAATTTCCCTCTGTGAACTTAAATGTGGGTATTTAACAACTACATTATCTCCTAGCTTGTCTGATAATATCAAATCGTGTTGTTTGCACTTACTGTTGTAAAAGTTGAGATCCCTTTGCACACCAGATAAAAGTTATTCTTTATGTATTAAAGATTTTTGCATCTTGAAAAGAGTAATATAAATATATATATATATATATATATAATATAATTAAGTGAAAATATGAAGTTAATATTGAATGTTACTGCACATTGATAAATGTCTGTCTGTCTCTTCTGTTTATCCCTCAGTTATTGAAGCTGTGTCTCTTCAGGGGTGGAAGGAGGAGACCAGTCTAACGTCCTCTGGCTCCTACATGATAGGAAATACCTCCTTGGACTTCCAAAGAGGGATGGACAGACAGATACTCAGGACACATGGCCCGCTCAACTCTGATTATATTATCAAGGTGAAACAAAGAAAAGGGGACTGGCTAAGATTTATAGCAAAGCAGCCTTCTGCAGGCTTCTGATGTACATACTTTATTGTCGATACAAGAGATACAATATAAATAAATTAGTTTGTTGCATAATATTTAGCAATTCAGTGATTTTTTTAAAGGGATTGTGAAATGCAGGCACGGTGGTACAGTGGTTAGCACTGTCCCCTCACAGCAAGAGAGTTCCAGGTTTGAATCCCGGTCTGGGCCCTTCTATGTGGAGTTCCCCCGTAGTCAGCTGGGATAGGCTCCAGCTCCCCCGCGACCCTGACGGATAAGCGGTATAGAAAATGGATGGATGGATTGTGAAATTGCAGTACTACCAGTATTGCTGTTGGAGAGGAAATAAATCTTCCTATTTGTAGTGACTATTATTTCATAATCCTATGTAAGTTGCAGTTTTAACAAAGACAAGCACTTCAGTAAAGTAAAGTCTGGTGATATGCCATGTGCGGATGCAAACTACAGTGAATCTCCCACCAACAAGTACTGGACATGGATCCAAAACCTGATCTGTGCCTTGGAGCTCCATCATTGTCCAAAAACTATTTAAAACACACCCATGAGCCACACTGCTGTACTATGTGACATGTTCCTTCATTATCATGAACACACACTGTAGATAATTAAAGTCATTCATGTATACACTGTCCTGCTGCCAGGAATACTGGCCAGAGCAAATCTCGACTGAAAATATTACCCAACAATTTCTGTACATACTGCTGTTTGGGTAATCTTCTTAATCTAAAAACTGTAGTGTATAAGGAATTACTGAGAGTTTTACAAAGAAATAATTCCACATTTTGAAAATGCACACAGTTGCTTACTACTAAACTACAGAGATCAAACCATTGATGTTACACTTTAAAATGTCACCTACAAAATGTCATTTTGGCATTTCTGTCCAAAGGGAATATGTTAGTGAGCACAGGCTTGAGATTGATATCGATCTTTTCAGCTCAGTCTCAGAAAGCAATAGAAAAAGCATACCAGCAAAAAAAAAAAAAAAAAAAAAAAAAAAAAAAAATCTTTACTTCTTCGTTACATTTTCAATGGACTTGGGGCTGAGTGACATAGATGGGGTAGAGAAGCTGGAAGTATTGAGAGACAGACTATCGTGTTAATGGTTTTGGTCTTTTCATGGGATTTGTTGATGACAAAGATATAGATTAACACCAAACATATCTTTTAACATAGAACCAATGTTATTTTGTCATAATATTCAAAATTTGGAAGCCAGCCCAATTCACCAAGAGCAGCTACTGCATCCTGTTCTTCTTCCTATCAGACAAGTTTAGCTCTTAGAAAAAGTGGCCTCTGTTTTTCATGCTGGCAGCATTTGTGCTGATTTGATTTAATAGATACATTGAGAGATGTGTGAGTCGAATCCTTGCAATAGTAAATCTAGAGCTTTACCTTTCTCTACTGGTGATTGCAAATCTCAGGTGGATACAAGAGAAAATCAATTTATCATTTTTGATAATTATAGCTTAATTTCAGATGCATCCTAAGTCATTTTGTTCTGGAGGCGATCCTGCTGTCAGGCAGCGTAGTAGTATTAGTAGTAGTGTAGTACAAGTAGTACTCGTAAATTGACTTTGACAAGTTCAGTGGATTGTCCCTTTAACATGATTCTTCTCCTTAATTCACCTCAGCTGGATCTTCTACTTTGTTCTGCTTTGCCCTGCTTTCCTCCCCTGCTGTGTACTGTGATCTCCACTACTCAACATGACTTGACTTAATCCGTTCTTCTCCACTATTCCTTCACCCTACACGTTGTACAGATGAAATATGAAGGCCCTAAGGACAAGGACACGGTTGTCCAGTCTCTCTTCTACCAGCCAATCAGGTACCAATGGAGAGAAACTGACTTCTTCCCCTGCTCAGTCACCTGTGGAGGAGGTGAGGTGTCAATTGACAGTAGCTGTAAATAGACGTCTTCATATTTGAATAATGGTTTAACATCATCTTCTGCTGATAACTGCATCTTTTTCCAGTAGATTTAAACATCCTGTGTCTGCATTCCTCCCCCAGGCTACCAGCTGAACTCTGCAGAGTGCATAGACATTCGATCCAACCAGACCCTTCCTGAGCACCATTGTAACAGCTATCCTGAAAACACCAAGCCCACACCAAAACTCAAGGAGTGCAATATGGACCCATGTCCAGACAGGTAGGGGTCATTTCAAATTGTATTTTTGCTAATCACAAAAATCAACATCCAGCGTCAATCAGTTTTTCATCTGCGCTTTTTGGTTGGTTATCATATACTGAGAGCTAAATAAACAGATGGACAATAAGGACAAATTATTTCATTACATGGGGGTGGCATTGACCAATCACTCCACCACACCCAAACTTTTCCTGCCAGTTTGGGGTGGAATCAAACCGGCGACCCTCTGGTCATCACAAGCCACTTCTCAAACCTCTAGGTCCCTGCTGCCCCCCAGTTTTAAGTTTTTTTCTTCTTTGTTTTTTTCAAATCAAGCTCCCTTCCTATGGACCATCTTCCGGCTTTGGTCCGGAAGGCAGACACCTTCTTTAAGTTTAAGAGTAGACTTAAAACCTTTTGATAAAGCTTATAGATAAGGCTGGTTTAGGCTGGCCCCTAGTTATGCTGCTACAGGCTTAGACTGCTGGGGATATCCCATGATGTGCGCTGTTGTTATGCATCTCTGTCCATGTACCCCTTCACTCTCTTGCCCTCCCTCTCTCTCTCTTACAACCCAACTCATCAATGCAGATGGCCGCTGTAGTGTCTGGAGATTAGTATGATTGATGTCATCCTGGGATCTGGTGATTAGTACCATTGATGTCTTCCTGAGATTTGGTGATTATGACCCCAGCCCCAAAGGCATATGGTACATAGGAAGATGGTCTTTCTCCCCCCTTTATCTGTGTCTTGGAAAGGTCATTGGTTAATTTCAAGATGTATACACCTCTTTTCATGTAAACTAAGCTATATAAGCAGACAAATAGAAATGTTTCAGCGGAGTGATCCATATTGGCTGGGATCCTCTCACATGAATGTGATGAATTTGATGCTTAGCTTATTGTAATTTTTTTATACAAACGAGACGGTGTCAGCGGAGATCTCTTCAACATCTTCACATCATTGCTATCCAATATTCAACACCGCCCACAATGAGCCGGGGTCTGCTCCGAGGTTTCTGCCTTTAAAAGGAAGTTTTTACTCACCACTGTCACCAAGAGTTTGCTCATGGGGGTTTTGTTGAATCTCTCTAAAATTCAAATTAAAGAGTTTGGTCTAGAAGTACTCTTATTGGAAAGTGTCATGAGACAAGTGTTGTTGTGATTTGTCACTATATAAAGAAATTGAATTGAATTAAACAAACAAGGTACAATATGAGCTTTAGTGGCACTGGTAGGTGTATTTTTCACTTTAGACAGAGCCAGGTACCTCTGCTTCAGGTTGTTTGACAAAGTGAGGCTGAACATGTACTGATTCCTCAACCAATTTTGTTCCAAAACAGACATTACTGATTCCAAAATGCTGAACTGTTCTTGAACTGCTCCCAGAGAAAAGGAGAAGTCCTTGTTTTGCATGTGAGAAAGCTTTCTGATGTTCAGAACAATATGCAGGAGTCTAATAATGACCAGCTAGAATCAAGCTCAAGTTCAAACCTGTGACCCAGCAGGCTTTGTTTGGCATTCCTGGAGAGATGTTGCTTCAGGTCTGACCAGTCCAATCAATACAATTTTAACACCTGCAAGAGCAAGTACAAAATAATTGATTATTTTAGCACATCTCCATGCTTCTTTTATGGAGAGCTGGACTGATGGAGGCTTTAATCAATAATAATGAGCAGAAAAGCTAAATTGGCAGTGCAAAGTAGTTTTTCTATTGACAGTCTTTTACCACTTTATTCTAACCTTGAAGGCCTAATGGCTAATAAGCACTCTGAGCTTACACTTGAAAGCTTTTGCAAGATTTTTCTGACCTCTGGGGCTGCTATCTCAATGTCATAATCTCATAAATTGAGTTCTGTGATATTTTCTCTCCTCCAGTGATGGCTTCAAAGAGGTGATGCCATATGATCACTTTCAACCTCTACCTCGGTGAGTAACCCTTACAATCATTTTTTTTTTTTAAAAGGTACAACAAACGATAGCTCACCCTTGTCTTTCTTCCACTATCTGACATATTTCTGGTTTGGACTGGATGTTTGGTGCAATGTAACACAGGAAGTGAGTTGGTAGAAATGTTCAGAAATATGGCCTAAAATACAACATCCATTTCAGGGAATGCTGCTCCACAAATTACAGTTGAAGAAATTTATCTACATGAAAAACTGACAAAGCAGCCTTCCTAAGCCTTTAGCCTTACAGTTTCATATTAGTTTTTCAAGAAAATACAGACTAATTTTAGTTGTTTATTTTTATTTATTTATTTGTGATTACTTAAAATATTTTTTTTACTTTCTGAGAAATAGGTAAGATAAGATAGTCTTTATTGACATTGTACAGTCACCTATACAGTGAAACTGAAGTGCCTCAGTTGAAGGTGCATTTGGTATAAAAATCAAGAGCAAGCGATAAAAACCAAATAAATAAACAAAGACACCACTTCAGACAATATAAGAATGTGTGACATCATATAAATTAAAACAAAGTGAGGTAGTGAATGTATTCCACATATTTGCTGTTATTGCCTATTATTTTTCATATGCAATAATAAATTTTGTACCAAGATTATTTAGGTGAAACGGTGGGCTGAACTCCAGCATGACTATAGAAAGAAAAAAAGATTGGAAGACGGTGTAGCCTAATCCAGATTTCAGTCTGAATGCAACAACATTTTTCACAATCGCTGCCGATACACACATCAGAAATGAAAGTAGAGAATGACAGCGTAATGAAATAGGGCGTATTGCAGTGACATTCTCCTCAAGCTAATGAAAAAAAAACATGCTAATGATACAGTAAATTGATTACTGTGATGTTACCATTAGCATCTATTTGCCTTTGAATGTCAAAGGCTCTACTTATACTGGTGACCCCATAGATAATTATCACCAACCCTTCAGTTTCCCACAGTTCAACGTTTGTTTTGGTTTTGTTTTTTGTTTTTTCCTTTTTCTTTTTTGGCAACACCAAACAGCAGACGGACAAAGCTAGCAGGTAGCTGGTGGACAGCTGACAAGACAATTGCGTTCTTATTACTTGGTGGAGACTAACACAAAGCTAAAAGCAGACTGAATATGTGACTTACATTCATCAGGTGGACACAACCATCACTCCAAATGCTAATTGTTACTAATTGGTTCAGCCATGTTCTAGAGGTTGAAAAAGCGGCTTGTGATCGGAAGGTCACTGGTTCGATTCCCCCACCGGGCGGGCAGGAAAAAAATTTGGGTGTGGTGGAGTGAAAAATGCTCCCCCACTCCATTAGCTGGCTGATGTGCCCTTGAGCAAGGCACTTAACCCCTAATTTGCTCCCTGGGCACTTGATGCTGCCCACTGCTCCTGTGTGTGTTTCACTGCATGTAATTTGCTGGGTGTTGCATGTGTGTGTTCAACTAAGAATGGGATAAATGCAGAAGTCAAATTCAGTATGTGTATGTATATATATATATATATACTGTCAATAAAGTCATTCTTCTTCTAATGTTACTCTGTGTGTAAATAGGATGTACATTTCCTAACAAATTTGCCATATCAGGTTACGAGGTGATTATATGTATTTATGTGTGTGGGTTTATTTCTCACTACAGGTCTAATAAGATCAGACACGTCATTAAAATCACTGACAGGTGAAATGAATACTATTAATCAACTGCTTACAGTGCAATGTTCTGTGGCTTCTGGCAATCATGTGGATGCTCTTTGACACACACCGTCCACCTAAATATTGCAGACCAAATATGCTGGTGGCCCAGAGGTCATGTGTCCCTTCCCCAGACAGGTCAGAGCTGTTTTGGCAGCACAAGGGAGACCTACAAAATACCAAGCAGGTGGTTTTAGTGTTTAAGCTGACAAGTGTATGCATACTAATGGTCCAGAATAAAGTGAAGACATCTGTGAAAGAAATCATTGATAAAGATGCTCACGTACTTTGTTTTTAATTATCTCTGTATTAAAGCTATTAGTAGTGATGTGAAAATAAAACCCAGAAACAGAGAGACAGTCATGGGGATCACAGAGAACGTCATAATAAGAAAACTAAATATATAGTCTGGGTCGTGAAAGAAAAACAAATAAAAAGCCTTCCCTGCTCTTTCAAAAAGGACTTGACAAGACCTCCCCTCTTAAAAAAAAGCTACTTCCAGCTTACCACCATTTTACACCAAGAAGGAACAAATGGTGAAAATTTCACCTTTATTCCACTGTGCCTTAAAAGCAATCATTCAGGCATAACCTGACAGAGAGTGCATGCTTCATTTTTGCATATAAATTTTCTGTATAACTGTTCCCCAGTAGTGGCTGTCTGTGTGCTCCAGAGATGTGGCGTTCTCAGATCTATGAGCACACTCTGTCGCAGAGGAAGAACAATAATAAGCTGTTGCTTACTTGTTTGGCAGTGCAGCCCTGTAGCATGCTGCTGCACATGGGGAGATCTTAAGAACGTGTGTGGAATCGGTGCTGAGAGAGAGTTCACTGAGCTGTGTAAATCAGTACTGTAGGGATGATGCTTTGTCCCAGAAGGCCCTCTTCACTCGAATCTCAATAACAAATGTATGTATGTTATTGTGTGTTTTATGTGTATTATTATTATATTAGCGCAATTATGTGTGCATAGTACTGAATACATTTTTACTGTTGGGTGTGTCATCTGTTTATATTACTGTAAATAGTACTGTACAGTACCATAATTATTTGAGTATACAGTAAAAAATCGCTGGCCTTTGGTACTTATTGCACTATGATTGGCTTCAAATGAGACCCAGGTGTTAAAGGGGGCATAAACAAACTTTCTCTCGTCAGCAGATGAATTTGACAACATCCATCTGGTGTCAAACTCTGCACCCACAGTGTCCTGGAAAGTCAAATGACAGTAGGAAAAATTCTTTCGGCAGAGCCATAGCTAACATGTTAGAAATAGTGAGATAATGAGTATCCACCTACATGAAAAAAATTGACACCAAAAATTATCAAAAGATTTTGAATTATTAACATTTTTTATATTTCATTTCTGTTAAGTTAAATCATTAATTAAAATTAGCAAGGATGTATTGTGAACATGGCTGCTGACAAACTAATTTCTTGTAAGGGAAATGGATGGGAGAAAGCATCTGCTGCTGAGCTGTTATAGTTTCTGACATGTAAAGAGGGAGAGGAGAAATCTCAGTTAAAAAATGCAATTTTTATTGTGTGTGAACAGGTTGTTATAATGCAAATGAGTGTTTTATTGGTTTGCCTTGTCATGTAATGTGTATCAGTTCTATTTTACCACACAGCACAGGCAGCAGAAACAATGATGAATCATGGTCTGTCAAGCCTGGTGCCCCACTTGTTTCTGTTTATGTCTGTAATGTCTGTAATTTTGTTGGTAACTGCTATGTGACAGTGGTGGAGTTGTGGAATCTACTTCCTGCCCATACACCTGTCTGACACAATCAGCTGTCAATCATGATGTTTTGGCCCCTTTTTTATAGCACCAAAGAACTGACTAACTAACTAACCAAATTTAGGAGAAAAACTGAACGCTTGAACATGTGTCAAAGCAATAAGAACTGAAATCACTGAAACAAACTTTGGGAAAAAATCCATTTAAGAAGAAGAAGAAGAAGAATCATCACTTTATTGACAGTATATATATTTTTACACACACACACTGAATTTGTCTTCTGCATTTGACCCAGCAAATTACATGCAGTGAAACACACAGGAGCAGTGGGCAGCATCAAGCGCCCGGGGAGCATATTGGCCGTTAAGTGCCTTGCTCAAGGGCACATCAGCCGGCTAATGAAGGGGGGGAGCATTTTTCGCATTAATCACTCCACCACACCCAAATTTTTCCTGCTTGTCTGGTGGGGGAATCGAACCGGTGACCCTCCGATCACAAGCCGCTTCTCACGGCTGCCCCCCGTTTTTGACATGTACATGAAATGTTTAGTTTGGGAACCTGTCATGTTGACCATGTTTATATACAATCGTCAAGACACATAATACAGATGCAACCAGTGCTGTTACCAAACAATGTTACATACATCATGAAATGACCCAAGAACGCATTCAGTGAGCCTGGCCCCTGTCCTTTGTGTGTGTGTGTGTGTGTGTGTGTGTGCAGCTGGGAGCAGGGTCCCTGGACTCAGTGCTCCGTGTCCTGTGGTGAAGCTGGCGGCTGGCAGGATCGCAGCGTGCTGTGTGTGGAGGAGGACACCCATGGACAGTTCTCCCAGGTGGAGGAGTGGAAGTGCACCCATTCCCCTCGACCTATCACCCGACAGATTTGTAACACCTTCTCCTGTCCCCAGTGGGTGGCCATGGAATGGTCTCAGGTTAGTGAGTTTTATTTTTTGTTTGTTGTTTTTGTTTTGTTTTTTTTCCCCATTACATGTGTCAAAATAACCTAAAATAATCATTTGGCAGCACGGTGGTGCAGTGGTTAGCACTGTCGCCTCATAGCAAGAGGGTTCCAGGTTTGAATCCCGGTCTGGGCCCTTCTGTGTGGAGTTTGCATGTTCTCCCTGTGCCTGCGTGGGTTTCCTCTGGGTTCTCCAGCTTCCTCCCACACTCCCCCCAAAAAACATGCACATTAGGTTAATTACATTGCCCATAGGTGAGTGTTTATGAGTGTGTGTGATCGCCTGTCTTTGTGTGTCAGCCCTGCGATTGACTGGCGACCAGTTGTCAGCTGGATCGAGCTCCAGCATCGCCTCAGCCCTGCATGGATAAGTGGTTTAGATGATGGATGGATAGAATAATCATAATAATAATTACGCTGGCTGCCTTATTTATTTATTTTTTTTGGGAGGCATGTTGTAAGTTGTACTCTGGAAATGTTTAATGAAACTGTTTTTGTTCAGACCAAAATCACTTGACTTGACTGTATCCACTTGTAAAATGAATAATATGTGTGGCCGTGTGTGTTTTGCCATCCCACTGTAGTGCACAGTCACGTGTGGTCGTGGTCTGCGTTACCGGGTGGTCCTGTGCATCGACCATCGTGGACAACACATTGGAGGCTGTGAAGCATCACTAAAACCTCATGTTAAAGAAGACTGTCTGGTCCCTATTGCCTGCCACAAGCCCCGAGGTAACTAGCACACTACGACAGTAATAACTAAGAACACAAAGGATAGGAATTTAAGCCTCAGAAACGACTCATGTCATTTTCAGTATACTTCCTTGTAAACATATTGCTCTATTGGTTGAAGAAGTAGCATTTATTAGCAGCAGAGGGCTAACACAAACACAAGGCATTTTTCCGTTACTCTAATAAAACAATAATTACTTGGTATCCACTCTAAAAAATACATGACAGTATTGCATGAACATTTACATGTACATTATGATACACAGACATTTTAAAAATCTCCAAAGCACGCAACATATAGAGAACTTTTCAATGGTGTTGTGCGACTTAGTAGGAGCAATTTGGTTATTGGCAGAGAGTCAATGATTATGGGAAATAATCATTAAAGTAAAATCAGTGTATGCTTAATACACATAAATATCGGGGCACCACCCTGTTACCAGGGACCAATAGCCAAATTAATTAATGGGAAAGCAGTCTCTTAAAATTGTGAAGGATGATTCCGAGCACTGGCTGTCATGAATTCAGCTGTTATCACAAGTACATACACAACAACCACAGACAACGACAGGTTAAACTATAACAGGATTTATTAAACAGCAACAACCATCCATAGATAAGTATCACTTTGTAATAAACACTATTATAATCTAAGTTTTATCAACACACATTAACTATTAACTAAGATAACACAGGTACAGCAACAAGAGTATATCTATACATAGGTGTGCATATATACAGGAGTGTGTGTGTGTATGTATGGGTGTGTGTGAAAGAGAGAGATGATGACAACAGTATGGGGCTAACAAGCTAGCCAGGTAGCGGCTAACAAGCTAGTGGCTAAAAACAAACAAAATGGCGGTTAGCAAGATAGCAGCAGGATAGCAGCTAACAACAAGCTAGTGGCTGACTACAATTAAGATGGCGGATGGCCACATGAGGGGAGGAGCTACAACCAGAATGGCGAGTGGGGAAACTACAACCAAAATGGTGGAGGACCACATGAGGAGGGGTCAGCACACCAGGATGAACAACCACATAAAGGATGACTCAGCAAACAAAACTAGTCACACGCATGTGATGACTCAGCAAACTCCAATTGACTACCGAAGAATACGCCGGCCGTATCATTCAGAGCCAAGATGGTGATAACCAACGTGATGTTGCTTATGTGGTCACAGAAGAGAACAATGGGCGGAAGCCTTTGAGCGCCACGTACCCCTTGGTTACGGTTCGTGATCGCGTGCTCGGACTTTCGCCTCACCGTTCAGAAAGAAGAGTGTGAGGAAAGATAGAAATGAAAATACAACAAACACAACCCAATAAAATAATCCACTCTAATTCTTTAGAAACTCGCGTGTCACCACACAATAGCGGAGTCAGTAAACCGGAGCTTATCTGCTCAGCTATTGGTCCTTTAACTGGTGACGCGCGGTCTCGCTGAAACGGCGGAAATGACCGACCGGAAACTAAAATCAATGAATGCAGCACTTAAAAGTTACCGAAAGCATGTGTAAACAACCTATGTTACACTATCTCTGCCCAGACATAAGCCTCTTACGTTGCGTTGCTCCGATCATTCGGAGTTTGAAATAATGATCCGCTTAAACGTTCGCAGCGTCGTCCTCGGCGGGATGCTGGCGGTCCGTTATTCTGATGATGCGGAGTGTTGATCTCTCGGCGGCAGCGGAGAAAATCACCGGTGAAAAAGTTAACAAACTTTGTTTTCGTCCTTAACAAAGTCGGCGCGCGGCTCGTTAACGTGCGATCAGCTGATTGTTCAGCGATCCACGTCGGATGAAGAAAAAAAGGAAAAGTTACCGAAAATACAGCAGTCTGTTTCTCGGCCTGCGAGTTGCAGAACTGTGACCCGGGATCTAAGATGATGTTAATCAAAACGTTTGATTGTTGCTCCCTTTGGGCGGTTTGGACACTTGGAGAGCCTGGGGGAGCTCTCACTGTCACAGCACGCACGGGAAAAAGCGAAGCTGATGATCGCAGTGACCTTTTATTACCTGAGTGACGTCACCTCGGACCCCCGTGGAGATGGCTGGCACACAGCCAATGTCCGTGCCGGTTCTGAGTTTAAACTCAGGAATTTATGACTTAGGTGCACGTCATGAGTGGGGTCTCTAACAGTTAGTCACTCTAACTCAGGCTTTATGAGTTACATGTAGGCCGCTCTATTGTTCTCCAGAGCGCATGGCCAGAGATCCCAACATCCCCCCTTTGGTCTGAAGAATGGGGTAGGGGCCACGGTCTTTAGAGCAACATTCTCTAAGGTCGAATGGTCCATGTGCGCTGAAGGTGGTCATCCTTCTGGCTTCCTTCCTGTTAGCTGATGAGCAGACACAGTGATCAACAGTTCAAAGTTCAGAGTTCATTGAGGCTTTAGCTCAGAGTTCATTGAGGCTTTAATTCAGAGTTCATTGAGGCTTTAATGTCTGGACAGAGTTGAGGCACAGTCTGGGCAGATATGAATAATGAGCTAACTAACTCCACTATGATTAATTGGCATTTCAACAACACATTTAACACAATTTCAAAAGAGCATAGCTCAATGTAGGTACCCAAGGAAAGAAAGAGAGGAGAAAGAAGAGGAGGAGTATCCGTGAATTGGCTATGTATTCTAATGTAGCCAGCAGCTTAGTGGCTGTATCATGCCGGTCGTAGGCTAATGGGGCTTTGTGGTGACTGTATTCACCAACCATAGGTGGCCAATTCACTCTGCGAGGATCTCACTTTCCTCTGTTCTTGCAGACACGGTATCCTGGCATTTTGCTAGGGTGAGTCAACTCTCAAACCACAGAGATCATTCACATCTCTAACAAATGGCTGCTGGGGCAGACCCAGTGGATATTCCTCTTCAGGTACATGTGTTAAGGTTCAAAATACAATGAGGAGTCTTCCTCATGATACACCAGTGTAGATGGCATACGTGTGTATTGTTTCGCCAAAACCAACATTCAAAACAGACTTCAGTTGCTCATTCTGCCAGTCTATGATAGTTATGATTCAACAGAGCCTAGCTCTAATTTCTAGAGGTCTATGATAATTATAAGGAGGGATTTATTACCTTCAGTATATTTAGGGACTGGTTCAATCTAACTGACTTGAAGATTAGAACATGAAAAGGTGACCCCCCTTTCCCTGAATTTGTGCTTGATTCAGAGGATGTTGGTTAAAAATGACAGCAGGTAAGGCACCCTTGAATTTAACCTCTGGTGTCGTTGTTCATGGATGTCCAATATGCAACCTGCTGAAGTGTCTGGAGAGTGGCTTTGTAACCATGGTGACCACCACAGGTGAGTCAGGGCGTGTGTTAGCATCAACCCCCCCTTCCCTGTGGCTGGTCGGGTTAATCTATCCTATACAGCTGGTGATGCTATAAGAAAATCAAAAGGGAAAATAAAAAGAAGAAAAGCAATTAAAGGAACAGGGTTTCTGGTGTTAGGAGTATGTTTGGGTGACTAGGCGGCCTGAGTGGTCGATCTGAACGTCTCAGCCACACACTTCCTTATAAGCTCTTTAAACTTTCCTCTTGGAAGTCTTCCTCTTTAAATGGAAGTGGGGCTTTGCCACCATACCTCCTACCCTGTTTGGAGTTGGATTTAAACCTGACCTTTCTGTCTGGCTGGCGAGTGTCTTTTGCCGGTGGGCTCAGGTTTCGTGACCAGTTAGGACTGTTGGTCCTCTGACTGGGGTGTCCACCCTGTGGGCGGAGTGATTGGTATGCCGGGGGACCTGGTCCCGCTTGCATCTGGGCACGAGGCATCTTGCCGCCTTCCAGTGCCACCTCTGCAGTGGCGGACGGCTGGATCTCAGTACCCTGGCACTGCTGTCAGCTGTCCTACTTGGGCGTACTCGTGTTTCCCATGCCAGCTGCGCGTACCGCCTCATCTCCTGCATGTTGAGGTTGTTAGTGCGGCAGTGCATGGTCACGTCGTAGCGTACGCTCTCATGCAGGTTATGGAGGAAGAGAGATTTGAAAGCATGCTCTTCCTCTAATCCAGGCGCATTACGCCCTTGGAAATATGCTGCTCTGAGACGCCTGTAATACTCCCAGGGAGGCTCAAGTTTCTTCTGCGTGACAGCAAAAGCATCAAGAGTGGCGGAAGCATGGTCTGTGTAGTGGGAGTATTCTTCCCGCAGGGCTTGGCAGAGCGCTGAGTAATGGTCTCTGGTTCTTGGTGGGAGAGTCTCCATGAAGACACGGACGCTCCTGGAGGTGGTTTTCCAGATCAAGCGAAGTTTCTCCCGGGCAGATGCATGGGGAAGATCAAGGAGACAGCGATCTACCTCCCTCAAGTAGTCATCGATGGATGACTCCTGGTTCCTGGGGTCAAAGCTCTCTATGTCTCTTGCAAGAGATTCAAGCTGACGTATGCGCAGACCCTGTTGGTAGTAGGTGCTGGCATCGTCAGAGTCATCTGAGGATTCTGGATTCCTCAAGTCCTGGGGGGAAAGACCATGACTCCTCCTTCGTTGGGAGAAGAGGTTTGGTCAAAGTGAGGGCGTGAGCGGCGCCCTAGATATGGCATGTCGGCCGGTGTGGGGCCAAAGTCCCTGTCGTCTCTCAAGGAGTATGGCTGATGTCCACCTTTCTCCAGGGAGGTTCTTCCTTTGGCAAAGTCAGGTATGGAGCGCTGGAGAGCTGATGAAGTTGCACTTCTTGTGCCTGAGGCATTCCCATGCCTATGGTGGACCAGTGGAGGAGTGTACTGGTCAAGAATGATCATGTCGGGCATCTCAGTAGGGGCTACTACCTCTCCACTAACTGTCCTCAGATCAGTGGGTGTGGCTCGAACTGTCTGTCGAGCACCCTCAAGCTCCTGACATATGGTGGCTATCCGTGCTCGGGATGCCTGTCGTTCAGCCCGCAGCTTGTCCTCCATGGTGTCCGCCGTTCGCGTTTTAACCATCTCTTCTGGGACAGGGGCTGCATCTGGGTCAGAAACAATATCAGACGGATCAGGGATCAAGGCTGCTTTCACCTGATCCTCCGTCGTTTGGAGCTGCAAATTTAAATAAGGACAATCCTGCTGGATGGTCTCATTTTCCTCCTTAACTTCACTCAGCTGATCCCTAAGGTCCTTAACCTCTTGCTGTAGGATCAAGTTTTTGTGTTGCTCAGCATGATATCTGGTCTGCAACACTGTAATCTGCTCCATATACTCTGCAGCTTGTAACTGGGCTTTACGGTGATAAAGCATTGTTACCTGACTGAGCATCTGAGAAATGAGGGACAAGTGACAAGTGACCACTTCCTGTATTTTCTTATCACAGGTGCTAGCGTTGTAGCTGTTCAGGTCACTCATGCCATTAACTGCCAATTTCACGAGGCCAGTGACTGTGGCCTGCAGGTCCAGGTCATCTGCCTCTTGGGAGCCTCTAGCTCCTGGGGTGTGGGAATCCCTACTGCTCATTTTGTCTTTCCACTGAACAGACAAAACAAAAATCACAAAACTGCTACACTGAGCAAGTTTAAGTTGCACAGGTGGGCTTCAACCTGTGGCTTACAAACCTACAAAATCAACAATGTGCTGGGCTAACTATGGCTGCTAAGTAGTTGTAACTGAGGTTACACAGTAGCACTATACCTTATGCTAAAGGAGTTAGTGCACGTCAAAACAGGACTCACAGATCCAGGAAAGCAAGAGAACACGGTCCTGTGTTCTGCTACTTAACCTAGTAATCCACTGTCCAATCTATGGCACCTCTTAGTGCAATCACAACACAACACAACCAATACTCTTAGTACCCGTAATTAATAGTTAACAATTAAAAATGCAGGGGACGGCTTCTTCACTCTAATTCTGAGAAAAGAGGAGAATAAGGAGAATAATAAAACAACACAAAAGAAAAGAAATTCTCTAAACCGTCAGAGCAGGTTACTGTGGTGATACTGTAACACAGCTGGAATTAGACAAACTCACCTGGGACCCCAATTATGTTGGTGGACCCATGGAAAAGTTTGGTTTTGCCTTTTTTGTTATTGTGTTTATACTGTAACACAGCTAGAATAAGACAGCCTCACACGGGGCACCAATGATGTTGTGCGACTTAGTAGGAGCAATTTGGTTATTGGCAGAGAGTCAATGATTATGGGAAATAATCATTAAAGTAAAATCAGTGTATGCTTAATACACATAAATATCGGGGCACCACCCTGTTACCAGGGACCAATAGCCAAATTAATTAATGGGAAAGCAGTCTCTTAAAATTGTGAAGGATGATTCCGAGCACTGGCTGTCATGAATTCAGCTGTTATCACAAGTACATACACAACAACCACAGACAACGACAGGTTAAACTATAACAGGATTTATTAAACAGCAACAACCATCCATAGATAAGTATCACTTTGTAATAAACACTATTATAATCTAAGTTTTATCAACACACATTAACTATTAACTAAGATAACACAGGTACAGCAACAAGAGTATATCTATACATAGGTGTGCATATATACAGGAGTGTGTGTGTGTGTGTGTGTGTATGGGTGTGTGAGAGAGAGAGAGAGATGATGACAACAGTATGGGGGCTAACAAGCTAGCCAGGTAGCGGCTAACAAGCTAGTGGCTAAAAACAAACAAAATGGCGGTTAGCAAGATAGCAGCTAACAAGATAGCAGCTAACAACAAGCTAGTGGCTGACTACAATTAAGATGGCGGATGGCCACATGAAGGGAGGAGCTACAACCAGAATGGCGAGTGGGGAAACTACAACCAAAATGGTGGAGGACTACATGAGGAGGGGTCAGCACACCAGGATGAACAACCACATGAAGGATGACTCAGCAAACTAACAGCTAGTCACACGCAAGTGATGACTCAGCAAAACTCCAAATGACTACCGAAGAATACGCCGGCCGTATTATTCAGAGCCAAGATGGTGATAACCAACGTGATGTTGCTTATGTGGTCACAGAAGGGAACGATGGGCGGAAGCCTTTGAGCGCCACGTACCCCTTGGTTACGGTTCGTGATCGCGTGCTCGGACTTTCGCCTCACCGTTCAGAAAGAAGAGTGTGAGGAAAGATAGAAAAGAAAATACAAGAAACACAACCCAATAAAATAATCCACTCTAATTCTTTAGAAACTCGCGTGTCACCACACAATAGCGGAGTCAGTAAACCGGAGCTTATCTGCTCAGCTATTGGTCCTTTAACTGGTGACGCGCGGTCTCGCTGAAACGGCGGAAATGACCGACCGGAAACTAAAATCAATGAATGCAGCACTTAAAAGTTACAGAAAGCATGTGTAAACAACCTACGTTACACTATCTCTGCCCAGACATAAGCCTCTTACGTTGCGTTGCTCCGATCATTCGGAGTTTGAAATAATGATCCGCTTAAACGTTCGCAGCGTCGTCCTCGGCGGGATGCTGGCGGTCCGTTATTCTGATGATGCGGAGTGTTGATCTCTCGGCGGCAGCGGAGAAAATCACCGGTGAAAAGTTAACAAACTTTGTTTTCGTCCTTAACAAAGTCGGCGCGCGGCTCGTTAACGTGCGATCAGCTGATTGTTCAGCGATCCACGTCGGTAAAAAAAAGGAAAAGTTACGGAAAAATACAGCAGTCTGTTTCTCGGCCTGCGAGTTGCAGAACTGTGACCCGGGATCTAAAATGATGTTAATCAAAACGTTTGATTGTTGCTCCCTTTTGGCGGTTTGGACATTTGGAGAGCCTGGAGAAGCTCTCACTGTCACAGCACGCACGGGAAAAAGCGATGCTGATGGTCGCAGTGACCTTTTATTACCTGAGTGACGTCACCTCGGACCCCCGTGGAGATGGCTGGCACACAGCCAATGTCCGTGCCGGTTCTGAGTTTAAACTCAGGAATTTATGACTTAGGTGCACGTCATGAGTGGGGTCTCTAACAGTTAGTCACTCTAACTCAGGCTTTATGAGTTACATGTAGGCCGCTCTATTGTTCTCCAGAGCGCATGGCCAGAGATCCCAACATCACATACATGTTATATAGTACAAATATTACAGTAAAGTTAATATGTTTGTTTTTTATCATGGTTTTTGAGTGCAAGTGTGTTCAAATCTGTGATACATGGTGGGCTGGAAAAACACTGTGGCTGTAACTCTGTAACTCTGGCTCTTTGCCAGTCACGCTGAGCACATTAGCTGCGGTTGTGTGTGTGTGTGTGTGTGTGTTGTCCTTAATGCCCACAGTCACCACCTTTACCGTAAAAACAAAAACAACAGACGTCATTTGCATCAGCTTCCATCATGTGGCCTTAATTTATGATCCATCACCTGCTCTAAATGAACACTCCTGCTCATTGAACTGCTGGAGTTTTGAAACTCTGTTAATTCAAATAAGCTCATAGTTTTAGATGAACGTGTACTGTATGGCTCTAAATCCCAGGAGAGAGCTTTTCCATAATAATAGAACTGACAATATTATACTCAAGTCAAGCTCTCATAGTTTGGAGTGGTCTGAATGGGGTCTCTATCTCCCACATATCTCACTCTGTTCTATACACAAACCGGAGACCTCACTAGCTGTGACTGTTTCATTTCAATTTAAACGCAGTAAACACGGCGGACAACAGTCTGTCTGTCTATTTTCCTCATGTCTGTAATGGCAAGTAGATTCAATATGTTAAGTCTGAAAACATACGTATACATAAAGTGTACCTACAATATCATGTCAGCGGCAAGGGGTTGATGGTTTAAACAGTAAAGACATAAAAGGTGTGAGTGTGCCCTACTGTTTGGAATTTTACTATACTTTCTATAGAAAAAGTCGCAACTGTTTTTGTGTTTCTAGTGGGTGTGCTGTTTCTGGCTACTGTGTGTGTCAAAATTTCTACACAGACACAGAACCTTTGCGATACATTCAGGTGCACCTCGTAAACTGAAATCCGCATTGCTTTGTGTGCAACGTGTGCTGTATGACTGAGGTGCTTCATGGTGCGTACAAGTGCGCATCATAAACTCTGAAGTCTTATTTTCCTTTGTTAAAATACACAGGCCATATCTGTCATTACATTCCTGTTCTTTCATTACAGCATTTTTTAATAATTATAGGCTAAAATCATAATATCCCATTCATTTCCATAGGCAGATTTTAAAGATAGATAAAGTGGATATTAGCTACTGTTGAGGCTCTGTTCAACAACTCTTCAGTTGAGTTACACGATATCGTTTTCTGACTGATGATAATTTTGGCCCTCCCCTCTTCTGATGAGACAATGCTGATAAAATATTGGAAAGACTGATTTAAGATAGTAGATAGCTTTTTTCCTCTCAGACTGAATGGAGCTTATGGAATAGTTATGGTTCACTACAAGTGCAGTACGATGTTTGTTATTAAGGGAAATTAAAAGTATGAAAGTAAACAAGGTATCATTACACAATCATGCTTCACCTCACCGTCTCCGCGACAAAACAGTCATATGCGTGGGTCAAGGGTTACGTACATGTGTGCACATTCTCCCTTCTACTTTGTTTTTATAAATCACAATATATGCGTGAAAAGTGGCATACGACTGTTTCAGGCCCTGTTTTGCGTCTGTGCAGCAGTAACAAATCCTCATCCTCCTCACTCACCTGTTCTGCATTCCCTAATTAGCGACTTAGTATTTTTACTGGCCCATTCCTACGGGCTCTTGCCAGATTGTCTTTGGGCCTGTTTTTTGACCCCACTGGTGTATTTTCTATCCAGCAGTCATTTGCATTTTGGGATAACTGAGATGTAGCTATTTTTCTTTTTCTCTGTCAGAGTCTCTGCCAGTGGAGGCCAAAGCACCCTGGTTAAAACAAGCCCACGAACTGGAGGAGCACCAAACTGCTACAGAGGATCCCACGTGAGTACACACACTCTCTCACGCACACACACGTTTAGACACATACAACATGCAGTGCTCTGTATAATAATAACAATAACATTTTATTTTATTTAGGTTTGTATGTTTTTTGTTTGTTTGTTTTGTTTCAGCTATGGCATATATGCATATAGCATACATGGCATGCATACATATATGTCATATATGTGTGTGTCTGTGTGTGTACACATATATATAGTAAATTATTGGAAATTATGTCACATGATGCTACTCACCCAATCAAATCTGCATATTCTGAAAACGATTTTGATTCAAGTCAGACAGACACACAAACACAAGAGAAGTGACTCATAATATTATCTAGCCATTATGTTCTAGACTTTTGCTTAAGGAAATCTGGGACTGGGGACGCCCCCCAGTAGAATATCCCTCAAAGCAAATGAACATGAAAAAGAACAACAAACCAACAATATGATTTTATCCTTATCTTGTCAGCCTCCACAGATTCAAGTAAAACATGAAAAGTGAAAACTAGACAGAGTGAAGCATAGCTAAAAGGAAAATTGTGTGACACTTATGTGAAACATTAAAATAATGAGGTGAGTGAGGTCAGTGATATGTCATGTTTGTGAGAGGGGTCATGAATGGCTGTGAGATGGTTATACTGGGCTCATAGCAGTCCATATGCCTGGTATATAGGGTGCAAAACTTTGAGCAATGTGAATAAAGATAGTTGATAGTTGTGACCACAACTGAAACAAAACACCACCACCATATAGGTGAATCTAGGTGGGAGCAGAGTACCAACACCCCAATTTTTGGAGGGAAATAGACAGTATTCCTTGGTTAGCAGCAGAAGTATCAACAGCGATGCTGACAAAGAGCCCTGAATAATGCTCAGGGTACAGTTCACTTTTGTTGAGGACTTGTCTTTAATGATAAATAAACTGGGATTTTGATAAGGGGAGGTTACCTAGGGTGAAGAATAATAGAAATAGGGAGCTAGTCATAGGTCTAATTTGTAAGTATTTTAGCATAGATTCAACTCAATAAAGTTGATTCTTGAAATGGCAAAAAGGGGAATCAATGTGATCAATAGGGAGCAAAGCCAAATGCTTAAGCTGTACAAGTCAAAGGGCCATGTTGGTGAATTCGCCACTTCTCCAGAATGCACAATAGACCAACAGCAAAAAGTGTCAATACATGGAGAGAAGGGATTATTTCTGAGTGGTAACAGAATTAAATCCCCAAGAAAGAGCAGTAAGAATGTGATCCACTAAGACAAATTTATGATGAGAGGCCAGGTCTGCTGCTGGATAATGTATATTTCTGATGGCTGAATGATGATGGTTCAGGATGTCTTTGAACTGGGTTGGTTCACTTGCCCTGAAGGGACCTGGCTGAGGGCTAAACAAGGGTAAGCGTCTTTGCAACTGCTGCAAATGTGGAGAAAATGGCATTTGGGATTGAAAAGATGCACTTGCTGGTTGTGACTGTCAGTGGTGTACTGATTGTGGAGAGTTTGAGAATGAGCCAGCAAAGGTACTGGGGAGGTAAAGGTGGCACAGATGAAAGCCGATTGACCTGAATTTATGCAGTAAAGGGAATAAGCAATGCTTTAATGTGTGTGTAATTTGTACCTCAAGTTAGGTGAACCATATTGGCTCCAGTTTGAATGGGAACTGGGTGTCATTAATATTTTACAGCTTCCATCCATTTAAAGAAACTAGGGAGCTTTCATTTGGCGTTGATTATGCTAGCCTCTGTGAACAAAGGTGGAAGTGTTTTCTGGAATTAGGACTGCATTTACCATGAGCACCACCTTGTGTTGTGATCTAGCTAGAACATGTATTTGTTTTGGAAACAAGTGATAGAAAGATGCAACATAGTTGAACTGTTGTATCATTCATACACCTAGATAACAGTCAGTTGTATTACAGTAATGTTCACCATGATCTATTCCTCCATGGACCTTACATACCTGTCTAGGAGGAAGAGGCCCCTTACTTTTCACTGCAAAGCTTGACCCTGGAAAATGTAAATACAGGATCTTCAGTGGTGCATAATGCAAATCATTTCATTTAATTTCATGGGAAAATGGACCCATGAGAAGATTATTCCAGACAAACAAACTTCGTCCTTTCATAAGATAAGATAATCCTTTATTAGTCCCATAACTGGGATATTACAGTCATCTTCTCTCGTTAGGGACCAGGCAACTTTGCTGCCAGGCCCTGTTGGAGTCTTCTTTTTCTCTTCTTCTTCTTTTTACTACCATGCCTTCCCATGCATGCAAATAAACCAAATTTTGCACAAGGTGTCCTTCACAAACGATTAAATCAGTCTGCAGCACATCAAAATGTCTAACTTTAAAGAGATAAATTCTCACAAAATAAATCTCTTCTTGAAGAAAAAGTCTTGAAAAAAATGTAATGTAAATTATTGCAGTCATTGGTGAACAGGTCATCCTCAAACATTACTTTCTCACGAATAGAGCAATCTTTGTAAGTCTTTGTAAAAATATATTACAGTTATCTTTATTTTGTCTAGAAGAAGAGCAGATTTTCAGAATTTTATCTTGGTAAGTGACTATTTGGCATTAGTTCGAAATTTGCCTTTACATGCACCTCTGAGGGCTGAGGTTATAGTAGGAAGCCATCAGAGGGTCTTACTTGGTGTCTTTAAGGTGGAGGGGTTGGAGCCCTGAGCAATGCAGAAAGAATTATATCTAATCAGTCGTTGTGCTGGGGATCCCATGTCCTATGTGTTTTAGATGTTCCTGTCTTCCAGCACACCTAATTCAAATAATCAGCTTGTCATCCATCTCTACAGAAACCTGAGAACGAACCATTCATTTGAATCAGATGTGTTGGAGCAGGGACACATCAAAAACATGCAGGGCAGAGTATCCCAGGACCAGGACGGAGAAACACAGGACGAGAGACACATTATTAACACATAATGGTTAACACTATCGCCTCACAGCAAGAGGGCTCCAGATTCGAGTCTGGGTCTGGGCCCTGCACTGTGCAGAGTGTGCATGTTATCCCTGTGCATGCATGGGTACACCGGCTTCCTCCCACAAGCCAATTAATGTTAGCTAACCAGTCCAGGGTGTACCCCACCTCTCGCCTGCTGTCAGCTGGGATAAGCTCCAGGCTGTAGGCTCTTTGGGCTGTTCTGCTGATGGACCCTCATGTATTTCTTTGTTTGTCTTTCATTTCCAGGGAAATGTATGTCCGTGTGTCCATTACAGTACAGAGTTCAGTAGTTTGATGTATATGGTGTTAGTGTCCCTCACCCTCAGGCAGCTGCCCCAGCAGGCAACAGCATATGTGATGGCACTGGACACCACCGACTCATAGAACATCCTCAGCATCGTCCTGCAGATGTTGAAGGACCTCAGCCGCCTCAGAAAATAAGGCCCTTTCTGTAGACAGTGTCCATGTTCTTGCATCAGTCCAGTTTGTGATCCAAAAAAAAATAAAGTGGGAAGAAATAAAAAATAAGGGTCAAGGATCAAGGAACTTTTATTGTCATACCAACTCACATTTACGTGCTTATGGTACGAAATTAGGACTCAGGTCCCGGGAGCAATAGGTAGGGTATTTTATAAAAATATGAAATGAAAAGTTGAATAAAAAAATAGAAATATAAGCTAAATAAAAATAGAATATATAGGCAAAGAGTAGAATATATAGGCTAAGACAAATACAATATATATATATAAAAAAAAATAAAAAACACTTAACATTCTGAGAAAGGAAATAAATAAATAAGAAGCCAGTTTAGCATGTGCAGCATAAATATGAATGTACTGTTGTGTGCTAGTGTGAGGTAGTCCAGGAAAATAGTCTGTAAAAGAAATAGAGGGCTTAAAGTGTTAGAAAAAAGCAGAATATGAGCCAGAGCAATGGCTGCATGCACGATCGGCTCATGCACACCACATCATTATGTAGCTTAATTCTGATGCTGGTGACCACAAAATACCTCCAGAGGTCCTGTGTCCCTTCCCCTGACAGATCAGAGCTGGCAGCACGAGGGGGACCTAAAACATATTTAGCAGGTGCTTTTAATGTTGAGGTTGGTCTTTTATAATGTACAAGAATTAAAAAAAATCAATGATGTTGATAAAGTAAATTGTCTGAGATTAGATGACAATGAGGTATATTGTCTTTGTAATGTTCTGTGCTGTACTGTACAAAGACAAACACAAAGAAAAGACATACAAGAGGGAAACACTGATCCACTTAAGGGAACTGGCTTTTACCAAGAGTTTCTATCTAGAGGTGCACGGTGATGACTTCCTCGTCGATGACGGTGACTTCCTTCCTTCAAGTTGTGTGTCAACCTTCATCTTCCTATGATTCAGCTTCCAAAAAGTTTGATCGTGTCTTTTAGTGACCAAATCCTGATCTGTGCTGGCATTATTTACCAGGCAATCACAAGGCAGCTGCTGTCAGTTTAAACTGATATGCTGTTTATGAATCACAGGTGCATAAGGTAAAAATGGGATTCATAGAGCCTGCTTTAGTCACTTTTTGAACGCTCAGCATGTTCAAGTGTAAGTCAAAGAACATTTTTATGAATAAGGCCCCAGGTGACTGGCGCACATCGTGCAGCGATTTGTCAGAGACTCTTGTCAAATTGGCGAGTGAGATAGCCTTCTTTATACTCAGTCACTGACAGCAGAGTATGTGGTTAAACATTAGGAGATGTCTGTTTGCATGGCGGTTGTATCCTGTTATATCCTGATATAGGTTTTATGTAGCAGAATCCTTGCATCTTAGGGTGACTACAAAGAGCATGTTTCATCGGACTTACATTTCCAACATACAACTCTACCAGTGTCTAAGTCCAGTGCAATCTGTTAACAATTTTAAATGAATTTGAATTTGAACACTCTTTCTGTATATACTCTGTGTTCAGATTTGTACCTGGGCCCTGGTCATCCTGCAGTGCCACCTGTGGGCCTGGCAGGCAAACGCGGGAGGTGAAGTGTCAGGTACTCCTCTCATTCACCAAGACAGAGGTGGACCTCCCAGAGGAGGAGTGTGGTGAGAACAGACCCCAAACGGAGAGGCCCTGTAACCAGGGGTTATGTACCAAAGTTCCAGGCATCTCATCAAGCCTCAAGGACCATGGGGCCACTTTCATCCAGACAGAGGAACTGTACAGTTGGAGCTACAGTGGTTTCACTGCCTGCTCAGCCACATGTGCTGCTGGTGAGGTTTCTGAAACTTTTTTTTCCATACACACTCTCCTTTCTTGTCCAATTGTTTGTTGTCTATGTCTTCTACCCAGGAAAGCAGAAAGCAGTAGTGAGGTGTGTTAACAGCAAGCAAGGTGACGAGGTGGATGACTTTCTGTGTGAGCCATCCAGCAGGCCACCAGTACTGATCCGCATCTGTGAGCCTGAGCCATGCCCCCCAAGGTGAGAGACTATAAGATCACTGAAGCCACATAGAAAGCTAACAGAGCCTGGACAAGCACACTCCAGTCATGGACTGCTGAAACCACAGCTGGAAGCCTGTGGTCTCTCTGTGCTTGTGCCCAGTTTAACTTTGAGCTATGTATCACATATAACAGTGAATATGATTAGTGCTTAGCAATGAAGACTGAACTGTGAAAAGTTTTGAAATGAGTCAGACCGCTGAGTAATGGTCACAGTGATGTAGAGCCACCTATCAGAGAAATGCCGTTAAGTTTACATACAAACTGCACATGTATTTTATATTTTCCATTACTGCGTAACAATGATCATTAGTGCAAACGTCATGGTATATGAGGTGGTTATGTGAGCCGTTGTGTGCATGTACGAATAGGGGGATCACATCAGCTGTTGCATTGTGATTTATAGTAGAGGGTTACTTTTTAATTCATATAAACTTAAATAAATAAAATGAACAACATGTTTTTGTTTTTATGATAATGATTACTTGTATACTCATACTATGTATATACTGTCACTGTTGAGGTTTAAATTTCAATGAGGTTCAAAGTTGTATTCCAGACTTCTAATGCCCAGCGCAAAACAGCACACAGCGCAGTGCAAGTATCATTACTAATTTCTGACCACAGTTGTTATTTTCACGCCCAGTGCCCACATCGTGTAAACAAGAACTGTACTTATGGTCATCTCTGTTCCCAATGAGCTATGAAGTCAGCTTCATACCAGTATCTTGTAATAGACCAGCACTGTTACTGCTGCAGGAGATTGCTGTAGGGAATGTCACTTTCCTCATTAATGATGTATTTTTTCACCCACCTGCATCCCATCCACTATTAATCAGAATAACCATTTATATGACCCAGCCTGCCAGTTTTCAGTGCATCACTATGACGCAGGGCAGTCCCTGGCACAGAGGACTGCGAGACAGAAGGTCTACAGACCGAGGACCACAAACCAGCATGGAAGACCAAAGCTGTTGTGATCTTTTGCTTTAATAACCATAGTAATGCCTAAACAATGACAGGTTTTCCAACAGACTCCCAACAGAAAATCATCAACTGAAGATCTTGTCAGATACAGCTGTTATACTTTAATTTGTCACTCCTTTAACTTAGTTCTGCATTTCCATAAAATTGGGGGACTTGAGAGAGACAAATTACAACAAATAAGGGCTACTTCAATGGCAGACTATCACTAAGGTTATTTTGTCAACTGCACTGATTTAGTATCTTGATGAGTTGTGTGCAACAAGTCTGGGATGAGATCACTTTGTGACACCTTCAGTGCACTCAGGTCATTAGATAAGGATGACTGAGATATTAGTGAAGACGATCTCAGAAGGACATTGCTTTGCATTTCGTCACAAGATGTTTGGAATATTATACAAGGATGTATTTGTCTATTTATCTAAAGGACATATACAAGAAACAGCGGCAGAGTGCTGGACCTTACGCACACAAACACACATGCATAACATACACACATGCATGCATGACACACAGCGTATAGCCTGAGAGTATGGGAGACCAACAGCGAGAACACAGTGGGATAAACTCCCCCATTTTCTCTTCTGCTCTGTCTACAATAATATACTCATCATTCACCTCCCTGCTTGATTTGCTGTAGTTGTTGACATTACTGGCGTCTGACTTTCACTTTAATTCAGTGTATAATTCATCTGTAATTTGTTTAGAGTTTGTTGGAGTTTCTTGGTTGGCCTAAGCCTAAACACTGGCAATCCTGGACAACTGGTAACAAGAAGAACTGGCTCTGTTAACCGTGGGGTTGTCACTTTAGCTATGAGTGCAGAGAGGCAAAAATCTTGAATAAACTATCATGAAAAGGTACTTAATGATTCAGTTTTCCCTCCCTTCTAAAGCAAAGAGGAAGCCCACCCATTTCATCTATAATGTGCATGTTTTTGGTATTGTGGGAGGAAGCCGGAGAACCCGGAGAAAACCCACGCAGGCACAGGGAGAACATGCAGACTCCACATAGAAGGGCCCAGACCGGGATTCAAACCTGGAACCCTCTTGCTATGAGGCGCTAACCACTGCACCACTGTGCCGCCCTGCAGATTGAATCACTTTTCACATGTGGTCAGATACTGAATTGGTCACACTAACTCCACTCCACGTTGAAACTGTGCTCACCCTAGAGACCTTCTGTGCTGTGAGGTTGAATGTGTGAGGGAAGCGTCCACCTTTTGGAGTCTATAGCTTCTTTGCAGTGACATCAAGATTTTAAGCCTTGTTGCCCACCGTCAATGTTGGGGAAGTTACTTTTAAAAAGTAGTGTTTGCCTACTTAAAGTTCTACTATGCAGGACAGAACAGGTATTTCTTTTGTGCTCTTTATTATAAAAAATGCCACAAACAGAGCACTTGGCAAGAAAACATTGGACTATTATAGGCTTCAAAACCACCACTAAAGCCCTACGAAACAATATTAAATAACATAGCCTAGATACATCTTATGGGCATATAGGTGAACACAAAATACATAAGGGCTTATTTTATAGCCTTATACTCTTTCATTAAACAGGTTACGCTGACATTGGTGAAAATCTAGTGCATAGTGTAGGCTCCTTAGGACAACATGATGAAAACCTCAAAATGGCTCATATGTCTCAAAATGAAACAAAAGCAAATAAAAATCCTTAATATCTCCATATGTTTGCACACAGTCCACTTGCTGCTCAAAAGAATTAGAAAAAAGTGTCCACATGTCCGGGAATAAAACTCATCACATGCGCAAAACCCACCAAAAAAGTGTAAATAGTTACTCTACCACAGGAAATATATTTTAACAGTTATAAAACTATATAAAACTGAATTACTTTATTTCATGAATTTACTACTGAAGATGAATTAATGCATCTGCTCGTCTTAACCTTACACAGACCTCATCTAGATCCAACAGAAAAATTGAGAATTGTGCAGGCGTGTAGCTGAGAAGACAGTGTCGCTGTCAAATCTGTCCCTGGGAAAAGTAGGCTAACGGTGCGCCGAACTGAAAAAGGAACTACGTTTCTTTACCAAATTTTCAGTAGTAGTTTTCAGTAGTTAGTGTGTACTACCCAATTAAAGTAGTTACGTTACTGTAACACGTTGCACACAACGCTGTCCACCATAAGCTCATTGATTTTGATTATTTTGAGCTTCAGGTGCTCTCTGTCAGTCACTACATACACTATATACACAAAAGCATCCAGACACACCCTTTATGGGACTGTTTTTCAGGGGTTCGGCTCGGCTTCCAGTGAAGGGAAATCTTACTGCTTCAGCATACCAAGACATTTTGGACAATGATATGCTTCCAACTTTGTGGTGACAGTTTAGGGAAGACCTTTTTCTATTCCAGCATGACTGTGCCCCAGTGCACAAAGCAAAGCTCCATAAAGACATGGTTGGATGGGTTTGTCGTAGAAAAACTTGACTGGCCCGCACAGAGCCCTGACCTCAACCCAATCCAACACCTTTGAAGTGAACTGGAATGGGGATTGCGAGCCAAGCTCTTTTGTCCAACATCAGTGCTGCAAAGCTGTCTATTTATTTAGATTGTCATGTCATTAAAGTCCCTGTTGGTGCAATGGTCAGGTAATTTTGATGCTTAAATGACTAAATTAATTGCAATAATAATTGATAAATGGTTGAAATTGTTATTCCCGAATGATGGGTAAACATCACTCGGGAATAACAGCTGAAATAGATGGCTTTTTAGTTTTAATGAGTGAAAAAGCTAAAATTAGCACACAGTAATGAAGAAATGCTTTGCAGGTACATTAGAGTAAAAGGTTGGAAGCCACTGTTCTAGAACAAGTTTGCATCCTAATATTTAACAGTGTCTGACCTGCTCCATTATCTCTGTCTCCAGATGGGAGGTGACAGCATGGACTGGCTGCTCTGCTTCCTGTGGCGTCGGTATACAGACCAGGAGTGTATTTTGCATGCGTCTGTTGTCCTTTGACCAGCAGGATATTCTGACTGTTTCAGAGGATGAGTGCAATGACTTTAAACCTGCCATCCTGCAGCCCTGCAACCAGGTGGACTGTCCTCCAGCCTGGGAGACCGAACCTTGGCAGCAAGTATGGACTTTGTGTGTGCCTTTGGACAGATTTAACAGGTGAAACTCCTTTCTTCCTACCTTTATCTTCTTTGTGTGCTTGTTTCCTCCAGTGCTCCCAGTCCTGTGGTGGGGGTGTTCAAGTGCGGAAGGTCTATTGCAAGCAGCTCCTGTCCACAGGGGCCTATAGGTGGCTGGGAGACAATAGCTGCTTTGGGAACAAACCTGCCGCTAGCAGAGGCTGCAGCAACATTGACTGTCTGCCGTACATGGCAGGAGGAGAGTGGGGAAAGGTGAGCACTAGTGGAGAAAAAAAAGAGATGATAGAGGGGGATTGAAGGCTGCACACTGCAATGAAAGACACATGTACAGTGAAATGAAAGGCTGAAAGCCGAAAGGTTTGAAAGGTTTTCAATATTTCCATATTTCCACATGATCATATATTTAATTTGAACTAAGGCCTGGCTCAGTCTGCATTTACAACAGAAACAGCAAGTCCATGTGAGCTGTTAGCTTAATTTAAATTTCAGTGTTGATATTTAATACATTTCACTAAGAGTGCCAGGTATTGAGTAGTGAAGACTTCTCTACAGGAGTGAAAGTATATTTTGCAGATATTTCAGATTTTGAACTGTTGTGTAAATCAACAAACCCATGATTTGTTTGACATTTGACAAATATTGTTTGCCTGTTTACACTGATTCAATGTAAATAAACGTTGTTTCTAAGTTCATGTTTTTAGCTTTATGGCTTTACAACAATTTACAATTTACCATGGCAGCCCATGCAGCTACAACGGGCTGCCACTCCGTCAAACTTGCTACACTTTTGCTTTAATTATTATTTTTTTTCTGATCTATTGTTGAATCAAGTATTACCTATGAGAGAAATACATTCATTGGCAGTGGAGAAGTTAGAGCAGCTGATTTTTTGGGATGATCGCTGCCCACAACACATTTGACTGTTCAGTCAGATCAGTCAGACTGCCCTGGGAGGAGAAAAAATAGATCCAGTATGGCAGCTTGGACTTAAGGCCGCTGCTGGAAATGTGATGGATAAAATGAGACTCAGGCTGTCCAAGCAATGGAAAGTCAATGAAAAACTGTCTCCACCACGACATCCCCAATCAAGGTGTTGTCATAACTGACAGAGTGCAGGACTCCGGCAGGATGAGAGTAGGTTAACTTGCTCTTGACATTATCATTATTTACCCAGACACAAATTTATGCACATAATTGTTTCATAGGTGTACATGTGTTTATGTATATAAATATGCATATAAATTGCCCTGTTTTATTGTTTAGCTTATTCCATTACAAATGTAATTACCTGTGTATATGTTTGTAGCATGATCATTAGGAGTCATTTTATAAAATGTCATATTGACAAGCATATATATATATATATATATATACATACAATTTATGTTTTTGTATATGTACATGACACTGTATGTGTGTGGAGCCTAGTATTTTTTTTTAGGGCATAGTTCTTGTACAGCTGCACTGTTCCATGTGCATTCTCTCTTAATTACACAATAAAAGGTGGCCTTTTTTTTTTTAGGTGTAACCAAAACCCTTCCCTAACCCTAACTACACTTGACATGCAAAAACATTGCCACTGGATGCTAAAGTCATTGTCACAAAAGGTTTTGCAAAGTCATCCAGTATCAAAGCTCTATGTGTCAACAGGGCTCATTTTATTCTATTCTGTCCTGCTCTGGTTCACTCTGCAGTGCTCAGTTTCTTGTGGTTTGGGGATCCAGCGTAGGGAGCCGCTGTGCCTCCAGGTGACGGCCATGGACCAGCAGGTGACACTGGACAGGGAGCTGTGCTCAAGGTTGCCCTCCCCACCACTCATCCGAACTTGCCGTATGATGGCTTGTCCCAGTAAGAATACACACAAACACTCACATTCTAATTCTAATACCTTTATGTACTTCTTACATCATGCTGTTCATTGTAAGCGGAATGTTTTAACAATGTTTGATGCTGTATTGGGCAATGCGGCTGTAGATTTATGATTGATTATCCGTTCAAGTAATTAATGTAATTAGGTTAACAGTTTTTGCCATATTTTCTTGTTTGATGGTACAGTTGCAATTGAGTATTAAACTTCATGAGCTCTAAATGAAAAAATTATGTAAAATAAAATGACAGTGAGTGAAGATGGGACTGGGATTTGACCGTGTGCCAGGGTCCTGCACGGGTTCACTTTTGGAGACCTGCACTTGCACAATACAGAACCACACCCGCCTGTTTGCCCGTAATTATATCAAAGTTAAATCATTGCCAGCTATGGCCTCCTTGTCCTCCCACCATGAAGGTTTGTGTTTATTTCATCCATCATCCCGACACTCCAACTATACATGCGGGAGAAAATACAGTCGCAACTAAGTGACATATAGGTTAAAGGTTGCAGCCCCTGTACTGACCACGCAGTGATTATGACAATGTGTACCTAATACATATATTTTTGCTTATATATTATTTTTGCAGGCTACAATGCTGTTTTGTTTTCACCTGCTATCCGCCCATATGTAATTAATTACCCTCCCGTAAAATTCCACAACATTAAACCCCGCCCATTTCAGCAAATGTCTGCGGGTACCCGATGCGGTTCAGGACTCTGCTTTGTGATTAACTTTCATTTTTGCATAAGTTACTCAAAATGTCCCCCTTACTAACAAGTTTCATTGCAGTTATGGCAGGTTTACTTGATTAAAATAGAATTGTTATCATATCAATTTTAATGCATAGTCCCAGATTAAAGTAAAGCAGACAGAGTTCTTGGCTTGTTCATTGCAGTCTTATTAAATAGTGTCATGGACACAAAGAACAATGCATAAAAGATTCAAGATTCAAAGTGTGTATTGTCATATGCACAGTAAGGAAACAGGTTTCCCTATACAATGAAATTCTTACTTTGCTGCCCACACTGAATGCCATAAAAATTTAAGGTATATTAAAAAAATAGAATAATTTAACAAAAGAGGCAATTTGAGAAGAGCATGCAGAAAATAAACATTAAATATAAACTATGAATAAGTAAGGTTATGTAAAGCTATATAAATAAATGTGCATGTGTTGTTGAGGAATCTGATGGCGGAGGGAAAGAAAGAGTTTCTGAGTCTGGTGGTCCTACACTTCACACTCCTGTACCTCCGTCCCGAGGGGAGGAGAGTGGACAGACCTTGTTGGGGGTGGGTGGGGTCCTTGATGACGGAGGCAGCTCTCCTCTGGACTCCTGTGGACTCTGCGCTGGTATACAAGGTGTATACATCTGGAAAGTGATTATCCATTGGGCTGTGAGCAATGTATGCACTCTCTAGCTCAGACTATTACTACATCAAGCCATCAACAAATTGTGTTCAGTCAATAGAGTGTGTCTTTGAAGTTGAATATTTGAAACCCAGCCACGCTCATCTTCAGCAATGTTAACATACTCTGCTGTGCAGTCTGTAAGCAAGCAGCTAGAAAGTAAGTGTAGTCCAAAATGCGAGAAGAACGTCTGAAAAACATTGCATTCAGCAGCTTTCATTGAACGTTGATGAGTTCACATGAAGGCTAAGCGACGAGAGAGAGAGAGCTCTTTCACTGTTTGTTCATTCATATTCAGTGAAAAAATGCACACAGCTCTGTTCCAGCATTCAGTGTGCCACCGTTTAATGGGATCTTGTAATTCTGTGAGTTCCTCTAACTCACCTCAGCTGGGACATAGACTGTAAAACTGAATGAAGATTGAATGTATTGCAAATGTCACAGCAGCTCCTGAGAATCTGAGTTCCAATGTGTTTCATAAAATGTTCTCTTCAGATGCTGCTCCCCGTTCTCTCCTACATGCTGCTGGTTAATTAGGACTGGCTAAGGCTGTCCCAATGGGACAGATAGTAGTCCCTGTCAGATGGTCAGACATCTTCAGAAACCACCTTCTCCCACAAACTTCTGATGTTTTCAAATGATGTTTACCTTGTGAGAAGACATAATTCATTTGCAGCATTAATTGCACTTCTTCTGATTTTAAAGCTGTGACATTCAACACCTTACACTTGCAAAACTGAGTGAAAGTAATTTATAATTTCTGCAAAGTGCTTTAAGATAAGAAGTTTGGCAATGTGGTACTGGGAGGTTGCTGACAACCAATGACAGGACATAAAAGTGATGACTGCCATCCCTAGTTTCAATAACATGGCCAGCAGCACTGAACACATGTTGGAATGGACATTTTTCTTAACAAGGGAAATTGATGAAGTCCTGATCAAATGTTTGTTGTTTGTTGATTGTAGCAATCTTCTGAGTAAATCACCTTGAGAGTACCTGGTATAATATCATCGGGCCTTAACTGTCATTCAAAATCAAGAGGTGGTGAATTTCAACTAAATGTCAAACGATACTGGTACATCACCATGTACCAAACTGCTTTGGCGTTGCACGGAATCTGTTTCATCACCTGTTGATCAACAAATTCTCCAGTGCCTTCTTCATCAGACCCATGAAGTGAGCTGGCAGGCAACTGTGGTCCAGTATCACCATACAGACTAGGAGTTGGTAGAGAGTGAGTTTTTAAAGGCTGATATAATAATAATTTGAAGCAGGAAAATAGTTGATTAATTGTCCTTCTGTCAGCGGGCAGCTGCTTAAGTGGGTGGTGTATCTCAGAGAACATCCATGATCGCCAGAACATAAGGTTTCCCCCGCAGAACATTGTACTGTAAACAGATGATTAATGTTATTGACTTCACCTGTCAGTAGTGTTCTTGTTGTGTCTGATCGGTATATATAAATGAGGAAAAGCATCTAGCAGTGACTTTACTGATTTTCTCATCTTTCACAGCTCCTCAGCTCTTTCGTGAGCCTCAGTACATTAAGTGAGTCAAGGATTGGAACCCAGAAGCAGAACACAGAACACAGTCAGAAAGCGAAGTTTAGAGTATTTACTGAAAGAAAAAAAAGTGAACAATAGCAAAAACTCCTCGCTAAAAGCCCATTTGAGAAAGCAGATTTAGTGAAAATAAGTTAAGCGTGATATGAGAGAAACTCTGGGTTAACTGTTTCAGTGAGGAAGGTTCTTGGAGTAAGTTACCATGGTAACTTTTTTGTTTGTCTTGTCCTGATGACTTCTTAGTTTAGCGGTACCATTTTTCTTCCTTGGTTTTGGACCATCAGCTGTGCCTCTGTCAGAGGTGGTGGTGGTCCTCTGCCCATTTTCCGGGTCTAGTTCTACTAAAATAGGGGCCCACTTTTTCTCACTGACCATTGGCCGTGGTGAATCATATTATCAGGGCTCCATTAACGATGGCTTTTTATAGTTGTGGTGCACACACTTAAATCAGAGTCAACCTACTCAGAGTTGACTGAACTAATTCAGCTGATTTGTAACTGGAAACTCAGAGTTTTCCCATCTCAGAGTACATCAACTCAAAGTTCACAGTTTAACTCTTGAAACGGGCCCCAGGTTGCAGATGAGTGCCAGGATTGTCCAAAACAGGAACTGGATCATAGGTGTTTCCAAAAACACTGCAGCCTTGTAATAATTAGATGCAAAGTTTTAATGTAGCTTTAATGTACATTAATATTTGATATCTTGTTTGTTTTATTTTGAACTTCCCCTAAAACACAAATCATTGTTTTAGCATTTCTGGATTAAACAAATGATTTGTCTTTTGTTCAATCCAGTCAAATCCAGTAATTTGTTATTTGTCATTTGTTAGTGACATCAAGAAGACATTGGACATTTATTTATTTATTTATTTTTGAAATTCAATTTTTATTGACTTTGAAATATAGAATGAACCCAACTACACCAGATAAAAAAGAATAACCTGTATGACTGTCAGATTCCTGAGTGTTTGCAGTTTTGTTTTAATATACAGTACAGTCTCTAACTTGTGATTATCTAAAATGGTTGTGATTCTGCAAGCTAAATTTATTTTAAACTCCTGGGAACTCATTGCTGTACCTTGACACCAGCTGTGAGCTCACTCAGGTCCAGTCTTGCTCATCATGGAAATCTCGAGCCATAATCAAAACATCTGAAAATGTCAGCTGCCCTCCTGAAATTGAATTGAATTCTTCACTATTCTGTAATCTGTAACTCTAAGAGTCTGTGGTGAACTATAAATTCATGGGTCATTGGTCACTGAAAGAACTACATCCCATTTGTTTGATGTAGCTGTACAGCCCATATGTATTTGAATAGTTTCCTGTATGTGATGTGTTCATGAGGATGTTATGTACTATGGTAACACCATAAATCTTGTTAAGCATCTGAGATTTAATGATATACAATATGATGAGGTTATGCAGCAGTTGTCTGTAGAAGAGGAGAAAGATACGTCTAGCATGAGAGAGAGTGTACTATTGATGACTTTTTTATCTGTCACTGACAATGAGAAAATGGTCTATTCAACCAAAAGGAGTTTCCCTCATTCTTAACACAAGGTAATGGTAATTTTGTTAAGCTTCTGTACAAACTGTGGGTATCCAATACTATGGTATTGGTTTGGTTGGTGTCAGCAATAGCAGCCCGGATTTTACTTTGTATCGGACGGGATAGGACTAAAAAAAGGTGGTTGTTGCTGTGCATTAACTAAGACGTGTTTTAAATTCCATATATGAATCTTTGCCATAATTTCCTCATTGAGAGATCCATCCTTCTGCGAGTTTTGATGAATCTTTAGACAAAAGAACTGGGACACCTGACCTTTACACCAACAGGGACGTTAATGACATCTCAGCTTTGCTGTGATAATAGCTTTCACTCTCCTGGGAAGGCTTTCCACAAGACTTTGGAGCTGTTCTGTGGGAATTTTTGCCCTTTCGTGCTGCAGAGCATGAATGTTGGGTCGGGCACTGATGTTGGGTGAAAAGGTGTTTCAGGGGGTTGAGGTCAGGACTCTGTGCAGGCCAAGCAAGTTCCTCCACACTAAACTCATCCAACCATATTTATGGACCTTGCTTTGTGTGCTGGGGCACAGCCATGCTGGAATAGAAAAAGGCCCCCAAAACTGTTACCTCAAAGTTGGAATCATAGCATTGTTCAAAATGTCTTGGTAAGCTGAAGCATTAAGATTCCCCTTCACTGGTGTTACGGGGCCAAGCCCCACTCCTGAAAGAAAGCCCCATAAAGAGATGTGTCTAGATACTTTTGTATATATAGTGTATGTGTCTTCCATAGTATTTCACTAAATTTTTGTTTCACCCTAGCTGGTATTTTTCATGAAGAGCTTGAACTTGATTGTGTGTGAAACTTAGAATCAATGTATTTTGGACATTTAAAAGTGACATCAGCACTGGCAGAGATTATGTTGGTCTAACTCAGTGCTTCTCAATTATTTTCTGTTGCGCCCCCCCCCAGCAAGTAGAAAACAATTCGCGCCCCCCCCGCCGCGACTATAAATAATAGTAATAATAATATGTAATAATATTTAATAATATGTAATAATAGGATGCTAACAATTCTCGCTGGTTTACTGAAGTAGCATTCACAAAGCGGGATGATTGTTGGCAATATTCGGCACGTTTTGGCTGAAAAATCTCCAGCCTTCATTTATTTGGCTTCATGCTGTCCGCTGCCAACATTTTTAGACAGTAAACACACCGGTCTCTCGTCTCCCACTGTAGTCACAGTGAAGCCAAGCGCTACATATGCTTCGTCATATTTCCTCGTCTTAGCTTTCGGGTGAGTTACTTTTGTCTCATTATCTTCGTCTCTCTCCGCCTTTCTTCTCATCCCTGTTAAAAATTTCTTCATGTTGTCTCTTAAGGGTTCGTTTACTGCACTTCATCTCGCCTGCTCGGTGCAAAAAAGCCGCTACACCATAGAGCTAATACTCCCTGCGCACACTCTGACAATGAGAGCGCCACTGCCAACTACTGTAGTGGATGTGCAATTACACTTTATTCTAGTACGGCAAAAAAAGCATGTTCCCCAGGGTCACACGCGCCCCCCCTGGCATCGCACCGCGCCCCCCCAGGGGGGCGCGCCCCACTATTTGAGAAGCACTGGTCTAACTGGATGTACACAAGTTTTTCTGGAGCATGAACTTTGTTTGGAGTTATATGTCTGATTATCTGTAATGTTTTTCTAATATTTCCAGTTTGTTAAGTTTGAATTAAATCTGTTTGAATGAAGTTTATTGTCTGAGGCAGAATATTTTCTTTTGGCAAGGAAAAAGTGCTGTCTGATTTAAAATAACAATCCTCCCCTTTTACTCTTTTACTACAACAGAGCACAAGAAAGAGATGAGACCCAAAGACACCAAAAAGGTTCAGGTCAAGATCCGAATGAAGCAGGCAGTGAGACATCCAGCAAAGGCCAGAGGCTATAAGCGGGGAGTTAAACAGTGTCCACTGCTCATGGGTATGCATCATATCTACATACAGACTCGCAAGGAAAAACGCCTCCACCTGACAATTGGTGGCCATGCCTACCTCCTACCCAACACCTCCCTGGTCATCAAATGCCCTGTCAGAAGGTTCCCCAAAGCTTACATCCGCTGGCTCAAAGACGAACACCCCCTGTCCATTTCCAAAAGACTGGGTATCACCAAATCCGGCTCACTGAAGATACATTTTCTGGGGGCAGAAGATATTGGGGTGTACAAGTGTGTTGCTGGACCTGCATCAGACATACTCACTCTTCAGCTGATAGGTAACGACAGCAGGTCAACTGGCAGACCATCTACTGCCAGTCCAAGTACCAACCGGGAGGAGATGCTGCTTCGTTGCCATTGGCACTACTCAATCCCGGAGCTAGTGCAGAGGATTAGTGTTTCTCTTCTTCCTCCTGGTGTCCGGGAGGTTTCATTGCAGCCACATGTGGAGGAAAGGCTAATTAACATCACCCTGCAAGCTGACCGAGGAGAGATCCAGCAGGAGCAGGCATCAGAACTCATCTCCGCACTGCTGACCCACATATCTGCTGCCCAGCTCTGGGCCAGGACTACGGAGGGAGGAGGACAAGCTAAAGGTAATTATAATCCCAGCTGCCTCTGCTTTGAAGTGTATTTAACCTTCAAGCTTTAATAAAATACCTCGAGATTCTCTTTATTCTTCCTGCTCTTGTTCTCTGCATGACAAATTAATGTCTTCCTCTGCCCTGTCTGTGTATTTCAATTAGTTAATGTATACAGTGGTCAGTATGGCATATTTTGACACGCGCTGATAGTAATAACGTGTTAAACGACTGCTTCATGATTTGCCTGTATACATGATATGCCTGTTTGCCAAGAGTGATTCCTATAATTTCAGAAAAAAAGTTGCTCATAAGTGATGATAATCATGGTGATGATGATGTTGATGAAGAATATGATGATTATGATGATGATTTAAACAACCAGTATATTAGTCTTGGTCTCTGTTTTAGGCACAAAACTTTTTTTTATGTTGTGTTTGTGATTTATCCAACAGACAGACTGCCCAACTGGTCAGAACGCTTTTCACTGGGGACTATGGCAAAGAGACCAGCGATCATCAGACAGCAGCAGATCTTGCCACTGACTTTTCAGAGAACCATCAACATCAGTGTTGGAAACAGTGCCCTCCTCACCAATGCCACCCAGTCACTAACCATACTCTGTCCTGCAGAGGGTTTCCCGCCTCCCAAAACCAGCTGGACCAAAGATGGTATTATGCTGCAGCCCACTGACAGGTAACATCCTGGAGCTAATGTTGACACATTAATCAAAGAAGTGTTTCACAAAGATCTGATATCTTCAGACAATAATTATCTGCAAATACTATAGCATATGCATTAAAAAATATGTCTCAAAGAAATAGTCCAAAAATTACTCACGGTTTTTCAATAAACCCACTTATGATTAGATTTGTATGAGATACTCAAGGAGATGCACGACCGCAATGCTCACATGTAGGATAATGTTCTCTAGACACTGGTAACATGCACATCACAACATGCGTGTAGAGATTTTTCCTGATCAATGATTAAGTGTTTAGTTTGACTCCTACTTCATCTTTTCATCTGTTCCCTAATAAAAAGTAAGTCAAATGTAGTGACCAAACAGGAACCCACCCCATCCCAGAAACCCCCTTCTGTCTATTTGCCACTATTTATGAACACTCCACAGTACGTCCAGTGTCAGTTAATAATACTCATAAGTTTTGTGTCACACCAGACAAGAGGAAACTGATCAGTAAAGTGCAGCACGACTTGCTGGCAGTCAGTGCAGCTTGATTTCTCCAAGTGCATTCATAAATGCTGAACATGCACAATGACACCACCAAAATTGTCTCATGAATGAGATGATGACTTAGTGTTTTTGTCTTTCTAATAAGTCTGTGTGATTAGTCTGAACCAAATGACTTAAACTGGCACCATATTTCTTTGAAGTAATGCACATTTTTAACAGCCTTCAAGTACAATGCAATATACCATATCCAGTCATACAAGTGAACTGTGCTATTGAATTTGTCTCACTGAGCAACTCTGGGCCAATGAATATATATTATAATATATAATATAATGAAGCAGACCACTTTGTACTTTGCACTTTTGGGACTCATTTGTTCAACTCCCAGGTCTAGGTACACTCTCTCAGACAGCTACATATGAAAGTCATCACTGCTTTTCTCGAGGTCCTGTCAATCACCATGACAGACTGCTGCAGAGAGACTGCTTTTCTGCACCAGCATCTTGTACAACAAGCTGTTTTCTCAGTTTCTCCAATCTTCCCTGAGTGGTGTCAATATGTTACTTTACAGCCATAACAGCTTCCACTCTTCTGGGTAGGCTTTTCACAAGATTTGGGAGGGTTTGTCTGGGAATTTTTGCCCACTCATGAAGTAGAGCATTTGTGAGGTCAGGCACTGATGTTTGATGAAAAGGCCTCCATTCCAGTTCATCCCAATGGTGTTGAATGGGGTTTAGGTCAGGGCTCTATGTGTGCCAGTCAAGTTCTTTAACCATGTCTTTATGGACCTTACTTTATGCACTGAGGCATAGTCATGCTGAAATAGAAAAGGTCTTTCCCCAGATTGTTTCCACAACTTTGAAAGTTTTAAGAGTGCTTGAATTGAACCCCAAAATGCAGACACTCAAGGCAGAGAACAGGGTTAACAAAAGTAACATGGTTTAATGAAGTCCTCAGAATAAGTCTTTACACAAAGATCTGGAGGCTTACTACAACAGTGTCAACTAAAGTTCTCAATTTGTCAATACTGAAAATGAGTTCAAACAATCCTAAAGGTGCAGAGCCTATCACAATACCACTGAACTAGCAAGATAATCTGGCAAAGGTGGAATGGAGAAAGCCTCCCTTAATATAGGCAGGGGAAAAGGTGAGTTCATAGCTGACTGCCAACAGGTGCGCAGGGGACTGCCAGCGAGGGAGACTGGTACGCCCAGCTCAGCCTCTGATTGGACCACACAGAAAACAAAATGCACATACCCACAAAACACAAAAGGGGAAAAGGGAAGGGAGGGAACAGAGGGAAAACACAGAATCCCAACAGGAAGCATAGCATTGTTCAAAATGGCTTGATATATTTAAGCATTAAGATTTCCATTCACTGAAAGTAAGGGGCCTAGCCCAACCCCTGAAAAACAGCCCCATGAAGAGGTGTGTCTAGAGATTATGTAGTGTGCCTGACCCTGAGCAAAGACGACTGGCACTTTTTAATCGACAATGTGAGTGAGGATGCACCTTGGTTTAAAGGGAATGGCAGATGATACTGATTGGTTTAATTCATGTTACCCCAAAAACACACCTATAAATAATTCAGGGACTAAATACAACCCCTTTGCACTTTGCACCTAGCAAATGGCTGTGAAATGCACAGACAATGTGCTATTGTTTAATAAAGCCAAACAGTCTTCATGTGCTTTAAAAACACTGCATTTGTAATTAAATTAAGCAGAGCTCTATTTAGAGTTGCATAGTAGGAACACAATATAAACTGAATAGGGTCTTGTGGTAATTGTTTGTCTGCTCAGTTGGTTATGCAAAATTGATCAGACAGAGGAAGAACTCTCAGTGAAGGGTCAGAAAGGTTCACTTCTCAGCCTTTTGTTCATGACTATACTGATGTCACTGTCCATGACAGTCAGTGACAGTCAATTTTGTGATCCAAGTCTGGCAACTTTGTCAAACAGGTAATCTGACAACCATGCCCACTTTAGCTAGTGATTGGGCAGATCTACAGAGGTGCAACAGTAGGCAGGGTTTGAACTTCCCTTTTATCATACCATCACACAAATACTTCCATCATTTTTGGTGTGAACAAACAAGTGCAACACAATGAATACCTCTGAAACAGACTGTCTAAAAGTCTGTGCTTTCATTCCTTTTTGTAAAATTCATTGTGTCAAAAGACAGGTTCTTGGAAAGAGATTAGTGAGATACTGTAATGCTGCCAGGAAGAGGCTATGATGGCAGGCTTCTCACCTCATCTGTGAATGTAGGCAATCATAACAGATATTGTATGTTAGGTCTGTTGTACAAACTACTTTATCCACAGCATCCACAGCAAGGTATAACATGCTAGCGGGATATCTTTGGAGTTATTATTTTAGTATTTAGTATTTATTTTTCCTGGTTAGTGGTTTTGCCTGCATTAGTGCAGAGGGGATTAAATCTGTTTTCCTCTCTGTTATGCACTGAGGTGAAATCGATATTGATCTTCTAATCTGATGCTAGGTAAGGTGGCAAACAAACACATTTCCTAAATGTCAGACTGCTCTTTCAATCTGGCCATGAGAAAGAGAAAGACAAGCACAACTTCAAGGCCAAAGTGGGACAGAGACTTAATTGACATTTACAGGACCTAGGGGCTGTGGAGTAAAACACATTTGACCCCATCTTATCAAAGCAATATAACTGTAGAGTGAAATAAGCATGATAACAGCTGAAGATATCTCTCTGCAAAATGTTGTGCTGAGGTTAACCTTTTCAAAAAGCTTTTATCAGATTCACTGGGAGAGATAGACTGTGATAGACTAATCTTTTTTTAAGGGAAAAACTTCACATCAATATTATTATGGAGGGAAAGGGAAGAATAATTTTGTTTTTCCTTATATTGCTTTACTACGCATAGTGTTGCTATGAATGCAAGTCTAATTCTGGTGTTGGGTTTTTGATGGATTAATTCAGTTTTCAGTTCAGTTTATTTATATAGCGCCAATTCACAACAAAAGTTATCTCATGATAATTTCCAATTCGAGCAGGTCTAGACCAAACTCTTTAATTAAATTTTGTAATACAGAGCCCAACATTCCCCCTTGAGCAAGCACTTGGCGACAGTGGCAGGGAAAAATTGCCTTTTAGAAGGCAGAAACCTTGGAGCAGACCCCGGCTCTAGATGGATGGTCATAGTAGTTATCGCAGTAGTATTACTACTATTCATCTCTTTAAGGTACGGTGGTGTCTAGCCATTCAGGGCTTTAGGTAGCCAATGTAGAGAAGCTAGTACAGGAGAAATAAGATCTCTAATGCTGGTTCTTGTGAGTAATCACGCAGCAGCATTCTGGATTAGCTGGAGAGTTTCAGTAATTTAGACTGTAAGTAATTAATGCATGGACTATTTTTTCTGCATCTTTCTGATTCACAATGTGTCTAATTTTTGCAATATTGTGGAGGTGAAAGAATGCAGTTGTTGAAATGTGTGTTGTGTGTGAGTTAAAAGACATGTCCTGATCATAGATAACTCCTAGATTCCTTACAGTAGAGCTTGAGGCCAAGGCTAAGCCATCTAGCATTGCTATATGATTGGATAATTTGTTCCTTAGGTGTTTAGGGCCCAGGACAATAACTTGGTTGGTTTGGTTGAATTTAGAAGTAAAAAATTGCAAGTCATCCAGGTTTTTATGTGTTTAAGCTGATTTGTTTCATCTGGTTTCATTGACAAGTACAATTGTGTGTCATCTGCACAACAATGAAAATGTATGGAGTATTTCCTAATAATATCACCGATAGGGAGCATATAAAGGGTGAATAATTTTTTTTTTTTTTTAAATTTAAATTACTTTATTAATTCCAAGCTGGGAAATTACGTCTCTGCATTTAACCCATCACTGATTGAAACACACACATGCAACATGCAGTGAAACACACAGGAGCCCCGGGAGCATATATTGGGGGTTAAATGCCTTGCTCATCAGCCAGCATGGGGGGTGGAATATTATCACTCCACCACACTCAAATTTTTCCTGCCCGCCCGGTGGGGGAATCGAACCAGCGACCTTCCGATCACAAGCCGCTTGTAATATGAACCTCTAGGCCACGAAATATTGGCCCAAGGACAGAACCTTGGTCAACTCTGTGACTAACTTTTGTGAGTATGGACGATGCATCATTAGCATGAGCAAACTGAGATGGATCTGATAAATAGGGCTGAAACCAGCTTAATGCAGTTCCTTTAATGCCAATTAGGTGTTCCAATCTGTGTAATAAGATGGAATATTCAGTGGTGTCAAATGCAGCACTAAGGTCTAACAGTACAAGGACAGAGATAAATCCCTCGTCTGATGCCATTAGGAGGTCATTTGTGACTTTGACTAATGCTGTCTCAGTACTATGATGTGTTCTAAAGCCAGATTGAAAATCCTCAAGTAAGCTATTAATATGTTCTCTTGAGGATTTTAGGGAGAAATGGAAGGTTAGATATTGGTCTATAGTTGCATAAGTAGTTGGGGCAGTCGTGGATCAGCGGTTAGGGTGTCGGACCCGTAACCGATGGATCGCTGGTTCGATTCCCTGTCCCGGTGTCCATGGCTGAGGTACCCTTGAGCAAGGTACCTAACCCCCACTGCTCCCCGGGCGCTGCACGCGGTCGCCCACTGCCCCGGGTTTGCTGTGTGTGTGTGCACGTCACTTGGGTGGGTTAAATGCTGAGAACAAATTTCGTTGGAGTGAGTTCCCTCCAATGACAAAATATGTCACTTTAATTAATCTTTAAAACCTCTGGGTCAAGTGTTTTTTGAGGAGAGGTTTGACTACAGCTATTTTAAAAGACTGGGGTACATAGCCTGTTATCAGGGACAGATTGATCATATCTAATAGACAGGTGCTAAGTAAGGGTAAAGCTTTGAGCAATTACCAACCACCTGATCTACATACAAGTTACTCTGCTATGGTGTATAATTACAATACAGTAACCTTGACTGTCAGCCTATTTTTTCAGTTGGTGTAAGTTTTTTTCCAAGTGGTTTTTTGACTTCCGAAGCCACAAGTGACAAATAGAATGTCGGAATTACAACTCATCAACTTGGTTGACCTCAGAGGACACCAAGTTTGCTGGCGCTGCTTGTAACCGGTCGATGTTGCTGTAACAGCAATGGCTGAATAACATTACAAACGAGCTGTCTTGTGTTGTGGAAAACGGAATGCATCCAACTCGGTTTTTAACAGATGTGATGTCATTCAGATAGGCCCCTTACTTTCAGTGAAGGGAAATCATAATGCTACAGCATACCAAGACATTTTGGGCAATGCTATGTTTCAAACTTTGTGGCAACAGTTAGGGGAAGACTCTTTTCTGTTTCGGCATGACTGCACCCCACTGCACAAAGCAAGGTCCGTAAAGACATGGTTGGAGGAGTTTGGTGTTGAAGAACTTGACCCACACAGAGCCCTGACCTCAAAACATCACCATCGAACAGGTTAGAATGGAGATTGCAATCCAGGACAGAAACATTATCTTGTGGAAAGCCTTCCCAGAAGAATGGAAACTGTTAGAACTGCAAAGTTGCCTATGCATTTAGAATGTGATGTAGTGTAAGTGTAAGTCCTTTTAGTGTAGTGGTCAGGTGTCCCAAGGCTTTCATTCATTCATTCATTCATTTTCTTTCCCTTATCCATTTGTTCATATGGTGTACTTATAATTATGATATATCACAATGTGCCTTTTATCATTGGGTAGCAATAATTGTACTAACCTCGGTAAATTTTCATATCTGTCAGGCAATATTGCTTGAAAGTCAGGTGATCAGTACAAAAAAGAAAAAACATATTTGGAAGAGAAAATAAGGGTGAATGATGAAATTATTATCCAAAATGTCATGTAGACATTCATCACAGTTTAAAGGTTGTGTGAGGAGAGTTTGGTACAGCTGAAACTGCATGTCACATGACTCACAATGACCAACTTTTTTGTGGAGAGCGCATAGCCACAGTTATACTGTTGACTTGTTCTGTCTCATCATCTCTCCTTGTTGAACTGTATTGTAGTGATGTTATTGTGTTCCAAAATCTCAGCAATTACTTTGGTGATTACAATGTTATCATAATAGATAGAAATAGAGGACAAAGCAAAGAGAGTTGTAATTATCTCCTATAGACATTTATCAGTATGATTAGACAAGCCCAAGACATAGAGTTTAATAGAAAAGTCAAATCTCTAAAGAGAGACATTAAATAGTTGCTTTACCTGTCCAGACTAAATTCAAGATCAGCCCTAACCTCGAACCTTTCGTTCAGTATTTTAACTGTTGAATTTAGTGAAATAAGGGACGAGGCACGGCATGACATTCTTAGAAATGCACTTTCTAGCTTCCTGATGCATTGTGGTTCTTAATAGCACCCACTCATTTGATCAGCAAAAACTGATTAAAACATAGATAAACGTGCACAAACAACATGTCTTCCCCTGTGTGTCTACAGGGTGTCCTGGGATAGCTCTGGAGCACTGCACATCCTTCAGCCCACTGCATTTGACAGAGGCCTGTACAAGTGCACAGTCACCAACACACATGGCTCAGACTCAGAGACATTTCAGCTACTGGTGGCAGGTGTGGTTTTAAATGGTTTTAAACAAGTCTCAAGTGTCATTATTATGCATGTTCTTTATTTTGTAACAGGGATCAGCATGGTAAAATGCAAAAAATGCACTGCAGAAAAGATTAAATGTAAACATTTATTTCTGCCATTGAGTCATTGATATTCTTACTCTATGTGTGAAATTTCAGAGCCACCAGTCATTGCAGTGTCATGGAGGAATGTTTCAGACCATGGGATGGTGTTAGGCCGCACCTTGAGGGCCACAGTTGGAGGGCAAGTCAGTGTTCGCCCAGGCACCAATCTCACTGTGGAATGTCCTGTCACTGGTAGGTCACAATAACATATGGCATAAATAAAGTCTCCTTTAAACAGCTGGATCTCGCAAATCAGAAACTCACTTTATGGATTGAAATGGACTGCATCTTTTAGTTACCATGCAAGGTTCTGACCTAACCAACAGGAGTGATTTGGGATTCTGGATTTTGGTGCAGCACTATCACTTGCATTTGCAGCTAGGTGTGAAAGAAGTAGAGCTAGAAAGCTGTTAAATAATAAACCTAATGCAGAAATGTTTTTGTGTCCCAATGTTAAATTTATATGTATTTATTAAATTAAATTTGTATTCTCTGAATGCAGTTTTGTGTTCTTTCTGGACCCTTCAGTCCAGTCCCTTGTCTCTATACATCAGCCCTGGCACTGTGATGGGATCAGCACCAGCCCCCATGTGGCTGGCGACCTTGCAAAGGATAAGCAGAGATAAATAATGGATGGATGTTTGGATGTAACATGTTGACCTTCCAGGTATCATGTGCCCTCCAAAATACCTTAACTTGATATAAGGGAGAGCCTCACTGACCTGTTATTATAAGAGAATTTTGCATTCTGCTTATGAGGACACTCTTTTTTTAATTGTCAGATGGATATGACATTGTGTCCCAAAACTGCATCACTAATTCCCTGTATTTTATAATTGTTTTTTAGAAAGAATATGCATGCCTGTTTTGTAGCTTCAGGTACTATAGCTATGTTGTAATTTCTCTAGGTTTTTGTTGTTCTATTTCACCATTTTCAGTTACAGCTATCCATATATCCATCCATTATCTGTCACCACTTATCCTGTGCAGGGTTACAGGGGGCTGGAGCCTATCCCAGCTGACTCTGGGCAAGAGGCAGGGCACACCATGGACAGGTCAACAGTTCGTCATATTGCTAATTATGATTATATCATAAGTAATTTAACTGTCTTATTACCCAGTAATGATATTACTGTAATCTGTGATTTTTAAGAAGGTACTCTAACATTGTGTTTATTGATACCCTGTATAGAGTAGATAATTCCACATTCATATGTGGTCTGCAATCCAAAATGTTAATACAACTTATCCCTGGTCCCTCTGTGTTCCCTGTTAGGCTTTCCTCAGCCCACAGTTACATGGCACAGGAAGAATGGACAATTAGATGCAGGTGCTGTTTTTTTGCCATCTGGCTCACTGTGGATCAGAAATGTTTTTCTGCACAACCAAGGCATCTACTACTGCACGGCCGCTAATGCCATAGGAAAGGCTTCTGCCTCCACTGTCCTGCAGGTCTATGGTGGGTTCACACACTGCACATAACTTTTCATTGTGTATCACAAATAAAAGCATGTGTGCTCAGATAATTAGAAACTGAAATATAATTTGGGGACCTTTTTATGTGTTTGTGGACATGTATACAGGTCCATACCCTGCTGGAGGAAGCAGGGTTGTTCCAGCCTCACAAGAACTGAACAGTAGAAGGGTCCTTATGGCATCACGCCGTGGAACTAGTGTCTTCATTAAACCTGGAGACAGTCTACATATAGGTAGCCTACCAACGCAAGCATTGATATGAACACAGCCTGTACATCCTCATGCTTGCACAGGAGTAGATAAACTAAACATTCACATTCACCAAGGTTGTACTCTAAGACAGAGAATCTCAGCGATAGATGTCTCCAAACCCTTGGGACACAAACTCAAAATGCATGGAGAAATGCCACCAGGGGCTTGTGAGAAAATATGTTTTTTGATTTCAATGAATTGACATTTTAATGTGAAAGCACCTTAATAAGGCGATCACTTGTTTAGTACATTTTATGGAAAAAGGTTTAAACATGAAGATCATAAGGGGATTCAGATGAATTTGAACTGAACTTTTAAATGAATTTCACATTATTTGGATCATCTTTTAAATAAAAAGTGCGAATTAAATGTGAAAATTAATTAACTTGGCTTAATGGTCTCTTATTGAAAAGAAAGATGAAAGTGACATATTTTGTCATTGGAGGGAACTCACTCCAACGAAATTTGTGCTCTGCATTTAACCCACCCAAGTGACGTGCACACACACACAGCAAACCCGGGGCAGTGGGCGACCGCGTGCAGCGCCCGGGGAGCAGTGGGGGTTAGGTACCTTGCTCAAGGGTACCTCAGCCATGGACACCGGTACGGGGAATCGAACCAGCGATCCACCGGTTACGGGTCCGACACCCTAACCGCTGATCCACGACTGCCCCAATTATTCAATTATTGAATTGAAAAACTTCAAAATTGTATGAGACCTTGTACAAGACCTGGGCAAAACTAAGGCAGTGGCACAAATTAAATGTACATTTACCTCCTGATTCACTAAGATTTTACACAGTCTCAAACTGTGCAAGTTCAGAGCAGCACATGGAGGACTCAAGTGCCATCAGCTCAGTTGATGTCATGCTAATGGCAGCTAATGTGACCTTGGGCAACAAGCACTCAAGCAGAGGTAAGCAGCAGGTTAGCAATGTCTCACTTTTCTAAATTCATGCTGCCAGATTATTTTCATTATCAGACTTGTGGTCTTCAGCTGCAACTGACACACGCTTAAGGCAATTTATCAGACCTTCTTGAGCCCAAAAAGTCTCTGGGATTTTTTAAAATATATGTAGTTGGACAACAAATGTAAACAAATCTATGGAATTCCTATTGAGTATTTTCAATAGAATGCTAAATATTAACATATAGTCTGCTCACATCTTTCAACAGGTTGTCCAGTAGTTCCTGACCACAAACTGCCAGTGCAATGGGACTACAACAATCAGACCATGAAAGAGGTTTTAGGTTCAGTCCAGACCCGGATTCTGGGTCAGGGTCTCCAGTACAGGATGCTGGTGGGAGGCCGTGTCCTTGAGGTCAGCACACTCCAGGGGAAGTTCTCAGGCCGGTACCGATGCCAGACCCTGATCAACAGTACTAGACAAATACTCTCCGCCTGGATATACGTCCATACACACGGTGAGAAATAAGTTGATCTGCATGCAGATGTTATACCTTCACATAGTCACAGTTTGTTTTATCATAAAAAGAGATGTAAACACTACCATCATATAAAATACTTGTAATGAATATTACTATTTATAATTTAATGGCAACGATAGTAATAATTAATATTATTAGCATCATCCAATTTACCAAAGGAAACTTTACAAAATCAGATAACATTATTGTTATTATTATAAAATTTTTGAGATTTTTGAGCTCAGCAAGGGCGTGTTTAATTGGCTTGGCTTTGTTTTTGTGGCTTGAAGTGTACCTGGGGAGGCACTGAGGAGAGTTAATTTTAAGGTCATCCAAGCATTAATATAGTTTAAGCAGTCAATCAGATTGGTTGGGGTCCACTGAAGGCTTGGTGGGTAGAGTTGTGTGTCATCAACATAACAGTAGAAATGCCAACATTTTAATCTACAGTGTTCAAGAAGGATAATGTGAATAGTTCACAGTAATGATCCAAAACCCGAGGTACACGTTTTACCTGCTCCAAAAGAATAGCAGGTGGACCTTTGAGCACTGGCTCAAGGTCTGTTCAGCCTTAAAAGAAAACTTTGAGTCCCTGAAAAAGTTAAGCATTTTAACAAATGACATGATATTTTTAAGTGACATTTATATATTTTTAGGGATGGCAATGTCAGTAGGTTAGTCCACACTTACTGGGCCAACTGGAAATAATTCAACTGCTGTTGAATATATTGGCATGAGATTTGGCACATTTTCTCATGGTACGAATTTTTTTTAAATTTTTTAATCCCTTTACTTTTCTTCTAGTGCTATCATTGGTGAAAATTTTATTTGTATGTCATGTCTATACAAGAATACTATCAAGAAAAATGTCTTTCCTTCCCTAAGGTGTTCTGAAATCATTTTCTTTCACCCTTGGTCCTATGACTCTGAGTGGTTTACATTTGCGTCTGTAGAATATGTGTGGCGTTTTGGAAACTGGACCACATGCAGTGCTTCCTGTGGAAACAGAGGGACTTGGCTGCGGAAAATTCGGTGTGTCACTCTGGATGGAAAGAATGTTCAGCCCACCATGTGTCAGCATGTACCAAAACCCAACAGCATCCCAGTTCCCTGCAACAGACAAGACTGCCCTCCCAGGTACACTTACATGTAGACATGAAAGTCACTTATGTGTGGAAGCAGATCATCAGAGTAGGTCAGATGCTGGAGAGTAAGAAATGATTAAATTAAAAATTAAAAACCACCCAATGCAGTGGAATGTTCTTCTAACATACAACCAAAATCAGATTACATTATATGTTGTGAGTGTTTGGTGAAGTGAATATGCAGTATCTTTTCCTAATCTTAAATGAAATTATCTTCATTTTGAACCCAACATCCATCGCAATCATCTCCCTGAGAATCCAGTGAGGTTTAAATATGCAGTGTTTCATTATGTGGTTGATGCACAAAAAATAGTTGTGCTGAGTCATGGAAAAAAGGAACACTAATGTCCGTTTACATATATTTTATAGACTGTATTTGCAGTGAGCATATCAATGTAGGTTCTCAGTCATCTGGGCTATGGTGGTTGAAGGGCTAGAAGCGATTCTAGAATCTTTGGGTTGTTGAAGACGTTTCACATCTCATCCGAAAGGCTTCTTCATTTCTGAGATTGAAGGGGAGTTCCAGGTATTTGACCTGGGGTTGTCACTTTGGGGGTGGTCTTAAGTGTGAGTTGTTTTGGTCATGAGCCAAGGTGTGACTTATTAGAAAGTTGTTGTCTCATTAGCAAGGTGTGACTGATTAGCAAGTTGCAAATGGAGGTTAAAACATCTGGGGAAGGATCTCAAAGCTGCACTATACAGTTGCAAGAAAAAGTATGTGAACCCTTTGGAATTACTTGGATTTCTGCATAAATTGGTCATAAAATATGTTCTGATCTTCATCTAAGTCACATCACTAGACAAACACAGTCTGCTTAAACTAATACCGCACAAAAAATTGCAAAAAAACAAAAGAAGTTTTCATGTTTTTATTGAACACAGCATGTAAACATTCACAACGGAGGGTGGAAAAAAAATATGTGAACCCCTAGGCTAATGACTTCTCCAAGAGCTAATTGGAGCCAGGAGTCAGCCAACCTGGAGTCCAGTCAATGTGATGAGATTGGATGTGTTGGTTAAAGCTGCTCTGCCCTATAAAAAACACACACCAGTTTTGATTTTGTTGTTCTCAAGCGGCATTTCCTGATGTGAACCATGCCTCGCACAATAGAGCTCTCAGAAGATCTACAATCAAGAATTGTTGACTTGCATGAAGCTGGAAAGGGTTACAAAAGTATCTCTAAAAGCCTTAATGTCCATGTGTCCACGGCAAGACAGACTGTCTACAAATGAAGAAAGTTCAGCACTGTTGCTACTCTCCCTAGGTGTGGTCGTCCTGTAAAGATGACTGTGAGAACACAGCGCAGAATGCTGAATGAGGTGAAGAAGAATCCTAGAGTGACAGCTAAAGACTTACAGAAATCTCTGGCACATGCTAACATTATTGTTGACAAATCTACAATAAGTAAAACATTAAACAAGAGTGAAGTTCATCAGAAGACACCACGGAGGAAGCCATTGCTGTCCAAAAAAAAACCATTGCTGCACGTTTGAAGTTTGCAAAAGAGCACCTGGATGTTCCACAGCACTACTGGCAAGATGTTCTGTGGACAGATGAAACCAAAATTGAGTTGTTTGGAAGGAACACACAACGCTATGCATGGAGAAAAAAAGCACAGCACACCAACATAAAAACCTCATCCCAACTGTGAAATATGGTGAAGGGGCATCATGGTTTGGGGCTGCTTTGCTGCCTCAAGGCCTGGACGTATTGCTGTCATTAACGGAAAAATGAATTCCCAACTTTATCAAGACATTTTGCAGGAAAACTTAAGACCATCTGTCCGCCAACTGAAGCTCGACAGAGGATGGGTGATGCTACAGGACGACCCAAAGCACAGAAGTAAATCAACAACAGAATGGCTTCAACAGAAGAAAATACGCCTTCTGGAGTGGCCCAGAGTCCTGACCTCAACCCGATTGAGATGCTGTGGCATGACCTCAAGAGAGCGATTCACACCAGATATCCCAAGAATATTGCTGAACTGAAACAGTTTTGTACAGAGGAATGGTCCAAAATTCCTCCTGACCGTTGTGCAGGTCTGATCTGCAACTACAGGAAACGTTTGGTTGAGGTTATTACTGCCAATTGAGGGTCAACCAGTTATTAAATCCAAAGGTTCACATACTTTTTCCACCCTGCACTGTGAATGTTTACATGTTGTGTTCAATAAAAACATGAAAACTTATAATTTTTTGTGCGGTATTAGTTTAAGCAGACTGTGTTTGTCTAGTGATGTGACTTAGATGAAGATCAGAACATATTTTATGACCTATTTATGCAGAAATCCAAGTAATTCCAAAGGGTTCACATACTTTTTCTTGCAACTGTAGATTATAGTGTCACACCATATGACAACCATTTTGTGGACAAAATGTATTTGGACAGAATTTGTTTTGACATGCATTGACATCAACACTTTATGTGGCTATTGATAACACATTATTATTTTATGTGTACTGTAGAACTATCAAACATTTATAATTTATTTGGAAATATGCTCTTATTTGTGAGGGCACTCATATGCTCTCACTCTCCCATCTCCCAGTCACACCATATGACATTTTTGATTTTTGGATCAAAACTCTAAGTAGAAATGTTAATATACCCACCTCACCTTTGGTTGCATTGTACTATGTCTTGTCAGCGGAACAGCATTTAAATATATATTCTTAAAAAATATACATTTTTACCAGTATGTGACACACAGACAGAATTGTGTTATTCGTCATCCACTCTGGTACATTTCAAAATTCAAAACTCTATTTTACATTTATTATTTAGGTTTCATAAGGGACGATATGAAAATTCTGTACATAATTTGATATGAATATGAAGGGGAGGAAATCTACATAACTGTAAGATTGATTCTTTTCATATTACAGTTTCACCAACAGATGTCGCCCTTGGCCTATGAACCTGAAAACCGACAAGAACCGTTTACATGTAAATGAGAGGGCAATTGCATAAATAAATATGCGTCTTTATAGATATCCTGAAATGCAGTATCATGCAAAGTACATTTAGCTAATGGGGTAACGACACTTGACTGCACCTCTGACGGTAGCAAGCCCCAAGTTAAGCTTAATCAGAAATAGCATAGCTAGCTAGCAACCTGAGGAAGGATTGATAGTCTTATCCACTGATTGCTAACGTTACCTGGAAACAGTTGAGTGGCCATGATGAATAGCTTTCAATAGTCCATATCCATATTCATATCCACAGCGTAAATAGCTAGCCAGCATCAATCATTTTGCAACACTTTTAGCACAGTCTGAACATGGCTAGTAGGAGCTAACGTTACAAAGTTTGTTGACAGTAGCAGCAGTATTGCCTGGCATGAACATAGACATGGAGGCAAGGGCTACAAAATGAACATTTTTTATTTAAAACATTGTCTTACCTGCAAGCTAAGCATCATCTCGGTTTCTCTTCTTTTTTCTCTTTTCCGTTCCTGACTCTTGATGCCTTTTCGAGGCCATGTCCAACCAAGTGTCTGCCAAACTTAAACTGAGATTGAGGCATAATGGAACAGACCACTGGGAGGTGGGTTAGGGGGGCACCAGGAGGAGACTGGAGAGTGGGCCGCAAAGGAGATTTGCCTTTTTTGCGAGCAAATTGGCCTATGTTGCTTTTGTATGTCTTATACATAGTAATATGCTTTATTTTCTATATATATTGTCACCAGTATCTAGCCTTTGGTGATGATTTTTTCACAAGCCTGATTTTTTGGTGCCCCCGCAGGCACTTGGCGCCCTACGCGCTGTGCATTATGTGCGTGTGCGGAGCGACGGCACTGCCCATCACACAGCCCATCAGTCAGCCTCCCACCCTGCTTCCACATGCAGAGCCAGCTTAAGTCATTATTGCAACAGAAATGACCCATTATTACGTAGAAGAGCTTAAGTTGGGGCTACTGGACATAGTTTAAAAACAAAGACATTTCACCCTCCATTCTAAAGGAAGTTCTGATTAACTGGTTGGGAGTCCCATGTATTAAATCCAGGTGGTAGACCCTCCCAGCCAACATGTGACTGCAAGGGGGTTGATTGGGTCGTTGTCACACAGGGCCATCATGTGAGTCATTAGAGTCGCCTCGCCTGATCACCCATAGCCCTAGTGTGGCTCATCAAATGGGTCGTCAACCCACCCTTTCATCATGTGACTTGTAAGGGTCACATGGTTCCTGGGGAGGGATTTTAAGGCTGCAGTGCAGGTGGTTGACGGGTGGTGGCGCAGACCTCCTCTGTTGAGGGATGGCTGTTACAGATGAACATAGACTGCTTCCTTCACCCCCCTCTCAAACCATCTGTTCTCCCTGTCCAAGATGTGAAGATTATTGTTTTTATAAAAGGGACAAAGTCCTGGAACTTTCTGATCATTTGAAATTTCAGGCTAATGTCACCATTTTTATGAGAGCTACCAAATCCTGGTTACAATTACTGGCCGTATATCATTACCTCTGTCGGTGTGTGTCTTGCCACATGTCATCTTTTCAGGTGGTCGGTATCGGAGTGGTCAAAGTGCTCAGCCTCGTGTGGCGGTGGCTGGAAACAGAGGCAGGTGTCATGTCAGCAGCTGGATTCCAGCGGAGTAGTGAGGATTCTGAGAGCAGCTGCCTGTGAGCAGATAAGCCGGCCAGCAGAGAAAGAGCAGTGCACTGCCAATAACTGTGCAATCTGGGTGACCAGTCCATGGGGAAAGGTACATTTAAACATTGAACTGAACAGGTGTATATGTTAAACACTGTAGAAAAGGTATTGTTAAATGTAAACTCAGTGGTACTGAATTTCAGTGTTCAGGGAGGTGTTTAGGCCCCACCACCACTGTGCAAAGGAGATCTGTCATCTGCCAACATGCCAATGGTTCTTTGCACACAGACTGTGCACTCAGCGACAGGTATGCACACACACTAAAATACATTCTTTCAGAGCTGGTTGTTGAATATATTCACTCAATTAAAGAATATGTTCACATTGTGTGTACTGAAAATTTTTGATTGGAGCTCTTCCTCTCCATACTGGATGTAAAGTGATCCCTTCTTAATCTGATTTAAATATAAGATAGATAGATAGATAGATAGATACATAGATAGATACTTTATTGATCCTGTGGGAAATTCAAGAGAGGGGGGCGGAAAAATCCACAGTCATATGTCTAACACATAGTCCAGAGAAATACAAAGATAGGTTTTTATTTAAAACACTCAAACAAATTATAAATATGCAGTTTTTGTTGAACTCAAGCTGCTCAGACTCACATTTGTTTTGGTTCAACTTTAGAATGTTTTTTTTTTTGTTTTTTTTCCACAGAATAAGGACCATTTACAGTGTAGTCATATTGCAAGGGCACTGTGGCACACTTAAATCAAAAACTGTTTCAGTGTACATATGGGCATGCAACTATTTGTTTGAAGGTCCCTGCTTTGTGAAATAGATCCTAGGACATCTATGGAAAATAAAGTGAAATAGTGCCAGAGCACTGAATGCATAGCACAAAGACAAAGCTAAAACTTCTCTCTTTCAGGCCTGCATCAGTACGCAACTGTTCCTCTGACCTGTGTTATGTCCAATGGCGTCCTGGTGCGTGGCGGGCATGTACGGTAGTTTGCGGGAGTGGCTTCCAGTCCCGCAGAGTGGACTGTGTTCATCGCAGGAGTGGCAGGACTTTGGCTTACCAGCACTGTGCCTGGCTCCAGCAGCCCTCCACCTGGCAGCACTGTAATACCACCACCTGTGGGAGTAAGTGTGTCTGTGCCTTTGAGACTACAACAGGCAACCTTTGTTAAAACAGTCAGTTTCATTATTTTTAATGCCCCACTAATTCTGCATGCTTGCCTGTAATTTACAATTACACATACAGACATCTGACATTTGTGTATGTTTGGCTGACCTGCTGTACACGATTCATCAAAATATATAAATTGGAAGCATTCAAATGTACAAATTGATCAAGGTATATCACCACATTCTCAGTTAGTAAGGTTACCTTCTTAATGTAATCAACAGCACTCTCAATTAGGGGGACAAACTACTAAATTAGCCTTTCGTTAGTAGTTCTTCCTTGGTAATTGCATGGAGTGTCTTGTTCCCTTGCAGGTGAATGCAAAGACACCACCCAGTACTGCAGCGTGGTGAAGAGACTGAAGCTGTGCCATGTGGATATGTACAAACAGAGATGCTGTGGGTCATGTTCACATGACACTGACTCCACCTAGTGGTAGTGAGCAATTGTAACCACAATCCAGTTTGTTGTAACCAATCAGCTACATGAGACTGAACAAAGACATCATCTGTGAATGGATGCTTCAAGAACTGCATATATGTAAATGGAACAAGCTTCAGTCAGATTCTTTCCCTTTCTAAAAGGAAACTTAACAGAGCCTCAAAAGGATGGAAGCATGAGGGTGCTTTATTTTGTGACTTGGACCCAACTGCCTAATATGAAGCATTCACTTTGTGGATCAAATGGAGTTTTTGACTTTCCTGCAAAAACTGAACATTTAGTTTCAGCAACATTTGGTAAAGGTGCATTGTTTACTGCAGAATGCACACCACTGCTCTCCTGTAAACACAACTTAGACTGAGGTATTGGTTTTGCCAGTGTTGACCTTTATTAGATATGAGATATCAGCCACTCTTGTCATCCACTGCTGATATAAGTGAGTTTCGTCATATCAACAGCTACATAAAACAGCTAACTTACAAACATACTTTCTTTCTTTTAAGTTTTCTTTATTTATTTGTATAACTGTTCAAAAGTGTTTTTATAAAATGACCGATCTAAAAATGTTATAGGAAAATTCTACTTTATAACAAATGGGGTTCTCGCTTAGTAGTCAGCTGGGATAGGCTCCAGCCCCCCTGAAACCCTGACGGATAAGCGGTATGGAAGATGAATGAATGAATGAATAAGCAAATGAGGTCTAATTTTCATGATTATGACCTTTACTTCTACTCACTGTTGAAATTTCTGAACATGAAGTGAGACAATCAGACAGTGTGTAGATTAGATAACGGTTTAGTCAAACTGTCCAAACCACCTTATTTGCTGGTAACACTCAAAGTAAGTGCACCAAAAATGAAGGACCAATAACATTTTAAGTGATACAAACGATAGCCAACACTGAAAAAAAAAAACAAGACCCAAACTTGTAATAAACTGAAACTATCCTTTAATCTATCCCTGACTGTTCCTACCATTAAATGGGTACAGTATGTCACCTTGCTTCAAAGAGTTGCTAACTCCAAGAGAATTTCTTTAGTTTGGTGTTAGTGTCCCATGTGTTTAAGTGTCCAATGGTGGTGGTTAAAAGACTTTTCCACACTGATGAGTTTAAAAGTTTGGTAGACACACTGAATTCTTGTTCTTAATATCTTAAGGTATTGACACAAAAACACCACCACCAAACCCACTATTGATATTCAGTGTTGAATATCGTGTTGGCCTTCAAAACCCTGTACCTGTAAAACCCTATTGTCAGATGTGATTTGATATTGGACAATTCAGCAAAACCACAGATTGTGTTCAGTGCCAAGACTTTTTTTTCCTTTTATTTCTGCTCTATGTGTGTGGTCATAAGTAATGCTTATTGTATGGTTACAGCAACATGACTCAAGTCAGACACTCACAAATTGATGTGATATGATGACTTTAGATTTGACAAATTCAAAAACATGTGCAACGGGACCAAAATACCAATGATGTATGATTACATGACTTGAGCCTTTCGACATGAAAATACTTGGTACCGTCACCCAAGCCCAAAAACTTTAAAAATCATCTTATTTAAAAAGTGTAAAGATAGATAGATAGATAGATAGATAGATAGATAGATAGATAGATAGATAGATAGATAGATAGATAGATAGATAGATAGATAGATAGATAGATATACTTTATTGATCCCAGGCTGGGAAATTACAGAATATATTAAATACATCACTTCAGGGTTGTTATGATTAGTTTAAAAAGTTTCCCAACAGCTTGGCACATGTCACTGAAGAGTTTACACATCATTCGGACAATGGGGTGTCTCAAGTAAACTGGGGGTTGGCTGGGATTGGGCATCAAACCCTATGTGGTTGTCCTTGTTGGTCAAGGAGTTAAATGCTAGGGACAGAAAGAGAATGCAAGATCCAAACATGCAACAGTGTTACAGGAGGAAGCTGATTAAGATTAAAATGAACAAGTGATCAAGAGCATAGATTCAAAGGTGTTTAGGGCAGAACTAGCCTTTGAGGTGAAGATGGTAAGGTTAAGGGTAATATGTTCCTGTTAGAGGTTATCTCAGATGTGGCACATGTCCATCCACCACCCCAACTTGCAGACCCTAAAATTATATTAAAGGGCTAAATATGTTCTGCATTAGCACTGAACACTGGAACAAGTGCTGCAGACTCATCTAGTATGAGCAAAATTCCCAAATATAATGGACTGGTGTACACATGCACACTGAATCAACCAACCAACCATGATAGTACAGAGGATTTTGTGAAATACTTTTGATATTACAGTGAAGTGAAGAACAGTGGGCTCACTGAGGTAAAACTGACTCTGGAATGAGAGGCACCAGCACGACACTGATTTCGACTGATGGGTTCATGTTATCTTTGGTTAGCATACTGATGTGCTGCATTGTAAAATGTCCTGTATATACTGTGTTCTAACTGCAATATCGTATATTGAGTGTATGTAGATCGTATGAGACTTTTATTTTCTTACTTATTCATGCTTAAGGTGTCTTTTAAATTCCTGTTTTAAGATCTTAGAATATAAAGCACGTTTATATGTGGTATAGTTACTACCACTCACCTGGTTTTATTTGCATGTGTTTAAGTGCAGTCGCCATTGTTTTATAGTGCTATTGTACAACATGCATTCTTCAGTGTTTCACCTTGGCTACTGATGACTTTACAGTATATTTGTTGTGGTGACATTACCCTGCTCGTGGGCTTGCAGCTTGACTGAGAGAATATGAGATAGTACAACAAATCATCGACATGCTTTAGATAACAAAGCAAAGGAATAAACACAGTCTGATCACTTCATAAACGTGGTCCTACTTTTGACCTGTATTTATTTTGAAAAACAAAAACCTGATCAAACTTTATAGGTAAATGTTGAGGGTTTCGATAAACCTACATTTCAAATATGGATGTACCAGCATGACAGAACATGACTTCAGTCAGGACCACTTTAGTTAAACTATGATTGGTCACACTTTCTATGAAGATCACATCTATAGTGCATTATGGTGGATTCATAGTATATTATAATATCTTCATGATGCATTATGACAATACTTATAAACACACAAAATGCTTTCTGATAGACAATATCAACAATAATCAATCATTATAGTTGTCATTTATAATGAATGAGTTCAGTGTCTTATGGATGCTCTTGATTAGTTACAAAATAGAGGTTGGCTGATGGGGCTTGTAATGCATTATGACTACCTATACTCATCCCTTTTTGTTATGTTACAAACTTTACAACTTTGTACTCAAATTATGTGCAAAGTTGGATTTGTTTTCATCCATGGCAATGCAGATTTCATAGCAGGAAGCAGAAGAAGAAGAAGAAGTAAAACATTGGCAATTACAAGAGGGCCTGGCAGCAGAGCTGGTACCTCAAATTTGCGTGACCCACTGCAGCCACTAGCATAAAGAATGACAGCCAGTAAATGGTGGCAGACATTCAGCTTTACAATTTATATTCACTAGTGTTAACCTCCTCACCATCAACTTCCCAGCTATCACTTACAGGACAGGACTAAGTTCCACTAACATGCCAGCGCACGTGCTGGTCAGTAAGTCCTGTGTACTACGTGAGTTAACACATTTCCATAATTTGCAAATGTGATTATTTTCACTGCAAATTACACCTGCCCTGGCTGAATTTGACCTAAGTATGGTTAGTAATTAATGGGGGAAGCAAGCAGATTGCTAACAAAATAAAAAAATACAAAGAAAAGAAAACTAGTCTGCCCCTAGGGCAACACCTGTATCTTTTTTCCCCACTTCCAGCTCCCTTACTGGGATAGACAAAACAAAACAAAAATAAATAAATAAACAACAAAAATTGTCCCACTGCAAGATCAGCTAATGGACCACTGATGCTCTGGTATGTCAAACTACTTTTCTATCCATTACAAGCTGATTTCAACCCAATGGGAAAACAGGTCATCTGTTCAATTCAGTTCAGTTCAATTTATTGATATTGCACCAAATCACAGCAAAAGTTGTCTCATGACACTTTCCAGTTAGAGCAGGTTTAGACCAAACTCTTTAATTTGATTTTTAGAGAACCAACAAACCCCCCATGAGCAAGCACTTGGCGACAGTGGCGAGGAAAAACCTCCTTTTAGAAGGCATAAATCTCAGAGGAGACTCCGGCTCAATGTGGGCAGCCATCTGCCTTGACCGGTTGGGATGTGAGATAGAGAGACAGAGAAAGAAAGAAAGTGAAGAGAGCAAGGGCAGTGTGGGCGGTACATAGACAGATGCATAACAACAGAGTATTGGAATGACAATGACAGTATCAACAATAATGATTTTGATAGTGGTAGCAATAATAGTAAATAGTAGTAATAATAATAATGCAGAAACAGGTGGTGATAACAATCAAGATCGGGATAGTTTTATTTGTCACACACACAATTACACACAGTACAATGTGTGAAATTCTCTTTGTCGCTGCTACCAAAAATAAGTAAGTAAGATGACCAAATTTAAATATAATAAAATAGAAACCTTATAAAAAAAAATAAATAAAAATGTACAGTATTTACATCTAGTGCAGGTGGGAGTAGGATTGTCCAGTTTAACCTCACCATCTGCAGTGTGCAGACGGATGGCGTCAAGCAAGTCGTCTGTGTCAAGCAGAACCACAGCAGGAGGTCCAGACACGATCCATGGGATCCTGAGATACGAGAAAGCACCAAAACTCCAGGGAAGAAGATCAAGTCAGTGACGTGCATTGATGGGACATGAATATGTGTGGAAGGAGAATTAGAGGAGGAGAGAGAAGCACAGTGCATCATGGGAGATCCCCTGGCAGTCTAAGCCTATATAAGCATAACTAGGGGCCAGCCTAAGCCAGCTGTACCTATAAGCTTTATCAAAAAGGAAGGTTTTAAGTCTACTCTTGAACGTAAAGAGGGTGTCTGCCTCCCGAACCGAAACCGGAAGGTGATTCCATAGGAAAGGAGCTTGATAACTAAAGGCTCTGGTTCCCTTTCTACTTTTGCTGACTCCAGGAACCACAAGTAACTCTGCATCCTGGGAAATAGAATTCTAGTTGGATAATAAGGTACAATGAGCTCTTTAAGATAAGATGGCACTTGACCATTTAGGGCTTTGACAAGGAGTATTTAAAAACTCCCCAGTAATGGTAATGGTAATGCCATCCAAGGTAGCTATATCACTAAATAATTTGTTTCTAAGATGTTTAGGGCCCAGCACAATAATTTCATACTTGAAGTTTGGTTAGCTGATTAGCTTCATCTGGTTTCATTGATAAATATAATTGTGTGTCATCTGCAGTGAAAACATATTGACTGTATCCAAATAATGTCACCAATGGGGAGTATATAAAGGGTGAATAATACTGGTCCAAGCACAGAACCTTGGGGGACTCTGACTAATTTTTGTGTATAAGAAGCATTCATCATTAACATGAACTAACTGAATTCGATCTGATAAATAAGACTGAAACAACTTAATGCAGTTCCTTTAATGCCTATTAAGTGTTTCAGTCTGTCTAATAAAATATAATGGTCAACAGTATCAAATGCAGTGCTGAGGTCTAACAATACGAGTACAGAGACAAGACCCTCATCTGATGCAAGTAAAAGATCCTGTGTGACTTTGACCAGTGATGTCTCTGTGCTGTGATGAGCACTAAAACCAGACTGGAAATCCTCAAACAAACTATCATTATGTAGGAAGTCATGTAGAGAGACAGGGAAGGTTAGATATGGATCTGTAATTGCCTAAAACCTTGGGATCATGAGTAGGTTTTTTAAGGAGAGGTTTGATTACATCTACTTTAAAGGGCTGTGGTAAATAGCCTGTTATTAGAGACAGATTTATCAGGTCTACATGTTCCTGTGGTTTCCCTGCACACCCGCTCTGGATGAAGTGTGCACCTCCCTCACATCATAACTTGGGCTCCTCTTGCAGGTAGCCTTGCATCTGCAACTTCACTATCAGCTACCATTTTCACTCAGACCCACCTGCCACAGAGCAGGATCTTTCTATTTGCTGCATGGCTTTCATTATCATTTCATCATCCACCTCATCCATTATCCAGTATGAAGCTAATTAATACTTTTACAACGGTAACAAACATCAACATCACGCACACTTGTCCTTTTTCTCTTCATTAACCCTTTGCTAATGCTCCAATACAACGTGTCTGTATATTCTGGTAATCCAGCAACCACAGCGCGTCACATCCCGAAGCGATATGCTGCATTCACAACTTGTTGTGAAAATTATGCTTTTTGTTGCGAAACCAGATTTTGTTAATAGAAGAACGTCTCAAAATGTTTATGCACTGAATTGAGTCACTAATGCATTCTAACACCATTTAAAGTCTCAAAGATGAGTCACGTGGTGAACAAATCATGAGTGTGTCCTGTATAATTACATCTGGTAAGTACACAGAAAAAATAAATTCTGTCGCAGGAAAACTCTCGTTTGTAACATGTTCCTGAATGCACCACCAATGTTAGCAAACGGGCGTGGTTAACGTGCTATATCAGCTTCCGGGAAAACAACGTGAGTTGCGGATGTCCACATGTGTTTAAGATATGCGCTTACTCTTATTATTCTGTTGTATTTAAGTCGACACAGCAGTGTAACATTTTACGGCTGTTTTGTCTGGAGGCTTTAGAAACCAGATCCGACCTTACTTTTCTTTCTGTGACAAGGTTGGTTTAAGCTAGCCACATTGTTAGCAGAACTCACCTGTTATCATTCACTATCAAATCAGCGTCAGTACATCATGTCCAGTTTAGTTTCATTGTTTGTGTTCATTGCACTCTCATTAACAAAGCCCATGTAATGAAGTCATTCACTCATTAAACTGTGCTTTCCAACGATACACGACGCTAGCTTTAGCCAGTCAGGAAAGAGCCTGTACTACAACATGACTTCATGGACTGTAGACCGGTTCACAGTGCTGTCCTTATCCTGGGTTGAGTTGAACTGATATAGCAGTTCAAAGCAAGTTATGGTAGCTACCATCTGTATGTTTAGAGGTGTCGTCTGTTTTAGGTGCCTATCATGGGACTCACTAGCCTGGATAAGATTGTTGCACTGCAGAGGAACCCTGCCAACATCAGAAACTTGTGCATTTTGGCACATGTTGACCATGGTGAGTTGACACGCTCATTTTATTCATTCATATCACAACGACAAGCAGAAACACATAGTCAGAACATGAACAAAGTCACGTCTTTAGTGATTATTATGCACTTCTAAACTCGGCATATGCCATGCAGCATGTCACCTTTAATAATCTGGACTGTCAGACCATAGAGGAGCAGAAGAAGAATCAGCTTTGTTGGCAGTATATATATTTTTACATACACAGACAGAATTTTTTCTCTGCATTTAACCCATCCTTGGGTTAAATGCAACATCCAGCAAATTATATGCAGTGAAACACACAGGAGCATTGGGCTACCACTGTCAGGCGCCAGGGAAGCAAACTGGGGTGTTAAGTACCTTGCTCAAGGGAACATCAGCCGGCAAATGGGGGGGGGGTATTTTCTCATTAATCACTCCACCACACCCAAATTTTTGCCTGCCTGTCCGGTGAGGTTATCGAACTGGCGACCCTCCGATCACAAGCCACTTCTCCAACCTCTAGGCCATGGCTGCCCCGCTCAGTGTTGAGTGAGTTAAAATCAGAACTTCCACGATTAGTCAATTAATTGATTAGTCAGTTAAAAGAACATTATTCGCCAACTCTTTTCATAATCAAGTCATTGTTTCAGTTTGTTTCCAAGCACAAATGTCACACATTGGCTTCTCCTTGTCATTCATGTTAGTAAATGAAGAGGGTTTTGGAAACAAGCAGCAAGTTGAAGACGTTGCTTAGCAGTAGCTACTACATGCTGGAAGCTGTAATCATTTGGAACCCTCTCTGCCTTTGCAGGCAAAACTACTCTGGCAGACTGCTTAGTGGCAAGTAATGGTATCATATCAAGTCGACTGGCTGGGAAGGTAGGTGACTTTGAGACTTCTTTGGACAGTCATGCAGTATGATCTGTACATGTTGTGCAGGATTGCAGCTGAAGTCGTTTCTTCGTGGTTTGTTATTTGTTAATCTGCCAGCTGAGGTATCTGGACAGCCGGGAGGATGAACAGATCCGAGGAATCACCATGAAGTCCAGTGCCATCTCTCTGCATTACAGACACAGTAAGGTCATTGTGGTTATCCAAGAAAGAAAATGCACACTTGAACATTTGTTGCTGTTATATACTATTCTCTCTATATACGCTGCACATATACACATTGCATTCTATGACCAGTGCTGTGATGATTTGCAATTTCCCATTTTCGGTTTCCGATTTGGTGTATGATTTTTTTTTTTGTTTTGACTTTTGGGGCGGCACGGTGGTGCAGTCACTGTCACCTCGCAGTAAGAGGGTTCCAGGTTCGAATCCCGGTCTGGGCCCTTCTATGTGGAGTTTGCATGTTCTCCCTGTGCCTGCGTGGGTTTTCTCCGGGTACTCCGGCTTCCTCCCACAATACCAAAAACATGCACATTAGGTTAATTGGCTACTCTAAATTGCCCCTAGGTGTGAGTGTGAGAGTGTGTGGTTGTCTGTGGTTGTTTGTGTGTCAGCCCTGTGATTGACTGACGTCCAGTCCACCAGTCCTCTGGTGTGGTCAGCTGGGATAGGCTCCAGCTCCCCCACGACCCTAACGGATAAGTGGTATAGAAAATGAACGAACAGAGTGGTATAAAAGCGGTTTAGAAATGAATGAATGAATGTTTTGAATTTCCATTTGACTGAAGATAGAATGTTGTGTTTTCAGTACAGAGTAATGGTAGTGATGGCGACACAGAGAAAGAATGAAGCGAGGGCTCTTCCTCTTAGATGTTGGATTTCTCCCTTTGTGATCATGTGACCTTTGCTCTTTAGCTCTGAGAGACTTTCACCAGATGCTGACATATATTAGACTTGGTATTATCTGCAAATATTATGTTATCAGCCTCTGTTGTGTAAAACTTTTTATTTTAATCCTTGGTCCCATCAGCATTTTGGTAACCCTCTAAGGGCCAGTTGCAAATGTGAGACTATATAAATGTATGTGCTTGTTATACTACATAATTACCTCTGCAATTGATTACTGTTGTTTTTAGTAATAATTTAATAATTAATAAGTAGCTCTAAAAGCAGACGTCTAGCAAATATAATGGCAAGCAGACACTCAAGTTTGCAACTGTTCATATGCCTTCTGCATAAACAGCTTCAAAAATGCACCTTCTGAAAGTGACATCAGATGATTTCTTCAGCTTCAATAAGCCTGCTTTTGTTGCTGTATCATTCGTTATTGTAACATCTGTATGAATTAATAAAAAAACAAAACTATTTCAGTTCCATTTTAAAAGATTTGTATGAGATACAACTCTTGGTATAGTTGTCTTGGTTTATATTCTTTTCAAGCTCTCATAAAGCCAAATAAAATAAGGTGAGCTTTAACACATGGTGTTTTTTTAACTTCAATGGAATATCTGGATGTGATGCCAAGTTACCATTCATCCAGCTCTACATGGGAATCAAAAAAGTATGCCACAGATGCTATATAGGATAGCATGTACCTTATAATGCCATGTGATCTTAAGCCGCAATGCTACAACTCATATACCAGCAGACATTTTAACAAAAAGGATAATCGTGACTGAATATAATTGTTAGTTGGCCCATCTGAGCTCCAGTGTTGTTGAAGTGGAGTTTGACGTAACTGTAAATGTAAAGGTGATTCTAAGTCTAAGTCTAACAAAGGCTTTTTGTGTTTGTGTGCTTCTCGTCTCCTCAGGAGATCAGGAGTACTTGCTAAATCTGATCGATTCTCCCGGTCACGTCGACTTCTCCTCTGAAGTTTCTACTGCTGTCAGGCTGTGTGATGGCGCCATTGTAGTGGTTGATGCTGTGGAGGGAGTGTGTCCCCAGGTAAACGTCACCTCATGTCTTGTTTTCTAAGCAGTTTGTTTTATAAAGAAGATGTTGACTGTAGATCCACATTACTTTCTGTGAAGTCCACAGGTTGTAAGTTAGTTGAAACATTTCTCCTCAGGTCAGTCAAGGTCAAATGTTAACAACTGCCTGATCATTTGTTAACCAAAATTTCAGCTACAGGATGTAATGCTTTGTTAGAGGCCTTGTAGTCTTGCATTATTAGAAAAGAGGGTTGTTAGATGTTAGATATATTTCTGTTGAGTGATTTGAAGTGTTTTTCTTTTCTTTTTTTTTTGCATGTGTGTATCGTGTGTAGACCCAAGTTGTGCTGCGTCAGGCGTGGTTGGAGAACATCAGGCCTGTTCTGGTCATCAATAAGATAGACCGACTCATCGTAGAGCTGAAGCTCACCTCTCAGGAAGCTTACACCCACCTGCAGAAGATCCTGGAACAGGTGACAGACCCAGCTCTCCTCTGACATAGGCCGCAGTTAGTACAATTTACTGCAAGTCTTCAGCGTGTCCAGCCGGCCTTCATTCACTGAAGTGATTGTGTATTTTCTCTTGGCTCATAGAAAAAAAATGGGAAAAAAGGTTGGTTGTAACCAGGCGTTGGTGTATGTGTTCTTCCTTGTAGGTGAACGCAGTGACAGGGACTTTGTTCACATCCAAAGTGCTGGAGGACCGAGCAGAGAAAGAGAAGGAGGAGGAGAAAGAAAGTGAGGCGTTGAGTGGGGATCAGGTTTATGACTGGAGTGCTGGGCTGGAGGAGACGGACGACTCCCACCTGTACTTTTCTCCTGACCAAGGAAATGTGGTCTTTGCCAGCGCCATAGATGGATGGGGTTTTAGGTGAGGCTGGTCCACTCAGTGCCAGAAAGATTTCAATGAGCTGCATCAGTGATGTCACTGGTTTGCATTGTGTGGAAGGTGGAGACAGGCTTCACATCCGCAGAACGCAGTTTCACTGGAGACTGCTGATGACAGAACAAAAGACTGCCATTATGTGAGTTCTTCGCGGTGTTATAAAAAAGTGCTAATTGGCTAAAGGCACTGTGATAATTTTTGGCAAGTAATTTGTTATTTTGATTTAATTCCAATTGAATATTAAACACTCACTGAAATGAAGGGCTATGAATGTGTCTTAAGCATTTTTAGTTGTTCTTGAGACCTTACCCTGTTGAGGACCTGTATGCCGTAATTTTAGCTGCTTTATTGTTTTAGTTGATATCATGCTTACACTATGTATATTCTTAAATTAACAGGATCAGAATCATAATTCCTTTATTTATCCCCTAAAGGAAATTCAATTCACTCAGCTAACCTGTGATGGAATTGTATTGCAGAACAGGAGCTGTTGCTATGGGTTACCACTTTATCATTGCCCCTGGGGTCTCATAACCAGTTAATCTGGCCCTGGAATACACCAGTGACTTAATATCCAAATACCAATTTCACGATCTACTCATTCACTTCCCGAATACATTTTCAAATGTCCACTAGATGGTGCTATTAGTGTAGCCTTATTACAACTTTTATGTGACACCATATGACCCTCAGCATAGTTACAGAACCATCAGAGACCTGAATAAACATGAGTTCCATTCAAAGGCCTTATGCTTTTATTCACTTAATGTCTTTCAAATTAAAATACTACTCCAGTGTTCTTTACGTGTAACTATCACTTCACAACATTCATCCTGTACTCAAACACAGTGACTGCATGATGGTCACTGATGAGGACAGGAAGACCTAGTTCTGAGCTGCATCCTTGTGGTCACTCTGTGCTATAAATAAGCAAAAGAAGTCTCAGTGGAGACAGCTAAATCCTCTCTTCACCTCTGAACCCAAGACTTTCTATCACAAAGGAGAAGGAAGCTGATATAAGGGCTTCAACATGTTGCATTAACTGTGATCTTGTTAAAGAAGTACAAATCTTTGTTTTACTCAAAGCTTTCTGATTAGACTTTTTTTTATATATAAAGCTTAATACTGTTGCATGGATTAAAAAATAAAGAGCAGTGTTTTTCTGTTGTCAGTGAACCTGCATTAAAACATAAGTAACTGATGTTGTATTTTGTAGCATCCAGCAGTTTGCCCACATCTACAGCCAGAGAATGGGCATTAAGGCAGAGGTGCTACTCAAAACCCTGTGGGGAGATTTCTACCTCAATGCAAAAGCCAAGAAGATCATGAAAGGAGCTCAGGTAATGTAACGTGTTTTCAGTCTTTCTCCCATGTCCTTCCTGCACTGCCAAAGAAAGATTTAAAGAAAGAAATCTGAGGTGTACTACAAATACTGCAACTATTACAACTGTTACTTGAGTGGTGAACAGAGATATAAGACAGGACTGTTGGTCTATTGCAAGGGGAGAGACAGTTCACAGAGACAGGTTAGTGGTGTAAATAGCAGCTGATTTTTGGCATTTTCATATTACTTAAACTGGCCTATACTGTATTCAGAGACTCACTTGTGTCTTGTCTGCCATTTTTCTTTACTATTTAGCACAGCAACTTTCTAGTCATCTTGTTTAGTTTCAAATGCTGCGTTTTGTTGCATTGTACTACTGCGTTTCATTGCATTGTACTTGTACATGTGTAATGACAATAAAGTTGAATCTAATCTAATCTAATCTAAAAATGCAGAGAATCCTGGCAGCAGTAAACTTATTGTTTAAAGATCAATAGCTTGATATGGCCCAAGTTAATCTTGGCAAATGTAAGATGTGCGCAACATAACCTAATGTAGTAAAAGTAAACTCATCTACATTCGACTCTTCAGTGTCTTCTGAACTAATTAATTGTGGAGTATGACAGATATTTAATTTGTCAGTGTCAGCAGATATCCGTTTCAGTTGGTTATTCCTTCTTAGTCTCACCATTTGTCTGCTCTGTGGACTCTAATTTCAGCTGATGCTCAGGTCTCCCTGTTTCAGCTCAGCTGATTCAGATCCCTGAGTACACATGATGGCTCTTTTTACATCAGACAATTTTGTTTTACTTTTTTTGTGCTTTGCAAGATGGGTTCACAAATAATTACGCAAGAAAAGTAACTCTTATCTCACCAGTGTATTGGTTAATTTGTGGAAAAGAAGCTCTACCAAGCTCCACTATGAACTTGCAGCCTTAGTGAGACTAGTCTTGAATCTTCTCTGGTATTGTATTCACTCTCTGTCACTTTGGCCTGATGTCGATGTTGTCTGAGCAGCTAAGGGAGATCCATCCAGTCACCTGTCAGTCTATGGTCACTCACTGCCGCAGTTCTCTGCTGTCTTTAGAACGTTGTTTCTGAATAGAAATCTGGACAGAGGGTGATAGTGACTGTCACTCTTAGTTTATAGATGATTCATCTAATTGTGTACACTATATGGTCAAAAGTATTCGGACACACCTCTTCATTATTCAGGTGTGGGATGGGGCTGTTTTTGAGGGTTTGGGTTAGGCCCCTTACTTCCAGTGAAAAGAAATCTTAATGTTTCAGCATACCAAGACATTTTGGACCATGTTATGCCTCCAACCCTGCAGAAACAGCCCGGACCACCTCTGCCCAAACACGACTGCCTTGACCTCAACCCCAACGAACACCGTCAAGACAAACGGGAACGAACACTATGTTGCCACAGCTGCAAAGGGAGAACCAAATCCGCACCAATGTCCGTGCACTTAGAATGTGATATCATCAGAATCCCTGTTGGTGTAATGGTCAGGTGTCCCAATACTGTTGTCTATTCAGAGGATGCGTGTGTGCTCAGAGTTGCATTAATATGGTGCTGTTTGTCCCTGGCTGGGTCTCCCAAGACAAATTGGTCCTGGGTGAAGGGTGAGACAAAGCATGATTCACACAGACCTCTATGAAAAGCAAAACCAAAGGCAAGTGGACCCTACCCGGAGGGTTACCGCGGCCCCGTCCGCAGTCCAGTGGGCCCATCACCTGCAGGAAGAGTCAGTAAGGTCTGGTGCAGTGTGGATCAGGCAGCAGACAAAGGTGGGGACCTTGGTGGTCCGATCCCCAGTTGGTAAAGCTAGCTGTTTGGACATGGAATGTCACCTCACTAATGGGGAAGGAGCCTGACGAGAAGTTGAAAGATACCCACTAGATATAGTCGGGCTCGCCTCTACACACAGCTTGGGCTCTGGAATCAGTCTCCTTGAGAGAGGAGTGAGTTCTCTGCCATGGGGCTATAAGTAAGACTTTTAGGACAGCTGTGGGGCTGTCATGGCTGACATGCCTTTGCAACATTGTGTGGTCACTGGGGACAGTGCCCTTGGAGTGGTGGTGGGGTGGTGGGACCACTGGGTGTGTTCCAACTTTAGAGGGATCACACTCCTCAGCCTCCCTGGGAAAGTCTTATGCCAGGAAGGAAAAGAGAGTCCATCCGCCAGTCGAAACTTGGATGGAAGAGAAACAGTCATGGAACACTGGACCAGCTCTACAACCCCGCAAGGATGTTGGAGGGGTCATGGGAGTTTGCCCAGTCAATCCACATGTATTTTGTGGACTTGTGGAAAAGGCTTACGACCGAGTCCCTTGGGGCATCCTGTAGGGGGTTCTCCTGGAATATGGGGTGGATGGTCTGTTGTTCCGGGTCATCCAACCTCTACATTGCTGGAGTGAGAGCTTGGTTCGCATTGCTGGCAATAAGTCAAACTCGTTGGACTTCAGGGTTTCCTTTTGTCATCAGTTCTGTTCATAATCTTTACGGACAGAATTTCTAGGCGCAGGATGTTAGGTTTGTGGCCTTAGAATTCCATCTCTGCTTTTTGCGGAAGAAGTAGTTCTGTTGGCGTCATCGAGCAGTGACCTCAGGGCTTGCACTGGGACGGTTTGCAGCCAAGTGTGACGTGGCTGGGATGAAGATCAGCACCTCTAAATCCGAGGCCATGGTTCTCAGATGGACAAATGTGGATTGCCCACAGGTCTTGTTCATGAGTTCACAAAGCAGAGCAGCATCTGCTGTGATGTGAATGCTGTACCAGTCCGTCATTGTGAAGAAAGAACTGAGCTGAAAGACGAAGCTCTTGATTTACTGGTTAGTCTTCATTTCAACCTTCACCTATGTTCACAAGCTGTGGATAGTGACCAAAAGCATAAAATCGCGAATACAAGTGCCTTAGTGATAGGGTGAGGAGCTCGGACATCTGGGAGGGGCTCAGAGTACAGCCGCTGCTCCGTCGTTTCAAGAGGAGCCAGTTGAAGTGGTTTGGGCACCCGTCTAGGATACTTCCCAAACATCGTGTTCTGGGAGGAGACCCAGGACACGATGGAGAGATTATATTTTATTATGTCTGGCCTGGGAACGCCTTGGGTATCCCCCCAGATGAGCTGGTTCAAGTGGACAGGGAGAGGACAGTGTGGGCTTCCCCGCTGAGGCTGCTGCCCCTGCGACCTGGACACAGATAACAATGAGACAAAATTTTTGATACTGTTGTGACATTACTTTTACATGCTCGCCTTGTGATTGTCTAGGTCATAGTGTGAAGCCATTGTCACTCTGCTGGGGACCCCCAGAGCTGTTTTAGAAGTTTTATATATTTATATATTATATTCTCCTTCTCCAACACACCTGATTCAAATAATCTGCTCACCATCAGTCTGGTGTAGAAATCCGATAACGAGCCATTCATTTGATTTCCTTATAGACACATGATTTCAATGGCATTTAATTTAAGTATGACCAATTTTCAAATTTTAACTAATTATGGTCTAGGTTGTTCTGCTGATGAAACTTGTATTTGTTATAACCATCTGTGAAGCCATCTTGTAATTCCTGGCCACCCAGACAGTTCTGCTGATGGATCCTCCTCTGTTTATAATTTGTCTCCCTCTTCTTCCTCCTTCTTCTACTCAAGATGCTTGGTCATTATTTTGTTAATTAGAAAATACTGACGTGCTAACGTGCTTATAATAGGCTAGCCCACTTACAGGGCAGCTCTGCTGGTTTTATATGTGTAAGTCAGTGTTACTTGTCATTGGAAGTAGAAATCAGCCTGCAAAAGCAACTATATAAGGTCTTCTGCAACTCTGGCTGAGTAGGGTCATCAGCAGTATCGAAACTTGGGCTAGCAGACGACATGCTTTAAGCATGTTGTCTGCTAGCCCATGTAAATGTGCATTTACCAACTTTAAGATGAAACTGGCTGTTTTACAGGACGTGTAGCGTCCAGTGTTTCTGGAGCTTGTGCCATGTATAGGACTAAACTGTAAGATATGTCAGCATCTGCTGTTTTGATTTTTTTGTCTCTTGTTGGTCTATCAACTTCATGGAAGTTCAGTACTAAATCCTTAAAGTGTATCTTTGGTATTTTTCAACCTGCACCCTCAAAGTATGTCCTCTTAAAGCGCCTGTTTTTTGTGGCTGGGGAGAGAATCTGGTGCTACAATATGTATCATGATACAGTAGTTAGGATTTAGTATATTTTGATTTGTTGCATAACTATAAGCAATGTGGTGTATTGTGATTTTTTTTTTAAAGTATAATTTTAGTAAAACTTTAAAACCCAACTATTTCTATGCTATCTATGCGATACAATACATATAGTATGACCAAGCATATATTACTATAGTGTATATTGTGACATATTCTGATATTGTGACACAGTGTCGTATAGATTCTGAGTTATAATCCCTGTGGACATAGGTTCACCACACCCACAGTGGCACCTCCCACCTTGCAAGCTTCATAACCTAGAAACAGCTGGTTCTCCCCACTCTACGTGTTGCTCCCTTCTTGTCTGTTCTTCATTTTACAGGGGTACTTCATGCATATGATTGGCCTCAAATAAATATGAGCACCTACTGAATTCAAAGGCCTCACCAACATTTTCAAAGCTAAATATTCAGCCATGAGATTGAAAATCTTTTAAATAACACAAAGAAATACTTTCTGCTCAACAATGCAATAAACTCCTCTAACCAGCTCTCACTCATATGTCCATTGTTGTCTTCCTCAACTCTTGCAATAATGAGAATGAGACTTCTCGGGTGAGACTTAGTTAGGCACGACAACAAACGGACAAGAACAAAAAAATTTGATTCCTTTGTCCACAATTCTTTGGCTTAACATTGTTTCATAATTTCTTCCAGTCCATTATTGGATCATAACCATTGACTGCTGTCCAGCTACTCCTGCTGTCACATTTGATTGTTCCCAAGCCATTTAGTTTGAATCACTGACCAGAGCAATTAATGACCGATGCGTCTCTCTGTGCTTACCAGGTTGGGTTCAAACACTCAACTGTCATTCATCTCCCAGATATTGAATGATGAATGTTTTGATGCATTTCTGTCTGGCCAGCACTCATGGGACACAGAGGAGGCTACAATGCCTGCCAATCAGAGTGATGGACAGGCTGACCTCTCACCCATTCACTGGCATTTGGGGTCATGAATGAGATGGAGGGGCTTTTTAGAGAGCAGCACACTCACAGGATGGGAAAAACTGTGAGGCTTGGCTGTTCAAACTTTATGTCTATTTGTGTGTGCATGGATGGTGTAGAGAAAAAAAAATGGCCTATCTCCCTCTCATTAGCTCTTTTACTTTTGTATTTGGTATATGACCAGGGTCATGAGATCCAAGAAAAGGTGATGAGAATTTTTCTTCATTTTTTAAACATTTTATTGGCTTAAGCTATTAATTGTGAAAATATTGAAAATTGTTGGAAATAATCACTAGTTGCAGTTCTAAATGGCAGTGCTTTTGTAACACCTCCTCAAAAAGTGAGTAATGTCGTACTCACTTCAGGGCTCAACAATAAAGAATTCCAGTAGCCCAGGGCAAGTAAAATGCCACACCAGGCCAGTAATTCAGTAATTACATACACCATTTTCATCCAGACCTGAAGTTGTAAGTGACTAAGGAGTGAGTCGTCTTGCTTCCTTCTCATTTCTGTTGAGATTTGCACATGTGCAGTACTGATCAGGCAGTCACTAGTAAATTGTGGTGGGTAACAGTGTTTTCAAACTAAAGTGCAAGTGAACACTTCAGTTACCCTGGAAACAGGAGTTTCGCCAAGTGGTGTTTGTGGAAGATGGTGAAAATATAACTGTGTTTTGCACTGTTGCAGTTATTGCAAATGACCTGTGTTTACCAACAATGGCTTTGCTGAGCCCATATAGTGATATCCTTCATACGACTGACAAAGTTGTGAACCTGCTGCTATCCTTTCTTGTGAATGACTGAGCCTTTTGTGGATGCCCGTTTCATACCCAAATATGATAAACTATATGGACAAAAATATGGGAACAAGCCTCTTTATTATGGAATTCCATTGTGGGATGGGACTCTTTTTCAGGGGATGGGCTAAGCCTGAACCTGTTTACATGTGGAATGCTCCAAACAGGGGTTTTTTGAGCAGTACACAACTTTCCCAGTCTTTTGTTCCTCCTGTCCCAGTTTGAAATGTGTCGCTGGCATCAAATTCAGAATAAGTGTATATTTTCAAAAATGAATGAAGTTGATGAGGTGCATCATTAATTATATTGTTTTTGTACTGTGTTTTTTATTGAGTATATTTCCAAATGGATTAGCAAATTGACCTATTTTGCTTTATTGATGTTTTACACAGCATCTCAACTGTATTGCAATCTGGATTGTTAGAAACCACAGATAAGATAATTAAATGGAAATTTAACCTGATCCGGTCAATTAAATACCTGAACAGCGAAGGTATATGAATTGGTTGTTCTTTCTTTTCTTTCCGTATCTCTTACACTCCTTCTGATATGTCTCTTTCTGTCCCTCTTTGCTGCAGGCCAAAGGAAAGAAACAGCTTTTTGTGCAGCTTGTGCTGGATAACATTTGGAGTTTATATGATGCAGTTGTCACTAGGAGGTGAGTGTTGCTACACTGAAACACTTTCTTAATTGAATGAATTCTCTGCTGTATTGTGATGTTCAAATGTGAAGTTATACTGCAGGTGGATAGGTGGAGTTTGTACGAGCTCTAGAGTGACAGTGCATACATTTATGGAAAATATGCCAGGCTAAAACAAACTTGAATTTTCCTTGAAGCCTTATCTTCTCAAACCATCATGATAGCGCTTACATGGTATGATATCTCCACAAAATGTCTGGAATGGAACAGGTACAGGTGAGAATTTGTTGCCATCTCTGCCTCTCAGTCTCTGTAAAGATGCCTGTTGTGTTTTTGTGACTAGAGACAAGGAGAAGGTGGAGAAGGTAGTGACATCACTTGGGATAAAGGTGATGGCCAGAGATTTGCGTCACTCCGACCCCAAAGTCCTCCTTTCTGCCATCTGCAGCCAGTGGTTACCTGTGTCTCAGGCTGTCCTCTGTATCCTTTGTCTTGTGTCTTTATCGGCTATAAACTAAAAGTGTATGTAACAGAACCTAATCCACTTTCAATTTTCAATATTTTTATGCATTTAGTGTTAAGTTTTCCTGAACGCAGACTGTAGCGATGGTGTGTGAGAAGCTTCCTTGTCCACTAGACATGGCAGCAGAGAGGGTGGAGAAACTAATGAGCGTGGGAGCGCAACGATTTGACTCGTTGCCCGAACAGACGCAGGAACTTAAAAATGGTACGCCCGCACACACACACACACACACACACACACACACACACACATTCTCTCGCTGGATCTCTGATATTGAATTTAAAAGGACCTCCAACAATTTTACACTTAAAGATCACTTGACTATTTGCGTATCAGCGTTTTAGAAACAGTCAGGGCTGGAGCAGGCTGCACCAGTTCTTCTTAGTTCAGACTAATGGCATATTGATACCTCACTAAAATAAAACAGATTAACCACGGAAACTGGTAATTAAGTAATGATAAATTATTAGTACGAATTTAGACCTACTAATAACCAAATGGATCTAGCTGACTGAACCATCTGACAAAACTAGCTTGCTACTCAGGGTGTAAAGATGAACTGATACATGAATCAGAGATTAATCTTGTCGACACATTATCACAGATCCAACCCAAAACATCCATAAAATTGAGCTTTCATCCCCACACTTGACCATCAGTGTGAGAGTGATAGCAGGTTGTAATCCTGTCTTTTGAGCTTTAGTACTGGATCCACCTTTGTTGTACTGTATGCATTTGGATTGTTCCTTCAAAGGCAACAGTTTGGTGCTAAACACACCAGAGAGCAATTTTGGAGAAACAAAGTTGATTGTTGAATCTCATTGCAATGTCAGTATTTGATTATTTAACTTGGGAATAACATGCGACTCTTTCTTGAGAATGATGCCCAGAGACACCCCAGAAAATACTGAGAAAACAAGTTGATACGAGTTTCCTTAGATACAGACACCACCACACACTCCTGGCTGGCCATAAGTGATGTGAGCAGGTTTTAGTCCTACACTGTGCTGCTGTCCATGAGCATCCACATGTGGACTTACTATTTTTGTTTTTGTACTTATGATTTGTATGGTTTCAGTATGTAAAATCCCTCCTCTTACATCATCTTTACCAGCAAATTTTTGTTGGACTTTTTACCCTGGGTTTGGTCCCTCAGGCGACATGTCCAGCTGCCCGCACCCCTGATACAGAGCCTTGTTAGTCAAGATGTTGACTTAGAAAGGTTTATGAATCGGAGGGATGTCCCCTCCTTATCTGCAGACAGTAGACAAGGCTGATAAAATATGTCCCCATCCTCTGCATGTTTTTGGGTGTAAAACAGTCATTTAATATGCATTTTGAAAGTGGTTGAAATGACACCAGGGCAAAAACTGAGACAAAGAATGGGGTGGATGAGGAGAAATAACAGATAATGTTTTCCTGCTGTTGCTCCTCATTCATATTGCCACCCCCCTGGACTGCAGCAGAGATTGCAGGTTCAGCAAGAAGGCTCAGAGAAGGTGATGGAGGTGAAACCACAACTTCTGTTCTGGGTCTGTTCGTGGTGCTGTGCTGGTATATCCAAGCCACTGTTGGCAGGAGATTCAGAGGGTTAGAGGAGTTGGTGGATGAGTAGTGGTAGCAGAGTCTGATTCCCAGGTTGGTTTAATGTATTTTTCTGAACCAGGATTCTTATCCACATCTTGAACATGGCAGGTCATGACAGATGTTTGTCACGACTTTCACCTTCAATTGCTCCTCTGGACATTCATTGCCTGTGTTGTTTTTGCTTATTTTATTGTGCATTATTGACACTGGCCTGATACTTTGATGGTTCTCACGGCACCACCATAAACATATGATGATATTATAGAATGTGATGTATTGCCGTAGATTCAACAATCCAACAGTATATAAAATAGTTAAAATGAGCTCAAACCTCAACAGCTACAGCTTTGAAAAGCAACATACACATTAAAGCTGCAGTAAGAGAAATCTAAAAGCTTAGGATAAAACAGGAAAGCTGACATGAAGGAACCCACATGGAGTTGAATAAAGGCAAGTGGACTTGGTCATATATTCTTGGAAACGTTTCAACTTTCATCCAAGAGGCTTATTCACTTCTGACAGACTGTTGGGGAAGCTCAGGTATTTGACTCTGTTCTCCAGCAAGTAGAGTCTGATCGTATCCTGTAGTGGACAAACTACTGGCAACTGATCTATGATAGCTGGCTTGTGGGAAAGGGGCAGCAACATGGACTACTTTGCGGGCCACTTTGTCTACCACGTTCTAAAATCTTTATATTGCATTTGGAGTTTTTGAAACATGCTGTACTGTCAGAAAACATGCCAGTGGCAGTGCATAACTCACTACTCACTCAGTTCAGCTTGTGTGCTGACAGTAAAGGTAAACTGACTCCTTACTCCCACTTGACCTCAGTTGACTTTTACTGAAACGACAAGCTGTTTTATTCAAAAGGACATGAGCGGAAAGCCTGTTGAGGGATGATTGGGATTCAGGAACAGAGGTAAACCATACCCAGTCAGCAGCATTTTAGTGAAGAAGTCATCCCTGATAGGGACCAGACAAAAAGTTTCATTCATAAACACACATGATGCTTTCTGCTACACTATATAAATAACCATAAAACCTTATAGATGTGACTAATCAGTTATAAGTTGATCTTGACTACTTAGAAACTAGAGGTTCACTCACAGGCTTTTAATGCATTATGACTGCCGTATTTTCTGGGCTACAGAACACCCCTGAGTATAAGTCGAACCCACCAAATTAAAAAAAAAAAAAAAATATATATATATATTTGTACATATATAGGCCGCACTTGACTATAAGCCGCAGGTGTCCACACTGTAACATGACATACGTTACCAGTCCGGGCCATCTGCTTTTATTACCTCTGAAAGCTTTTGTCGTCTTTTTGCACTGCGTCAGTTCTTCATGCTGCCGTCTCCAACGTCTCACCATTGGTTCATTTACGCCAAGCTAACGTGCAGCAGCTCTATTTCCTTCTTGGACAGCCAGTTCGATTGCTTTTAACTGAAAAGCTGCTCATATGCATTTTTTCGAGTGTTTCCCATGATGACAGTATGTGCATGACACGCAAAATAACTGTTAAAAGTTACACTTAAAACCAGCGTCTTCCTCTTCGCATCACCGGACCGTCAGCCCGTAAAAATCTATAGATTAGCCGCATCATTGTTTAGGCCACAGAGTTCAATGCGTGGGAAAAAAGTAGCGGCTTATAGTCTGGAAAATACAGTACCTATGCTCACCTCTACATAAGGACTTAAAGTATTCTCAAGAATCCTTGCAGTATCATATCCTGCATTCAGTTTCTACTCATAAGCCATAACTCGGAGTGACATCACATGCTTTAAAGACCGAGTTGGATGTGCTCTGTTTGCCACAAGACACAAGACAGCTCGTTTGTAATGTTATTGCCATTGTTGTTATAGCAACATCGACCGGTTCCAAGCAGTATCATTTGATAAACAACACATTACGCGGTATTTCACGCCTAACAAGACCATAGCTATATAGGCAGCAGTAATACCATGTTGTGTATACGACTTGCTAAACTGGACACAAAAAGGACAGAAGCGCTAGAAACACACAAAACCACAGGTCTTATTTACAGTTGATACTTTGGGCAGCTGTTTGTGAGCTTAGTGTCCTCCGTGGGTGACCAAGTTGACGAGTGGGAAAATTTATTTAAAACATTTAACACTCTACTAAGGTGTTCTAAGATATTTTAGCGCTGTTAATTCCCAGCATCAAACAGTAATGTCTAAATTATTTCCACTGTCCACTTTGCCAATGTCAGAGTGTGTGTGTGTTATCATCTGAAAAAATGCTGACTTTGAACTCTGTGTTTTCCAGCGTTCCTCCAGTGTTCGAGCGACGGGAATGCTCCAACCATTGTCTTTGTGTCCAAGATGTTTGCCGTGGACTCTAAGGCCTTGCCTCAGAACAGACAGAGGTAACTGTGTGTGTAACAGTGCAGTCAGTAGATGGTGCTGCAGTCCTGTTGTTCCCCTTCTCTCGTGGCTGTGGACACGCCTAATGTATCCGCTTTATATTAGGTGAAGGGTGAAAAGTTGGCTCACGGTTGCTCTGATGCTACACAGATCTACTTAAGAACAGGCTCGTGAATAACACTGCAAAACAGGAAAATGAGATACATTCTCACTACCCTCCAGTGTTCTCTCCCTGTAGATACTTTTATTTGTTTAGGTTGTGAGGTGTCAGTCTCTGACATATCCTCCACCATAATACAATGTGGCCCTCACTGTTTTTGTGGTGCTCACAGCATTAAGAAATGAAAATGAAACAGCAACATGTCTTCATTAACTGTGTCTTGTTACTTGTTAGTGTGGACAATCCACTGAAGACATTGTGGAAATTGTTCCAAAGGACTACGTCTTTGATAGAAAGTGAGGCCTGTGTGTGATGCTTGTCACAACATCGACACCCTTTGTTATCACATACAGTCAGTATATTACAGTCTTGTTCAGTTGCTAAAGTATGGGTCAATTCTGAAGACGCACTTCATAAATTCTGCATTACCGTCATGAATCTTGGCCAAACAGTTAATCTCACCTCTTTGTTTGGTTTGTCTGTGTGGTGCATTTGGTGTATGCTATGGGTGTCAAATGACGCAACGCTGTGTAATACAGCTGATGTGAAGGGCTTCTGTTGTTTTTTTTGTGCTCCCTCGCATGGTTGATCTGCTTACCTGCTGCTTTTTCATGAATTTTACTACACTGAGTACATTACTTCAAAAAGAGTATTTCTACACTGTGCTTAAGGATCTGAATACTTCCTCCTCACATTGCTATGAAAACTGTTCACAGTGTGTTCTGTGAATTATCCAGTGCTGTGGGGACAGTTTCTTGTTGATTTTTTTCCCCATCACAGTGTGTGGTGAAATAAATAAATTAATTAAAAAAGTTATATAGACAGACTTGAACAAATAAACCCCAAACTAGTTGCATGGTTAGATCACTAAAGGACATGTTTTTTTGTTTTGCAATAATTTGAGTAAACAATAATTGCAGACATACAAATGATTTTCTTTACTAGTCCAAAAACAAATATCCCAGGTTCCCGCCCACAGCTTTTAGTTTTAAGGTTTATTTCACTTAACTTCAATGTCTATTAATAACAAATAAGGAAGGAATAAAATGTTTTATGGAGGTGCTTGTTAAAATCACAGCAGGAAACAGGAAACATGAAAATGAGGGCCATTCTAACTAGGAATGACCTATCTCTCAAAATCTTTTTTGATCTGCCATTTGTTGTCATATTGGTTTCTCTGTCTCTGATGCACCTCTGCTCTCTTTTACTTTAGGGTGTTTTTGGTTCTTTCTCCCTAAGATTGGTTCTCTTGTTGTTAGCCATCCCTGATCTGTGTGTCCTTCTTGGAGGTGGTTTTAGGGGTAAACCACAACCCCCAACTCCTCTGTGGTCAGTAAGAGTCAGCCTGGCCTGTCTGAATGCACTCAAACATCACACAGCTTCCTTTGTCAGTGTCTGGCACATTGATCTAAGCCCCATGTCACAGATCCTGTCTTCAGGCCCTTCATGAAGCTGGAAGACAAGGTCTGCTTCTTCCTCCAGTGAGATGAATAACAAAGTTGTCCTCAGACTTACAAGGCCAGGATGACATGTTATAGCAAAGAGCGGTGTTTCCATTTTTCATTGAAAGCAGATGCTTTCAGGAGACTGGGATTGATGTTGGGGAGCCATTAAAGTGTCTGTCCCAGTGTTGGTTTAATGGCCTGGCCTGTGGAGCATGTGTGTGAACTAATAACATGCCAGAGAGCCAGTTTCACTCCACCTCATTGTGCACTATAGAGTGATCTGCATTTGCCAAACTGTGCTGAAGCTATAAACTGGTTCACTGCTATGTAATGAACTCCTGTGACCACCATTATAGCTGTCCTTAGTTAATAATTGCATTTCCAGTTTGACTCAAGGCAGCCTGCAACATGCTTCTATTAAGGATAATTTCAGTTTATTGCAACTTGGATTTACTTTCCATAGTTAAGGTAATCTGTAATTGCTGAGGTCTGGGAACTCATTTAGTTACTGTTACAACAGCATTTTAATTGCTACTGTCGTGTTATACTGTGACTTGAGCAGTAATTAACAATAATCTGTTCGAATGTACTTTTATGATGAAAGTTAGCTTCATCTAGTTGGCTAGCTGAGAAAATTAGTGCTCACTGTGTTCAACTAGCAGTAGGGAAGGGGTATGTTTTTCAATAGACACCAATCATAATCTAATGTCACGCTTATGTATTTAACAGGAAGTCAATAACCTGCAGTGTGGAACTTCTTTGAACTGTCTGTTGTGGAACATGATTTGCAAATTTCAGTCTTTTCAGTCTTCTTCTGAAGCTGTAAAAAAAATGTCCACAATGATGACAACGAGTTTGGCTCTCTGATCTGCAGAGTGTGACTCTACAGCGGTGTCAGCAGTTTGATGTCATGGGCGAGACCACAGCGTGCTGCTCTTTTTATTCTTCCTCTTCTTGCTTGGTGCCTTTTAAGTCGAGGGAAGCAGTTCGACTTTGTATTATTGGTTCTGTTTATTAGCTATAATTAACTTATATCTGCTAATATAAATTTCTCTTTATTGTGCCAATAAATGATGCAAACCTTGCTACTAGTGTTCTCAGGTAAGTTAACCACAGTGTATACTGTTCATTTCACCATCACTAATGTTACACACACATCCCAGATCAGTTCTTGCCTGAAACATAGGTGGACTCATTCATTCTTTACCTTTTATATTCAGTTTGTTTATTATTTGTTGATATAATCAGTCATATATTTGACTCTTGTGCTAATCTTTTTCTGCCTATTTGGGCCTCCGCTGTTACAGCAAGCACAACAAGATCCAAGGACTTTAACAGGTTGTCAACAAAAGGGCAGATTCTTAACCAGCTTATAGTGACAATTTTATTTGAAGGTAAAACCCAAAATGAGCACTCTTGAAATAACCACAGAATATTTTTAATTGAATTGGATGCATTGCTGGTTGGCATCAGTGAAAGATGCTCACTGGGCCTATGTGCAAAAACATTTTTCAGGCTTTGTCAGTCTTTGTCAGGCTTCTGTGGTTTTGGGTCAGTAGATCATGAGCATAAGAGTTCTTCTATAGCTAAGACAATGGACTTCTTGTTCACTCCCAGCACACACGACTGGCATGGAACTAATTTCATGATATAACTCGTGGAGACGTTTTTATTAACCTCATTATGATACAGAGGTTGCATACAGACATATTTAACAGTAGGATCAAATCTATGTTTGTTTTCTATTTCATAATGGATGGTAATAGCAAAAGCATAGTGTGAACTTATCTCTCAGTGACTGGGAGGCTTGATTTATAATAATGATAATATAAATACTCATTCATGAGTTTAGACATTGCAGTGTTATTTTATTTGCCAAATCTGGTACTCAGACTGTTTCTCTCCCAGAGAGGATGAATTTTTTATGAAAGAAAAAAAAAACTTGAACATCTGAACTCTTTCAGAACTTTGGAAGTATGAGTACAAACAGAGCTTATTCTTGTGTAGGGTGTGGTGAGCAGACATCATATTTTCGAGTAGTACCCTCCACTCCTTCCCCCTTCCTTTCGTTCTGTTTTCAACTTCTTGATCTCCAGCATATCTGATGGAGCATAGAAAGATCCGACTCCAACCCTCTGGCTGGCATCGTCTCTGCTCTCCTTTCCCCTCCTGTCACAGTACTGGTTCCTAATTTCAGACTCTGCTGATGCACTCTTTGGGAAACAGAGCGGCAAGCAGAGGAGAGGAGGTATAGACAGGCTGTCAGGGAGTTAGAGGATGGGGAAGAGGAGATACAGATGGGAGAGAAGAAAAGCATATTATAAGGAGGGAAGCAAAGGTCATTGCCAATTGTGAACCGGGAAGGAAAATGCCTGTCCAGAATCTTGGCTAATGAGCCTGCAAGGGCTTCTGTTGTCTTCTGCACACTACCTGCAACAGGCGCAAATACACTATACTGATATATTTGTGACAGCCCATCGCTACAGCTGCTCACAGAACATATTCCATGCCACCGTGGATGACAGGCTGCAGGCAACAGGTGGTTTAAAAGATGCAATTTTGTAAGATATTTTATTATAGTTTAAAGTATTCAAAAACTAACATAACATTATTAGCAGAACGTGTGGAAACAGTGTTGACATCATATCAAAGACGTCAATGTATTTTGTTACAAAGACTACCAATGTTAGCCTGCTAACCAGCTAGCCCCAGCCCATCCTGTCCTCTAATACCACTTTGTGCAACTAGAGATGATGGTTTCAGCTTGGAGATGTATATGAATAGTAAGTTTGTTTAGCTCTTTTACCATTCAGTCTTATAAGTAAACAAGATGTGTAGAAAGGAAATTGAACAAAGGAAAAATACAGAAAAATGCATTTGTTGACCTTTTGTTAGCTAACACATTTGCTCTGCTAGCCTGTAGTCTAAGTTGGACTGAGTACCACAGCACTACTGATTCCATTCTTGCATTTGGTGAGAGGGAGGAGAAGCGGTCTTCCCAGCAGGATTTACAGCAACAGCCCAGCCCGCAGAATGGGCCCCACAACAAAACACCAAACAGGGAATCTGCAAAAAGGACATACAACAGGCCCACCCAAAAGTCCAAACTCATGTGGCCAAAAGCAAGCGACAAGGATACATGGAGGAGCTTCGAACAGAGCACATACAGCATCCTCCAGAACATGCTAAAAGGCAGCATAACCTCCAAACTCAATATCTTTGTCCACATCATTTACAAAGAAGCAAAAGAGAGATTCGGAGAGATGCCTGGGAGGAGGATCGTTCATGAACTGCACAGGAGGGTGGAGACAGAAACTCCAACTTTCTAGAATGAAAGGATAGCATGGAAGAAAGCCGAGGACCACGAAAAGGAGGGGTCGAAGAACCTGTGGAAAAAGATCAGTGCAAGACTCTCAATCCTGAGGTGAGCTGAAAGCATGAGGTAAAACAGAAGTCGATGAGAGAAAGCAAGGGCTTCTTCCGGAACTCTTTCAAGTACGTCCAAGGCCTGCTGGAGGAGAAGAAACAGGGTCACTGCAGACCACTGAGCAGGAGCCAGAGGAATGTATCAAATACAGCAAAAGGGAGATGCCCCTTGGACACCCTGGGCATATGCCTTGCCCACCTTAGCCTTCCTTGCAGTTTGACACAGTTCCTCCCAAATGATCAGAAGTCAGGCATGTAGTGGAGCAAGATCTGCATCAGCTCCCAGATGTACTTTAGATAGATAGATAGATGAACTTTATTGATCTCACAGTGGGGAAATTCACTTGTGACGACAGTTCACAAGAACAGAATGGAGTGCAAAAAGCAAAAGTGTGCAAAACAGTTTCAAAAACAAAAATAGATAAATTAACAGCCTTAATGTAGTTAGAATAACAAAATGAAATTGTTATATCACAAGCACTGTACAATATACTGCTATATAGTATACTGCTATAAAGGTTATATGCACATCAGCATAGTGGTGGAAGGTGATGATTGTGGGTAAGTATTGCACAGTTCTGTAAGGATAGGGAGGAAATGAAGACTAGACTGTTGAGTTGTCCAGTATAACAGCAGTGGGAATGAAGAACCAGTCTGCTGCTGAAGCTGCTCAGAGCCTCCACTGTCTGATGCAGAGTGTGAGACGTGTTGTCCAGCTTCTTCTTGTAGCTGCCCTTGGCCTACCTGATTGAGTACTTGAGTTCACACTGAACTCTCTTCTACTCCACCCTGTCCCTAGAAATGAAAGCCCTCTTCTTCTGGTACAGCAGTGCTTGAAGCTCAGGGGCTTGTTGTTGGAGAAACACCGTACCCTCTGGATTGCCAAATTGTTCTCCAAACAGAAGTTGATGTAGGCTATGATGCAGTTGGCCGGACCAATGATGTCATCACCATGAGAGCTGTAAAGTGTCTCCCAGTCTGTGATTTGGGGGGGTGTATGCGTCCTTGACATTAGCATACAAAAGGTCAGTAACGTGTGAAAAGTGCCTTGGGATGGAATACAGCTAAATTAGGGCAGATTTAGTGCATTTTTTTGGATTTACTCAATTTAGTGTAGACTTGTTCCTTTACAGAGAGGTGCTCCGGGTTGCACCATCTCTTGTTAATAAACACCGCCTTTCCGCTTACTACCAGGCCTCCACTCTCCTCCACTCAACATGCAAGTTTAAATCCGTCCATAGAAACCACAGAGTCCGGTATCCGTCCATTCAGCAAGGTCCATTCAGGAAGCACTCCCCCTACACCCTCTGCAGCTGGATTAGTGCCATAAGCTTGGTCTCGGTCTTATTGGAGAGGGAACGGACATTTCCCTTAATAGCACAGGGTAAATATGGTCTGTACGTCTGTTTCCTCTCCTGGATCTTTCATCCCACTCTGCAGCCTCTCCTTCTCCTCCATATCTCCATAGGAATCTCCGGTTTCTCTGTGTAGAGAGCAGGACTGCATCGAGCCAACAGCTGATCCCTTCCCTGGTGTAAACAATAGAGCCATGGCTGATGCTGAAGGGGTCCCCCGGTGGAGTGCCAAAAAGATCAAAAAACAGCAAGAAGCAAAACACAAAACTACTAAAAGTAGTCTCCTTGTGTGCACATTTATGACAGGATTTGACCACTTTAAAGAAAACAAGTAAAACACACCATATAGAGTATAAAAGAACTGCTCCTATAAAACACTCCTGTAGCTGCTGTGGAAACTCATGGGCATTGTCTAGAAAGTCCAATCCATCCCAGTTACATGGAGCAGAGCAGTCACCAACTTCATTCTGAAGGAGAAAGGTTCCCACAACATCAGTCAATTCAGAGGCATTGCCCTGATACAAGGATGCAAAGAGTTTTTGTAGTTACTACAAACATGTATGCGTAGTACATAGAGCAATGAAACAGCGTTCCTGCAGTATGCTACATGTTGCTACATAAAGGAGTACATATACTGACTATAAAAAAAAAAAATAAAACAAGCAAAAAATGCACCCACAACAATGGAATAACAGTATAGACAATAAACACAGTGTGGTACAATGCAATACAATACAATATGGACAACAGACAATGCGAACTGTAGGATGTTAAAGTGACAGTATGGTTAATAAAGTGACAGTATAGATATTAACGTGACAGTGCGGGAGTGAAAGTGAGTGGTGCGCTAGTATGTTTTTTGATTGTGTGTCTCTGAGTGTGTGTGTATTTTTGTCAGTTTTGTCCCTGGGAGTTGAGGAGTCTGATGGCTTGGGGGTAGAATGTGTTGCAGAGTCTGGATGTTAAGGTCTGAATGCTCTGGTACCTCCTACCAGAAGGCAGTAGGTTAAAGAGTGTGTGTGCTGGGTGTGTGGTGTCATCCATAATTCTGCTGGCTTTGCAGATGCACCATGTGGTGTAAATGTCTGTCATGGAGGGGAGAGAGATGACTTTCTCAGTTGTCCTCACTATCCGCTGCAGGGAGTTGCAGTCCTGGACGGTGCGGTTCCCAAAGCAGGCAGTGATACAGCTGCTCAGGACATTCTGTAGTTCCCCTGTAGAAGGTGGTCAGGATGGAGGGGTGGAAGATGGGCTTTCCTCAGCCTTCTGAGGAAGTAGAGATGCTGTTGGGCTCTCCTGGGCCCGATTTTTCAAAAGTAATCCGCTCAGATTTTGGATAACGGATTGGATCAAATCTTGAAAATGGGTTTCTCAAAGAAAAAACGGATTACATGATCGTAATCCAATCTTGGTTTTGAACCGGATCAAACCTATAGCTTGGGTTTTTTAGAACCTTTTAGTAATGAGTTCAGTTTAGTGATTTAGTGATTGTGATCACTTTGATCCCAAAACTCTGGATTATACTGATCCAATCAGAAGGGTGGATTCAGCGTGGATTTCAGACCCAAAATATAATGAAACTTTAAACTTGTATCAAATAATGCTATATTTGGATCATGCAGTGTAGCCTACAAGATATCCTATTTATTTATAAGGTTTTAACTTGATTTGTTCTTCCATCAGGCTACAGTGATTAAGTAGGCTATAATGTATTTAGCCTTTCAAAGCAATGGCAATGGCATCACTGGTTTTTGAATCCAAAACAAATCCAAATCAGAAGTAGTGTCTAACTATTGTGTCCCTTGTTGCAGGTCCTGTTTGCGGGAGTGAAAGTGAGTGGTGCGCTAGTATGTTTTTTGATTGTGTGTCTCTGAGTGTGTGTGTATTTTTGTCAGTTTTGTCCCTGGGAGTTGAGGAGTCTGATGGCTTGGGGGTAGAATGTGTTGCAGAGTCTGGATGTTAAGGTCTGAATGCTCTGGTACCTCCTACCAGAAGGCAGTAGGTTAAAGAGTGTGTGTGCTGGGTGTGTGGTGTCATCCATAATTCTGCTGGCTTTGCAGATGCACCATGTGGTGTAAATGTCTGTCATGGAGGGGAGAGAGATGACTTTCTCAGTTGTCCTCACTATCCGCTGCAGGGAGTTGCAGTCCTGGACGGTGCGGTTCCCAAAGCAGGCAGTGATACAGCTGCTCAGGACATTCTGTAGTTCCCCTGTAGAAGGTGGTCAGGATGGAGGGGTGGAAGATGGGCTTTCCTCAGCCTTCTGAGGAAGTAGAGATGCTGTTGGGCTCTCCTGGGCCCGATTTTTCAAAAGTAATCCGCTCAGATTTTGGATAACGGATTGGATCAAATCTTGAAAATGGGTTTCTCAAAGAAAAAACGGATTACATGATCGTAATCCAATCTTGGTTTTGAACCGGATCAAACCTATAGCTTGGGTTTTTTAGAACCTTTTAGTAATGAGTTCAGTTTAGTGATTTAGTGATTGTGATCACTTTGATCCCAAAACTCTGGATTATACTGATCCAATCAGAAGGGTGGATTCAGCGTGGATTTCAGACCCAAAATATAATGAAACTTTAAACTTGTATCAAATAATGCTATATTTGGATCATGCAGTGTAGCCTACAAGATATCCTATTTATTTATAAGGTTTTAACTTGATTTGTTCTTCCATCAGGCTACAGTGATTAAGTAGGCTATAATGTATTTAGCCTTTCAAAGCAATGGCAATGGCATCACTGGTTTTTGAATCCAAAACAAATCCAAATCAGAAGTAGTGTCTAACTATTGTGTCCCTTGTTGCAGGTCCTGTTTGCTCGTTCTGGCAGAATGCAGGAGGTTGGTCAGGGTCTCCAAGGGGCTCAGGTGCATCATTGTCAGCACAGAGAGGGACATTGCGCTTGGTAGAGATGTTGTGCAAGACAATACAGGCAAGGGTTATGTTGCAGGCTTTCTGTGGTTCCGCTCTCAGGCATGCAAAGCACCTCTTAAGAACTGCATTTAAACACTCAATTACATCTTGATCTGCAATGAGCGGTGTTGAAGCATACCTGCGTCGGTGTATTTGCTGTCAGAAAAGGGGTCATCAGCCATGGTAGGAGTGGGTAGGCACTGTCTCCTAACATTATGCCATCCGTTCAGTTAGTTTGGAGGTCTCTATATAGGATGCGTGCATCATGGACAGACCCAGGTCACTTGACAACATGGTTGGTGATGATGAGGTCAGCATCACACACAAGTTGGACATTAATGCTGTGCCTCCCCTTTCTGTTTGTGAACTCCCATTTATTTTCACGAGGTGCTTGTATATGCACATGTGTGCAGTTGATTGCTCCAATAGTTTTGGGCACATTTCCCAAAAGAAAAAAGCTGTGCTTGGCCTGGGCAATCTGATTGTCCTTTGGAAAAGAAACAAATTCACTGACCAGGCTGGCCAGTATGATTGACACATCTTTCACCACATCACACACAGCTGATTTCGCCACTCCCATATAGTCACCAATAACTTGGTAGAAAGTGCCACATGCATAAAATCGGAGAGCAATGAAGATCTGCTCTTCCACAGACAGACCGTGACTCCTTTGGGTTCTGTGTTGTAGTTTTGGCTGGAGAAGGTTCACAAGGTACTCGATATTCTTTGATGTCTCTGATGTCTGTGACCCTCTCTGGGAATCCTCTGAGAGGCTGATTTAAATCGTTGTGTAATTGGTCTTTTCAAACACATCCGTTATCACTGATTAGTTTTGGCTTGTGTTCAATTGAGGCAATCGGACCCAAGGCCCATAAATGATGAACAATGTTCACTATAGTAAAGCAATGGAACCATGGACTCAAGAAGCTGTAATTTCACTGCTGCCGAAACCAGCACACTACTAGAGGGTGTTAGGTGCCATTATGACACAATAGTGGGAAGTTTTAATTCTACAAAGGGTGGAGATACCAACAAAAGGAAAAATGGTGTTTGGATTTTAATCACCGAACATGTGAATGCCATAGGGTCAGGGTCTGGCCAGAGGAGGACCACAGACCAAATAAAGTTTTGATGGAAGAATCTTAAGGCCAGGGCAACAAAGGACCATGCTGAAGCCAAAAACCCACAAACAGGCAACAAGCCCTTTGAGAGGGGAGATTACACAGATGTGGTCCTCGGCATTATTGGAGGTGAGAAGTTGTAAGCTCTGCATGATATTCAAGGTGTTGTAGGGGATGGCGAGTCTGGGATTGAGGAAGAGAGTCAGCCAGTTCCTCCTGATCCTCACTGGTAGAGTCAGCAGTAGTTGCCACAGGATCTCAGAGGAAAGACTTGAAGCACCCTTCATCAAACAAAGATGATGACTACAAGGCACTTACGCAAAAAGAGACTGAAAGGGCAGATACAGTACAGATTCGTCTGGCAGAGGCAACAACTGGCTCTCACCAAACTACAGCAAACCAAGACCAGACTTAAGATCTGCCTCTTAAAGGCCAAGCTCGGACAAGCTGGTCTCTCCACATCAGATGAAGAAGTATTTGACATTAAGCCTTTTTATTGAATTCAATACATCTATATTTGAAACGTGTTCTAAATATCCTCAATATACAGTGTTTGTGAGTAATATTTTATTTATTTGTTGTTGGTCTCAGATGAGTGGATTGCCGGAAGAGGGTGTTTTGTGTGTGTTTTCGTTTCAAATAAAAATATACTTGTATTGACCCCACACTGGCTATTCTACTTGTTGCTCTTTACGTATTTATATTTCTACATTGTGATTTCCTATCCTATTTGAGCGCTGGTTATCCAGATTTGCTAAACCTGAAAAGTTTCTATCTGGCTCAGTTTGATCCAATCCGATGTTGCTTTGAAAAACCGGCTCAAAAGTAAAATGGATTGCGTGATCATGGATAGCAAAAAAAGGGATTACTAAATCCGGATCAATTTTATGCAGATTAAACCTTTTGAAAAACCGGGCCCTGGTGATGGACCTGGTGTTGAGAGACCAGGTGAGGTTCTCTGCCAGGTGATGACAATCGATTGCTCCTTGATGGTCTCCACCAAGGAGCAATCGATTGTCAGTGGAGCATGATTCCCCCCTGTCTCTTCTAAAGTCGACCACCATCTCTTTAGTTTTGTCTGTGTTAAGAGACTGGTTGTTGGCTCTGTATCGGGATGTTAGCAGTGTCACTCCCTCTCCGGTGCTGATTAGACCCACTGCGGTCATGTTAAGAATTTCCCTTCAGGGATAAATAAAGGAATTCTGATTCTGATTCTGATTCATCAGCAAACTTGGTGAAGTGGTTCGAGCTGTGCATTGCTGGTGGTGATGTCAGAGATGCGATTCAAAATCCAGACTATCTAAGCTCAGCTTTCCAGTCAGGTTTTGAGGAATGATGGTATTGAATCCTGAACTGAAGTGAATGAATAGCATTTGCACATATGTATCTTTATTGTCCAGGTGGGTATGTGCCAGATGGAGTTGGTGACATTGTGTGTGGAGCAGTGGGTCCAGTGAGGGCAGCAGCAGGGCCTTGATATGTCTCATGATGAGCACTTTATGATGATGGTTGCGAGATGGGAAGATCGTAGATGGGAAGCTAGTCATTGAGGCAGGACATGGCATGACATGGCATTTTGGCATGGGGACGATGGTAGTGGTTTTGAAGCATGTGGGAATGATGGTGCTGCTCAGGGAGATGTTGAAGATGTCAGTGAAGACATCTGTTAGCTGGTCTGTGCATCCTCTGAGCACTCTGCCAGAAATGTTGTCTGGTCCAGCAGCCTTTTGGGAGTTAACTCTGTATAGAGTTTTTCTTACATTAGCTATGGAAAGACAGAGCATCTGGTCGCTGGGGAGAGGGGTGATCAGGGATACGGAGAAAAGCTAGCAGATGTCTTCACTGACATCTTCAACATCTCCCTGAACAGTGCTATCGTTCCCACACGCTTCATTACCATTGAGGCTTGCAAGTGGAAGGGAGGTGGCAAAGCGCATGACCGGCAACCTCCTTGCAAAACAGTTACATCAACACCAGTTGTCAAATGGTAAGACGGCAGGCATCCCATGGGTTTCTGGGCTGTGTAGGGCATTCAGCCAGGATCTGGGAACAAATCCAGCCAGCTAAGTGCAGCAAGTCAGATCAGCATGTGGTCTGACTAGATCTTGCAAATGCATATGAGTCTATTCCGCACCAGCTCTTCACATTCTCTCTCAACTTCTTCTGTGTACCATCTTGCATCCAGAGCCTCGTAAGAAACTACTTTAACAATTCAAGAACTTTCATGTCTACCACACAACCCAGGAGATTTCAGCTGGCTGGCAGAGGCTGGAGAAAGGAATAGGAATGGGGTGCTCCAGCTCTCACATCCTTTTTACAGCTGCATTCGAGATCATCCTAATTGGTGGCAGGCAGATAGTCCAAGGAGTCAGTGCTCAGTCAGGCCAGTGTCTCATGGCACAGTGTCTCAGTGCTGTATCTGATGACTCTGATGACATTCCCATTCCCTCTGATGACATTCCCATGGCACAGGGAATGGAGGCTGCCTTCAAGAGAAAGAAGGAAAGGTACAATGAGCTGGTAGCTGCATACTCTAATGTTGGGTGGGAGCCCTCACCTTTCCAGTGGAAAGATATGAATTTACCCCACTGCGGGACTAATAAAGGCCTATCTTATGTTAAGCTGACTGTAGAGGTTATACTGGGATATTCACCCAGCGGTTCCTAAATACTGTTAGGACCACAGGTACCAAACTAAGGAAGGCCCACAAAGACCTGGCAGAGGAGGCAGAACAAGGAAACTTCTGGGTCTAGCTCCGAAGAGGGGACAAGGCTTGGGGAACGACGAGATCCTAAGGTTGACTGTAGGAGGTGGCAGGGATTTGTCCCTGGCTCCCAGCTGATGCCTTGCAGCCAGCCCAAATGGTGCCAATGAAGGTGCGACAGGCAGAAATGCCCAGCAGGTGGACCCACCTATGCTGTCACAACTATCATAGATATTTAGCAAGTTATGGTGATTTTAAGTATGGATAGACTGAGGCTCAGTTTCCTTTTGCCAGTGTGGCCTGTTCCCTGGGAATTATGGGAGTTGTTTTAGATGTACGGACTCTGCGCAGTCAGGGAAATGATTTCTACTTGCAGGATAGACTACAGTTATCAATTGGAATAGCGATGCGCTTAAGATTTACTTCACATACAGACGAGCACACAAACTCTCACCTCATACAAAGACATTCCTCTGTCTTACTCACACCCACACACACAGATTTGTTTTTGCATTTAGTCCTGAGAAAATCATTTTGTTACCTGACAAAGCATTCAAAAATGCCTCCAAATGGTTGAATCAACTCAGATTACACTGTTGCTCAAAACTATTTATATAGTCAGTTAAGATTGAATTGAATACTAACGACAGTTATGGACAGTCAAATGGGTATTGACAATTTTATGATTTCAGAGAGTGTGTGTGCGCGCACGGCTTCATTAACTAAAGCCACAGGTGGGTTGTGAGAGTGGGACATGGCGCTGGGATGCAGAAGTGCACTCAGACAGGGAGTAGACTTTGGTGAGAAATGCGGGTACGCACAAGTGACTTCAGTCCATGTTCCACTGTAGGTGGTAGGAAATGAAGAAGGAACTCTACTTTTAAAAACAGTTGTGAGTCATTTAGATTGCTGAAAGAAGTGACAGTGATGTGGATATTTATGAAGACTGTTACTTGAAATGGTACACCTTTTTAAATTCAAACCCAGAGCTTTCCTTGATGCAGTGCAGGATATTAACACCATGCTGTACAGAGCATTGTCCAGTGGTGTTCATCATACACTTCTTAACCTGCAGGACAGTCAAGTGTTCACATATTTTCATTGAAAATTCATTTTAGAACTCTACTCTATTGTATTGCTGAATGATAATAAACAGTAATACAATAGACAAAGTGTCAGAAAGAATATCATCTCAGACGCTGCTCAGTCATATGTTCATACACTGGGTCCAGAACAGAAACCATCTTCAGTCAAAATCCTTTAGCAGTAAAAAGCAATGAAATGTATTTTGCAGACAGCTTTAATATCAATTTATTGTTTAATTTTCCAGCACACATTTTCCTCCCTTTTCGCAATGTGAAAAGGTCTGTTTGTGGTTGTGATCATCTGGCTCCATTACCTCATAACCGCAGCAGCTAGGGCCAGAGACTAAATCCTGGCATTCCCATTATTACCAATGAGGGACTGATTTGACCTCTTGAGGAAAAAAACCCCAAAAAAACAGTGACTTAGCTGTGGTGTGATGGGAGGCATAAAGCTCTGTAACCAAGAACCAAGGATGTTCTGATAATGACTAATTTCACTGAAGTTTAAAAGTTTTAACTGAGACTAGTCACCTAGTCTTAAAGTAAGAAACACAAAATAGTCAAAATTGAGTGCAGTTTGATCTGTATGACTCAATATTGTCAAAAAATTGTGTAAAAAGAGCTCTTTGAAACCACATTTGTCAATAACAACTTGGATTCAACATTGAAAGGTGTTAAAATTAGCTGCTCATGCTCATGACTGCTGTAATGGGCTACTGGTGCTTGAATTTCCCTTGGGATCAATAAAGCATCTATCTCTCTATCTATCAGCTTATTATTTATAAAGCGACATTTGACTGTGAAGACCTGACATTTAAGTGTAAATTATATCAGCGTGTAATTTAAATGTGTTCTGTAAAACCATTGAGGGCCTGCATAGACAGGCTAGTAACTGACACACTCTCTGTAGAACTGCTTTGCAATGTCTTTTGAAATTACAGAGTCTGACTTCTGCTTGTGTTTGATGGAATATTTATCTTCAGTGTGTTAAATACGAAAGTCCTTGACCATTATCCATAAATATCCATACAGCCATACATTTCACCAATACAACAACACAGCATTCGCCTAGCATAGCATGCTCCTCTGTCCAGCAACACCTCACCCCCTGGGTGAAAGTTGCTACCTATATTATGAGTGAAGCAAAGCACAAAGGTGACACCTACTGGACCTGTGTGGTCTTCTACATACACTTAGCTCTAGAAATGGCTCTTCCATGGACATTTATGAAATAATATTATTAACTGACTACGGTCTCTGGTGTCAACTAGCAAGGGCAGCAACACTTAAATGACTAGTCAACTGACATCCCTATCACACAACAGTGTTTGGTCTAGACCTGCTCTAATTGGAAAGTGTCATGAGACAACTGTTGTTGTGATTTGGTGCAATATAAATTGAATTGAACAGTGTGTTTATTTAGATGTTTGAGCAGATTTAAGCTGAAATGATTAACCTTCTGGTTTTGGAGGAAGTGATGTGAAAGAAATGAGCTTTCCTTAGTGAGCTGACTTGTGCAGTTTGAAGCTTGAAGTCAGAAGTTATTTGTTCTTGAGGCCAGGCCATCAGCCAGTGGGGTTTGATCTTTTGTGGTTTCCTGTTCAAATCGTGAATTCATACTGTGGCCCCATTTATATCCAATTTATGCAAAAGAGAGGTACAATCAGTCACAGTGAGCCGGCAGGGCTGCTGCTGTTGTCAGGGGCAAATTATGGGCTTTTTTAAGTGGTTTGTCATCATGGAGCTGAACTCTGTGTCGGCTGCCGTCACTCAGGCCTATTGTGAGCAGCTGTGTTGCTGTAGTCATTGTGGTCTCTTTGAAAAGGGTAAACACACATACACATATGCTAACACTCCCACCACACTGCCCTTACACAGCCAGCATCACATGCACTACAGTGCAGTTCATGTAGCAAAACTAATGTGAGGATAATTGTATTCTGTTTTTACAGCTTGCCCCCTTGGTTGAATTTAAAGGTTTCCACTTAAAATGTTCCGTGTTCCGAGACCATGCCTCAGAAAATGATTGGCAAAATGTTTCAGGTGTTGACAGAAGTCTCATGTTTCAGTTGACCAGTGCAGTGATGCTGTAACAATGCATATCTAAAGTGTTTCTATACAATCTGGACACGTTTGATAACACAGTTTTTTTTTAACGACACTCTGATTGGTAGAGGGTGGTAAACGTTAGTGTGGCAATAAAAGAGGAGGAAGAGGAGAAAAAAATTCCATTCGTTCAGTACAGATTGTATAATAATAAGTGGACAGAGCTGCCAGGTCTGAAAAGTGAAGCTAATTTGAAAGTGCAGCAGGGGGCAACTCCACTGGTTACGAAAATAAGTCAGACTGTATGTAAGCTTAGCAGAAAATATTACTTCTCCCTTGATTTATTACCTCAGTAGACCATTTCCTAATGTATTCATGGTCTTACCCACTTGTGATTGACAGGTCCCTACCATGGGGTGTCTTTGGGATTAGCAATGCATATCCTCCTTAGCTCCACCATTTTCTCCAAATATGGTAAATTGCTAAATGGCTTCAAAACAGTGGTCAACAAACCAATGGGTGACTTCATGGTGGCTCCATCTGTTATTTATTATGCAGTCTACGGTGTTAAGTAGCCTTATCATAAAGGTAGTCAGGCTGTGTGAGTTATCAGTTTAAATAATGCACAGTCTGATGATCATAAATACAAACTGATTTTGTTTACCAACCCAAATACAGAATGAGCAGTTTATTTCCAGAGCGTTAGTATGTAGACTTTTTTGATGTTTCGATCTGATCCTGAACTAAACTGCCCTACAGCAAAGTTTAAAATGCACACAAAGTTAGCACAAAATTTGCTCTTGAAGGCTGGCATACGCACAGCATCCCTAAACACAGAGGGCTCAAGCCAGAAAATTGAATGTTTTCTCACGTCTGATGCAAACTCATGAATCTGTTGCTCAAACTAGGCTTGGTGGAATGTATTTTCATCTTCTCACTGGTACCTGAACTGAGTCGGATAATAGGATCCGGATAATAGGACTAATAGGATAATCATTATAACCAAAGACTTAAAGTTTCTAAGCTCTTGCCATAGATCCAGCCACCTTGTCACACTGCGCCTTTGACATGTAGGAAACCGCTCTTATTTGGAGGTCTGATGGGATTCTGACCTCTGTGTGTGTGTGTGTTTAGGCCATTGACTCAGGAGGAGATTGCCCAACGAAGGGAGCTGGCTAGACAGAGACATGCAGACAGGATGATAGCTGATCAGACAGCTGCAGAGAGCCACAAAGACCTCAGTCACTCGGGGAGTATGCCACAGGAAAGTCAACCTGCAGGACTCAGTACAGGTAAGCTTAACCTTTCAACTCTTTTTATTTCAGAAATCACACAACAGTTTGTCAAAAGACTAGCACCAGTACATTGGGTGGAGTCTGCACATGAGTGACAGTACACACGACAAGTATTACATGCTCAAAGGAGTAGAATATTGACCTTGAAGCTATGGGATATTATAACCAAAAGAAAAAAATGTGAAGTCTGTCTGAACATTTATGAGTAACATTGTGATGTAGTTTTGAATAAAATAAGCAAATTAGCATTTCTGCATAAGAAAATCATATTCATTGTTGTTTCCATGGACATAGTGGTTAAACAGGGCTGGATAGACACTTAAAACAAAATGATTTAAGTACTTTTCAACTCACCGTTGGTTATTTATTTATTTATGAGAGAGACTAAACATGGTGGAGGACTGTCTTATAATATTTTTATTTATTATGTCAATGGAAAGTAATATGAGTATAGATTGCACAGGTTAGTTTACTTCCTCTTCAAGCAGAGATGTTGGACAGTGGAAAGTCCTCCAACCTTATGCCTGGGAGTCTGGACTGAATGACCACAGTGTCTGAATACTAAGTCTTTGAGGGCTTTCTTGACAATATAAAGCCTGCCTGGCTAATGATTCCAAATGTTAATCCGAATTTGTACGAGTTACAGAGCCTAACCAGAATCTTCTGGCAATTATTTGTCAATAGCATACAAAGTCAGAAAGTAGCATATATGTTAACAGTTTGCTTTTAAACCATTTATTTTTATTAAAAACAGTTTACAGCCAGAAGTGAAATATGGTCTGGAAAATTTTCCTGAAGGTCTGTAAAAGTATGAAATTGGGATTGGAATGGAAAATGCGAGACCATTTTTCGTGAATTCTGCCATTTTAATACATTTTAATAACTGATCAGCAAAAATCACATTGGTGTAAAGAATACACAAGTAAATAAGCAAGTAGAAGTGTTGATCCTTCTTTGGGTGCAGATCAAATCATTAAATTTTACAGAGAACCAAATACAGAGGAAAACAAAAGAACAATGTACAAGTCAGATTGTTGCCTGTGACTGACTCTCACAGGAACATGTTCTGTTTATCCTGTTTCTCTCTGCCAGCTAAGATGGAGAGTCTGACACTGAAAGACTCAAAGCCAGAGGAGGAAGAGAAGCAGAAGGAGACCTTCATAGCATTTGCACGAGTCTACAGTGGAGTGGTCAAGAGAGGACAAAGAGTATTTGTACTGGGACCAAAATATGACCCTGCCCGGGGCCTGAGCATGGTAACCCACCGTTATCAATCAACCTCTCCAGTACCTGCTTCACACTTGCACACTCCACTCTGTATAATCAAGTTGCAAGTGGTTGACATTATGAATGAATGAATGAAGTTGGATGTACTAGTGTTTCTATATGTGTACCAGATAGTGAATTCATTTTTCCATGCATGGCAACATAGAATTGCCTCTGCCCCAAATGTTTCATGTTCCCACAGACTTATTACAAGTAAACCATGAGCTGTTAAGATGATGCCACATAGGCTGGCAGGTACTGTAACTGGCAGCACAACATGCACTCAAAGGGCAAATGGACAGCTAGCTCTACAGTGCTGTCACTGAGCCACAGAGAACTCACAAAGAAGTTAATTATAATATATAAACTCACATTTAGTTGAAGAAATAATTATTTCATCACCTTCTTACGATCGTCTGAAATAAAACAAATATTTAAATTATTACATTTTCTGTAACTTTCTATGAAGACCACATCTGTAGTGTATTATGAGTTGCCTATTATAATGCATCCTCGCAGTGAGACTACTTTGAATGTCCCCCTTGGATGTCTGAGCTCCTCAACTTATTTCTAAGGCTGAGCCCAGCCACTCTGCTGAGGAAACTCATTTTGACCGCTTGTATTTGTGATCTTGTTCTTTCGGTCACTACCCTCAGCTCATGAAGGTCAGGGTTGGAACATAGATTGAATAGTAAATTGGCAGCGTCTCCTTGCAGTTCAGCTCTCTCTTCCCCACAACAGACTGGTACAATGGATATGCTTGTCAATCTCCTGCTCCATTTTTTCCTCACTCGTGAACAAGAACCCAGTATACTTGAACCCCTCAACTGTCCTTCGACCCATGGTGGGCAATCCACCCTTTTCCCCTTGAGAATCATGGCCTCAGACTTAGAGGTGCTGATCTTCATCCGAGCCACTTCACCCAGTGTCCACCGGTAGATTTTGGGGGTTGCTGCGGCAACTAGCACCAGTGACCTTCTGACCTCAACTCCAAACAGCTGCTTCAGCAGTGACAGTGCAAAACTTGGCACGTTCGGATTCCATGTCCCTCACCACCCCCAGGATGCAGTCAAAGCTCTCCAGGTGTGAGTTGAAGACCATCCTGACGGAGTCATCAGCCAGACATTCCCAGCAGACCCTCACACACTGGGGTCTGCCGGGTCTATCTGGCATTCTCAACTGCCACCTGATTCAACTCACCACCAGGTGGTGATCAGTTGACGCCTCTGCTCCTCTCTTCTTCCAAGTGTCCAGAACATATGGATCCATTGATACGGCTACAGAGTCGATCGCTGACGTATAACCGAAGGTGTCCTTGTGCCAAATGCAATTAAGGACACCCTCATGTTCGGAAGGACAAACTGTGACTTGCACAGAAGTCCAATAACTGAACACCACTTGGGTTCAGAACAGGCAGGCCTCACAATCACACCATTCCAGGTCATACTGTCATTATCCATGTGAGTGTTGAAGTCCCCCATCAGAATGGTGGAGTGCCCAGTAGGAACATCTTCCAGCACCCATCCCAAGGACTCAAAAAGGGTGGGTACTCTGAGCTATTGTTTAGTGCATATTGTCACGACCCTGTGCATGAGCCATGCCAAAAAATGGGACGTTTTTAGTGGAAGAGGTTTACAAATTTATTAATTAATAAATAACAACTGAAATAGATCATTTGAAGGTACGAGGTGTGGAAGTCATTATAATCAGTGTGTCAGCAGTTGGGTGTTGTAAAGTGCAAAACCTAACCAGAGCCAACCAAACAAAACCATGATGCTGGAGGGATGAGAAGGAGAGAGCTGAACTGTTACAACCGGCTCTTATGTACCCCTGGGAGACTGGCCAGGTACTCCCAGTTGCAGTAATTTGTTCCACCCACAAGACCATGCAGGATAACAGACAAACAAAACAGACAACACAAAGGGAAAACACAGCAGACTCTAGAGCAGGAAGGCCATCACAATATGCACAAACAACAGTCAGGATGTGTCCCCCACCCAGAGGTGCAGGGAAGCAACCCTTTTATTCACTGGGGTAAGGTTGGTTCCAGAGGCCAAGTCATGCATAGAGGTGAACCCAACTGTATCACGCCTGCCTCTCTCAACCTCTGACAGAAGCTCAGACTCAGGCCCGGCCACCAGGCATCCTGATGGGCCCCTTCCCCAGGCCTGCCTGAAAGACTTAAAAGCTTCAGCAGCTGTGATGGGCGAGGCTCTGCCTGCAATAACTGTTGCAGAACTTATATTTAATTTTGGCTAGAGTTTGCCCAAAGACATATGGGAGACTCCAAGGTCAACTGAAACAAGGTTCTTTGGTCTGATGAGACCAAAATGGAGCTTTTTGATCACCAGAGAAGACGCTATGTTTGGTGAACACCAAACACTGACCTGAAGCATATTGTGAAAGCCATGCACAAATGATTTAAAAACAAGGTGAATGTTCTGGAGTACCCCAGACTTCAATCAATCTGCAGTCCCATAGAGAATCTGTGGCAGGACTTCAGTTTGTTCATGCTGGATCCCCATGCAACCTGACAGAGTTTGAGCAGAATAGCAAAGAAGAATGGAGCAAAATTGCAGTCTGCAGATATGCAAGCCTGATTGAGACCTGTCCACACAGGCTCAGGGATGTGATTGAGGCCAAAGGTGCATCTGCTAAATACTGACTTGAAGGGGGTGACTATTTATACAGTCACTTATTTTACATTGTATAGTATTGATTAATTTATATTACTTTGTAGTAATCTTGACATTAAAGAGTTTTTTTTGTAAATTTTTGTCAAAAAAAACTTCAATTGACTATGATTCCATTTATAAAAGCAATAAAAAAAGAAAACATTGAAAGGGGTGGATTTTTATCAGCAATGTATCTGCTAACTGTCCATGCATTATGATCCAGAAAACCTAAGATTACAAATGCTGCACTTGTGAGTCACTGTGCTTCTCATGTTCATCCTTGTCATCATTTCTGCCAGCTCCCAGAGGGTTGCAGTACTTCAGACTGTGTGCCTGAGGTGCCCCATCTATCCTGTTGTTCCATTGAAAACCTCTACTTGCTGATGGGCAGAGAGCTCGAGGAGCTGGAGGAGGTGCCTGCAGGAAATGTCCTAGGTAAATACATCTGTTTCTTCTTCCTATTTATTGTATTACTGTAACAGATCCAATTCAGTTCAGTTTATTTATATATAGAATTATATATTTATATATAATTCACAAGAAAAGTTATCTCATGACACTTCCCACTTAGAGCAGGTCTAGACCAAACTCTTTGATTAAAATTCGTAATACAGATAACCCAACATTCCCCCTTGAGCAAGCACTTGGCGACAGTGGTGAGGAAAAACTGCCTTTTAGAAGGCAGAAACCTCGGAGCAGACCCTGGCTCAAGATGGGCGGCCATCTGCCTTGACCGGTTGGGTTGAGAGGGAGAGGGGGTGGGGGTGGGGTGTGGGGTGTGACAGAAGGAGCACACAAACAGAGATGCGTAGCAACACTAATAACCCTGCTTCTTGTGAACGTAAAGCTCTGGTCTGATAACAGGGTACTATAAACTCTTTAAGATAGGATGGTGCCTGACCGTTCAGGGCTTTATATGTGAGGAGGGGAATTTTAAAATCTATCCTGAATTTTACAGGGAGCCAATGTAGAGAAGCCAGAACAGGAGAAATATGATCTCTAATGCTGGTTCTTGTGAGTAATCATGCAGCAGCGTTCTGGATTAGCTGGAGAGTCTTTATAGATTTATTGGGGCAACCTGGTAAATGGGAGCTATAATAATCCATCCTGGAAGTAATAAATGCATGGATTAATTTTTCTGCATCTTTCTGAATGTGCCTTTTTGCAATATGGTGGAGGTGAAAGGTGCTGTTGGTGTGTGTACTGTATCCTACACAAATAGTACTGCCACTATCCCACGTGAGTTAGTGCCTTGTATATTTCACTCTTAAAACTTGTGAACTAAATTTTGAGTCAAAGCCGGATCCATCTATAAGATTTCCACATCATCAAGTTAAAGCCTGCTCTCAATCCTCCACATTTCTGTGAGAGCTCACGCCTCTTCTCCTTCACCTTCTTCCCTTGATTCAGCTGAACAAATACGTGCTCAAACTAAATGATTACGTCAGTCTACGCACAATTTCAGTTTGCATTCATACTGATAAGTCCGTGTTTGCAGGCTATATATTCTGCTGACCATAATTTTTTTTCTCAGTAACATACCCCTGAATGACCCCTTTCACTATTCTACTTGTTTAGACACACATCACAGCTAATTAAGTACTATTTATACTCTCTGCAGGCTCCAGACTTAACAGCTCTGTAAAGGTGAAGTTTCTGTGATGTGCATTTGTTCTTTGTGAGTCATCTTTTGACCATGTATTCCAAATGTTGCTCAGGCACTGATTAATACAGTTAGACATGCTAGTTCAAATTCCACAGCAGAAATTGTATAGTACCTGTACTGTATGCTTCTGTTAATGCCTCCTACGTTACTGTGCCAATAGTATTTACATTTTTAGTAATCTTTAATTTGAATGCAGACAAAACTGGGTTGTGACATCAGAATTTAAGCTTTATGGGTGTTTATGACTGCGACAGACTCTGTGTTAAAGGGTCTCTTTGCTCAAATTACCCAAGAACAACAAAAGGTGCTTATGCAATTTTCACATCTTTATTCATTTTAAAAATGTGGGAAGCCACATACATAATGAGAGATTTAACTTATTAATATTTTATTCCTAACCACACACATGATTAGAGTGGGTGATTCAGTCAAGATGCAGGACACATTCATACCATATGTTTTCAAACTGATGATTCCCGGGACTTTCACAGAAACCTGTGTGATCAAACGTGAGGGAAAAGTTCTCATTGGCTTCTGAAGATTATTTCTGCTCAGCCTTTCATCGCTGTTCCAAACTGTAACTGTGAGAAGGTACGATCCAGATCCAAAATGTGACCCTTTTGCCATGCAGATAGTTTTTAGGTAGTTTAAATATATATCACATTATGGTATAAAGTGTCATAACAATAATTGGAACTGCATGGACCAAATGCAGACTTGCTATAGGGTTTGAAAGACAGTGCTATATCTGTCCTTTGGTTTACATTCAGAATCGGTTTAACATGTTAAGTTGCATATTGAGTATAAAGGTTCTTGTTTTATCAAGAAACAAAATTGTTCTCTATTTTATTTGCACAAATTAGAGGACTGGTGTATTTGTGCAGTCCTGTGCAACTGAAACAACAATCCATTAGTCAAAAAGAAAATGAATCAGCTGCCAGCTGATAAAAATAAATCAAAAGGTTTAAGCCTCATTTTTGTAGCTAAAATGCCATACATTTTTGGGCTCCAGCTTCTCAGATGTGAGGATTTGCTGCTTTACTTTGTCCTATGTTATAGCAAACAGAATATCTTAGGATTTTAGACATGTGGTCTGGTTTGTTTGTTTTAATGGATAAAACAATAATTTTGAATCAAGTGGTGATTGTTGCTTTGTGCAGTAATTGATGTGACCTCACATTAATGTTCCTGGGCACTTTGCTGAGAGTGCAGCAAACACTGAAAAACTGAATGAAGTCTGGCTGGGATATCCACCAGCGAGACTGTCATGAATTATGAAGGAAATGTGCATTAGGATGACGGAAAGGACATGGATCAAAATGCACAATAGGAAGTTATCTATAAGTTGGTCCGCCCTCGAGTGAGCAGCGCTGATCCCTCTGTTCCTTATTTAGTTTGGGCACAGCTCGCAGATGGGCTGTAAATGCACAATGGGGGAGTGGCCTACACAGTGTAGACCCTGGAGCCAAAGTTTAGCCAAAGCCAAGGCTTAATATACGGTTTTAGATCTAAGGTGCTCAGACTTCGTGACTATTTTAAGTACCACTAATTTGCTGTATAGTGCTGTGGGTATAATAACCGTATATTTGATTATGGTTGGCGATGGGAAATGCCAATGTATTTCTTGAGCATTTGAGCTATCAACATGGTACCCTTCAGTAGAATATTTGTTTTGCTGCTCACAGTCAAGCACCTTAAAACCTCTTCTTGCTCGAAATCAATCTACAGTCCCATAAACGTAATATGCTATCATTGTTTCAGGAATTTGATAAAACATGCCAAAGCTCACACATGGGAAACTTAAAGGGCTGTTCACAATTCTGTATCATTCACACTATATAGTGTTAACATGTCCAAGAACAACCGAAGTACAGTCTGTTTTTTTTTTTTGTTTGTTTGTTTGTTTCATTTTGGTTTTCTTAGCTTATTTAAACTTCTAAAGATGGCAAACATTGTCTGTTTATGTTAGTGTGTTAACATTGACCTTGTTAGCATGTCAGCAGACTCACATTAGAACTTAGCTTTACATCTAATTATATACTCACAGACCTTGTATTGTGGCTATACATTCTGAGTGTTGTTTCTGACGTTAAGTCCAGTAAGTTTTATTTATATAGCTCAGAATCATAAATAATAAATTTGCCTCAAGGCTCTTGAGTCTCTACAACATACAACACCCTGTATCCTTAGACCCTCACTTCAAGTGAGGAAAAACTCACCTAAAGAACCCTTGAAAAAAGAAAAATGGAAGAAACTGCAGGACGAGCAACAGAGGAGGGATTCATCTTTAGTTATGCAATAGATGTCATATTTACAGAGCAAACCAAAAGAGTATCACAGTCTGAACAAATGGTGATGACAGAATTACAGGTAATAGATAGGAATGGAAAAAGGCCACAGTTACTTCTGTTGTGAGTAGAATGACCTTCAGTCCCCTCTCTCATGGTATTTTTTGTCATTTGAAGGGCCTGACTTCAGTGTTATAACTGCTCCCTCTCTCTCAATATAGTCTCATTTTCTTATTACTGAATGAATGAAGTAAACTGTGGACCTCTGTGTCTTCACTACAGATTGATATATTTCAAAAAAATGCTTTATCTGGCTGTGACGGTTAGCAATAATGAAGTAAGACACAGCTTGTTTCCTCTGGGATCTGCAGCGCATTCCCGTAAGAAGCTTGATGACTAAGCAGAAAGTTGAGGTACTGGCAGCATGCAAACAGTTTCTGCACATCCAAGGAAACACACTCCATCTCTCTCTGTGCGTCTGGACCATGTGGGAGCCATCTTTCCTGTCCTGTTAGTGGACTGCAGGCAGGGAGGAAGTTGGAGCACCAGTGTTTAAGCCCCACGAGGCTTGACTTTGATTAGACCCTCATTATTATCTGGCAGCTGGAGCAAATAATTTGAAAGGGAAAGAACTGCACACAAGTTTTTTTTCTCACAAATACATACACAAAGCAGCATTTGATGTCAGGAGCACCATTCTCTAGATAACAACAGGATGGCAAACTGCATGAACTACATGACAAAACACTGTGTCTGCAGCCTCACATATTCACCAGAGATTATTAACTCTAGATGAGTAGCGGGCGTCAGTCTTCATGGTCATTTAATCCATCAAGGATGAGGATGGTTTTTTTGATGCCAGGTTACATATTCATATGTATAATTGGCTCATAACCCTTGTCTGTAGCTTATAAATCAAAAAAACATGACTATGTTTCAGCCCAACAAAACATTGTTGGGATAATGACATTGTGACATTGGAGTATGTACAGTGGTATGAAAAAGTATCTGAACCTTTTGGAAATCCTAACATTCCTACATAAAATCACCATCAAATGTGATCTGATCTTTGTCAAAATCACACAGATGAAAAAACAGTGTCTGCTTTAACTAAAACCACCCAATCATTTATAGGTTTTCATATTTTAAGGAGAATAGCATGCAAACAATAACAGAAGGGGGAGGAATAAGTAACTGAACCCTCTGCCTAAGGAGACTTAAAGGGCAATTGAAACCAATTTTTACCAAACTGTTGAAGTCAGGTGTGTGCCCAATCACTGATGAGTTGCTTAAAGCTGCCCTGCCCACTATAAAAAACACACCTGGTAAGAATTGTCTTGATGAGAAGCATTGTCTGATGTGCACCATGGTTCGCTCAAAAGAGCTGTCTGAAGACCTGCGATCAAGAATTGTTGATCTGTATAAAGCAGGGAAAGGATACAAAACCAGCTCTAAAAGTCTGGATGTTCATCCATCGACAGTCAGAGAAGTTGTCTACAAATGGAGAGAGTTTGGAACTGTTGCTTCTCTCCCAAGGAGTGGCCGTCCACCAAAGATGACGCCAAGAGTTCAGCGCAGACTACTCAGAGAGGTAAAAAAGAACCCGAGAGTGTCTGCTAAAGACTTGAAGGAATCACTGGCACAGTCCAATATCTCTGTGCACACATCAACTATATGTAAAACACTGGCCAAGAATGGTATTCATGGGAGGACTCCACGGAGGAAGCCACTGCTTTCTAAGAAAAACATTGATGCTCGTTTAATGTTCGCAAAAAGGCACTTGGACACTCCACTGAAGTTTTGGCAAAATATTTTGTGGACTGATGAAACCAAAGTTGAATTGTTTGGGAGGAATACACAACGTCATGTGTGGAGGACAAATGGAACGGCTCACCAACATCAACACCTCATCCCCACCGTGAAGCATGGTGGAGGGTGCATCATGGTTTGGGGCTGTTTTGCTGCCTCAGGGCCTGGACAACTTGCAATCATCAATGGAAAAATGAATTCAAAAGTTTATCAGGATGTTTTGCAGGAAAACCTGAGGCCGTCTGTCAGACAGTTGAAGTTAAAAAGAGGATGGGTGCTGCAACAAGACAATGATCCAAAACACAAAAGTAAATCAACTTCAGAATGGTTTCAGAAGAACAAAATACACATTCTAGAGTGGCCAAGTCAAAGTCCAGACTTGAACCCCATTGAGATGCTGTGGCATTCAATTCAATTTCAATTCAGTTTATTTATATAGCGCCAATTCACAACAAAAGTTATCTCATGACACTTTCCAATTAGAGCAGGTCTAGACCAAACTCTTTAATTAAATTGTAAAATAGAGAGAGCCCAACATTCCCCCTTGAGCAAGCACTTGGCGACAGTGGTGAGGAAAAACTGCCTTTTAGAAGGCAGAAACCTCGGAGCAGACCCCGGCTCAAGATGGGCGGCCATCTGCCTTGACCGGTTGGGTTGAGAGAGAGAGAGCATGGCATGACCTCAAGACAGCGATTCATGCCAGACATCCAAGGAATCTGACTGAACTACAACAGTTTTGTAAAGAAGAATGGGCCAAGATTAGCCCTGATCGATGTGCCAGACTGATCTGCAGCTACAGGAAGCATCTGCTTGAAGTTATTGCTGCCAAAGGGGGGGCCACAAAATATTAAATGTGATGGTTCAGTTACTTATTCCTCCCCCTACTGTTATTGTTTGCATGCTATTCTCATTAAAATATGAAAACCTATAAACGTTTGGGTGGTTTTATTTAAAGAAGACACTGTTTTTTCATCTGTGTGATTTTGACAAAGATCAGATCACATTTGATGGTGATTTTATGCAGAAATGTGAGAAATTCCAAAAGGTTCAGATACTTTTTCATACCACTGTATACCACAGTGTCACTCTTGATACTGCCACCAGGTAGCACCAAAGTATGACTCACAGTGGTTTTCATTTTGGGTATGAATCAATGGATGAAATGTCTATGTGCAATGTTAAAAGAATCATCCCCACAGAGAATAGTTACCTGACATTCATGCTTTTTAATGTCTTTTAGCTAGTCGTTTGTTTGTTTGTTTTTACTTGCAACTCTGCTTATATAAAAATTGTTTCAGGAGCAGCAGACAAAGTAAGGCAGCAGCTGTTGAAGATAGCGGAGCAATTAGCATTAAGCAGCTAAAAGAGTTGGTGGAGACCAACATAGAGGTAAAAGTGATCGAAAATGTTGTCTAGATATTCATGTTCTGTGTCTTCTGGATCCATATGCAGTTGTTTTCAAATTTTTTTTATGAAATGTGCTGCAGTGTTTCTCATTGCTCTTGTTATCATTATTATCACACATTATTATTATAATTACCATAGTGCCCCTGCTCACTCACAGCTCAGAGTATCTCTTTCTTTTCCTATGTCCCCTGCTGTCATCTGCTCACATTAATAGCTCCAGCAGGAGACTGACGAAAAGAGTTTGTCTCTAAAAGCTCGACCACGCCAAAGTATAGAGTTCATGCTGAGATGCCTCCAGCCTACATTTTCATGTCGATCTCTCATAAACGATCACAGCATGGCGTCATCTGATTCATCTTCATCTTTTAGATTGTCAATGGGAGTTGAATAGATTGTCAGGTCTCTTAACGATGTATTGTGTCTTAGGAGAATGACTTCAGAATTCTTCAGGTTCATCAGCCCTCTTGGTGGTTAGTCATTTTCACTTTCTCTGTAGTCTTATAATAGAATATACAGGTGTGGTATTGATTAATTCTATTAAGTTACTATGTCAAACAGCAGTTGTTAAATTCTTTTTTTTCTTTTGAAGATAATCTGTGTAAACAATAGTGTTGTTTTGATCTGTTTTTCTGCATTAGTCGTCTAAGTCAGTGAAGGGCAGTCTTAATTCTACAGCGGACAGTGATCATTTTGGAACAAGACTTCTTAAGTTTGGTGTGGCACCTGCTTTTTTTAGTTGGTTACTGGTGTTATTCTTGTCTATTGGTAGGTTAGCATTTTTTTCATTTGCAAAAACTGGGAGCTTTTCACTGTCTGTTGTTATTGCTTACGTCACATTGTGCAGGTGTCCACACTCTCCTGCTTGATTTGCTGTCTTGTTGCCTGAAATACATCTAGAGGAACATATAAGTAGCTGGCAGCTGACGTTACTCATGACTCATTCTCTGATATTACTTGTGCTCATTTTTTTTACCAATACCCAGTCTTCAGATGACACCCACATGCTGCATGATTCTTGATAATGTTACAATAGCGTCACTACAGATGTTTTTTTTTCCTTCCACTAACTGGGAGTCTTAGCTAAGAGTACATTAGTGAAATGCAAGTTGCTGTTCATTAGTGCAACAGGTCCAACAGCTAACAAGGCAGTGAACACAACGTAACAGCTCTGTCGTAAAAACTCATAGAATGCTTATTGATGCTATAATCACTTATGAAGCAGCTTTGATTCTTTTAAAAGCATGAAACTGCATTACACTTAATGGCAACAATGAAGCATTCTGATGAAGCTGCATTATGCATCATTAAGTACTTAACACATACAGTGACGACTTATGGTGCATGACTTATGACTGCACGGACTGTTGGCAAACTGAGTGTTTATTGCAACTGATTGTTGAGGTGTGTACAGATGAATATAAGTAGTCATATTGTATTATAAGCCTCATTAGTCAACCTCTAGTTTATTAGTTGTCAAGAGCATCCGTAAGACACTTGACCTTATAATTCATTTCTAGTCACATCTGTATTTTTTTTATGACTGTTGATATAGTGCATCCAAAAGTATCCTGTGTGTTAATGAGTGTAGTTATAAAGCATTAAGAATTCATTATGATTGCATTATAATACACTATGAATGCAACCGGTGATGGGGATCGAACAAACCCCCAATCAGTGGCAACCCGCTGTACTTCCTTTTCACAATCTGAGCTCAGCAGGTGACACTTTGCGCAGGAAGTCAATCAGTTAACAGAACTTGTGATAATACTGTCATCCCTCTTAAATTTCCCTCGGGATCAATAAAGTATCTATCTATACAACTAGGGAGGACAGTCTGAGGATATTAGATTGAGATCGATTTTGAAGGCATCCACAGTCTACTTTTCATACAAGCTGCAGAGATATTTTATCTCCTCTTATTTCTGGTTCCAAAGCTCACGTAACCTCATTGATTAGTAGATCCGCACTAAGTGAACATACCAACAGTGATGTAGCCAGTTACTGTAGATGCCTATAATGGCTGACATAACCGACAAATTATTTCACGTGCCTTTTCCTTGGATGACTTTCTTTAAGTGATGCAACATGTATAGCATTCTAGCTAGCTGGACGAGAAGCTTGTACCAAAAAAAAATGCAATGTTGTCTTTTAATGGTGAAAATGCAGACATTAGTTGGTTTGTTGTCTGGCTACAATGTATAGGGCATTAGGAAATTGAGAAAAAAAGATTTGGATTTAGATTTTGGATTGTGAATGTGTGTGTGATATTATTTTTGGGCCAGATCCACCAAAACTAAATACATTAGGTGTTTACATTAACTTTCAGTTGACTTAAGATTTGATTCAATAAATTGGCAAATCTTTGAACAGTTTGGTGTAATATTTATCCATTAAAGGTAGAATAGCATGCATATTTGGGTCAACACAGTCTGTACTGTGAAAACTCTCCTTAACTACTACTGACTACCTTAACAAAAGTTCTTTGTTTAATTCTCTTCAGTGTTTTGATTAGTACCATACACCCAGCCAGCGTTGGGATCTATCTGCGATTGCAGCTGAGGGAGAGTACACAACCAGTTCAATGGTGTTTGATGGTGAGCTTAGTAAGGCCAGCAGTTTGTCACAGAGGTTAAAGACGTGGGCAACATCAAACTCTCATCGTCAGGGCCTAATGTGAAGCAGCTGTCTGAAGAGACGCAGCCACAACCCGAGTCATCTGAGTCAGAGGAAGGGGAAGAAAAAAAAGGAAAAAGTGCTGAAAAAAAGCAGTCTGAGTGAAATGAATGATGCTGATTCAACACTGGGCGACTTTATGAAAACATTTGTTTTGCATTAGGCTTCTCTCTGTGCGTGCCAGCGGTGACTAGCGACCCAGATCTTTAGCAGAACACACCAACTGAATGCTTTTACTGATGTCAGCCACACAGGGGTGATGGCAGGGGCCAGATGAGTTCATCTCAGTGCAGCACAGATCAGATCATGAATAATGACACTATTTCTTGTGGCATTCCACTTCAGACAGTAGAACGTCTGCAAAGTGTGGTTTTGCTTTTGATCTTCTTTCTGGGAAATGTGGCATTTAAAGATAAAAATTGTTTACTTTTGGAACATTTTTAGCCTGGTTGCTAAAAACTCGCTTTGTTGCTGTCTCACTTATGGTCAGATTGTTGATATCAATTCCATCTCTGTACTTTTCCAGTTATTCTAGAATCCATGGAACTCTTAATTGTTTTGACAAACCAGCAATCAGACTTGAAGATCGGTATATCAAAAGTGTGTTCAGCCTAGCTTAGAAATAAACACTGGTAGCAGTAGTGAACTGCTATACTCTGTCAAAAAATTAACATACATTCAAAGTTCAACAAACTGTATTATTTATATAGCATATAACACAAATGAGACTTTGAGCTTGAAAGCCTGTTTGTCACTTTGGATACGGCAGAACAGTCAACTCAAGGTCTCAGCTCTGTTGTTTCCATCAACAGATGCTCAGTTTCCAATTTTTGAATGAACCGTCAAGTGGCCAAACTTTCTCAAAAGTGAAGCTAAAATATACCTGATGTGAGCTCTGCTGTCTTACGCTGATGACATCCTTCGTATCGAGTTCCCGTCCATACACCCATTTGACCTATTTGTGAGCAGCACCCAGTTGTCAGTCATGATATTTCAGCCACCTTTTTATAGCATCAAAAAATTAATTAAAACCAGATAAATGAACACTTGAAACATACATCAATGTGATAAGAACAAACTAAAATGACATAAACTGTGTTTGAGAAAAAGTTACTTGTTTTGTACTTTGAGTTTATGGAGGGGGGGGGGGGGGGGGTTTATGACCTGTGCTGCATCCAGTCACCAGGGGATGATCCAGATGTTTTGGACTTCACTTTTGGGAGCTGTCATGTCATCCGTCTTTATAGACTCTCAGTGGTTCATCATCACAAAATTACCTCCTTTCCACTATGGGAACTTAATGACCTGTAACTGGAATATTCCCTTGTGAGATCTAGATCTAGGTGTGGATTGATTTTTTTTTTGTCAATATGCTGATAGTTTTATATATTTTTTATATTTTTCCACCTAATTGCAGAGAACTTCAAGTCTCTCCTGTAGTGGAATTACCCAACTAACATATATACCCCATACTGTGTTCGTCAGCAATACGTGGTAGGCGTCCAATGTTGAATGCAATCCATGTTTTTCGTCGAATTACACTACACACTCTGTTGGCGAATAATCAAGATTCTAAATCAAGAAATTTTTTTATCGACCTAGCTGTTCACTGTCGCAATGGTTATGCTTACTTCATTTGGCTAATTCCCTGTATGGCTGAAAGCTTATGAAAACACATACAAATAGACAAAGCGCAAGCAAATTAGCAAAACATCTTCATCAGTTTAGGAATTTAGGAAATGTGCTGCAGATACACACAACACAGCACATTATAGAAATGCACTGCAGATACTGTAAAAGACAAAAGTGTTTCCACGGGACATAAGTACTGAACACAGCTTTGACATGCCCACTCTGCGTCTGTTTGGCTATTAGTCATTGCCCTCTCTGATTGGGTTAGTTAGGTTTAGGCCTTAGCAGTGATGGGGAGTTAGAGTAAGAATATCAGAGTGAGCCAGTCAGGCAGAGTGAGCTGGACAATTCCTTTGCCATCCTAGGAAAAAAGAAAACCAGACAGTTTTTTCAGAACTGATGAAGCTGCTTGGATTAGCAGTGAAACGTCTTCAAGCCAAATCTTCACAAGTCCAGACGCCTTGCTTTAACTCTTTGAATAAACAGATGATACATGAGTCACCAACTGTAACAACAAGGGTGTCCAAGCTGTGTCCCCTGTAAAAAACGGTCTTTTCTGTTTTTTGTATTTACAGCACTTTTCTGTAATGTGTTCTGTGATCTCGTTTCATAAATGCTACGCACGTGTTTTCAAATTGATGAAGATTCAATTTGCATGTGTTTTCATAAGATATCGTGCATTCAGCACTCTCCACCACTGTATACCTGGCTCAATTACCAGTGCCAGTAGTACCACAGAAGAAAATTTCATGCTAGCCACAAAGAGAACCTTCAAGTGTTTAGTGGCACATTGCCCAAAGAGTTTAACTCAAAAGGAAGGCTGAAAAGCATGGTGGAAGTACAGCTAAAAGATGCAGCTTCACAGATAAGGAGGAAAGTTTTTAATTGCATTGTATGCAGTTTATATGGCCAGCTGAAAAAAAAATTGGCTGGTTAAGTCTTTCAGCCATTGGCAGATAGACAAAAAGTACATTTGAGACCTGCTCCTGACTCATTCGTCTCTTCTGCAGTCGTCCTTGACACAGTTTCCAGTCCCAGCCGAGCCCTGCTGGGATCCAGCAGCCATGAAACATTCTCCACCTCATCAGTCCTCCGCTCTCCCCTCGGAAATTTATTGACCACCCTCCTCCCTCACATCCCCTCCTCTCTCCTTTTTTTCTTCTCCACTGCTGTTTTCTTCACTGTCTAGGTCTCCTCTCTGCTGTCTTTCTCATTCTGGCTGAACTAGATTTTCTTGTGCCTTTTCCTCTGAAACATAGTCTTTGAAACATCAGGTCTTTGAAGGTCACACCTTCTCTTTGTCCATTTGAGGAAAGATATAATTGGGAATAAAAGGATGGAAATAGACAAATGGAAAAGAAGAGGGATTTCCCTTCATTCACAGTCACTTCACATCATTTTCTTCACTTGCCGTGTTCCAGAACTCCATTCATTATTAGCAACAAGTTACATTTTCCATTATGATTCCCATGGTTAAACTCAACATCTGTCTTTTTCATGGTGTGTGCCATAAAAAGCTTTTACAACCGCTGATTGGGGAAGCACTCCTACCATTGCAGCTATCGTCCACATCTGGTATAACAAGCTGTATGTGCAATCTTATTGAGACCAAGATCTTTTTGAACAAATACACATAACAAACAGAAGCACGTGCAGTGACAGCCATCCTCAAATAGACTGAAAGTTAAAATTAAAATCTGGCTTTAAAATCTTCTGTACTCCATTCATTCATTCATGCGAATAAAGTCTATGCTGGAGTGACAGTATTGCTCATACCACATGTTTTATATAGGGACTTTAGCTGACAAATAAAAATAAAAACTGCTCACCAGTTGTTTCTGTTAAATACAGAGGAGGTGACAGCAACAAGTACTCACTGTCTGCAGACCTTTAGTGTGGCTGATTGGTTGAGTTTAATTTTTATTGTCAGCAAAGCATAGAGTTTGTCACCTAATCATATAGAGGAAACATATACACGCAGACTGGTGAATTACATACAGCTGGTCTGTAACATGAAAAGGACAGTAAAAATTAGATTTCTTTAGCACATTTTAAAGGCACACTGAATGCATTTACTAAGTTGTAATCCTATGGCCCTGTGTTTGTCTATTTTATATGCTACAAATGAGTAGCTGTTCTAGTATTTTATAGTAAAAATTATAGTACAATAAAATTCTTTCCCTTTAAAAATTAGACAAATTTTTTGATGACTCATTTTGAGGTTATGGGGAGGGTACTTAATTTTATCTGACCAAATGCAACTTTAGTGACTGGCTAACGCATCACATAAAATCACGCTTGACTGTTAGCTTGTGGGTAGCTAGAAGAGCAGTATCATAGTTGGAGGTTTGTGTTTGGCACAAGCTTTATCTTTCTAAAGAATGTGGTTGAAATGCATTGTATTTATTTCAACCATTATTTTAGTCTTTCTAATCCAACAACTCGGCTAAAGGAGGTGTGCACATGTCTGTGGAGGCCATCAGTCTTCTATAGCTCTGTGTCATGCTCAATTCACTTTTGGGCAGTCTAATCACATCTTGAGGATGTGATTTAAATCACATGTGTAACTAAGCCCTGCCCACATATGGTTTCACGTGGAATCGCAGACTCTAAAGTTTTTTCACTGTTGCTTTAAAGCAGAAAAGCCTTTTTATTACACAAACGTTCACAATTTAGAGCGAAGTAGGACTCCAAATGAGCAGATGAACGAAGACTGGAAAAGTGAAACAAGGTCTTTACTAATTTTCTTCAAAAACACAAACTATACTCTACTATACTATACAAACAATACTCTTTCAAAGTCCAACAAAAAAGAACCCGAGTCCGGGCAACAGAGTAATGCAAAACCTGGTCCAAAAAACGATTAAACTAGCACAGTTCAGAAGTCCAAACATAACATCAGTTTCCTGAGATAACCCAAAGATCCAGCCTGGGAGATGAAGCAGGCAGAGGCAGGCAGGTGAACCTGAACGCAGAGAACAGCCGTTAATTCCAGAAACCATACAAATGCAGGGGAAGGTGCAGCGAACCTAACTGAGTGCCACTTCATCAGACGACATCATTTGTCGAAGGTGGAGTGGGAGAGCTGATCTTAAGTAGTGCAGGAGATCGGGCTGATGATGAGAACCAGGTGTGGGCGTAATCTGCCTGCTCCGCCCTGCTTCGCTCTGGTTGGACAGGCACCCGGAAACACAGATGAGCCACTGAAAAGAAAAAAGAGAGACACAACACAAAGAGCAACACAACGCAAGATAGTAATCTTAACACAAACAGAACAATATGCCACACAACAAAATATAATGAATAGAACTAGTGTTACTGTATACCTGTGCTCTCCAGTCAAGCTGTACTTTACAGTTATGTCTGTCCAGACTCAAAGTTTGCAGTGACTGACGGGGAACTTCATCACGTGGTGTGACAACAATCATCTGAAGCTCAATATCAGCCAACCTCATGCACTTACAGTGCTTCAAATATGGGTGTTGTTGCAAAGAAGCCCCAAAAAAAGAAGTTACAAAAAGAATACCCGAGTTTTAGTAAACTAGAATTTAACTTTTAAAGTGCACAAGGACTCACACCCATCCTGCAATGGTTCTTGTAGCAATTGTGGTACGAGTAGTATGTGTAGTATTAGTTCCATCCATCCATTTTCTATACCGTTTATCCATGCAGGGTTAGGCAAGAGGCAGGCTGTACCCTGGGTTGGTCACCAGTCCATCACAGGGTTGACACACAATGACAGACAATCACACCTGCTCACACACTCACACCCTGAGTAGCTGCACTGCACCGCACCATGGTGCTGCCCTGTAGAAATAGCTGTTTTGGTAATTGGAATGGTAGCGAATAAGACTGATTGCTCTCATCTGTCACAGAATCCTCCTGTTAAGCCTCGGCTGATCGGTGAAGGAAAACTCCAGAAGCAGGGTGGAGGTGGGTCAGCTCTGAGCAGTGTAAAGTTAGAAAGTCGCTGGCCTAAATAAACATCCAGCAATGTGTGTGTGTTTGTGTGTCGATGTCTCATGTCTTGGAAGATTTCAATATAATATATTCCCAGACAAATATACTGATATTTGTCTGGGATATATTGATATTCTGGTTAAATATTATCTGTGTTAATTGACCCGGTGGAGTCAGCGATTGTGGCAAAATTATTTTCACTGAACATTATTACTGGAGAGATGAATAAATATCTAAACACAGGGGCGAAACTTGGTTAAGTGTGTTAGTGCATGCGCCCCATGTACAGAAGTTTGAAATCCCTTTATAGTAGCCACCTGTGGTCTTTTGCTGCATGTCTTCCCCTCTCCCACCCCCCCATTTTCTGTCACTCTGTCTGGCTGTCCTATGCATTAAAGGCATAATTGCCCCCCAAATTTTGTTAAAAAATGTGATAAATATTTAGGACTTCAACAGATTTTCAGGCGAAGAAAGGTTATTACTCGATAATGGAATCCGAGAAAAGGCAGAGAAGAAGGTATGTTCCTCTGGCAGTTGACTTCCTTCCATGGAGGTGACCAAAGCGGTGACCTGATCTCAGGCACTGATCCAAGACCTGGTTGACTCGTCTCAGGGACTCCTTAAACTGATCAACCATAATAAGCATATTCGTGGCTCCCTCTCACTCTGTCTTCTCCATTGTACGAGTACTGCTGGCTGGCTGCCCTCATTCTTTGTCTGAGCCACGCGGTACATACACTCATGCTGGCAGTGTTAACACAGCCAGTAGATAGCATTAGTGAGGAGTGAAAGTGAATGGCTGCTCCCCTTGTCTGGCCCTGACACTCCGGACAAAGGGCCCAGAGGAACAAAGGCTGAGACTCACTGTAACAGACGCAGATCAAGTTACACTGAGCAGGGACCGGTGTGTTACGGACGTGCTTAGAGCACGGCCCTGCGATGATGATGGAATGTCATCTAACATGGTTACTTTAGAGTTAGAGGTGCACCGATTGCAATTTACTTGGCCAATTCTGATTTTTTTCCTAAGCATGACCTCCAATTTTTCTTTCTAAGAATTCTAATTGGCTGCACATACAAACAAAAAGCAAATTTTCTTTGATGCAAAATTTTACTTTCAGAATAAAAGACTTTGCAATTTCCTCTCAAGAGCTGTACACTCTTTATCAAACTTTATCTGACATATTTTACTTTACTCAACAAAAGCAGGTGCAACAGATTTATATAACAAAACAAATGTCAGTTACTTATATCATTTTACAGTATGCTTGTAAATTTGCCAGAGCTGAGGTAATTTAACAGATTTCTGAAGCCACAATTCTCAACTATATCGAGCAGCTGATCATCCAGGGTCATGACTTCCAGAATTTTCCTTGTATTTGCTTTGGTCTTTTCATTTCTCATACCAAGGAAAGATAGGAGAGGTTGCTGAAAGCTCAGCACTGGATAGCCAAACACCTCTGCACATAGAATAGAAAGTGGATGCATTGCTAGATAGCAACAGAGGTAAAAGAGGAAAATATGTTTTTGTGATCTGGGTGGAAAGATGCTTTTAAATTATTATTTTTTTTTTATTTCAATGCTATTAAACTTTAACTTCGTGAACCCAGAAGTTGCTAAAATTTCAGCTGCCTCCTTTAAGAATATGTTTTGTGAGTCATACATCTATCCTGCCAAGACTGAAAAAGAAAGATGTACTCTGGCTGTAAAATGAGAGAAATCTAAGGTCACTGTGGAATGACTTTTTTTTTTCTTAGCCTTAAAATAGCCGAGGCCTCGATTCCCTTTGGTACAATAGCAGAGAAATCAGTCTGATGTTTCTGCTGAAGTGGAAAAAAACGGTTATTTTAGTAGCATTGAGATTAATGGCGCTGGTTCCATGTATCATTTATGAAGAAAAACAGGATTTTTTTTTTTCAAGCAGGCTCTTCAAATTGTCCTTTACCTGGCATAGACCTACACATGTTGAAGCAGTTAACAGTGATGTCAAAGATGTGATGAAAACTTTTTTGTTTAGTCTTTTCTTCTGGGTGGTTCTGATTTAGGTATTTTTAAAGTTGAATGTTAGGAAGTGTTGCACACAGTTGTTTATGTTCTCACTGACTGCTCACCACATATTCTTGGCAGAAATACAAGACTGTTGGAAGAACAACTTACAAAGTGTAGTCATTTTTTTGCTGCCACATATCTTAATTACATTAATATGCAGATTGAGAAAAATATGATAAAAATGCAGTAGTTGTGACTCTATACAGTTTTGTGCAAAACTAGTTATTATTCAGAATTTGTCAGTTGCACCTCCTCTCTCTCTCTTTTTTTTTAAATAATGCTGATTTTATGACTTTTGTGATGATGTGACTGCCCTTGTTTCTTGCCCTGTTGGATGATGATGATAATGATGTAGTGCCGTAACTGTAACTGTGTTCCTAGTAATTAACTTGGCCATACAGTTTTAGTTGCACCCGCTGCGTGGCTTCAGGGATGGCACTGTCAGGTTCTTTTTGAATGTCGACTGCTAGATGGATTACTGGGAAATTTTCTACATCATTCAAGTTAGCCTGTGAATATTCTCATTCATCCAGGTCATGGTTATAATGCCTCCACAGAGGTTAAATACCTGGATCTCCACACCAGCTGGTTGGACTAGTCCCAGCCTAGTCAAGCGAGCAGGAACTGATGAAGCCTCTTGGATGAGAGGTGAAACGTCTTCAAAGACAAATAACTAAGTCCAGTTGCTTTCGATTGAATTTCCTTGAGATCATTCAAGTTCATCATCAGGTCAAACTTTTAACTTTACTCCAATAAGCTGATTTCTGTTTGATTTTATTTTTTGAACTCATGGCAATTTCCATTAGCCTCAGCTGAGGTATATCCATTCTTCTGAAGGAGGGTGTAAATTAGTAGTCAACCTATGTTTAGCCTAAACTGTGTTGATCAACAACTCTACAAGCCAGCTGTACTGTAGTATAGCAATTGCAGCATTGTAATGATAAAAGGATGGAACACATTGCCACTGAGCCCCCGAGCAAGCAGACAGTGGCCAGGAAAAACTCCCTTTTAACAGGAAGAAACCTTGAGCAGGACCCGGCTCACAAGGGAGAACCATCCTGCTGATAGTCGGCTGGGTGAAGGGGGGGGGAGAAGAGGTAGACAGGACAGAGAGGATGAAAGAGAGAGAGAGAAAAACATATGCAATAAACATCATAAATAAAGGACAAACATGACAGGTTGTTATAATTGGAATTCTGAAAGACTATGTATTGTATGTATTTGTTTTTTAGCTGATATGTTGTTTAAGTTAAGTTTAAGTTCTAATAGCACTACATAGAAGAATGACATGGGCAGATGTTGACAGTAGACACTGGGTTTGTCAGAGGGCCAGATGCAGTTCAACGTGTAGATCTGGATGGGGAGATACCTGCAGAAAGATACAGAGAGAGAAAGAAAGGGAGGGAGAGACATAAAACTATGAGGAGAACTGGACACACAGTTAGTGACATAAAATAATGGATCATATATTATATGTGACTGTAAGGGGGTGAATGGATCGTTGTCGTACACAGCCATCATGTGACTCGTTAGGTAGTGTCTCATGTGTCCAGGTGTGAATGAGTCCGCTGCAAAAGCTGCTCAACTGTGGTGTTTCCCACACAAAGACTTCACTTTGGTGGGCTAACCAGTGTGTATATGGCAGCCCATTTTAGCAGAGAACAACACCATCCATGGTCAGTCGACTAGTCTGGTTTATCAGCTTTAATCTAATAATGACCAAATATTATATAATATTATTATATACTTTCCATTATTATTATAATAATGGAAAGTCTTGAAACAGTCTGTACCTGAAAAATAAGAAAACGTTTGTAGATGAGTCCTACTGTATGCAGCCAGTGTGTTTTGGACTTGAGATGAGGGGAGACTTAAAAATTTAACCTTTGACAAAATGAAAGCTGTTATACTACTGGCAAACATTCAAAGTCACTAATAATTTAAAGATACATTATATGGACAAAAGTAATGGCGCGACAGCTTCCACTCTTCTGGGAAGGCTTTCTGAAGTGTTTCTGTGGGAATTTTTGCCCATTCATGCAGCAGAGCAATAGTGAGGTCAGACACTGATGTTGGACCAAAAGGCCTGGCTCACAATCTCCATTCCAGTTTATCCCAAAGGTGTTTGATGGGTCATGCTGGAATAGAAAAGGACCTTCCCCAAACTGTTGCTACAAAGTTGGAAGCATAACATTGTCCAAAATGTCTTGGTATGCTGAAGCACTTCACTGGAAATAAGGGGCCGAGCCCAAACCCTGAAAACAGCCCCATCCCAATGCTTTTGTCTATATAGTGTATCTATTTTTTTTTAATAATTATATTAATAATTATAATAATAATAATAATACTGGTTATAGGGATTCTCATGCTTGTTTGTAAGTAATCCAATTACTCCCCCGTTAACCTTCATCCAGCCTTTACAAAGTATTGGTATAAATATATATTATTTGGGCATTGACCCTGGAGTACACTGTGTCTGGTGTAGTTGGGGACTTTTAGCGATTGTCGTTCCCCTTCTCTTCCTCACCCCGTTTTTTAAGTTCGTTCAGAATAGGCTGCTGAAAACACATTTTAAAATTTAAATAAATTATTTAATTTGACCATATAGCTTTGGTGTTTTACGTTCCACAAGAAAATATGGTGGTTATATCACACCTGATCCCATGTAGCCTATTTTTTTAATTAATAAAGAATAATTAATATTTTTTTAATAATAATTTTAATTAGTTAAGAATTTTGTCAGTTGACATAGCAGAAACACCAAAGATCTGTTGATCATTACAAATCCAGATATGGTAGTTTAAAAATGCTATAAAAGCTGTCACTGCTGAAAAAAATTTGAAACTGAATGGAGACCTTAAAACTGAAGGTCAAATTAAATTCGATTTAGATTTAGGTTTGGATGATCTTGACACATCTTGACAGTAGAGAAGACTCTCTCCAGATGTTCGCTGTTGTTCGATGTTGTGTGTGCTTCTGTTCAGACTGGCAGTAAATCCTGGAGTTAATTTCTTCTTTCTTTCTGTAGACTGAAGTGAAGTGTTGAATCCATACCTTAAGGTTTTACACCTCATCTTCGCTGACTGCACCAGTCACTCCTCAACAGCTGATGAGCAAACTGCTGACATTCAAACTGATTGCTGTCTTTTTCTTGAAGTGGCAAAGGTGTGTTTTATATGTGGATGTCTTGTTTGTTTTATTCACTTTGTGTACTTCTGACTGACATTACATGAACACAAGGTGCATTCAACTGCTATACTCACCAGTGTGTGTTGGAAGTGGCTTGACTGGTGAATGCATGAATTGGATTTGAAATGTGTGTGGTTTCAGTCTTCATTTTGCAGGTGTAGATTAATGAAGGTGAGAAAAGAGCCTCTTACTTGATGCAGATGTTAAAACGCCCACACTAAGGAGAAAGTTGTGGCTTCCATTTGGAGCGTGACAATAAAAGCAGCTCTTTCACAGGTGAGTCATTTGTCAGATTGTAAGTCACAAAGCAGGGTTCTTGATTTGGAGCCTGAAATATGGGGGATTGGAGGACACGTTTGTCTGAGTTCATGCGTCAGACCCCCAGCTTTTAAAAAGCAAAGGTGACTGTGGTATGAATGTATGGGCTGTTTTGTTCATTGTCCACACAAGCATTACCCTGTTGACGTATGTCAGGCTGCGGGCCCCATTACCATCTCACTCAGCCACACACAGACCCTGGCTGAGTCATGAGGAAGGTGTTCAGACAGACAGAGTTGCTTGGCAGCTTGTGAGAATGCCTTCATGTAGGCCACACAGCGCATTTACCTAAGTACTTTTCACATGCGCACACACGTGCACAGACAGTATATAGTTTAGGTGTAACATTGGAAAAGAAAGTATGGATGGTGTGTTTTTTTCTGCTTTACTGTCAGAACATTACTGATCACATGTAGTAGAAACACACACTGCATTTTTCTTAAAGGCATTAATGGAGCTTGTCCTTATTTAGTACTGTCCTCAGCGAGTATGAAGAGTGGACCTGAACATGTGTGTGTGTGTGTGTGTGTGTGTATACAGCCATATCATGCAACACTAGTGATATAGTAATATATGTGTTATGTGGCCAATGGTGCAGCTCCCTCACTACTGCCAGTGCATTCATAATATGCTCACATCTAGGCTACACACACACACGCGCGCACACACACACACACACACACACACACTTGGCTTTCTGAAGCTTAAGGGGGACTTTCCAGTTCAAGGGAAATTCCATAGGTTGTTAAAAGGGAGCATATTTCTGAGGTTCTGGCCTTGTACTTAATAAAACATGATCCACACAAAACATTTAACAATCTCCAGCCCCACATCATATTTATTGCTTTTCAAACTGCAGTTTTTTCCACTGCTGTAGCCCCTCTCAAGACGTTTTTTTTGTAAGATGACAAGAAATTTAACCTAATTAATGCCATACGTCTGGCTCTGTGATGCTGCCTGAGACTGTCAGACTTCCTCTGTTACATCAGTGTATAAGGCACAGTGCTGGTCCTGCTTCCTCATTTATCCCGGTCCTAGCCTGAATCACTGTCAAGCACTTAAAAGGAAATCAAATTGATTCAAGTGAAACTTTGTAGACAGATTGTTTGGCACATTGCTCCCTATCATGCTTAAGGCGAGGCTCTGTTACTGTGGAGCATGTAAAAACACACAAAGTTTTAATGATTTATCTGAGTTACTACTTTTATAGCTGAGCACTCGTCACTCGTTTAGAGAAAGTAATTGACTGCTGTAAGAGTTCTCACCGACGAGCCATCTGTTTGCCTCATTCAGTTACCCTAGCTAACACGATGACCTTCATATCTGGGTTGAATTGAAACGGTGACTTTCTCCTCTCAGTTTGAGTTTTCTCTCAGAGCACAAGCAGTTTTGATCATTACAAGCATGAGAATCCCTGTTGCTGGCTCAGATACAGTGACACAGTTCTTCTTGCATGTATAAATCGTCTGCTACAGTCATGATTCTGTCCTCCTTCATGTACAGTTCCAGTCCTCCTTTTACAAACCATGCCCGTATTGTTTTGTGCTCTCTCAAATCTTTTGTGAACAATACATCTTCAAAAAGTTAGGGTCACAAAAAAAAGCAGAGATTAGAGATTATTGTCTTGTGCAACATGCCCTCCGTCTCATTCTGGGGAGGGGTGGGGGGGTAAAGAGCATGGGGGAAAATATCATCTTTATATAACCGGAATCACGGCCAATTGTGCATGTGGTTGGAGGAAATGTCTTAAGGCTTGAGTCATCCTGAGCTCTGTAGTCAGACAAGCAGGTTTGGTCTTTAGGACGTGTGTGCATACAGTATGTGTGTGTGTGTGTGTGTGTTCTTTTGTGCATTCAGGCAGTTCAGTTTGGGCCAGCCTCAGACTCTTGAACTTAATTAATTTGAAGCCAGAAGCGATTGCTGCTCTTACTTTACTGCATAAAGGAGAATGTGAGTCCTTATACTAATGACACATTGCCTGGGACATGTATCCACTTATCCAGACTTGAGAACAATGCGTGTTCATAATATGATGTTTGCATATAAAAGAACATATCATACTTCTTAGTTATTAGTTTTCTTAGTTTTTTCTCCTCTTGTTAAGTTTTTCAGAGCTGATTTAAGAGAAAGATAAGAAAAAAAAAAATGTAAATGAGTCCCATTGTATTCCGACAGTGTGTTTTGGACTTGAGATTTTGCCTGTAGACAGTGGTACAGATGGTCACATTGATATGATCCCCGAAAAACCTGTTTTGTGTCTGACCAATTCATTGAAATGTGCCCTTAGTGCAGGAGTTGCGGTGCATCTGTCTTTGTCCATGCTTTTCTTAGAACAGCCAGAGAATAGCGTGTGTGGGAGCTAGTAAGCATTTGTGTGTGTGTGTGTGTGTGTGTGTGTGTGTATGCTTGTTTTCCAGTGATACATATTCAAAGGATGCTTTGTTATGGCCTGTTGAAAGTCATCCAAGTTGCAGCTCTGCAGCTATTGCCTTTCCCCTCAAACTGAGTCTGTTGTGTGTCCGCGACAGTGGTTGTGGGCAGGTTGATCCCCTCTGAGTTTTTCCTTCTTTTTTTTTTTTCCCCTCATTTTTATTGTTCTCTGGTGGCTTGGAAGGCCTATAGAGATTGAGTCACCTTAGGGTAATTACAGTGTCAAGTTACGCAGTAGTCAGCCAACAATGTCCTGCATCTGCTCTAGCAGCCAGCCAGATGCAAAGCTACGCATTTTGTTCAAAACAATGACTGCATGTGTGTGAATTGTGCATCTGGTGTCTGTCAAACAAAGATGGGGAAAAAAAGTCATTTTCAGCTTCCACCCAGTGAATGCTGGATGATGAATAGTGATCAACCCCTTAGCCCCTTATGTATAGATTATTTTTTGTGGTTTTTTTTTTTTTTTTTACTATTTTGATCACATGAGGAAAAATTTAGCTCAGAGGAAATGTGAGCAACAGAAGAAAGTGATTAGTGGTGCTGAGATGAGATGAGGAAGCATGATGAGGAAAGCAAAGAAATGAAAGTCAAAATTACCTCGAGTTGAACGCACGTGATCTAATTTCTGCTGCGAGGGCTCTCTCATTAAAAACAAAACAAAAGACATAAGCAGTCTTGGATAATGGGAGTTGTTGTCTTTATTGTTAAACAATCAACCTAAACCTATCAACTCAGACTGAAATGTCAATTAATTTCAATTCAGTTTATTTATATTGCGCCAATTCACAACAAAAGTTATCTCATGACACATTCCAGTTAGAGCAGGTCTAGACCAAACTCTTTAATTAAATGAGAAGAAAAATTAAAAATGTCCAGAGATAAGGTAACAGTCACGTTCACCAACTTCCTTTTTCACTATCTGACTCTCTCCTGATGTTAGGGTGACAGATGAACAAATGATACACACCATTATCTTAAAATTACAGATTTCTCTCAGTTTGAACCGCTGACATATGTAATGATGGAAGCAGCATATTCATGTCCACTATACAAAAGTGAATCCAAAATATAACGGATAGGAGTAGTGCCATATGATGAAGTCTTTCAGAGCCCCACACTGCACCGTAGTAATCAGGCAGTACAGCTGTAGTATCAAATTCCCACCCATAAACCCGTCTGACCCAATGGTAAGCATCACTCAGCTGTCAGTCATGACATTTCCCTCCTTTTATAGCATCAGATAACTAATTAAAACCAAACTTATCAGAAAAATGAACACTTGAACATAAATCAGTGTGATAAGAGCTACTTTAAATGTCAGAAATCTTTGGGGGAAAAAAAAACCCCAAAACACTGTCTATTTGACATGTTTATGACCTATAATGCAGCCAGCCACCAGGGGGCGATCCAGATTATTTGGGCTGTCTTGGATGGCCAGTCCCAAAGTAGATGGTCCAATGGACGGTATTGCCTTGTGTCCCTAATTTGGGCTGTTACACTCAATTTCACTATATTCTTGAAAATGTTATGTTTATTGTGTTGCTTATTTTTTTATGGAAGGTTGACACAGTGATGTAAATTTGTGGAAGTTTGTCTTTTGCTCATTCACCTATTAGTGTCCCTTTTTTGGGATTAGCCTCAGCAATTAAGTACCTTGGCTAGTTTGCGGAAAACATCATGTTGGCTATATCTGATCCATTGTCCCCCTCGCTCCTTTTTTCTCCTTTGTGTTTTGTTGAAAATGATTTCGTGAAGCTTCATGAAGCATCACTATGACGATCGGCTCTGAATCCCACATATGGTGGGAGGGTGCTTTTGCCATTTGAAAACAACAAACAAGATTCTAACTACCACACGCACAATGGACAGCCTGATGCAATAAGCAAAACATACAGGGAGGCAAAGAATGGCACGTGCACGGAAACAAAGCAGCCACCGTGTATGATACATCCTCTCACAGATAACTGTGCTGTTGGAGTTGAGTTTTGCTTGCCAAAAATGACCTTACTTTTGACGGTTTTAGATGAAGGCAACGGCCATGTTGTGATTGGTCACTTTAAGCGCAGTCATACATAGATGACTTTGTTAAATCTCAGAGCAAGATTAGGTTCTTGGACCTCCATAACCTACAGAGAGAGATGAGGCACAGCAGTTGGTGGACATCAGAGAGAAAGTCAGAAAATATTTTCTACATAAGGAATGATCCAGTTTCATCGATACAGTGGATTGAGTTACAAAGTTTTGTTTTTGTACACTGAGCAGTGGGGCCTGGACCGCAGAACATCTCTGGCTTCTAGCATTTTTCCAACCCAATTCTTCTCTCATTTGTGGTTTTGTAAACAGTATATTCATCAAATATTGCTATTTTCCCGATTTCATCTAAAGTAGGTTACAAAAATAACATTCTTTGTCAGGACTCGGTTCTTTGAAGTAACAAGCTTTTGGACAAACAATCTGCCTGTTTTTTCAGTGAACAAAAAGCTGTGGATCAAATTTCAGAGGAGGGTGTGATTGCATTGAAAATGACCAATCATAAGAAGGCCCACGGTGTTCTTTCGTTTCAGTCACAAGCCAGTTCAAGCTGTGCAAGCAGAACTCAGCTTGGAGGGCAGAGTTACCAGTGACAGGCTGCATGTCCTGCACCATCCACCAAGCTCCAACTCTTTCACATGCAGTGGGTGCTTTGTGCGCTTGCTGCTTGTAGTTTGCTTTGTCTCTCTTATGTTTTGTCTCTTGCTCACAGCTGTCTGTACAACTCTTGGTCGCTGAAGGACTTGTATTGTGCAAGTAACACCTATATCTGGATGTGTGTAATAATACATTTTGCTTATGGCATGTTTAATAATGCTTGCAACATGCGGCATAAATGTAATGCCACAGGTGTTCCGTATCATTGCAGTCTGGCAGCAGATGATCATTTCTGCATGTGGCCCTTATTGGTTTGACATGGTTGTTTTACCAATAAATTGACTCCCACATGGACATCAGAGATGAGATGAGCCCAGGCATGAGCAGATAAGGCTTTGCTTTATTCTTAATTCTTTATTAATGCTGTAGGTTGTGTCTGTGGTGTGAATTATGAATGTACTCGTCTTCAATTGTCTGTGTGTGTCTGGGAGATTACAACATTGTGTTAAATACAATATTGTTCCAGAAGTTGTTTTTATTCTCATGTTTTCTTTTGGATGTCAGGTTTAAAATTGAAATGAATCAGATTTGATCGCAGAGGCACATCTGTTTGCATATGTTGATGCTTTGCCTTCATTCATGTCACTCCTCATACATCCTCTTTTATGATCTCTTTCCTCATGTGAAGCCTTGTCATTGTTGCCATGCAATAAGATGTAAATGAACAGAGCAAGGCAGCACTGTAGCTCTTTTAATGAATTGATGGAAGTCCAAAGGAAGTGTAACAATGTAGCCTCCCACTCTGATTCTCATATGATTATGTCATTATTGATCTGCAGATCAGCACTTCAAACAAAGTCAGCGTCATAATTTTCATATCATGAAAAAGGCCTCTTGTTGTTACCAGGTAAACACACTGTATAATAGATGCAACCCTTCCATAATGAAGAAATGTTAAGTGGTGTATCCATTCGGTCAAATGGTGAAATGCTCAACTAAATGTTCATCAAGATATTGTGAGTCAAAGTCTGAATGATTCAAGTCTCTGGATTCTAAGTGTCTCAGCATTTGAAACTTGAGAGATGGGTGCTGGTGCCAAGTCTTTTGCCATGAAAGTATCAAAAATTGTTGTCTTAACGAATTTGCAAATGTCATTAAAGGTAAAATCTATCTTTTACTTGTTTTTCAAAGCTGTGAAAGAAAGTTTCTGGTTTCTCCACTTTTTGCTACAGGGTTTAAAAGATCTCTGACACCTGTTGTATTACATTTGATTCTCCTGTATGAGAGTGAACTGGTGAATTCAAATGCATTGCTCTTCATGTGTATAGTTGTGTAAAGAACAGTGGAAACACCATGAGATCTGTAAATAAACCAGTCCAGTACCCTGCCTACAACATTCAGATTTAGCTTGAGATATGAGAAGAGCTTGTCTGCTCCAGTGTGGAGCTGGATTGTGTTAAAGGCTGGAGAAGAAACTGTGAACAGAAACCTTAGTCTCTTTCTTCTTGGAGGCTCTCATCCTTTTCCAAATAAATCTCAAGATGTTCTTCCAAGCTCTGCCTATAGCTTACTGTTTTATTCTTTGGGATTTTTTTTTGAGTGACCTTACCGACATAACATAACAAAAAAATTGGCAAGCAGCAACCCAGCAGCAACTCTTACTCCCTGTTTACTTGGGTCTTATTAGTAGAAATCATATCTTTCCAGCAGATCATCAGTTTTATTCCACTGAACACTTAGATGTATTGATTGTTTAACTTTTCTACTTCTATTTAAAATTCCAGCTTTGTTATGAAAGCAAGAAAAAGCATGAAAAAGCACTATAATCAGGAGAATGCATAAAGCTCCAAGGTTCATTTCTTTTGTGGTTGTAATTATATTACTACATAGAGCAGTTCTTCAGCAAAACACAGTTACCATATTTCCTCAGTTATAATTGGTTAGATATATACTTAAAAACAAGCCAAAGAGAGTAAAATGACTGAAAGACAGTATCAGATGGTCAGCTAGAAGAAAAGTGTTGCAATGAAAAATGTGTCTGTACGTATGCCTGTTTGGGCTGCTCAACATTTCAGCTTTTTAGGATTGCAAACTCATTTGCCTCACATTACCTCTCAATAGAGAGTTACATTTTTTAAGTCAGTTGAATGCATCATCAGTGACTAGCTATATTGGTAAGTGCGTTGATCACTGTCTCAGAGACCACCACACGTCCCAACCAGAAGCTGTGGCTGACCGTGGAAGTGCGCACACTGCTGAGGACCTGAGATAGAGCCTTCAGAGCTGGCGACAAGGTGGCGCTGAGTACAGCGTGAACCAACTGTCCCAGGCCATCAGAGAGGCAATGCGTGCACATGCCCAGAGGATCCATGGCCGCTTCAAGGACAGTCACTTATGGCAGGGCATCGAAGCCATCACCAACTAAAGGTCTGTAACACCTGTTTCCTTCCCAGATGCGCTGAACGACTTCTACGCACAATTTGAGGCACAGAACAGCGTGGCAGCGAGGAAATCCACCCCTCCACCCATTGGCCAAGTGCTACATCTCATCACAGCTGACTCTATGCAGGGTAAATCCACGTAAGGCTGCTGAGCCAGACAACATCCCTGGCAGAGTGCTCAGGGGATGTGCAGACCAGTTGGTGGATGTTCTCACGGACATCTTCAACACCTGAGCCGTGCCATTGTCCCAAAGTGCTTCACGGCAACCACCACCATTCCCGTGCCCAAGAAGTCAGCAGTGTCCTGCCTCAACGACTACTAACCCATTACATCATGAACTGCTTTGAGAGGTTGTTCGTGAGGAACATCAGGGACTTGCTGCCCCCAACCTTGGAACCCCTACACCTGGGTCTCACACACCTGGACAATAAGGACAGTTAGGTTTGAATGCTGTTTTCAGACTTCAGCTCAGCACCATCATCCCTCAGCAACTGGTTGGAAAGCTGAGCCTGCTGGGCCTGAACACCTCCCTCTGCAACTGGATTCTGGACTTTCTAACTGAGAGACCGCAGAGAGTCTGGATCAGCAGCAACTTCTCCAACACCACCACACTGAGCACTGGAGCCTCATGAGGCTGTATGATCAGCCCTCTGTTGTTCACTACTGAACAGCATGAACCACATCATTAAGTTTCCAGATGACACGACTGTGGTGCGTCTCATCAGCCAGAACGATGAGTCAGCTTACAGACAGGAGGGCAACGGCTAATGGACTGGTGCAAAGTTAACTGAACGTTGACAAAGACCAAAGAGATTGGGTTTGGGGACCAGTGTGCACAGTGACCACTTTCTACTGAACGTTGATAGCTTCTCTGTGGAGATTGTAAAGAACATCAAATTCCTCTGTGTCCTCTTGGCATAGAATCTCACCTGTTCCCTCAACACCAGCTCCGCTATCAAGAAGGCCCAGCAGCAGCTCCACTTCCTGAGTAAGCTAGAGAAAGCTCATCTCCCTTCCTGCGTCCTCACCACATTTTACAGGGGGACCATTGAGAGCATCCTGTATGGTAATGGCGCTGCAGCGGGTAGTGAGAACGGCTGAGTAGATCCCTCAGGTCTTTCTTCACCCAATCAAGGACATTTACACCACATGCTGCATCTTCAAAGCCATCAGCATTGCACCCCTGCCACACAAACTGTTCAGTCTTCTGTCATCTGGCAAAAGATCCAGAAGCATTTGGGCTCTCACAGCTACACTGTGCACTGTGTACAGTCTTGTTGTTTGCATTATTTACAGTTGTATAGCATGTATACACATGTATATACATAGTATTGTGTTGACCTTTTGTGTAGTGTACTGTAGCATCTGGTCCCTAGAGGAACATAGTCTCTTTTCACTGTTCACAGTACTTACTGTAAACTGCTGAAATGACAATAACAAACCACTTGGCTTGACTTGACTTGAATTGACTAATACTGCACGTTCCAAAGACTAAACCTGCTGCACAATGTGTAGAAACATATTGGGTTTTTTCTAGCTCTCAAGAAGACAAGTGCTGAAAGCTTTTAGTTAGGCACCCTAAAATGATGGCACCGAAGATGAAAATAATTATTGTTCTATTTGTTTTGCTCTTTTCATCATTTTTTTCCCACCTGTGGTCATACCTTAACCTCCCAGTAATGTGGTTTATCGTTGTCGATGTTCCTCTTCCACCAGGTATCGGAGGCCTGGAGGAGTGCGTCTTAAAGTCAGCGACCCTGTCAAGCTCCCCTGCCTGCTCACCCTTCACCCCACTCAACTTTGAGGCCACACCCATCGTGCGTGTTGCCATAGAACCCAAACACCCAGGTAGGTCTTTAAAAGATTTTGTTTTTTAAAAAAATCTTGAATTCATAATTTATTGATTCAGGAACAGTAACACACTGAATACAGACATGTCCATTCAGTCAGTGGTAGAAACAAATTACATTTGCTCTGGCATTGTACTTAATTACAGTACTTTCCTTTTTCTGCTATATTGTACTTTTTACTTCACTACATTCATTTAACAATTTTGGGGACTATTTTTATACAAAATGCAATAGCACTGGTTAACCTACCTTTACCAGCTTCAACCTTAGAGTGGTGAACACATTAATGCACCAATATAATCCAATAATGTAGATTCTCAGTCACCCAGGTCATGTTTCATAGAAGAGCTTCTCCTGGGGTCAGTGGAATTCAGGTTTTAAAGCATTTCACATTTCACCTCTTATCCAAAAGACTTCTTCAGTTGTGATTAACTGGTCTGGAGTCCCAGGTATTAAATCTAGATGGTGGATCCCCCCCAGCCAACATGTGACAGGTGGTTGAAGGGGTCGTTGTCGCACACTGCCATCATGCGACTCGTTAGAATCTCATTTGTCCAGGTGGGAATGATTCGCCCATCAGCCAATAGCCATAGTGCGGTTCATTGATGGGTCGTCAACCCACCTTTTCATCATGTGACTTATAAGGATCACATGGTTCCTCGGGGGAATGAGGTGTAAGTCTCCTGGGGAGGGATCTCAAGACTGCACTGTAGGTGGTCAACAGGTGGTGGCACAGACCGCTGCCTCCGTTCAGGGAAGGTTATTCCAGGTGGACAGAGATGGCTTCCTTCACATCCCTCACAAACCATCTATCTTCCCTGTCCAAGATGTGAACGTGATGCAGTAATACATTTTTAATTATACTGACACATTCTTATACATTATTCTGATTATCTGATGATGACTGAATGTCTTTAAACATTAAGACACAAAACGCTGATTTGCTGTGACTTTAGTGTGTTATAACTCTGCTCTTTGAAATAAGCAAACACACAGATGGGAGGAATGTGTAGGGAGTGGAAATGTGAAAATGTGCAGCATGAGTGTTGTACTGTCAAACAAAGAAAAGGAAACTGAAGCCAAAAACAGAGGTTTGTGGGGTGAGCTGCTGCTCTGGCTTTTTTGCATGGTGCTCTGTGTCTGTCCTGTACTTCTGATAAAGTTCCTGTGTGATCTGCAGCAGTGGGCCTCTTTAAAGATGGACAATGTATCTCCTCTTCTTCCCACTGTACAAAAGTGCAGCCAAAATATCCTGGATATGAGCGCTGCCATCTTGTGCTGGTGATATCATTTGTAACCGGAGTCTGCACAGTAGTGATTGGGCAGAATCGACTTCCTGCCCACACTCCCGTCTAAGCCAGTTGTCAGCAGGACTCAGCTGTAAATCATGACTCTTTTTTTATAGCATCAAATAACTAATTAAAACCAAACTTACCAGAAAAATGACCACTTGAACATACACCAGTGTGATAAGAACTACCTAAAATCACAAAGACCATCTATGGGAAAAATTGATTTGACATGTAGCAGATTGACAACGGGCTCCGGGGTCTTCACAGACTTAAAATAATACAAACAAAATCCACTCCTGATGTACCGTCAGTCATTTAGAAACAGGACCAGGATTTCAGTGGTAATAAAATGCAAGGGGATCTCTTCCAGCGTGACGGTAGAGCAGTATGGTCACATAAATACAGAGCTCCCGCAAGCCAAACAAAACTCTTCTAACACTTGAAATAAAGTTTAAGACAAGAAGACGGTTCCAGACGAAACAATCTGCGGATTTACGGAATACAGGAGGACACTGAATCCAACACTGACTCCCTGGCTCAGTTTCTGGAAGGAAGGCTCAGAGAGGAGTTCAGTGTCAATATCGACCTCCAGATTCAACGTGCACACAGAGCCTTAACTCCGAAACCAACAGCGGGTCACCCCCCGAGGTCGGTTGTTGTCAACTTCCAGAGATTCACAATCAAGGAATTGATACTCAAAAAGGCATGGGAGAAGAAAACAATCACTCTGGGCGGAAACAGAGTTTATTTTGATCAGGACTATTCGGTGAGAATGCTGCAACAACGCAAAGCATACACGAGCATCAAGAAAATACTAATGAACGAAGGCATCTGTTTTCAGATGCTTCTCAACAAGATGTGCATCCACTGGCCAAGTGAAAACCTATGGCAAAGCAGAGGATGCTTCTCGCGATCTGCAAGAGAGAGGATACAAATTGGAAAACAGGACAATCTGCGGAGGAGAGAGAGAGATCACTGAGGGATGTCTATCAACCGCGAAAGTGAAATGGAAACAGGTCCGGGACACACGCTGGGGCGGCTAGCAGACGAGCTCGAGGGCGACTTCAAGAATTTCAACTCAGAAATAACAATGTATGAGGGGTATACACAGAGACTCATAGGTGCAAGGTGGATTTAAGGTGTGTCTGGGAGGGTTATAGAAACACAAAGTTGACTAGGGTTGGACTGTATACAATAACAAAGACTAGTATGAGAATAGCAATCTTGTGTGAGTTATATCTCATTCCTAGACGGGGACCCTTTCAGTATGAGAGACAGATACCCCCTCAGAACAAAAAGAGGGACAACAGGTAAGGAAGATGGTTGGTACCTCTTTATGGAAGTCCAGTTTGTTAATGAAAATGTTTTGTGGACACAAGGGTTCAACTGAGTGTCTGTGGAGGTCTCAAAAGACCGTAAATAAAACACAAAGAGATGGATACTACATATGAAGAAATTAAGCTTATGTCCTTAAATATTAATGGCATTTGTAACCCAGTCAAAAGAGCCAAGATCATGACTAAAATCAAAAGGGAAAAGACACAGATAAGCTTCTTACAAAAAAACTCATTTGTCAAAATCAGAACATGAAAAATTAAAGAAGTATGGGTTCAAAAATACCTTCTATAGTTCCCATACAAATTCCAGGAAAAGAGGAGTTGCAATTTTAATAACAAATGCCACTAAGTTTGAACCTCACTAAGAAATAAAAGATAAGGAAAGCAGATATGTTTTAGCGAAAGAGGTAATTGACCAAACAGTGATGACATTAGAGAATGTGTATGCTCCCCCCAAAAGTAATAAGGAATTTTTCAAATCACTTTTTGATAGCATCGCAATAGAGGCACATTGTGTATATTCAAGAATAGATTTCTTCATAATGCAGAAAGATAACAGAGATAGAATAACAGACCGCTGGATTGGAGTAGCAGATGTGTCTGATCATAGTGCCATTTACCTAAAAATTCATTTGAAAAGTAGGCAAAAAAAATACAATATGGAGACTAAACGTGGGATTATTAAACATTAAATCTGTTGTAGAACAAATTCAAAAGGATGTCAAAACATATTTAGAAGAAAATGATAATGGTGACACTGATCTGAAGGCAGTTGTACGTGGAAAACTAATTGCACTGTCAAGCAATCTTAAAACAGAAAGGATAAAGCAATATAATACATATGTAGATGAACTGAGACAATTGGAGAATAAACATAAATGCAAGGTAGACTTGAAAACACAACAACAAGAGATAGAAAACATTTTTACAGATTATTAAGATAAGATAAGATAAGATGAACTTTATTGATCCCGCAGTGGGGAAATTCACCTGTTGTGGCAGCTCACAAGAACACAAGAAGAGTGCAAAAAGTGTGCATAAACAGTTACAAAAAATATAGAGGTGAAATAAATTAACAATTTACAAGGTACTATGTACTAGGTACTAGGTACTAGGTACTAGGTATTATGAGGAACTTTATGCCCAAAATACATCTTCTAACAAAAACCTAAATGATATTAAAACATTTCTAGACTCACTTAGATTTACCCTCAATTGGTACAAAACAAAACAATCGCATAACAGCACAGATAACAGTAGAGGAAATTCAGAAAGCGATTGGAAAACTTAAAACAAATAAGTGATGGTTTTCCTGCTGAGTGGTACAAGAAATTCAAAAAGAACTGATACCCCTGCTCCACTTGGCTTTGAATTAGATGCACAATAAACATGTGATTCCTCCTTCCTGGAGGGAAACAATAATCACAACCCAAACCACAAAAACAAAGAATATTGCCAAAATCATACCTATACCTATATTGTTGACTATAAAGTCTATACTACAGTTTTATCAAATAGGCTGGAGACGTGTATACCAGATTTGATAGATGAGGACCAAGCAGGACTTTGCAGGGTTTGCAGGACCTTACACAAAATGCACAAAGATAAAATACCAGCTGTTCTGATAAGTCTAGATGCAGAAAAAGCCTTCGATCGAGTCAGTTGGATTTTTTTGTACTTAACCTTGGCAAAGTTTGGATTCAATATAAAATCATTTCAATGCATCAAGTCTCTCTATAACAGCCTAAATGCTAGAATAAAAGTTAACGGCTCATTGACAAAAGGATTCCAACTAGAGAGAGGAGCCAGACAGGGTTGTTGTCTAAGTCCAACTTTGTTTGCTTTATATATTGAGCCACTAGAGTCAAAAAGGTACGGCATCGTCGCTGACGCAGAGAGAGCTGAACCCCGATGCAGAGTCAAAAAATGGGCAGGCAGGCGAGGCAGAGGTCCAGACTTATAGTCTTTAATAATAATAATCAAAACTCAAAAAACTCACACTTTCTGTGGCAAGGGAACAAAAAGCTGAGACAAAAGGCATGGCATGAAAGAGTAAAACTTGGCATGGTGAAAACATGGAGACAATACAACGCACAACCACCAGTGACAGGGAAGACGACGACTAAATAGATGAGATAACAAGACACAGGTGAAACACATCAAGGGAGGAGAAACTTTTATCGTCATACCAGCTCACATCTACATGGTTATGGTACGAACTTAGGACTCAGGTCCCAGGAGCAATAAGTAGGACATAAAAATATGAAATGAAAAGTTGAATAAAATAGAAATATAAGCTAAATAAAAATAGAATATATATAAGCTAAATACAAACAGAATATAAAAAGAATATAAAACTAAACATTTAAATAAAGAAGACGATTTTAGCATGTACAGCATAAATATACATGTGCAAGTATGAAGTAGTCTAGGAAAGTAGTCTGTAATATTGCACTTGTGGTATTGCACTTGTAGGATAAAGTGTGGAAGGTGTTGTGCAGTCAGGGGACCTCTAGGTGGTTAAAATTCTCTTTGCTGCAGCAAAATAGGCCATTACCAGAAACTGTACACAGGTAACAACTTATGAACAGTGGGCCGCAATTATGGAGGGCATTATGGAGATGGAGACCCTCACAAATTAACTGAGAATAAAGGAAGATCGCTTTTTGAAGGTCTGGGGAAAATGGTTAACATACAAGAGGAAGATGGATGAAGATGTGCAAACAAAAAAAGAAAACTGGACTGAACTGACACCTCGGGCACCCTTGTTTTTCACCTTGTAGCTGCAACACTGTATAGTGTTCCGGTGCACTTGAAGCTTACTGGAAATTTCCATCATGCATTGTGAAAGCAATGCAGATCTTTGCTCACTAAACTCACTTAAAGGAATTGCCTTTACCACCAAGCAACCACTCACAACTCTACACTTATCAGAGCAGTTGGGTAGAACACAGTACTCTGTCTGTTTATGCGTGAGATGTTAGATTACTTGGACTCATCAGTCCAGCCTCATTTCCAACTTTTTCTTTCAGTGTTTCATGTTGTGTCACATCAGTTACAATATGATTTGGCCCTTTATTACATGATGTACAGTAACACAAAGGTAACATCTGGATGACGGAATCATGTAAGCCTACAAACATTACCCGGAAAGGAGTCTTTCTGTTTGTTAAGCTGTTCCATTTGGTGATGTCATGCTTCACTGTGATTGGCTCAGTCAAAATACTGAGGACAAATCAATCTGTAAGGTTAAACATTATCCAGAAAATACTGTGTGCATTATAACAGCTGTTTGAAACCATTAATCACATTCTTCCATTATATATGTTGTCTTAGACGCAGCAGTTATTAACATCTTAGATGACGTTTTTCATTTAGAACGGATGATCAATTTTTACAGTGGAAATTATGTCAGTGATTTAAATGTCTACTGTAGCAGCTAAAGCTAAACTTAAAGCCACAGAGTGGTTGCATAGACAAGCTAATAACTAATAATATTTATTGCTCACTGTTAATGTTCTTCAACATATTACATGTAACCCATAATCATTGTCCATAAACCTCCAGACAGCCAAACATTTCCCCAGTATAACAGCACAGCGCTCACGTAGCACAGTGCTCCAAACACTTTGTAACGCCTGTCCACTGAGTCAGAGTTCCTATTTATATTGTAGGTGAGCCAAAGCGCAAAGGTGACACCTACTCAACCAGTGTGGTGTCCTTTATACCCTTAGCTCTAGAAACTGTTCCTAAATATCCGTTAGCAGAATAATAAGAATTAGTTTTTTGACTGCCTAGTAACAATGTTTGGTACCGCAAGTCAACTAATCACTAATCATCCATAATTCAGATCTGTTAGTTTTAAGTTAGTCAGTTGGTTTTTCATTCATTACGATTGTGGTGCGCTGGTAGATGTTCTAACCAGTATACTACTAATGCAGATAAATTGAGAAACTGGTTTTCATCTTCCTTGTTTGTGTGTTAGGTGAGATGCCAAAGCTGGTGCGTGGCATGCGTCTGTTGAACCAGGCAGACCCTTGTGCTGAGGTTCTGATCCAGGAAACAGGAGAACATGTTCTGGTCACTGCTGGTGAAGTTCATCTCCAACGCTGCCTGGATGACCTCCGAGACCGGTCAGTTTGTGTGTGTGTGTGTATGTTTGTGCAACAGCTCCAAAGATCTCTGTGTGTCTCGGCCAGTGCGCTTTCATCACTGCAACATAGTGATCTGAAAACAAGTCCTGTCTCAGTCATTGTAACAGAAAGTCCTAGAGCACTGGCATTAAGACATGGTAAATGGACTGTACTTACATCGCGCTCGTCTAGTTTGACCGTCCACTCAAAGCAACACAGGCCAGCATTCACCCATTCATATATACTGTGGCAGAGGATACCACCTGCTCATCAGGAGTGCTAACCATTCACGCAAACACTCACACACACTGATGGAAGAGCCATCGGGCAGTGTCTTGCCCGAGGACACCTCAGCATGTGAGAGGGCAGGGATTGTACCACTGACCTTCTATAGGTGGACAACTGCTGTACCTACTAAACCACAGATGCCACTTAATGCTGAGTACTTTACATAATAACTTAGTCTGCTTTCCATTTTCCATCCATCCATGTTCTATGCCGCTTATCTGTCAGGGTTGCGGGGAGCTGCAGCCTATCTCCCGGGTGAGAAGCGGGGTTCACCCTGGACTGGTCGCCACTCAATCGCAGGGCCAACACACAAACACAAACAACCACACACTCTCACACTCTCACCTAGGGGCAATTTAGAGTAGCCAATTAACCTAATGTGCATGTTTTTGGTATTGTGGGAGGAAGCCGGAGTACCCGGAGAAAACCCACGCAGGCACAGGGAGAACATGCAAACTCCACATAGAAGGGCCCAGACTGGGATTCCAACCTGGAACCCTGTTGCTATGAGGCGACAGTGCTAACCACTGCTCCACCATGCCACCCCCTGCTTTCCATTTTCATACTATTATTCATACTTCTTCATGTATAGTTTTTTTTCGGCTGAAGTCAGATTGATTGTCTCTCGGTGTCTTTGTTTCTGGTCTTCTGTGTGGTGTAATGTAATGTGTTGCATTCTGTGTACATGAATTTATATGAAATGTAGCGCAGGTTGTATACTGTCTGTGTTCATTTACTGCATGACTCAGATCTGAGAGAGAAGCTGATCTGTTTCCAATTTCAGCACCATCATTATTTGGCTGTCATTATGTATTGACTGCTGCCTCTCTCTGTCCAGTCTCCTCAGAAGGACAGCACAGGTTCACTGATAGGCAGATAGATCCATGGGTGGTTGTAGTAGATCCCCAGTAAAATTTGTGATACGTGAGAAATTGTAGCATTAAATTAATGTTTGATTTTATATGGTTGTATTTATGGTAATATTCATGCATGAACATTAAACAAGTAAAATCTTTGTCTAAGCTTTGTTTAGAAAACAATGTCATCGTCAGACTGGCCTGTGGATAATGAGACAACTTATTAGTCAGACACCCCATCATTTATTGAGATTCCTCAGATCGAGCAGTCTCTTTTTTTGTATTTTTTAACTATTTTTTTATATTTATATTTATAAATCGGGTGAGCCATAAATATATACTATATTAACTGAAGCACTGAAAATGAAAATGTAAATGAGTTCTGTGTCCCCTTTAAAATGTTTGTCTTCAGATGTCACAAGGATATTGAATCGGAATACTGACCAAATTGTCTTCTGCGTTATATGTAATGTGTGCCTTTGTCCGTCACATAACATGCTCTGTGCATGCATTCGTACTCAACCTTGTGTGTGGGTGTGCAATTTGAAAGACGGACGTCAGTTGCAAACATCATAAAAAATCAAAAAGTAGGTTAAATAGAATTAAATCCCTAGATCTTAAACTGAAACACTGGCTCTTCTCTAGCTCTAGAGTCCTGATGAATAAAAAATGCATTTACTGAGCCCTAAAGATCACTGAGGCACGTAGAATGTAAAGCCTCTTCAAAATCAGACAGACAAATTATTTGATCCTTAAACTGCAGCTGTCTGAATAAATCACCCCTCTTGTCAACCACACCCTCACAAACCTGCCCTACTCAACGTAATGCATAGGTCGGAAGATTAGAGACAAATGATCACCTTTTCTCCATGGCTGTGTTCTGAGCTAACATTATAAAAGCGACTGGTTTCAGTGGTGGGTGGAAACAGGCAATGTTAATTTCCCATAGAGATCAATAACCTCCTCTGCCTTTCAGCCTGACCTTCGTCCATGCCTCCTCTGCATATGTTAGCATTGTAAAATCCAGAGTATTGAGTAAAGGAGTATGCAAATGTCTTTTATGTAATCCATCAAAGTACTGTGGCCCATCTTTTATGTAACTGTCATAACTGTCTTTAATGACACATTTTGTAAAAGATAGCCGGTATCTTTATACCACATATCACCTGCACATTGTATGATCAACTTTTACATCTCCCATTAGTCTGTGATAGCATTTTGTTCATGATAGCTGGATGTTTGTATGTATTCATCAGTTTATTTATAGTATCTATTTGCTCATGAATGCAGTTGCTTTGGAAACGCGTCTCTGTTTTCATTCATCTCAGCTGTAGATAGAAATCAGTTCATTCACAGGAATATCGGAGCAGCCACTCCCAAGCCATTGCTGTTGAAACAATAACACATTTTATTAGATAGTTAAAAGTGTGTATTTTTTGTATTTTTCTAGTTGTGTGTGTTTATATTGCTGTTGAAATCTGTTGCAAGAATCCAAAAAATGATACACAAAGTAGACTGAGCTGGAGAAGTCAAGTGGATGTTTTGATCCCTTTTTGAGTTAACCTGTCCAATAGACTTCATGAAATGGAGAAGCTTAAGGATACATTTTTAAGTATGAAGAAAATTTTGATGTGGCTTATGCAAAAGGGTGAGATACAGAATAGAAGGATGTTTCTACAGTCCTTCAGTCCTTCTTTTCTGCAGGTAAATGTTAATTTAAACAAAATATATAAGTCTGTATTTAAATTGCTTTTGTATTGTATGAAACTAATTTCCACCAATGTGATTAAAAAACATCCCATAATGAATTACAATGAAAAACTTAATTGAAATAAGGAATACTGGGTGTTTCAAAATCAAATGAGAAACCCTTCAAAAAATCTGCATTATTTTGAGAGGGTTTCTTATTATAATAAACATAAACACTAAGCATTCATGTTGATAAGATAAGTCATTTTCATAAAGGTTCTCATTATATTGAAATATGAATTCATTATTTTGAACAAAACAGTGGTATTACATTACCCGAAAAAGGCTTCCATAGTATTTGTTGGGAGGTGAGTGAATTTTGAATAGGCCTTTTTTTTCAATAAGCATATTTCCAATGTAGCTATTTAAATGATAGTTAGAGCAGACATTGGTATTAACTCAGTGAAACTACAGATAAAGATAAAGAAATGGTGACATTTAAAAGTTACGTGCAATAAAGTGGAGTGATGACGAAGTAGTAAGTCTTGAACACCAGGGGCTAGCTAATTCGACTGATTACGTCTCCTTTCTGTGCTAATTGGAGTCTGCTGGGTTAGTTCATGTTGGTAGGTTGGTACTTGTGCTCCATTTGTATTGAGCTTCATGTAAGCTGTCATGTAAGAAACATTTCATGATCGGTAGAGACAAGGGGTTCTCCCACGAGTTTTGCAGCAGCACTGTAAAACAACAGAGCAGTGTCATTGGTTAGTGACAGAACTTCCCATGGATGGTGGTTGGACCTCCTGCTGTGGTCCTGCTTGAAACCTACTGTGATTACTACTGTTTAGTCATAATCTATTTTAATTCTATTACTACTCTGCTGCAGTGCTACCATTAATATCGAGTCCACTTCTCTCTCTCTCTCTCTCTCTCTCTCTCTCTCTCTCTCTCTCTCTCTCTCTTTATCTCTCTATCTATCTCTATCTCTCTGTCTCTCCTGCTCTCTCTCTTTCTCAACCAAACTGGTCAAGGCAGATGGCCGCCCATCTTGAGCCGGGGTCTGCTCCGAGGTTTCTGCCTTCTAAAAGGTAGTTTTTCCTCGCCACTGTCGCCAAGTGCTTTCTCAAGGGGGAATGTTGGGCTCTCTCTATTTTACAATTTAAATAAAGAGTTTGGTCTAGACCTGCTCTAATCGGAAAGTGTCATGAGATAACTTTTCTTGTGAATTGTCACTATATAAATAAACTGAATTGAATTTCTGAACTAAGTATCTGCAGTTGGAAGGAACATACCATCAATTGACCGTGCACAGAACTTCCTCCCAAGGTTTACGACTGAGTAGTCAGAAAATTGATCAGAAGATTAGACAAGACTTACAAAAAAAAAAAAAACGGTACAGTGGTCACAGAGAACTGACTAACCCAAGGAAACGCATGTTGAAGCTCATTTGAAGTTTGCTGCACAACATTCACAAGAGCATTACTGAGAGATTGTAGTGTGGCCAGGCACAACAAAAATTAAACTTTAAGAAATCAGTATGACATGGAGGAGAAATGTCTGCTTATATCCCTAAAAATACAGTGCTTGGAGTGAAGTTTGGAGGTGGGAGCATTATGGTATGGAATTGAGTCTTTTCTTAATGTTCCAGCAGAATCCAAATTACTTACAGGAAGATTATTCAAGCCATATACCACTAAATAGTTGAGAAGAGTCTGTTAGCATCTACCAGGAAAAAAACGATGAGATACAGGTGGAACTTCCGGCAGCACGGTGAAACCAAACATACTGCAAAGGAGACAAGTGTAACCCTGCCAGTGTTGGTAGTGATAACATCATCCCACACCTCAGACTCTAACCTTATCCTGCTGCTTCAAGGACTGAAATTGATTTTAAAGGCCAAACACTCAAGAAAAAAATAACTTCACTGAAGGAATATTTAATGATTACATGGAGATTTTCTCAAGGCTCTCTCTCTCTCTCTCTCTCTCTCTCTCTCTCTCTCTCTCTCTCTCTCTCTCTCTCTCTCTCTCTCTCTCTTTCTCTTTCTCTCTCTGGCTCCACTCATTGGCCTGGTTCTCACATAGTGTCATACCGTGCTTCATTACTACGGTGATGAGTGGTGCCTTGTTTTCACCAGACCTAGACCCTGGCATGCAGGCTGGACTCCCTAGTGACTTGTTTCATCACCTCAGAGACTCTTTTTTCCTCCTGCTCTCAGTCTGCTTTCAGAGCTGTTTGGCGAAGTTGAGGGGACCTGTAATATGACTCTTAGAAAGGAGTGACCTCTATCTATAGCCACTTTACCATACAAGCCAGAGAGCCACAGAGATGGACGCCTGCATTATATCTTGTCCCTGCAGAGGAACCCTCATGCTGTCAGAGTACTTACTGGCTTCTTGGTCACCCTACTGATGATGGCATGTTTTTTTAACATCCCGTAATACATCATCATGTACATTTTGAAAATCTGATGGGAGAAACTTACTGGCATGCAAATAATGACCTATTTCTTTCTCAGAAGCAATCTAGGAAGTCACTCATTGTTATAAAGCTGCAAAAGTGACACAAAGCATAATGTTTCACATCCTGCTCCCATCAGCACCATTTTTACCTGTCTTTTATAAAGTAGAATTAGTTGCCTAAATTTAACCAAACCTTAACCATGGACATGGCAGATCAGTTATTTCTTTGGTGGTCATGTTGCGTTTTTCTGTAAGGCACTGACAGACAACCTTTTGACATTTAGTTGTGAGGACATGTTGGCTATGTTATGTACCAATGGGATAATTGTTCTTTTTATCTAATCAGTTTAATAATTATTGCGATACAATTAGCGCACCACTTCTAAGGACATTTCACTTGTCATATAACATGTTTCAAGCTTTCTGCATGTCGGTTAACACTGTTCACGTTGTATGTGTTGTAGATATGCAGGAAATGATGACTGCCATCATGTGACATTAGTTGTCTTACATGACCTACGCTCACAGATTGATTAAGTATAGGCATAAAATGTAGTTGGTTAGGTTTAGGAGAAAAGAGTTAAAATTACTTATGTACTTTACATAACTCACTTTAACATGAGTTAAAATAAATCATTCTTGACTGACCCTTTTGGCTGAAAGTCCTATACTTTTCTGACCCATCCATCACCCCAACCTCCTCTGTATGCGGTCCTTCTACCTCTTTATACTATGTTATGTGGTGCTTTTTTGTTTATGACATTCAGGCATTCAAACACAATGTCTTAAGCCACTTAATGTATGTTTTTTTTCCACACCATTTGGTTGGTCCAGGCTGGTCTGTGAAGACATATAGAACTATCTGCTGCCGTACCACCAGAATACATAGCAGCTTCTTTCCCCAGACCAGGAGACTCCTCAACTCATTCTCTGTTCTCGCTCATAAAAAAATGTGTATTTGTAATATACTTAAAGTCTATATTGTACATGTTCTGTGCTGGCTTTCTTTTCATTTTTTAAATTATCATAACTAAGCCTGTTTTTATTTATGTTTTGCACAGCATTAAAAGTGCAAGAAGAGTATTTTCATGACTCTTCTGATTGCCCCCCTTGCACACACATACTCAAGAACACTGAAGCAACAGTTTTCATCAGATGGATGGGGATTTTTTTTAGACATGGTGATTATTAAAGCTTTGCATCTGTGAGCAGTTTGGCATCAAGCATGAAAAGAAGAACTAGTTTCTTCAGATTGAAATCAAGCACATTTCAGAGAGGAAAAGCCAGCCTCTGAAGTTGAAAAGAGTAGAGTGGCAAAGTGCAGAAAGAAGGAAAAGGGAAAAAAGAGTGAGACAGAGGACCTGTAGCAGACAGAGTAGGCAGTATAAGGTCAAACACATCTCTACAAATGGCTGGTGATTGTGTACTGCTGCACATACGGATAAACACACATTACCTCAGCTGAAAGATTCGCACTGTGCTAACTAAATAAAAATAAACTAAAACTAAAAATAAATAAATAACTAACTGGCTGGTTTATTGAAAATGATGCCTATGTTTCCAGCTGACAAATGAGAATCTTTTAATAAATGAGAATAAACTGAAGTGGTAATTCACAACATCGGCAGTCTTTTTGATAATACACAAAAGATATTCGACCAGGATTTCTCTCATTTGCCAGGGACACTGAAATCTTCTAATGGCACCAATGTTTTCTTTAAACACAAACTATGCTCACCTGTAGGTGGCTCTTCTAATGGGCACAGTGATACAGGTTTGTTTAGGTTTGTTTGTTTGTTTGGTTTGGTTTTGTGTTCATTTTGTTTTTTTTACATTTCACACAGCCTCCCAACATGTAGAGTTGAACAAGAGTTGAACAGCTGCACACACTTCAAAAAATATCACAAAGGTAGGATGTATTAGAGTACTGCTTGCTGATTGCATTATAATATATGGGTTTTATTTTTATTTTTCTGTTTGAAGCATGATTTCGAGTAAGTCTGTCTTTGTCTGGTGCACTGTGTATTCTGGGATTCCAGGTGAAATAAAAGGTCCAGGTGTAATGCTGCTGCTATGTTTAGATCCAGGTCAGACAGCTCTGGACAGAGACTGCAAAGGAGGACAGAGGCTAGCCTGTCTGTTGGTTACTTAGCTCATGGGGTGACTTCCTGATTGGTTGGGCAAATGGCTCAATGTCTAGTTGGACAACTAGATTATTTCCCTTCTGTTTGGTGTGTTGTCTTGTTGGCTGGCAAAGTGACTTAATGACCTGTTACATGTTTCTTAGCTAATTGACTGGCTCCAACAGTGGCTGACTGGCTGCCTGACTGACAAACTTGGTCGGCGGAATCATTGACTGGTTAGGTGACGGTTGGCGTGTCATTTGACCAATGGCAGTCTGAACCCTTTGTGACATGGCAAGCAGCCTGACCTGCTGTGTGTCACGCTCAGAATGAGGTCAGCACTGCTCAGTCCCTTGGCACGAGACTGTGACATCACAGCTCCCACACTCTGAAAGGATTACATCCCCCCTCCCCCATCAGAACTGGGTCAGGCGGCAACTACTCAGAGGCTGTTAAACAATAAAAAACTGTTTTATTGCTAATTTGTGATATGCCAATTTTTTGTTAGTCCAAAGCTGGTCTTTCTACCTCTCTTCCTAAACTCTGCTGTCATTGTGATGATGAGAAACTGAAGACTGTCAGTCCTTGAAGCTGAAAAATACTACACTGATCAGCCATAACGTTAAATCTACCTGCTTAATATTTTGGTCCCACTTGTGCTGCCAAAACAGCTCTGGCCTGTCAGGGGAAGGGACACAAGACTTCGGGGGGATATTTTATGGTCACAGCTTTGGGATGCTGGATCCTTTGGGTCCTGTGCATTGAGGGTGGATTCCAACGCATCCTCAATCAGGTTGGGATCTGTGGAGTCTGCAGCCCGTTGTGATCCTTGAGACATTCCTGAGCTGTTTTGGAAATGTGGCGGAGTGCATTGTCCAGCTTGGGGAAGACTGCTGCTCACAGGAAGAGATGTAGCCATGCTGGGGGCGGGTGTATTTGGTCTGCAGTATTTAGGTGGGTGGTGTGGGTGTCAAAGAACATCCACCCAGGGTTTTCCTGGTAAACAGATGAGTAATACTATTCATTTCACCTGTCATTGTTGTTAATGTTATGGCTGATTGGTGTATATTAAAATACTTTTACATATATCAGCTGTTGCTTGAGCATCAATATCTTTTTTATAATCTATGCCTTTGTTTGAATTTGCATAAACAAAGGAATACCTTTAGAAATTAAAGTGGTTTTACGCATCTTCATGGAATGTAGGGAGAGCATGTATCCATGACAGGGACATGGCACTGAGTGACTGGGATTAGCTGTCTTCTGTCCTGTTTCCTGTTGCTGCTATAACGTGATTAGTCGGGAATTTACTTAGCTGTGTCTCTGTGTCTGTGTTTGTTAGTAATGTCACATCAGCCCTATATCTGCCACATCTTTACACAAATATAAACACAGACATCTCTTCAGGAATGGCCCAGTGACCCCTGGGTCGGCCAAGAGGCTTCTGTGATGTTCAGTAAAGCCTATAATGCAGACAGACGGTCTAATCACTGTGGATGTTGTGTCCTCTGTGGAAAGCCAACATGTGTTCTTATATTTGCGCTACAAGCATATAAAGTCACACCGACTGCAATCAGTTTAGTTGTTTTTTTTTTTTTTTAAAAATATCAGTGAAATAAAAAACAAATATATTGTTATGGAAAGACATATCTGTTATTAATATGTTTGGATTTAAAGGATAAGGCTGGCAATATTCTGTATTCATGTTACTCACAGGAAATACTATGACCAAAAGCAACAATGTTTGCCTCTCAGTACTTTGTAAATAGATTTGATCATATTTACATCTCCTTGACTAAAATGTGCCAAGTCAGGCACTGATGTTGGACCAAAAGGCCTGGCTCACAATCTCCATTCTAGTTCATCCCAGAGGTGTTGGATGGGCTTAAGGTCAGGGCTCTGTGTGGGCCAGTCAAGTTCTTCCACACCAAACCCATCCAGCCATGTCTTTATGGAGCTTTGCTTTGTGCACTGGGACACAGTCATGCTGGAATGGAAAAGGGCCTTCAACAAACTGTTGCCACGAAGTTGGAAGCATAGCATTGTCCAAAATGTCTTGGTCAGCATTAAGATTTCCTTTCACTGGAAGTGAGGGGCCTAGCCCAAGCCCTGAAAACAGCCATATACCACACCAGAATTCAATAATAAAGAGGTGTGTCCCAGTACTTTTGTCTATATAGTATAGCTTGCTGTGTGCATTAGCATGTTTTGTCTGGCAGTGTCTCTTTACATTGATTTCCTTTTACATAGCAAGAGTCTCTTGGTCAATTAGGCAATCAAAATTGTTTTGGTTCTCAGTGAAAATTTATTGCAATTTCCTTATCTCCCAGAAGTGACAGTCCCAACTGTCACCTTTCCTCTTTATATCTACAGTCAACATGATGGAAATTAGCTGGGAGGAGTCACAGCATGAGTCACATAACCAGACAGAGCTACAGAGTGGTGCTGCCACCGTGATACCAAAAGAGAAATTGCATTTTCAACCTGTATGATTTATTAATTTTGTTTGACAGTGCTGGCTGGCGACACAAATAATACATAATACAGAATGGGCCATATAAGATCTCACCTCGTGCCGTGATTGGCCCCCGGGCCGGACTTGAAGTGCCGCAGCCGCAGTGGAAGAAGTTTGAAGTCCTCCACTATGACATATTATTGTTCACATTAATAGTTACAGCGCCCCACACAGATTACATCCAGCATTGCTCTGTGTGTTTCATGAGCCGTGACTCCACCATGATAGCTTTCAAGCAGAGTAAGGCCACGAATCAGAAGAGGCAAAGTATTTTTGGCTCTGTGTGGCTTTCAGTATTGAAGGAGGTTTTGTGTAGGTCCCTCGGCAGGATATCTGCTTTGTTGAAGTTTTTTAGCCAATGGTTGATTTGATATTGATATAGATGTTTGCAGTTGTTTTTCTTCTTTTACTCATAACTAGGACAGTAATTATGCAATTGGAATATAAACTTGAGACCAAATCCTGGCCAAATATGTCTTCATTTCTTTAATACTGTTTTATAGCTTGTCCCTTGCTTGGTCTTGGTGCCAAAGCCAGTAACTTTCGCTGCTGTGTCAGTTTTGAGTCTGCAGATAAGTGCTAAAATGGAAATAAGATCATTTTTGAATTGGTGATGGTTGGTGATTGATGATTGGTGATGAACAGGTTTGTTTCAGTCATTGTCCCTTGCTGACTTGCTTGCTTGCTTTGCATATTTACATCAGTTGCTTTAAGTTGTAATGTAGTGTGGTTTGTATTTCCTGTTTTTAGCCATGCTAGTGGGATGGGTCTGAGAATTTTGTCTATTAAAAAAGGGGGGCCTGAGATGATATTTTCACATTTCTTGCTCTGTCTTTCTTCTTCTATCTGACCACCAGCCTAAGATTTATTTTACTATGATGTATGACAAGGAAAAGCATGAAATCCTCACATGGAGAGTCAAAATATTTTGTGTGTGTGTGCATTAACTGTTTATTCATTGTTTCTGCTCTACATTAGTTGTTGTGCCGAAGTACAAACTCACAGAACCGCTGCACTTTTGGATGAGCTGGGTCAAACCAAGCCACCCTCATTTGCTTTTCTATTAGCAGTTTAAACATGGTGAATTGTACTGAGCTGTGCCCAAGATGGATCATCCCTAGAGGGGGATCAAAGCGCGCCCAACCCGCCTCCAAGCGGGTTTCAGCAACTTCTTGCCAATCGCGACACAACCCCTCTTTTCCTTCTCAAATAAGCATGTGTTCCGACTCAACTCATGTCTGCAGGAGACCAGTGGGAAAGATGTTTTTCAAAGTTGCTGTGTGTTCAGCTCTCAGTTCTTTTGCGGTTTGTCACTGTGTAGTTTGTATTCTGCATCCCTATTTGTATTTTTAGATATCTGCTTTATTTTACTGTTTTCCTTATGTTCACATTCAGCTTTAAGAGTCATGATAAGTTGCTGCTGGTGAAAATCCTTTAAATCACAAAATAACTGGGTACTTTTATTTTGAAGAAGCTGTAGGGAATGGAATGGGTTTTTTTATTCCATGCAGCCACTCCATTGACCGCTAAAACAGCCACGGATATGCCTGCTGCTTTTTTTTCAAATGTTATTGACTCAAGCGTGTGATCATTTGAAGACACACTATCAAGTGGAAAACCCTATTGGAATGGAGATGCAAATCCCTGCCACACTGGGCTGATGTGTCATGTCAGACTGAGTCATGCCGAGCCAGTACATGTGTATGGAAATGTGCCATCCCATGTCTGTAGACTCATAGTCTTCTTTTGGTTTCAAATGTTTTTAACTAAGTTCTCACATTATATCTTTTGTTTACAAAAAGAAATTGTGTAAACATTTTTATTTTAGGGCTGGGACTGCGTTAACACGTTAATGCGTTAGGGCCAGGCAAGTCAATAATTAACGCGATAATTAATCAACACCGATTATCAACAATTATTATTTTTTTATTTTAGCGCATAATAACAAATTTAACAAATTTATACCTTCAGGTATGAAATATCTAGGCATTCAGCTAAATTCAACTCTGGATGAAATAATGCTCTCCAATATGGAATCACTCCTCCAGAAAATAAAAATGAGTTGATGTTGAAAAATGGATGGAAATGATGTCAGAAGCTGCATCATATGAACGCATGTTGGCAAGAATTAACAACAAAGAGGAACATTATAGGAAGGTATTTTTTTGTAGGCAGGGCATAGGGAAAAACTGTAGACATGGTGCTGATCTGATGAATGTATATTTTGGTTTTAAAAGTGGAAAAAAAAAATAAATTGTCGATGTACAGGAGGCCTTTGTATATATGGTTATATGCTGGATATACTGTCTGTTATTGGTGTCAATGTTAGTTTTCAAGTTTGATTGTTTATTTGTGGATGAATAAATAAAAACTTTAATCACAAAAGAAAAAAGAATAGTTATAATAATAAAAACAACTACGCGATAAAATAAATGTCGGTGTTAACTAATTATCTTGTCAGTCCCAGCCCTATTTCATTTGTAAAAATATTTTAGAATAGTTTTATTTGACTTATCTGCATCTGTATGTGCTATCATTGTGATGCTGTGACAATGTGAATTTCCCCACTGCAGGACTAATAAAGGACCATCTTATCTTATGGATTTTTCTTTTTTTTTTTAATGAATGTAAACTGGCATGAAGCTGATATGTGGACAATCACGACATTGTGTCATTAGTATCAATAACAGGATTTTGACTTGTCTTTTTAAAGGTTTGCTAAAATTGAGATCAGTGCATCCAAGCCCATCATTCCCTTCAGGGAAACAGTGGTACGTCCTCCTAAAGTGGACATGGTGAACGAAGACCTGGGCAAGCAACAGAAAGTCGCCATCATTCACCAGGTGAGTCAGCCCGACAGTGAGTAAACTGTAGTCCGTGCCATTATATAACCAGTTTGTGAAAGCTTAGATGCTGCCTCTTCGTGAATGTGTTGTGTCCTAAGTTTTTCCTGGGAAATGGAACACAATAGATGACTTGTCTCATAGCTGTATGTTGGACATGTTTTACATTACCACGTTTGAGTAATTTGGAGATTTAGGTAGTCAAATTGAGCAGTGAAGCAAGGGGTAGATTTGTTGGATGTACTGATAAACTGACAAACACAGCCCTTAACATGTCGATATGTCTGTTTTTCTGTGCTGCAAGACGAAAGAAGAGGCCTCTCAGGGCCGATTGTCTGATACTCTACAAGTGGACGCGAGTGGTCTGGTCACCCTTACCACTCCCAACAGGCTGGCCACTGTGAGTGTCCGGGCAGTCCCCCTCCCACAAGGTGAGATAAGCAGCAAGCGTGCCAAAGATATCAGTATCTTTCAGACAAACTAGGCTGTACGTCGTGTCATCCGGGTCTGAGGCTGAACATGTCCGTAGCTGTTGTATTAGCTAATTGATCTTAAAGGTGCTGTGAGCTGATCTAAAAACATGCTGAGGCCTGAAGGATTCAGAAGCAAAGATAGGAGGGTAGGAATCAGAAACTGATTTCTCTAAACGTGTTTGGGATCTTGTGTCCCTCAAGAACAGATTGTGCTGAGTTAAGGAAGCAGAAAATAGGTTTAAGAGGAAAAAAAAAGGAAAATCCTCCAATTAGTCTCAGTGGGAACAGACAGTTTTTTCTCTTCCTTCTGAATCAAACATGCAATGCGCGTGTGTTTAAAGATCACAACGTGCTAGATGTCGTTTGTAAAAGCAAATTTTCTTAAACACTGAAACTGCAGAGCTATGAAGTGTCTCATACCTTAATGCCACTGTTCCATGAAACCATGTCAATGTTGTTTTTGTTATCAGAAGTGACTCATCTATTGGAGAGCAGCACAGAGCTGATTCGGACTCTGGAGCAGCTAAACATGTCTCTGAGGGAGGGGAAGAGTCTGGACGTCAGCCCTAGGACCCTGGAGGCCATAGCTGGACTCAAGGCCCAACTGGAGAGCCTGCTGCAAGGGAGGAAGTGGAGGAATGCTGTGGAACGTATCTGGTCATTTGGGCCTCGCAGGTCTGAGACTCTTTCAGGACTGATTACAGTAGTGACTATAGTGACATAAACATGGTTCACATAGACCTTAATATTCTATTGACAGTGAGAAGAATCGAAAACACAGTAGACTAAACATTGTCCTAGAGGATGTGGTCTTTATTTACCACTACAGCGGAACCAGAAAACAGACTTTTGTTTGAGGCAGGCCTTTACTCTTGTTTAATCAGATTTTAGTTGGAAGGCTTATTGTTTTCTATTCTACTTTTGTTTTAATTTACATTTGTTGCTTGTAATGCAAACTCAGTTTATAAGTGACAGTTTTTATTTATGTTTTCCGGAATCTGGTTTATATGCCGTATTTGGAAAATACTTCAGAATAATGCTGTACTGCACACGAAGGGCTTGTGTGACACAAATAATTTGTACAGCTTCACCATATTACTGTTTTTCATGTTTTTCATTTTCAGGTATGGTCCCAACATCCTGCTGAACAATGTGGAGGACTACCAGCGGCCGTCAGTGTGGCAATGTCTGGCCATAGCAGCCGAGGCTGGAGCTCAGGCTGCTGTTATACGAGACTTTGATAACAGCATCATCAGCGGCTTCCAGCTAGCAACTCTCTCAGGGCCCATGTGCGAGGAGCCCCTCATGGGAGTTTGTTTTTCCATTGAGAGGTGGGACATCCAGTCTTCAGCCTTGCCACAACATCAGGACTCCTTGGAGGAGGACTCTGTATCCCAAGAGAATGTAGCAGACAGCAAAGTGGAAAGAAGTATCAAGACATCGGCACAGGGGGAGGGCACAGCAGCAGAGCCAAGCCAGGCCAGACGAAGATTAGACGCTGCCTCTGCAGACTGTTATGGGCCAGTCTCCGGCCAGCTGATTGCTGCCATGAAGGAAGCCTGCCGCCACGCCTTCCAGGCTCAGCCCCAGAGACTCATGGCTGCCATGTATACATGTGAGATTATGGCCACTGCTGAAGTGCTAGGTAAGAGAGCATTGCTGACAAACTTCTGCCACACACAGAAAACATTTTATTTTACTGGGAACAAAGATAGAGAAGTGGCGACCACTGTCAACACCCCTTATGGCAGGTGTCTGATTAAAATCTTGTGGACACATTATGTAAAAACAAATTAACACAACAGTAACACTCCTTAGACTTCATGCCAAATCAACAGAAGTGGGTTCCATGAATGAATGAATTACACCAAGGTTAGTGTTAAATGGCTGGATTTGTTTGGATCTGAATGTAAAGCTGGTATTTTGTGGTATTTTGTCCTGTTAGGAGAATGAGTAATATTCAAGAAAGTTCTGAACCTGCTGAGGTGATGCTCCATGGGCTCTCCTCACTTTCCTTTGCAGAAGAAGAGCTGCCATACAGATTGCGTGGGAGGCAAAGTGAAGAGCTGGGTGTTTTTTTCCTTAAGGCATAATATGCAGAATATTTTAGTTGCTGTTTGTAAACACACATTAAAAGTTCACCACTCCTTCGCAGCTCAACAGTCAAGAGTGAGCGCAGAGGTGGTCAAGTGAGCCACAGAGCGAATGAAGAGGGAGAGTGGCCATTAGCACGAACAAAGCAGTGAATCGGAGGAATAAAATGTTATCTTCTGATTATTTCACAGATATTATGTTTTAAACACAACAATACGTAAACTCACCCAGATCTCTGAACAGCTCACTGGATTTTGTGATGACACAGCTGAACTGAAGGTGTGTCTCCGTGCAGCTTACACAGACAGACCTGCAGCTCTGTCAGACAGACAGAGCAGGCAGAGGAGAGAGACCATGGAGAGACAGAGACAGCTGTAACCTGGGTGCAATGATTTTATGGAGTCCCAGCCTTGCTTTGTTATTGTCTGGAGGCTACACAGTGCTGAACAATGGCTGACACCCACAAATGACCCAACACAGCAAAGTACTAAGAAAATAAGAAAATACAGGCAGAGGGCAGTCGGCAGATACAGACAACAACACACACTTCTAGGGGATTGAATCTGTTTATTTTTTTTTTTTTTTTTAGGAAATTACTGCATACTCTGTCCTTAAGAATGTGGTCACATTACACATGTCATTTCCACCTGATTGAGATCTGATCAGATTGTGGACCAGACCACCTCTACATGTGGTACAGACAGTGGTGGGAATTAATTAAGTGCATTTACTCAAGTACTATACTTAAGTACAATTTTGAGGTACTTGTACCTTGAGATCAATAGGCAAAACTGCAGAGCTCAGTATGGACTAATGCTCCACTACAGTCCCTAAACTACTGTCCTCTGAAAGTAATTAGGATGAAAATGAGGCTTGAAATGCCATTTAACATGTTGGTAAACAATATCTCCAGGCTTGTTAGTAGCCACAGCAGCTGGTTACCCAAAGAACTGCTTTGTCAGCTGAGTAAGAGCCGGTCCATTAAGTGGGGCATTAACTAGAAAAAAATTCTAAATTTTAGCTTCACCTGGCTGCTTAAGAAGCACCACTGCCTCAGCTGACGATGATTCTTACCTGTGTCCAGTTAGATGAGCTACTTTACTGGGCTGTGTAGATTATTCCATTAGTTTGGGTTCAGTGGAAAATCCAATTTCAAATGGTCTATTCAATTATGATCTTTAAGATTTAAATCATGTCTGTGTAAGTAACTAAACTACAGCTCATTTTTATCTCTGTCATGATATAGGAAGCTCTTGGGAATGAGTTTTAATTTTAAAAAACCCTCAGGTGTCACCACTAATGCTGCATATAATCAGTATCAATACATTTCTAGTTACTCACACTGTAGACTACTGAGTGCACTGATTTACTATACCTGATACTGATTGTACCATTTGATTTTAATTTTTTTTTTTTTTTAATTTAAGTTACTTTATTAATCCCAAGCTGGGAAATTACTTCTCTGCTTCTCTTTAACCCATCACTGATTGAAACACACACATGCAACATGCAGTGAAACACACACAGGAGCAGTGGGCTGCATCAAGCGCCCGGGGAGCATATATTGCGGGTTAAGTGCCTTGCTCAAGGGCACATCAGCCGGCTAATGGGGGGTGGGGACATTATCACTCCACCACACTCAGATTTTTCCTGCCCGTCCGGTGGGGGAATTGAACCAGCGACCTTCCGATCACAATCCGCTTCTCCAACCTCTAGGCCACGGCTACCCCCAAATTGCAGATGTGCAATTAGACATTTGTCCAACTCAGCCAGTATCTGGGTCGATAGAATTCATCAATAGGTCCTTTCGGTCACATCTGACTAGTTTCATTAGTAGAATAATGCAGTAGTGTACTGTCTTGCTACAGAGAGTGCTTTTAGTGTTGTTATGTTACAACAGACGTCCGCAGAGGTCCGTCTCTGTATTCATGCTCTTTTGTAGTGCATGGTTACACTTCCACACATTACGCAGGAGTATCAACTCATCAGGAGCAATAACCATTCACACAAAAATTCACACAAGTTGTGGTTGCCCAGATTGACCGAGGACACTTGTCCTCAGCATGCAGACTTCAGAGGCTAGGGATTGAACTACCAATCCTCCGACCTGTGGACACCCCTCTCTACTTCCTGGCCCATACAGTAGCTGAAGTAAAACATAACTCCGAGGCTGAGGTAATCAACTGGAAAAACTCCAAAACAAAACCTTTTAGTAATTTACACACCAATATATCTAAATATAAGGTCCAGGTTTTAAAACACTGAAATTCCCTTCTCGGTATTCACATGCCATATTTATCAGAAGAGCTTTTGCTCTTTGTAATCATTCCTCCTGTTTATACTGCCTCTGACTACTAATGCGACTTCACTGGAAGATATAGGGTATAAAATCCGTTCTAAAGTTCAGGAGCCTACAGAAAAGCTGCAGTGACTCATAATATAAAATATAATTCAAACTAGAGGTACACAGAGAAGTCAACAGAGCCGATGTACAGACCAGTAAAAAAATTGTTATACTGAGAAGCAATGTCACCACCATTACATGGTTTGTCCACCAAAGAGCACTGACAAGTTGATTTCTTAGCTCCCAATTTTTAATGTTTCAAAAAGGTACTATCAGCCGTTACATCACTATTGAATCAATATTGGTGGGGCTATAGTTTGAACCTTTATCTACAGTTTGTTAAAATGTCCTCACTGTATGTACTGGCTGTATGCTGACCTGTGTCTTTTCCTGTTCCAGGCCGAGTATATGGTGTACTGGGGAAGCGAGAGGGTCGCGTCCTTCATGAAGAGATGAAGGAAGGGACAGACATGTTCATTATAAAGGCTGTTCTGCCTGTGGCTGAGAGCTTCGGATTTGCTGACGAGATCCGCAAGAGGACCAGTGGATTGGCCAGTCCACAACTGGTCTTCAGCCACTGGGAGGTGATTACACACACACATGCATACATACATACATATTTCATATATATACTAAGTGTGTTATGTGTGCGGAGTGTAGTGTATGTACTGTATTTTCGGTAGTTAATTTAAAGCTGTGTCAACACAACCATAAAGATAAAGACCTGGTTCCTGCCGTATAATGTGCATGCCAGTTAAGCATATGCACATTTGGACTGCTTTAAATTAAACAATATAATAATACTATGCAGGTGCAAGTGTGTTAATGTCTGAGCAGTTGTAGTTTGTAGAAACGTACGTAGTAAAGTGCTGAGAAAGGGCAGTAGCTACATTCTAAGTAACCATGGGTGGCTTATTCAGTGCAAATGACTGAATTTATCACAACACAGTGGAGAGAGAACTTGAGCAGCATGGCACTCAGATGAAGATTTGATTAAGTACTGGTATGCAGTGTAAAATTCAGAAGAGAAAGCTTCCAGCCATTTTAAGAATGAACTGAAAAGAATTACTTACTGGAAAAAGCACAAGAGTGATATTAACTATCAAGCAGAACACGGCTAGCTGGAGGTGGAAGAAATAAAATTAGCTCCCAAGATACAGAAAAGGCTTTCAGACTAGAATCACAAGTTCTCGATGCACAACAAATATAATCGAGTATCACTTCATTTTAGTAATATCAGACTGCAATACAGTAAAATAAATGTACCAGATCTGGTTCAGATTTGATTTTTAATTCTAATTCACTTTACTATGTTGTCACTTTTTGAGAAAATATGGTCTGTTTCTTTTTTGAAGGTTTAAAATAAAGCAACAGGCCCAGGAAGTCCAGCTTGTTAAAAGGCATGAAACAGGAAGTGGTTCATATTTAAATCTGGTCATATTTTGATGCAAAACTTCCAGTTTCCTTAAGCAGTTACTAGTGATTTATTGTATTCTCATTTTTATATGTTCAGAGGTACCTTATATAGAAACCTGACCATTACACCAAGAGGTACTTCGGTGACATTGCGTTCTAAGTGCATGGACATTGATGTTTAGTTGGTCCCCCCCTTTGTGGTTGTGACTGCTTCTACTCTTCTGAGAAGGCTTTCCACAGGATTGTGGAGTGTTTCTGATGGAGTTTTTGCCCATTCATGCTGTGGAGCGTTTGTGGGTTTGGGGACTGGTGTTGGACATGGGGTCCTAGCTTGCAACCTCCTTTCTGGTTTGTCCCGATGGTGTCCAGTGTGGTTGAGGTTGGGGCCCTGCACGGGCCAGTTGGGTTTTTCCGTACCAGACTCATCCAGCTATGTCTTTGTTGACCTTGCTTTGTCCACTGGAGCGCAGTTGTGCTGGGGTGTAGGGGGCCCTTCCCCAGGCTGTTACCATGGGGTTGGAGGCATAGCATTGTCCAAAACATTTTGGTATGCTGAAGCATCAATATTTCCCTTCACTCAAAGTACAGGGCCTAGCCTAACCACTGAAAAACAGCTCACCCCACACCTAAATTCAGTAATAGAAAGGTGTGTCTATATACTTTTGTCTATATAGTATATCTTTGGTTTCTTTCTGCCCTTTCAGTGATCCATCTGGTTGTCATTGTATAGCATTTTGTTGTTACAACTATACATGGTATTATTTTTGAAAGCATCTTCCCTATAAAGCATTTTTTCACAAGTACCTAAAATCAACAAATTGTGAAATACACAATACTTTCTGAAGCCATTGTACACACTCACCGCTGGAGTGGGACTGAACTCGTTATGTGGGCCTATGGGTCAGTGAGGCTGTCTGGTTAATGAGACGAGTCCCTTGAGGGAATTGGGATCAAAGCTGCAATAGACAACGTGCCTTAGACCGTTATACTTGCCGCTTGGCTGGCTGGAGCCGCAGTGTGCGCACACACACACAGCCATCTCAGCGTCCTGCTGTCCATATGGACAGGGTCAGTTGGGGTAATGGGTCAAGTTGTCTATAACACGAGAGGCGATCGTCCCCTGTTATACAGCTATGTGTAAGCATATATTGTCACTGTGATTTAAATGTCTTAAATATTTTTTATTTTCATAAAATTTTCATATGTGATGACTTAGAGTTTCTCATTGTTTCAATTGTATTTCTGAAGTTGTTAGTATTAGTATTAGTCATGGGTTGCAAACAGGTTGTTAGCACTTTCTGTAATGCTAATATACATATAATGTATAATAACATAATGTATATACATATACATACATCTGTACAACCGCTGTAGTGGTCAGCAGTTTGTTTACCTAGGCAGTACAGTCATTTTGATGATGTCACGGTGTATTCCATGGCAAACGGCTAGCTGCTAGTGTTAGTTAGAACTAGTACAGTAACACTACATATTGCAGTGTAATGTTTTGTTTCTTCCTTGCTTCCTGTACCTGAATATTGCTAAGTGCTCTTAGGTGATTTTACAACATAATTTTTCATTTTCTTTTATTTAATTTAAATTTGTATTTAACCTGCTGGTACAGTTGTTTTTAAGTTAAACGTATTTTCAGTTTTCTTTTAAGAATAGGCCAGATTTTAATTGATTTAATTGGTAAAATTGGCAAAGTTTTCTTCTGGGAGGCTTACACCTTTGTAGGCCTGTTGCCAAGGAGGGTCAAAGGATACAGATGACCCCAGCCCATGCAAAGGCCTGTGGTCAAGTACAACAAATTACATGCTAACCTATTTCTTTATCTATTACATGATAAATAACCTGCTATTTTGAAAATAGTGCAGTATAAACACTTGTCAGTCAAATGTGCAGAACATGTGTTGCTAACGTAAAGCAAAAGAAGCTAAGTCAAAATCCCTCACCCAAAGCCGGGAGCCCAATGACCAAGAAACACCAGGTATGACAGGCAAAGCTGAAAGCGGTAAAGGTGAGGAGTTAGTGACTTTAGCTTGATGGTATTTTAAATGTGTAGCTATAAGGCCAGTTGCACATACCAGTTGTACACGGTTTTCAGTGTTATATATATATACATGTATAATAAAACTACATTTAGCTGCCATACAACCTGTAGAGCACCTACAGACCCTTTGCATGTGTACCATGGCCATCTTGTCATCATTCTATTCATTTTGCAGCACCCGTCACCCCCATCCCACCACGAGCCCATTGCGCATTGTCTTGTACCATTGTATTTGCCTCATTAAAAGTTGTCTGTCTGATTTAATTTCTGCACAGACGCTTCCTCACAAAGAGTTTGTCTCCAACCCCCCCAGTCCCCCAGCCCTCTTAGCTTGAGGACCTGCCTGTTGCTTAGTGCTGATGTCAACATTCCTACTGACAGTGATTTGATATGGCATGGATATTGGATTACCATATGAATGAGCACAGAGGCAGGGAGAGCAGATTTTGTGTTGTTGTGTAACTGGAGGGATAGTGGCTCCTGCTGGGACATTTACATTAGTTTTCCATCAGTATTGAACTTTTGTTCAGCTGCAGACTGAAGAATTGTGTGACTAAGTCTTGGATTGATCAGCCAAACTTGTGTGTGTGTGTGTATATAATATAGAATTTTTGTTGAGGTTTTTTTTGTTTGTTTCTTTGTTTGTTTTTTTTATTATACACCTTGCTTCCAGCCATCAAATATCCTGCTGGTAAAATAAGTTGGCTAAAATAGAAGAGAGAGAGGCCACTGATCCTGAGAGTGTACACTAAGTGGAATGAGGAAGGCCAGTATGAAACAACAAAGATCCAGGAATGCATCAGGAAGATGCCCCCCAGCGATGCACTGCTACTTGAAGACTTCAGAAAGCAGAAACCTGGCAATCATGATGAGAAGGAGGACGACAAACCATCACAGAGGGAAGTGCTCTTGGATGGCATGTACCACCACACATAAAAGAAGTGGCTGAGCCAAGAAATCCTACCAATGTCTAGAGAAGGCTGGATTGAAGGAGAGCACAGAAGCACTAACAGGCACTCAGTACAAGATCAATACAGGCTGGGGTCTACAGCACCAGACAGGACCTCAGGTGCAGGCTGTGCAAAGAAGCCCCTGATACAATTCAGTACCTAACAGCAGAGTGTAAGATGCAGGCAGGACCAGCATACATGGAACGCAATAACCAAGTGGCTGGCGTAGTGTACAGGAACATCTGCACTGAGTATGGGCTGGAAGTCCCAAGATCAGAATGGAAGACACGTCCAAAGGTGGTTGAGAATGACCACGTTAAGATCCTGTGGGACTTCCAGATCCAGACTGGCAAAATGGTGATAGTGAACCAGCAGACATTTTGGTGGTCAACAAACTCTGTTGTTTGTCATTTGTTTGTCAATCCCAAGTGCCAGCAAAGCTCGAAAAACACCAAGGGCTGACAGAGGAGATAGAAAACGTAGAGGAGAGTATGTGGAGAGTAAATGTAACAGTGGTGCCAGTGGTAACCGGGGCACTAGGGCCTGGGAGAGTGGCTCCAGCAGAGTCCAGGTACAACATCGGTGGTCTCTGTCCAGAAGAGCACAGTCTTAGGAACATCTAAGATACTGCACAGAACCTGTCATCTTTCTGCTACACCTGAAACATACATGACAGCAGATTTTCGAAATCTGTGAATTGATACTTACTACAGTGTGACTGTTTTGACTTAGCCAAAATAATGACAGAAGGTAAATGTTTTGGGGTATTTTTTGTTGTTCTTGTTTTTCGTTTTTGTTTTGTTTTGTTATGTTTTGTTTTTTTAGGGGAGGTTGTTTCTTTGTTTGTCTGTTTGCTGATCTGAGACTTAGATCCGTGTGAACAAATTCCATTGAATCCTATCTTTTAAATTCTGATTTAGGCTATTTTCATGTGTAGTCCTAAATCATGAACTGTCAGCAGTGATGGACAAAACCAAACATGAGGATCACAGCAAAGACAGTTAGGAAATAGCAGGTTTTAAATTTAACAGAGAAATGAGAAGATGTTTCAGTCAAAGCCCTTTTTGCCCTCAGCCTGAAAATCTGACTGTCACTACGCTACTGTTAGCATAGCAGGCAATTCAGGAAATGAATACTGCACGACTGTTTTCTTAAATGTGATGATGGACTGTTGTGCCAAGGAGATTTTCTGTGGTTCAGCAGTACCCTTGTTGTTAATGTGGGAGTCATGATGGCAGATCTGTCCACAGTGATGTCAGTGACTAGTTGTTTCCTTGCTTTCTTCAGTTCTATTTTCTTGGCCAGTCATCAGCTTAATGTGTTAGTGTCCTTTTTGTAACAGAGCTCCTGTCAAACTCCACTTTAAAGTGTTAGAAGTAGCAGAGCTAAAGACAGTTCTTCAGCAACTGGTGTTAAGAGTTCCAGAGGTCTCTTTTTGACAGACACGCTACTTTTGTAACTTGTTGGCAGTGCCAGCCATCCACCAACACTATTTCAGTCAGCCAGTCAGTTAAACATGAGGCTGTTGCAGGTTGCACCCCCACCCCCACCCCGAGTGGATCCTATTGTGCTCCAGCATATGTTGCTCACATGCGGTGTGTTTATGTGTGCATGCGTTGGGTGTGTGTTGTCTTCTGTAATCCGCTCATTGTTGTAGTTCCCTCTCGACCATCTGTCCCAGTGTAACCACAGCCAGGTGCAGGACCGTGCTGCTACTCTTCTTAAAGAGTGTGCGTGCATGCGTGCGTGCGTGTGTGGGTCACACATGAGTTGGCGTCACTTAATATAAAGACTCAAGGCACGCAGAGGTTATGGTATGTGTTAGCTGATCAACAGAAAAATAATCGACAGCACTTTAATAAATGATCCATTATTTAAGTGTCACTTGTACTTTTTCCACAGTTTTCTGTTTCCACGTTGACTGTTTACAGTTACACAGCTCTTATTTAGACTTATCTCTTTATTTGTAGGTAGAGTTCAAATCCAAATTATGATTTATTATTTGGTTGATGAGTATTGAGTCTTCTACTGTCACTTCTATCCTTTTCCTCTCTGACCCAGGTGATAGGCAGTGATCCATTCTGGGTTCCCACCACTGAAGAAGAATACCTGCACTTTGGGGAGAAAGCCGACTCCGCCAACCAGGCCCTCAAATACATGAATGCTGTCCGCCGCCGCAAAGGCCTCTACGTAGAGGAGAAGATAGTAGAGCACGCAGAGAAGCAGAGAACTCTCAGCAAGAACAAGTAGGGAAGAGAAGACACAGAAGCAGAAGATACCTCCAGCAGTGACACAGCTGACTATCCATCCAGCCAGGACTGCAGATGCTAACGACTGTGCTCTTACATGTGTGAAGTTACTGCAGATGCTAACGACTGTGCTCTTACATGTGTGAAGTTCACCGTTATTTGCAGAGGGGCAGATGTCATATCCAAATGCAGCAAAGTATCTTCATCACAGCAGCAGTTCCAGTCTGGCTGCTTATTCAACAGGCAGTGACTTTCATATTTTATCAGCTTTCATAAGATACACAATAAGATTCTTGATTAGTTGGCCTGAATGATACACACATACTGAGAATATATTACAAATTCCGTTAACTCTTGAAAATCATGTTGTTTTTAATGCAAATCTGTGTTCATACACACATGACAGCATCACAGACATTATTTATCATTGGTTTACACATTTACACTGTATGACATGACAGCTTATTGTGGTACATACTACAAAAATGAAATAACTCTGATCTTTTCCATATCTCCAGTAATTTTAAGACCACCATGTCAAAATGCAATTTCAAACATGACTTTCCTCAGGTGTTCAGGCCATTGTTGGGAAAGAGGAACCCTGAGATTTTGAGAATAAAGTTTAAGAAAAAAAATAGTACTGTCATGGGAATGATGTAATCTCACAGTAAATAAGTCATAATATTTTGAGATAAGGACTTTGTGTTGTTACTGCTGTGCTGTGCTTTTCTCTGGCCTGAATATGAAAAGTTGATTCAGGCTGGCCTTCACATCAATTCAACAGAGCCATGAAGCCCACTCGGCTTTAATCCTTTTCTGACCAACTGCAGACCTGCCAACCTGTAGACACTTGGTGTAGCAGGTACTCATTTTCACGTGAGAGTATGCCGGTACAATTTGTCCTTCTAATCCATGCAAAAAGCTTTTTTTTTTAATGACCGAGTTCGACCAATCACAGCTCCAGATTTTTTCCCCTGCCTTCACCCAAATATCAAGCGGGTATGGTCTAAACAATACATTCAGGGTACAGTAAATATACATATATACAGATAAGCATTACTGTAGCCAAGCCAACAACTTCATGAGAGGAGCAGGTCATAGTAGGACGACAAAAGAAGTGCATGTGGCACAGAGGTAACATTACCTTGAAAGCACCCTGAAGAGGTGTGTGTGTGTGTGTGTGTGGATGCATATTCATGTAGTTGTGGAGTTCTTAGGACCCACTTTACTTCCGCCTTACTTACGGGGACAAAATGCCAGTCCCCACAATGTGAATAATTAAATATTAGGGTGAAGACTTGCTTTAAGGTTAGGTTTACAAGAGTAATAATGTATTAGAGTTAGGATTAGGCAAGTAATGTTTATTGTTATGGTTAGGAGGTGGTTAAGCCTCCAGGAAATGGATGTAAGTCCATGAAATGTCCCTAAAAGGGATCGAAACACAGCTGTGTGTGTGTGTGCTTTATGTTTTGCATCACAACATCACTTTTTTTCGTCCCTTTGGAATAACTTGTAGAGGATGTTGATGTCATTGCATATTCAATTAACAGCAAATGCAGCGAGGGTAATAGAGAATGAGAACTTCATGGGAATTTCAAACCATGTACCATGTTTGTGTACTGATACTAATACTGTTGCAACAGAATATTTGCTGAAAGATGAGGGGAGGCAGATGGTTTTCATAGCCACTGCGTGCTTCATCAGTGCTCCATTTCTGCACTAATGAAATCAAACATCTCATCGCTGTCTGATGTGTTCATGTGTCACACTGTTGAAAGGCCTGCAGATAGCCTTATCTAATCGTCAGGCCCGTACTGCTTTGCTGCTGTTAGCCCCAGCCCTGTGCGTCCACCGCCTGCTAATGGCTGGAGCTCCTCCTGTGAGACTTCAGCTAATGCAACAGAAGGGACGGGCTCGTCTCGCATCGCAGAGTCAGTTACAGTCATGCATAATTAAAGAGCTCTTTTTTTTCCTGGCAAAATCTGGCAGTTTTGCTTTAGTCAAGTGGCTCAAATGAATTCCACAGCCCCCACCCTTCACCTCCTGCTTTTTTTTTTTTTTTTTTTTGAATTTCATTATGCAGACCCTGAAGACAGCTTTTTCATTTGGAAAATACAAATACAGTGAAAACTGGAAAATGAGAAGTGTTTTAATTATATTGCAGGGGAGGCCACTGCAGTCAGCTCTAGTGCTAGTTTTCACCTCACATTATTCATGTGAGTTTAATTGATGCAACATTTTTTTTATGTTGATTGTCTGTTTATTTACCCCGGACAGCCAGAATACCTTATTGTACATTAGACTTATAACCTTGTTGTTCATGAAATAAAGTACATTCCCCTTCCATTCAGCAGTCACATAAGAGAGAATTAATATTATCCATGCACGCCTCTGCAGAGATTGCAGAGATCCACTTTTTAATCCCAAAATATTAAATAAATGAACACTGTGCTCTCCTTGACTGCAGCTGTTCATTTCTCATAGCAGGGTGTTGATCCCAAACACTGGCATTTGTCCTTCCACTCAGGTGTGTTCATGCATTTAACTGCCCTACAAGCCATATTAGTTGTCTGATAGTCGCATGAAAAGTTCTTCAAAAGACACCAATAAGTGCCCAAAGGCCAGAGGTCAAGGTCAGTGAATTACTTGAGGTGACACATAGCAGACTAATGGGTGGCTGTCACTCAAAGCTGCCATGCTTTTAGTTATCCATAACCTTAAGCTTTAATATGATTTAATTGAGTAAGGTTATAAATGAATGATGCCAACATAACCACATCATCTGCAAAAGTCAGAGATGCAATTCTGAGGTTCCAAATCCAGACACACAGCTCACGCTGGCTGCACTTTGAGATCCTGTTTGTGAATACTTCGAACAGAATATCTCTGTTCAAAAGACCAAGACTGAAACGAAATCAAATTCTGGTACAAAAATAAAGGCTGCAGAGCTAAGCGTCTAGGACATCCTGTCTCAACAGGACACGACATTAGTGGGTTGTGGGGTCAGATCAGCTTACGAGAGAATATCACAGCTTCAGGCTCACGTCAGTAAGTGACAAAGCAGCAGCTGGAGTAAGATATGAATAACTTACAGAAACACTGTGTGCAATAGTACACCTTTCACCTTCACGTTTCCTCTCTTTGTCACTCTCCACCTCTAACTCCACCTCTCTCTCTCTCTCTCTCTCTCTCTCTCTCTGTCTCTGGGTGTGTTTGAGAGCCAGAGACAGAGAGAGGTGGAGTTTATGGTCATAATGAAGGTTTACTTGTTTTGTTGCTCTTCAGTGATGTTCATGGTTTGGAACAGTTCACCTCTATTTAGCCCAGATCCTCCTACTGCTCTGGGCAAGAAGAAAAGAGTTCCACAGCACTTGTCTCTGTTCTTTTCTTGTTCTTCCTCTCTCCCTCCTCCAGTCGTCGCTCTCCCAGTTTAATACCAGTGACTTAACTCTCTAACCTGAGCTACACAACACATAATACAACTGTTTTTACAAGCGGCGTTGTACTCTTAACTTAAACCGACTTTGACACGGAGTAAATAGAAAGTATTTAAGCGCATACAGTATAACATTAAGCTCTGTTTCCTTCTCTTCTCTCAGCCAGACATTTCCTGAAGCAAGTGGTGCTGATCACTGAAAATACGCTCTCCTCCCTCTTTCCTTCCTTACTCTAATCCCTCTTGTCAACTTCTTTCCTCCCTCGCTCTCACACACTCACTCCAACCCCCAGTTTCAGTCTAAAGAAAGATCGGTATCAGTGAGTGTATGAATGTGTGCAGAGAGGTAACATGAGAACACAAAAGACACACTCATGAGGAGTGTGTTGCTGATTGAAGAAGGCCTTGTGTGTCACATTTTACTCCAGGTGTCTTAGCGTGGGTGTTAGGTCGGAGGGTGGAGCTGAGGGACCAGTCCTGGTGGTTACACAGGGGGAAGATGCCCCTGTGTGTGTGTGTGTGTGTGTGTGTGTGTGTGTGTGTGTGTGTGTGTGAAAGAGGGAGAGACAGGAAGGGGGGAGGGTGTTGCCTGAGCAGTGATCTCAGTGATATGAATGAGTGGATTTGGATCATTGGATTTCCTATTACATACAAACACACACTCAGTGGTGAAGTCATGCATGCCAAGGTGTGTGTTCAATAAAGACAATTGTCATCAATATTCTTCACACAGTAGCTGACTGATTTTGTCCATTTGTTGTTGTGTGTGTGTCTGCATGTGGCTGTGCTGACATTCTTCTCTCTGACCGCATGGCTTATTTACCGGCTGAGGAAAGCCAGCGCACGCACACGCTCACACACACACACACACACACTCACAAACACTGCAGTAGAGAGGTGCTGTGCTTCTCCTGAGGCAATCTTAGAGCCATTACACACTAGGTAACCGTGTCTGCGTTGTGGCCCTTTGGCTTGTGTGTTCTTCACTGTTTCTAATCGGCCCTTGTTGGCGGCTTCGCGACCAGGCTTGTTGAGGTGGAGACGGAACCTGTTGTTTGGGAGAGAAGTCACTCTGATTGGCTGTTCCATGTCAGTGCACAAGAAGAGAAACACATTTTGATACACAAATATTTTCACATTCACATAGCCATCTGGAATGAAGCAACTGGGGACCAAGTGGAACCATCTGAGTGGTATGAAAACGCTGCTGGGTTAGCCTTTTTCAAGGACTGCGAGTGCAGCTTATTGGCTCATACACAACAGGCAATTCAACAGTGGGCCTTCGTCACTGCTCGTTCTTTGATGCTGGTTTGGTACGGGGCTTGTCGTTTTACCTTTTGGGTTTGCCAGTAATCTGCAATTTTTTATTTATTTTTTTTTTATTTTAATTTAAATTACTTTATTAATCCCAATCTGGGAAATTACTTCTCTGCATTTAACCCAGCACTGATTGAAACACACACACATGCAACATGCAGTGAAACACACAGGAGCAGTGGGCTGCATCAAGCGCCTGGGGAGCATATATTGGGGGTTTTGCCTTGCTCAAGGGCACATCAGCCGGCTAATGGGGGTGGGGACATTATCACTCCACCACACTCAGATTTTTCCTGCCCGTCCGGTGGGGCAATCGAACCAGCAACCTTCCGATCACAAGCCGCTTCTCCAACCTCTGGAGAAATCTACTGAATTCCATTTAGTGGCTTCAGTTACAGGGTCCTGGTGTAGTTCATATTGGCTCACTGTCATGGCTTACTGGGACATCTGAATAGAACAGAGCTATTGTTAATGACATCAGTGACACCTGTGCTTTTCCTACTGTGAGAAGTCAGAATGTCTGCTGTTAAAAAGGCTCTGCGTTATCTGATCCATGATGTCATCCAGCAGTGGGTAGATGGCTCTCAGACTGAACCTTCTACCATTCTGTCAAGACAACAGCAACACTCCACAGTTGTGAGATGCTATCAGATGCATTAAAATGTCTCTGGTTAAACATGAGGCTTGACAGCAACACTACAGAAAAATAATTTCTAATACTGCTATCTGCTATTTTTTATACTTCTGCTATCATATAATACCGCCATCAATAAAAATACAATATGTATACGAAACAAAAAAACCCCCAAAAAAACACTTTTCTAGAGTAAATTCCAGCCAGCCACAGCTGACATAAAGCAGATTGGTATGTTTGTGGACTGGACCATTTGGGACAGTGGTGTGTCCCCTGTTTCATTGTCTTTAAAATATCTGCTGTCCATACTGTGTACTGCTGTGTAACTCTTTGTTGTAAAGAAGCCGATTTTAAAATTAAAAGTGAGATATGAGATTTATTGTAATACTGCAGGGCCTGTCTCATTGCTACACCTGTTCTCCAGGTTGTGTCCTATATATCTGACTGCTCTGAGGCAAAATACTGCCATAAACAGTCCCGGCAGGATGTAAAGAGTAGAAAAACGTGTGGAAAACAGGTATTAGTACCGGGTGGCACGGTTGTGCAGTGGTTAGCACTGTCGCCTCATAGCAAGAGGGTTCCCAATCCCAATCCCAATCTGGGCCCTTCTATGTGGAGTTTGCATGTTCTCCCTGTGCCTGCGTGGGTTTTCTCCGGGTTCTCCAGCTTCCTCCCACAATACCAAAAACATGCACATTAGGTTAATTGGCTACTCTACATTGCCCCTAGGTGTGAGTGTGTGTGTCTGTTTTTGTGTGTCAGCCCTGTGATTGACTGGCGGCCAAGGTATACCCCACCTCACACACACACACACACACACACACACCCCGCGACCCTGACGGATGAGCAGTATAGAAAATGGATGGATGGAAGGTATTAGTACCTGCTACTGCACAGGCTGCTGTCTGTTCCTCATGTCTCCAGTGAGGTGAGGTAAGGTGAGGTAAGGCGAGGCCCGGCTGGAGGCTGCCGCTCTCTCAAATTAATTGCCTTTGTTTCCTGTGAGCTGAGCTGGGCTATCTCTGCCATTATATCATTCATCTCACTCCCTCCCTGTCTCCCTCTTTCTCCTCTCCAGGAAAAACCACACTTTCTGAAATTTAAAGGTCAGCTAAATAAATTGAGTTTTTTTTTTCTTTTTTTTGTAACTTGGCTGAATTGAAACTTTCCAGTTAAACACAAGCCTTGAAGCAGGAATGAAGAGATGTTTTTTTTAAAAACATGCACCTTTCTCTTGTTTTGAATTTTGTCATTTCCATCAACCTTTTCTGGGGCAATTTAAATATATGTTTGAAAATATATTGATGCAAACACAGCTGTTCTGTCACCTACAGAACTCTGCACTTCTGAAACTGCTGATGCATTTAAAACCATCTTCAGCTCTTACACTGGGTCAGGCTGATTTTACTGCAGCCTTTAAGTATGTTCAGCCACTACTCATCAATGCACTGATGTATTGAACGAGCAGTACCTCCTCCACCTCCTCCCTAAGGCTTGTTTTGTCTGCTGCTACAGATGAATCTCTCTCTCTCTCTTTCTAAAAGCAACAGTGTTGATGGAGGTAATCGGGGCACTGGGGGGGAGGAGTGGCTCCAGCACATTCCAAGTACAACATCGGTGGTCTCTGCCCAGAGGAGCGCGGTCCTGGGGACAGCTAAGATACTGCGCAGAACCTTCAAACTCCCAGGCCATTGGTAGGAGACCTGAGCTTGAGGAAGACACACACTGTCACAGAGGGGGTGAGAGGGAGGTTTGGAATATATATATATATATATATGTATATGAAATATCCCTATGAGAATACACACACATTTATCTGTATGTATATGTGTATACAGTATATATGTGTATGTGTGTGTACTCTTATTCTACAGGGAGCCAGAGGATTCTATTCTTTTATTCTTCTACATCTCTCTCTGCCTCTGCGTTTGCTCCCCCTCCATTTATGTGTTCTGCAGAAATGAGTTGATTTTCTCTCCCAGAGAAAAGCCCTGAAGGAGCTCTCAAGTCCCCATAGACACAACACACAAGATCCCTTACACTCTGCTGTCCATCTGGCAACACACACACACAAACACACACAGATTCATATTGATGCCAGGACAGTGATGTGATTAAGTGAACACTTAATCATGCAACACTGTCATGCTGGTGCTGTACACTGCATTGTCTGCTGTGCAAATCCTTGGTTGGTGCTCTGTTCATATGCCAGCTGACTCTGCCTTCATTCATTCTTTCTCCATTTGTTTGTGCTGCAGAGGACTGGAGTGTGTCAAGAGGCCAATTACCCAGCTGGTGTGCCAGCTTGTGCCAGGCCAAGAGGCCAGTAGTTAAGACTCTGTGTGTGTGTGTGTGTGAGAGAGGACGCATTTTCCTGTAGTTGTCGGAACAAAAACCTGTTTGCACAGTCACATTGTGAAGATCTCCCTTACTTATGAGGACAAAATGCAAGCCCAGCAAAGGTAGGAGTTAGGATTAGCATTAGGCAAGTAATGTGGTTTAATATTATGGTTAGGCGGTGGTTCAACCTCCAGGAAATGAATGTCAGTCTATGTAATGCCCCCAAAAGTGATGGATACGACTGTGTGTGTGTGTGTGTAGTGTGTGTTTGTGAGACCTGGTGTGTTTTGAATGTGCATTTTTACATGTGACTTCTACAAGGTCTCAGTATGAGTGTGTGCTTGCATTGCCCACATCCTAAATGGCAGTTGCAGCGGGTTAAAGAATCATTTAGAAGAATGAAACAAACTAGTGTGCCATGTATGGCCGAAGACGCACTTGATTAAATCTGTGTTAAGGAAGCCTAAAGTGAAAATTCAGTCACTATGTACTCACCCCCGTGCCAAGGAAAAGTTCGTTTCATTCATTTCGAACATTTTTGGAACTCACCCTGGGTAATCCAAGTCTCCAGAAGCTCTGAATATGAAAAGATGTTGTTTAGTCAAATTTGTCACCTTTACAACGGCAAAGAGAAGTTCATTTCTGATAGCTGAGCAATAAAGCAAGTGGATCAAAGGCACACACATTATTCACTTGAGTGAAGCAAAGTTGCTGTTTTGTGACCCCCTTCTCTTTTTAAAAATAAACATATCTTTGTATAGTCCTTGCAATCAGGCGATAATAATTAAGAAGCTGATTATGAACAACTGACAAAAAAACAGTGGTAAAAAAACAAAAATCACACAGTTTGGGGCCTCTGTTTGAGCTGGTTCTGTCAGAACAGTCGCTGATTGTTTGCCACAGCGTGTTTAGCTGTTTATCACAGGCTGTCCGTCCACACAGGAGTCGAGAGGTACATGTCCACAGGGTCTGTTGTTTACACGTGTCCATGCACTATGTGAAACACATTGCAATGCAACACAAGAGAAGGGACACTGGACTCATTTGCATAAAGGTTACTGTTTTCCACCATAACACGGTTGCTGAACCAATCTGAATCAACGTTCAGGGTTTCGAGGACCTTTGCAAAGGAGCTGAATCATGAGATTAGCAATCAGATAATTTCCTAAAACCTCAGTGTGATCCTTTGCTGTTGAAGTCAGATTTGATTAAAAATGCCCCAAAGCATCATAAAATATGTGTGTGTGTAGGTGTGCTGGGATCAGCTCAGGACGCTGACAAAGCCAGACAGACCTTGATGATGATTTACTTCATCTGTCCAGCTTTGACTGCCCATTAGATCCCACTGCTGCATGACGTCAGAGAATGGCTTCTGCGGAGGTGAAGTCGGACATGCAGCTGAGAAAATGAAATGGCAGAAAGCATGAAAGTAGCTTTAATAGGCAGTGACGAGAACAGCAGGCAGCCACAGTGTGAGCTGCTACTTTGCTTTTCTGTACATTTATGTTTTAACGGATTGGGTTTGAGTTTGGTCGACTCAGTCTGCATCCATTAGAGAACTGATCACCCTGTTGCATGGCCATGCGGTTTGTAAGTAAAAGTAATCTCTTACCTTGATCTTCTGTTTCCCTGCTCTCCTCATCACTTCCATATGCAGGCTGTCTGCATGTCCCTAACAAATCTGGAAATGTTTAATGACTGAAGGAACTTTAAAGGAATTCGCAGACAGTGCATTTTTGGACGAATAAAAAAAGCATGTACATTCATGTAAGTAAGTGAAGAGAGCTGAGTTGGGTACCTGGATGAAGTTTATCCCTCTACTTTACCAGTACCAGAAAGATTAAAAAGTTAATTGTAGACTAAATGTGTTAGTGCCTGCATTTAAAGACCAGTTAATCAGTTTGAGAGTATCAGCTTTAAATTCAGTGTTTGCTTTATTAAATTTAGTGTTTTGTTTCATTTAGTTGCAGGTTGCTCTAACTTCCAGGAGGAGTCAGAGAGTGACAAAGGAAGCCAAAATGTAATGTGAATAAAACTTATTCAGTGATGGTTGTTTAACAATGAAGACAACAACTCCCATGATTCCATTCTACTTACATCTTTAGTTTTGTTTGGATTGGGAGACCCTGGCAGCAGAATCTATATACTGTGGGTTAAAGTCTTTTAATGCCTTATATGAAAGCAGATTAATGTATCATGAAGAACTGAGATGAAAGCAAAACTTCTGTTCCTGCAGTAAAAAAAAAAACAAAAAAAAAACAAAAACAAAAACCCTCACTGAAAATCACACTGACATTTGTAATTGCAGAAAAGTACAGCCTTAGAACTTACTCAACAGTAAACCATTTAATATTTATGTCTTAAGTGTCCCTTAATTCAAAGATTTCCCGTAAGACCTATGTGGGTTACACATGACCAGTCTGACAGAGGGCCAGTGGAGTGGCTGCAGCTGGCCCAGAGGCCATTTAACTTTGCACAGTGACCACCAGTTTAGCAGTGTGCCCACAAGTGTAAATTACAGTTTAAATACACAATAAATTTACTGTACTTTAATTTACCAACATTCCCTTGAGCCAGTTTGCTTTAAGGACATCATCATGTGTGTTTTCCATCCAAGATTACACGTGCTGGTTGCTAAATGCTGGTTGATTTCCAGTTAGCTCCTTCAGTTGCAGGGTCGTCTCATTGTGTACACTGGCTTAGTACGTGCATTTCCATCCATGCATTTTTATGCCTTTTCAATTGGGTCATAAAAAATATAACCAGAAAAAAAAAAGTCTCAGCATAGTGAAAGTTTTTTATGTTTGGCTGAGGTGGAATACCTGGTGTATCAAGATTTCTGAAACCTGCAGTTAGCCTTACCAACAAATCTGGTTCGGTTCAAAAGGTAAGATCATGCGTAGGTGAAGCTTTGTGTGTTTGGCAGAACCTTCTCACATTCTCAGCATGTGTGTATGTGGAGAATGCGCACGTGCACACACACACACGCACATTCCCTCACAAAACCCCTGTTTGGACTGCACTGGTACTGACTGTGCCAAACTCTACTGCACCAGCTTGTCCATGCTCTCTGAAGACCCTTGCCTGCCGGTGGACTGCTGCCTTTGCGTACAGCCTCGACTGACAGCCCTTCTGACACTGTGTTTCTGCATAGTGAAACATTGGTGGGTTCCAAGCTCACTGCTGGAAAACAAAACAAAACATCAACTTATCACAAGTAGTCGCAAAACTGGCTAAATCACTTATCATTTATGTCATTTATTGGGAACATTCTGAGTACTTCCTGAAAAGGCCCAGTCCACATTAATGCTACCAATAATAAAGATAATAACAATAGTAAAGCAGCTGTTAGTGTGGGCAGACTGACAAGTGATTTTTTTATTTTTTGGCAGTGCAGTGCAACACAACAACTGATTATAATGGTTTGTGTGCTGATTCCACCATATCTGACAATATAACTGTTTTAGCATGAACACAAAACATAAACATAACCTAAGCATTTCTGACAAACTTCCCTCATTTGGGTCATTTAGTCGCTGTGACTGAGACGTACTGATGAAAGTAACCCTTGTTCGTGCTTTCTTGTGGATAAATTATATTCTGACAACGCCATCTCTAAATGACCTCAAACATATGTCCAGTATTTCTGTACAGATAATTCTTGTGGCTCATTAGCTGATAGATAAACCAATGCTGATATTAGATTATATATTTAAAACAACAATATCTAAGCCTGACTGTGAGAGAGGTACTGTAGATACTTGTACTGCATTAACTAAAATGACTGACAAATATTCAGATGAGCTAATTGATTTTGTATATCACACAGATATCACTGGAAGCCAGTGGGGGCCTGGAATGGTGGTGAATGGGATTACTAATTTGTAGGAAATGGGCTAAAGCATTAAAAACACAGGTATTACCCTTTAAAACATCTCACTTATCCCAGAATGGTCCTTTAAACTTGGACATTTTTCACTAAGGGGGCCTGAGTGATGCACTGACTTCTGAGGGGGTGGCATGAAGTATGTGTGCACTTTACTTGCAAACACGCAGTGTATCTTTTTTTAAATTATATTTTTTATTTGTTTATTTTATGCTCGCTTTCAGCAATAAAATGAATAAGCATATTTCTAAAAATGTCAAACTATTCTTTTACCGTCAGTTTGATTTATGTCTTACCTGACATTATCTGAAAACTAGTAATATGCTTCAAATGAGACAAAGGTTTTGTTGTGCTTGAACAGACACAAGAGTGGCTTTGAAACTAAATAATGATGCCTTCTCATAAATTCGATGTCCGACAGTTAATGCAACTGGTCAGTAATATTATCTTTCATTTCCTCCAGCTCTTTCATTCACTCTGTTTATATGATTCAACAAACAGTCTTTGTTCTGCCTTTCGCTCACAGCAGTTTCACAGCCTTTGCAAAAAATGCCAAATTTGATTTCATCTGGAGTGAAGTGTCAGCTTGAGGTCCAGTGTGTGTGTGTGTGTGTGTGTGTGTGTGTGTGTGTGTGTGTGTGTGTGTGTGTGTGTGTGTGTGTGTGTGTGTGTGTGTGTGTGTGTGTGTTATTGTGGAGAGTCCCTGCAGTGAGGATCTGTGAAGGGTTTGCACTGAGTTCTGAGCTTCTGTCAAAACACAGCTCTCTGTGGAGATCTCTGCAAACACTTACCAGCCTTTCAGAGGTCAGGCTAGTTAATGGTTATTATTAGCAACAGTATCCAAAGGCAGAGAAGAGTCTCTGATTTTGGTGAACACTGGGCCACAATAACCGCGAAACTCCAGTCCAGGTCTCTCCATCAATGCCAGTATAGTAAAATCTGCAGGGAAGGGCAGTCCACCTCTTTATTTGTAATTGACCGGATTCATCATCAGATGCCTCCAAAACCTGAGAGGCAGCTAATTTGTTGCCCTCAAAATTGAGTGATAAACCAACTCCGAAATGCAGTGCAACCTGCCACAGTAAACACTAAAGCTGTGCAAGTGGCTCGCAAGCATGTGCAAAACTTTTTGGGCACTCTGGGTCCTCCGCAAGCCATGCACAGATATCTGATGCACATGCATGTCAGTGAACAGTACGCAGTCCAACACTTTGTCTGAAGTGCCGTATCATGGATGCACATGCTAAATGTAAACCAGTGTGTTCTGCAGTGGCTGATCAACACAGCTGACTTGTCAGCCTAACAAGCTGTTCCTCACTGGTGTCACTGAGCACATGGTCCCGATTGCTGTGTGTATTTTATGCGTGTCAAGGAGACTGATATAAATTAGCAGTAAAAATATCATTATAAATTAATTTATTTTATGAGTAAGTGGCCAAAACAGATGCAAAATTGCCGAATATCGAATCCCACACTTGGGGGATTGCTGATAATAGCTCTATCCCTTATTATTCAGCTTCAGGGCTTGTGTGTGTGTGTGTGTGTGAAAGCAGGATCAGTTTGCAGACCCAGCCTCCTGCTTTTATTGAACACTGCTGCCCCCTCCAAATTCCATTCTGAAGCCATCACTTCATTCAGCCATCATCACACTTGATTTTGCATTTTAAGAGCTACTGGCTGTGTACTGCACTCCACACGCTCATTTCAAAAGAGCTCCTGTGATCAAGTTGTTTGGTGCGCACCTGGCTCAGAAAGGCGAATGTGTGACCGAGGCTGCCTGTGAGTCAAACACGAATGCCTCGAATAAATAAGTTCTGGCCCTGGTTAACAACTTAAGTTGAAAAAATTGTGGACCTTTTTTTCACCTAACTTGCACTGTGTTTTACTCCTACTGTACAGTGCCTGATCCCCTTCAGCTTGCTTGTCAGGATTCTGGTAGGCAGTGTATTTGTCTCCTGAAATGGCTTAATCTCTCCCCAAGCTCTCTATCCACCCACCCAGCTACATTTACGCAAGTGTTGGCCTTCTTTGTCAAGTGAAAAGAATGTGTTATTGAAATGACCATTGTGTAACTATTATCTTTTTTAGCATGCTATGTGGAGACAGTATTTGCATTTAAAAGTGCCAGAAATTATTGAAAGTACCCTTGAGCTTCTGATTATGCTCCAAAACCATATTGCTCTGAAGTGCTTAACAAACTATTTGAATAAATGCATTTGATACATTAGCATTTTATATGCGTATGCTCAGTGTCTTTCAAGAAGAAAACAGTGAGTACACTGAATGGAAGCACAGTTCTGCAGTGAGGTTACTAGAACAGCAAAACAGGAAACCATCTGTGGAAGGTACCATTCATGAGATGGGACGAGCTGTGTTATCAATTTCTGATTTTCAGATGTTTTGTCTTTTTTCCATTGTTATTTCAAATTATTGAGGCTCCCATCTGAAATAAACCTTTGCACACTCAAATTCCCCCCCGTGGAGTTAAAGAGCCACATGGTGTGGGGGAGAAACGATCTCCTCAGTCTGTTGGTGGAACAGGACAGTGACAGCAGCCCGTCACTGAAGCTGCTCTGCCTGGAGATGATGCTGTGCAGTGGATGCTGTTGGATTGTCCATGATTGACAGGAGCTTGCCACAGGCTGTCCAGCTCTGTTCCCGCAACAGAGCCTGCCTTCCTCACCAGTTTGTCCAGACGTGTAGCGTCCTTCGTTTTGATGCAGCCCTCCCAGCACACCGCCGCATAGAAGAGGGCGCTCGCAACAACAGGCTGATAGAACATCTGCAGCAGCTTTGTGCAGATGTTGAAGGACGCCAGCCTTCTGAGGAAGTGCAATCAGCTCGGTCCTCTCCTGCACAGAGCATCTGTGTTGGCAGTCCAGTACAGTTTATCATCCAGCTGCACTCCCAGGTATTTGTAAGTCTGTACAAACTCCACACCGTCCCCGCTGATGGTCAGACAAGGGCATCAACCACTCCATTGAGATCTGGACTAGACAGAAAGGGTATTAATTTAGAAAAGTGTCTTAGATGCGGGAAGCAAGACTGAACAACCCTCTTTACTTGAGCTTCAACACAAAGTTCACAATCAAATAAAGCATCAAGGTTTGTTGCAACAGGTGTGATATTTGCTGACAGTGAACCAAGACTGTCTTGTATGTGGGATCTGGAACTGAGAAGGTGGAACAGTAAAATCTCTGACTTATCCGTGCTGAGTTGTAAGAAGTTCTGTGACCTCCAACTGTGTATATTGACTAGACAGAAATGAAATTTCAATCGTTATCTACTCATTCCCACGCCGATGGAAAGTCAGATGAAGTTCACAAGACATTTCTGGAACTTCACAACCGCACTGCAAAATTTTCCTAAAAATTGAAGAAACTGGGGACTTGTTTTCCAAGTTAGTATCTTTTTCATTCCGTTGACTCTAACTGCATGACAAAATGTTATTCAATCTTCCTCAAGATTCCTTGAGACTACAGAACAGGAACATTTCTCTTTGGCCAAGAAAGACTTTGTCTGACAGCTTGAAATAGCAGGAAATGGTGTTGTCAGTGACCTTTTAACATGTGAGGTTGGTGAATATTTTTCTTGAAACAGTAGTTTGACAGTTGGGAAACACAAATATGAATCCTTGCCTAGAGGTAGATGCAAAGATTCATTCCACTCTCGTTGTGATCAGTACAGAGATGGAGCCGGGAGGCGCTTAGCTTAGCTTAGCATAAAGATTGGAAGCAGGGGAATACGTGAACTATGTCAGCATTTGTCCTGGCTGAAACAATTTTTACTGTTGTTCTCATGAAGACAGTTTCTGTTTTTCATCTAGTCTCCCATTCCAATTTCTAGATGGTCGTGGCCTGTACTGATCTCCAGATATAAACCCTGTGCTCTGACATTACAGAAATATACATTGATCTGTTGATGGTGCTTGGGGGCTGCTGAGAGTAATTGCCTCCATCCTCAGGGGAAGCTATGAAGCTTTGACTCCCAGTAAGAGGAGATGCTGTAAGGCTGGGCACTCTTACTGGGAGAGTGTGTGTGGGTGGATGAGTAGGTGGTAAGAGAACAGAGAAAGTAAGCGGGAGGTTGGGGTAGCACTGCCTTAAGCAATGTTCAAGTGTAGAAATGTGGCTCACAGTTATGACTGCAGTGTTCAGTAAATGAGAAGTTGAAATACTGTTGATATCAGGCCAAGAATTTCAAATATAACAGAAAGCAAGACAAAAAGAAAGAATTGTTTTCCAGACCCTCTACTCATCTGCTTTTCACCAAAGCTGAGTTCAGGGGTACATTCCTCGTCCTTTGTTTGATATTTCCCTGCAGCTCAATCCTAGAGTATGATCTCCTCACATGGCTTCCCTGTGTCTCTCCATGAATCCTTGGAGGGACGGAAGAAGACACAAGTCAGGGAAACATGCAATTTAAGAGAAGTGTGACATGTAACTGTAACATCGTCTGGAATATCAACTGACTGAATGTACCACTAAACCAATGAGAGTCAGAATAATCACTGAATGTTGGTGCAGTGTGAATGGTGATCACTTACTGTAGCACATACTGAAGTGCATCCAAATCAGCAGTGATTTCCACTTCTAGTGTGTTTGGATGCAGCCAACCAAAACTGATCCCTGAGAGTCAGCTTTTGTCATCTTAAGTAGTTAGAGAGTAAATTTTAGAGTAACCTAGTCCAGTATCCCTTAGAATTACACGCGTTAGGCAAAGTCACACCTAAAGTGACACCGAGAAGTTCATCCTCACAAAACAGGTGGTGCCAGAAGATCAGTGAAGTAGTGACTGTAGTCTTAGTTAATAAAGTACTGTATCTGACAAGCCAACCTAAGAACACCATTGTAGGTCACCAGGTGGTCACAGTAGATCTCAGAGATATCTTCACAGCTAACTATCAGTTGATCAACTAGCACCCAGCTCACTGACGAAACATAACGCTAACCTGTCGCACTGCTGTCTGAAAAGCGTCTTTTGTGGAACAGCTTATACTCATACAGAGCCATTTTTATAAAAGTGGATGGAGCCATTTAGTGATTGGGTTGTGATATCGTTCTTTCATTATGGAGTTTGTTCCAATTCCTCACAGCTCAACACTGTCAGAACTGTTCGGTCAACAGCATCAGTTCACTTGCTTAAGTTTATTAAAACCTGAACTGGATACTGTGGGCCATAGGGGTTACACTGACTGTGACATTTTCATTCACATTACTTGATTTTACCGTGATTGTCTTTTTTTGTTGTTGTTGTTGTTGTTTTTTTTGTGTTGTTGTGACTGGACCGTAAGAGGTTGAATGGTTGAATGTTGGGGCGGTAGATGGAAACCTAATGTGTTTGACTAACTAGTCTTTACTCTTATCCATATTGCAGTTGCAATGCACATATGTTGGACAAACATTTTTTTTTTTAATTTTGTTATTCAACTTTGTTTATATTCAATGTCATTGAGTATGATCTAGAGTTTTGCAGAATCTTCCAATGTCAACGCTGGCTATAAGATGATGGCTGTAATTTACCCAGATGTCGGTCCCCCTCCCAAATCAAAGAAGAGGAGATGCAATGAGAATCCTGGATGTTTCAGTTTGGACATTAAGTTTGTAGCCCTTTGTAGACAAGGAATACTTAAGGGTACTGGCTTCATCTTGCCGTTAAAGTAATGGATATTTGTCATTCAGACACAGGTGACTTGACGTATCCCCCTGCTCCTCACAGTAAACCCACTAATCCATTTTCATCATTTAATGTTGTCAGAGAGAACAATGTTTCTGGTTTTATATCTGACAACGCACTAGTATTGGAGCACTGAATGACTTGACATATAGTTGGAAGCACTTAAATGCTGGCTCAGTTGGCGCTTTGATCTACTCTGCCTTGGTCACAGCACAGAGGGACACTGATCTGATTTGAGGAGAATCTCCTCTGCAAGTTCAAAACTGGCTTTTCACAGTTTTGTGGTTTATTCAACTGAGCTTATTACTTTGCGCATTAGTGATGAAGACTGAAATGATACATTCATTACAGTGATCTCAGAAGGCGGAACAAGACACACATTAGTGTCTCTCCTTCTCTCTAAGCACAATTAACCTTGCTTTGATGCAGCCTTTATGTTAATATGATGGAATTCACTCCCAGAAATTTTACTAGGTCTCATTTCGTGACATTTTTATTGTGATTTCAATGAGAAATTGCTAAAAATAAATTTCCATCGGAATAATGTAAAAGGGTGAATGTATGAAAGGGGCTTTACAGAACAATCTGAGAATACCAGAATACTATATCTGACTGAATGTCTATTTTGATTATGACCACATTAATGTGTGAATGAATATGTCCAATGAGAGACACAGACCGAGTGTTTCTCCTCTCACCCTGACAGCACCATGCTGACACATAGTACGGGTTCTGAGTGGCAGTGGTTCAGTCAATGATTGTGCCCTATAAACACTGGCAGATTTAAACACACATGCACACACACCTCTAAATAAACAATACACAATCAATCTTGCCAACAGCAATATTGCAAAGGATCTGTTGGTAATTTTAGCTGTACAGTCACCATCTCAATTCACTTTCTGTGGACACAGGGAAGAATGTGTTGTCCTTGGGAGTTACCTTTATAGTTAGCTTTAAATCTCTTCATTTTATTACTTCTGAGATAGGACTAAAAAAGGTCTTTCTTAATGCTATATCTAAGTTTATATATATTTATAGAAATTTATAATTAATAATTAATTTACATTTTTCAGTATTAAGTTTAAAACAGTGTTTAGTTCATAGATGTAGTTGTTGTTTTGGCTAATCCTCTGAAATACACTGTATTGCCAAAAGTATTTACTTACCCATCCAAATAACTGAATTCAGGTGTTCCAATCACTTCCTTGGACACAGGGGTATAAAACCAAGCACCTTGGCATGCAGACTGCTTCTACAAACATTTGTGAAAGAACAGACCGCTCTCAGGAGCTCAGTGAATTCCAGTGTGGTACTGTGATAGGATTTGCAACAAGTCCAGTCGTGAAATTTCCTCGCTACTAAATATTCCACAGTCAACTGTCAGTGGTATTATAACAAAGTGGAAGCGATTGGGAACGACAGCAACTCAGCCACGGAATTCCGCAAATAACCAGTAGTGTTATAAGGTCTTACACAATCACTACACTCTGCTGTGATTATTCTGAAATGTATGGGGTAACAAAACTTTGAGACCTGCTTGGCTTTGTTCTTGCTTGTGATATTGAATATTATAACACATTATCATTATAAAAAAACTTTTAACTGATATATTATAGTATATTACAATAAAATATGTCCACACTACATGTTGAATCAACACCTTAAAACAATTAATTGTCAAAAACAACAAAAGCCAAAGAAAGCAATTAAGAAAGGAGGACACTAACTAGCACAACACAGAACACGTTACGTTTGAATGGATTAATGAATGTTAAACTTGTGCCAAAAGCAGCATGAGAGCAGCAGTGAGAGCCCTCAGTCTGTATCTAATATAGATCTGTTCATCTGTTCACAGTACTGTAGAGACCTCAGCATACACAGTCCAATATGTAATCAATGTGGTTACACGTTAAGTCAGTACTCTTAAAAGGGTATAATGGCCACATTTTTTTTTATCTGTTGTGGCAGATTCTTACAACGACCATGCTAGTGCTATGGCTCTAAAGAATAAAATAAAGTGACATATTTTGTCATTGGAGGGAACTCACTCCAACGAAATTTGTTCTCTGCATTTAACCCACCCAAGTGACGTGAACACACACAGCAAACCCGGGGCAGTGGGCGACCGCGTGCAGCGCCCGGGGAGCAGTGGGGGTTAGGTACCTTGCTCAAGGGTACCTCAGCCATGGACACCGGGACGGGGAATCGAACCAGCGATCCACCGGTTACGGGTCCGACACCCTAACCGCTGATCCACGACTGCCAGGGATGCCAGTGTTGGTTTTTTTATGCTGTACTATGAAAGATATACCTCAACTACTTTATTTATTGAGATGAAATTTTACACAGGTATTCATAGTCCCCAGAGGATGGATTGTAAGGTATCTGCTCCCCTGATCTTTCATGTAGTTTAATCAGGTAGCAATTCAGTCTGTCCAGTACTTGATAAACTGCCCGCATTTCAAAAATCTGAAAGCACTGTTAGCATGGCTTTAGTTTTTTGTGGAATTCAGACAAAAAAACAGCCCTAAATTAAGATAAAGCAGAGAAATGCATTACTGGGGCCATATTGTTTAAGATACAAGTCAGACAATAAACATGCACTAGTTGAAAGCAAAGATACTGACAAGTAAATCTTTACAAGTTCAAATAAAGAGTCAAGTCTTCTGCTGCATGCTATCTAATCTATTTAGTGCATAGCCATATCTAAGGAATTCAAAGCATGCGCTGTATCATCACGCCTTTATTAACATGCAGTATCATCGATTAGTTGTGATGCATAATATCCATTTTAACAGGCCACTGCATCTACAGTTATAATATAGACCTTGTATTTTGGTCCTACTTAGAGAAGAAAGGATTCACTTGTCTTATACTGAATCTAAATATAGCCAACATATTTTATGTGTAGCAAAACTCATCTGGAACCACAAGGTTCTGGGAGACAAACTGACTCTAAGCTAAAAATGAGATATACCGTATTTTCCAGACTATAAGCCGCTATTTTTTTCCCACGACTGAACTCTGCGGCCTAAACAACAATGCGGCTAATCTATAGATCTTTACGGGCTAACAGCCCGGTGATGCGAAGAGGAAGACGCTAGTTTTAAGCGTAACTTTTAACAGTCATTTTGCGTGTCATGCACATACTGTCATCATGGAAAACACTCGAAAAAATGCATATGAGCAGCTTTTAAGTTAAAAGCAACCGAACTGGCTGTCCAACAAGGAAATAGAGCTGCTGCACGTTAGCTTGGCGTAAATGAATCAATGGTGAGACGTTGGAGACGGCAGCGTGAAGAACTGACGCAGTGCAAAAAGACGACAAAAGCTTTCAGAGGTAATAAAAGCAGATGGCCCGGACTTGAAAACGTATGTCATGTTACAATGTGGACATCTGCGGCTTATAGTCAAGTGCGGCCTATATATGTACAAATATTATTATTTTTTTAGATTTGGTGGGTTCGACTTATACTCAGGTGCATTCTATAGTCCAGAAAATACGGTACTAATGTTACTGAGGGTACACAATTGCTAAGAAGACTAGACATGCATAATACAGTGCCTGTAAAAAGTATTCACTCCCTTGGATGTTTTCCCCTTTTATTGCTTTCCTAAATGGAATCACTGTGGCTTTTATTGACAAAACTCTTTAATTTCAAAATGAAAACAGATTAGGTAATAATCTACCTGTCAACAGGTAATGTTCATTAATTCAAAATATATGATATAACATAATGTATGTGACTGCATAAATATTCACCCCCTTTTAAGTGACCCACCGAATTAAACAGAGGTCCATCCAGTTGGTGCTAGTAGTTTCACAATTAGTGAAACGGAGATCACCAGAGTGCAGTGAATGTCTCTCAAGCGATTGTAGTATGAAGACACCTGTGTCTGGAAGGTCCGGGCACTGGCTAAGCAGTATTTATGAATACAATTACACCATGAAGACAAAAGAACACTTCAGACAACTCAGCGAAAAGATTATTGAAAAGTAAAAGTCACAGGACGGATACAAAAAAAAAATTCCAAGTCACTGAACGTCCCCTGGAGTTCAGTTAAGTCCATCATTAAGAAATGGACAGAAGATGGTAAATGTGCAAATCTGCCTGGAGCAAGCTGTCCTCACAAACTGAGCAATGGTGCAAGAAGGAGACTAGGGAGAGAGGCCACCCAGACCCCTGTGACTACTCTAAAGGAATTAAAAGCTTCAGCAGCTAAAATGGGAAAGACTCTGCATGAAACAACTGTTGCCCAGGTTGTTCACCAGTCAAAGCTTCATGGGAGAAAGCCACTGTTGAAGAAAGCTCATGTTAAATCTTGACTACAGTTCATCCAAAGGCACGTGGAAGACTCCAAGGTCAACTGGAAGAACATTCTTGAAAATGGAACAAAATGGAGTCTAGTAGAGAATTTGGGACTTGAAAAGAGCTGTCCCCACCCATCCAGATGTGCAAGCCTGATTGAGACCAATCCACACCAGCTCAGTGCTGTGATTGCAGCCAAAGGTGTATCTACTAAATAGTGACTTAAAGAAAGTGACTATTTATGCATTCACTTATTTTACATTATTGTATATATTTAATTTATTGGCATCACCTTGTTTTCACTTTGATATTAAAAAGTTTTTGTTATTTTTGTTGAAAAAGCCATATTATATATATATAAGCCATATTATATTGACTGACTGATTTTTTTTAAAAAGAAATAAAATGGGGAAACATCCAATGTAGCGGATGCTTTTTATAGGCACTGTAACTCACCTATTTTTCAATAACGAAGAACAACCATATTGTATAATTATATTGGATGTCCAACTAATGACAGTTCACAATCTAGGCCTAATTGTAAATTAACACATTCCTGCATCCTCTCAAACCAGTGTAATGGTAACCTAAGAGACATGTAATGTAATGTAATTTATGTGCTCTCTCCGTGCTTCTCTCAGTTCAACATTGATGTTGGCAGCAGAATGTGGATAATTCATTTACCATTTTTATTGTCATGGTAAAGTCAGCTAAAACATGTGGCAAGAAAACCAACCCCCCCCAAGATTGTTTACAAGCCCCAAATCTTTTGAGATCTAGTCTCAAGTCACTATGTGTGTACAATTACATCTCTGGATGAAGGCGTTTAAATGTGTATCAGATGACAAAACCCTGTATGACAGTTCATAATACTCACAGGATTTTACAACTCTGTACATCACAGCAGCATCTGTTTTACCTTTTGTCGCAAGGATCACAAGGTAAACAGTATAAATACAGAGAGCATGTTTCAAAGTATTTCACCAGGAATGTGTGTTTTCAAGCATGTGATTGGCCAACACAGTTCCTTACCAGATGACGTTGTGTTGTGGCAAGCTTGGAGTCAGATTTATGTGAGCCTCCTGCTTTGACATCCCCACTGTTTCGACAGACTGGCCCAGTTCAAATGAATGAGAGGGCTGTTTTTCACACAGGGCTAGATTCTTAGGCTTGTTTTTCTTTGAGGAAGCAGATGCTTGTTACTGAATGGGTCCTGATTTTCTGATCTCCCTCTAGTGCTGCCTGAGTGAACTGACATCCCCACTCACAACAAGACCTCTCAGTCAATCATATGGATTGTAAGAACTGTAGCCCAAGGATCACCTGTCATTGTTCACTGTAATTTCACTGCATTTATTCATAGGATATGAAAACTACACAGATAATCTTATTTCCATTACACTCACCATTATTTGATCAGATTGAGATGGGGTGTTTGAAAGGCTTTTGTGGACTAGTCCTCAATGGATTTGAATAATTCCCTTTAAAGTGATTTTTTCAGATGCCATTACAGGGTAAAATGTTTTCAGCTTCTTTTTCTGCAGTTTCTCAAGCTCTTTTTGTCTGCCAATCCTCTTTGAGTGATGCATTCATGTAAACTGACATGACATCTTCAAGTTCAACTGACTTCAGCTCTTTTAGGATTCCTTTCTATTCCTTTAAAATAACAAACAAGAAGGAGAGAAGGAGAGAAACAAGAGTATTGGTCATCCATTGTGTGCTGAGACCTGCTAGGTTATCAGATGGTGGCCTGACCCACATGGAGAGAACAGACCCTGTATTGAGCTCTGGTGAGCCTCACCATGTAGTGATTTCCTGCGAGAGCTGAAAGGCTAGGAGACTTGCCTTGCCTTGGATCTCTGCCAAGCAGCCAATCAATGCCGCCTGGAGTCAATGGAAACAAGAATCGCAGCGGCTTTTTTCTGTCAGCCCATCTGTCTCTGTGCATAGCAAGGACATGCAACACCGATATTGGAAATTATTCATGATTGTTCCCTTATTCCACCTTTTTTTCAGGACCCTCCCTGTTTTTCTTCCCAGTCTCCACTTAACACAAATCTGCCCTCTCTTGGTTTTTCATCTTTTTTTTCCATACAGGCTTGATGGTGTGTCATTTTGGGGGGGAGAGGGAAAGACAGCTAATTTCAGTGGCTGACCCCATTCCACACTGAATGAAATAAAAACATATACACCATGATATTTTTTGTGCTTACTTTGGAGCCCTTGAAGCCAGATTAATGGAAGTAAAAGGATATAGTCATGTTTAATGCTGTAATTAAAAACCAAGAAGCTTTACAGTGTGAATGTGTTGTAATTTCAGCTTTCGTCTGCAAAATCTTTTCAACTCATTAAAGGTACGTCTGACTTCGGCTGAATATGAATGAATGCTTGTCCAGTTAATAAAGATCTACTAGGCTTGATAGCTGCATTCTGAGGTAATGCATTATGTTCAGATGTATTCATGTATGCCTATTGTTATGTTTGGCATGTTATATTAAGAGGAAATGAAACACTAATATCTTTCAAACAATTTTCAAGCTGCAACTCTCATTACTGCTGAGGGCTGCTGGGCAAAGTGTCCATGGACCTCCCTCTTGCCTTATTGTTCTGAACAGTTTATATTGATCTCTGTTCATTGTTATCTTGGCAAAACTACTGTTCCAAGGGTCCCTTTCATTTTTTAAGGATATTGTTGGAATTAAGGAGGTTACTGAATGACCAGCCCAGAACATCATTGGTATCCATCTACTGAGCATCGGTGAGTACAGCCTGTCCACCTTCTACCATCTGACAAGAAATACAGAAGTATCTCCATCAGACTCACGCAATGAGGAAAGAAATCGCATTGTATAGGTTGTATAGTTTTTGTTTGTGTAGCACAAAGAACTTCAACTTAAATTTCATTATACAATCTTGTACTGTTTAAAGGCAACAAAATGGATCTGGAATCTTTTTAGTAATACATGCTGCTTTATAATTATACTATATTTAATTAATTTATCAGTGTTGCTTTTCAGATAAAAAAATTTCTTGCCAAATTTTACCTTATTAAAATATAAGGCAAGGTCCTTGAATAAACCCAATAACGCATAAAGTAGTTAGCGCCATTGGCTGTGGCTCAGGAGGTAGAAAAGGTCGTCCATTTATCAGAAGGCTGGTGGTTTGATCACTGATCTTCCGGGCTATATGACAAAGTGTCCTTGAGCAAGACACTGAACCCCAAATTGCTCCTGATGCTGTGCCATCGGTATGTGAATGTGTGTGAATGGTTAGATCATGGCTTTCTGATGGTTATCGACATCTGCCATCAGTGTGTGAATGAGTGAATGCCACAGTGTGTCAGTGCAACTAGAAAATAGCTATATAAGTACAGTCCATTTACCATACCTGCTACAATATTAAATTCTGCAAACATATTAAAGTAATACTTATGCAAAAATGTAATATTATATAATATTTATATTCATAGAATCTTTGATAACATAACATTCTGGAATGGAGGATGAATGTATCATAGTGAATTATGGCTTGCGTGCCCCATCATTACAAATATTTACTCTGCTGTTTAATTTTGGCTGCTGGTTTTATAATAGGTTTGTTACATTTAAATAAATTACATTTTTTAAAAATGTGATCCAACCATCACTGATGGACATACACACTCAAATCACTCACTCCAAAGTAGTTCAAAGTAGCACCCAGACTCAGTCACTGGGTCTAAGATTGGATTCATAAGAAGAAGAAGAAGAATCAGCTTTATTAACAGTATATATATTTTTACACACCGAATTCGTCTTCTGCATTTGACTCATCCTTAGTTGAACACACACATGCAACACCCGTGACGGGTGTGCTGCCCACACACAGGAGCAGTGGGCAGCATCAAGCGTCCGGGGAGCATATTGGGGGGGTTGCCTTGCTCAAGGGTACATCAGCCGGCTAATGGAGGGGGGGAGCATTTTTCGTATTAATCACTCCACCACACCCAAATTTTTCCTGCCCAGCCGGTGGGGGAATCGAACCGGTGACCCTCCGATCACAAGCCGCTTCTCCAACCTCTAGGCCACGGCTGCCCCCATACCATTTTTCTACAGTCAGCTTCTCATGAAAAGAAAAAAAAAAGTTCAACAGCAGTAAAACCTGGCAGTAAATTAAATGCTTGTTTCAGTGTAGGAAAGGCTGGGAAAGGGTGGAGACCTCTTAGTACTCTGCAACCAAGGGTCCCCACACTTAGTTCAGGTGAAAGTCCCCTCCAGTTAGCAGTAATAGTGAATGTAGCCAGTCAACTCATTTGCCCAAGCAGAAGAACTTGTAGCTGTCAGGGAAGCAGGGTGGTTAAAACAATGCAATTTATGTGGTAAAACTACTTTAGAAAACTACTTTAAAGAGTAACTAAACCCTTAAACCAATTTTTTCTGCTGAAAATCAATTTAAATAGCTATTTAGCAGTGTTACCGATTGATTCAAGGCCAAATCTTGATATTTTGGTGGAAAGTATTTTAATTTTCTGTTCTGTGTTATAAATATGCATAACAACTGCCCTCTACAGGGTGAAACCCGACTTTTACAACTGAGTTTTGTGAGTGGCTGAGCTGGAGGCAGGTGACGTTTTGGAGGCAGCCTGAGTCACCAACCACCCACATTACCCCACCCCATTATTAATTTGTATCTGACAGTCCCTCTGGATGAGTGCTCACATCATGAAGAGACAGTTTAACAAACTCCTTAGAACGTTACTTTACCCAAATTACAAAAAAATATTTTTCCTCTGCCATGCTCAGTACAGTGCAACAGAGATCAATGGAATTTTATCTGTGGTGCTCTTGGCAAAAAATATAACAGTAATTTGTCTCCCTAAAAAGTTTAATATTGTCCTCTGTTGCTTTTGTAGGAACTAGAGCAAAGGAGAGTTTGAGAATAATAAAGAACTTTTTGTAATTTATGATTTTTTAGCTTGTCGACAGGGGGCAGTACACATGAATCAACAATCAGCATTTAACATCATCACTGTAAGTGTCCCTGGGCTTGCTCGACAGCTAATGACAAAAAGGGGGAGAAAAGAAGCTGGTGAAAATGTATCATTTAGGCGTTTGGTTTAAGTCTACTGGCCTTAATATGGAAACTCAAGTTTGGGACAATGGTGAGGCAATAGTTAATGTGTGAGAGAATTATTGCATGCATGTAGCATTTAGCCTTTACTTAAGTTTGACAAGGAAAATATTTAGTTGCAATGAAGAAGAAGTCAGCAATTCAGAGATATTTGACATCTGATATTTGCATCTATTGCAGTTGCAATTTATCAGTCACTTCCTGTTTCTTAGTTTCATAAACTGCATCGTCTTCATCTACTTGTATGTGTCATTTGTGAGTTCTGTACCATCATGGAATATATATTCCATATCTTTATTATTATTACTGTCGTTGTTGTTAGTAATGGTAGTAACAGTAGTAGAACTTTTAATACATAGCATGTGTGAACATGCAGTACAAACAACAAAAACATGATCACAACTCATTTTTCTATGGTGATTTAAGGTGCCACCAAAGAGGCCTTACAGCTGACTGTATGTTATCTGAATCACACACTAATGGATGCAGGCTCTGCTCTCTAGCACTGCTGGATCTTGCCCACTGGTGCCATTCTCCAGTCCATTAGGATCTGATTTCCACCATGGAAACATCACTCAGAGCCTATTCTCTGTCTCCAAGTCAGTAATGTAACATCACTGCCAGTCTGCCCTAAGCGATCATCCATCCCTTCATCCATCCGTCCTACCATCCCTTCATCTCTGCTTGCGGCTGGGCAGGCAGCCCCACCCAAAGCGAGCCAGAAACCATGATCTAATGTTTATATAGGAACGCCTGCAGCTCTCTGGCTGCAGAGGGGGGATTTGACCAATGCCGAGTTTTTGAGGTCAGTAACAATACCAATAGCTATACTTTACTTGGTGTATACTGCACAGTGACTGTATTAGAGTGATTTTGTTTTCTAAGGAATACAGACATTCTTGCATTATGGAAATTGAGAATTTAGACTCTAACTATCAACCTTTATGTCATCACCTTTAGACGTACACTGGCACAACATTCATTTTTCATTGTTAGCAAATCAATGTGTGTACATACATGCACACTACTGTTCTGGTCCCTTGTTGGAATCTTCAGGGAACTATGTGTTACATTTATTTCACACTCATTTGGACAAAATGTCAGCAGATATGAAGATATGTAGCGCATCGTATAGAAAATGTGTTTTCAGACCTAACCATAGTCCCATTTTTCTACATCCAATTCATTATGCATTTAACATGCATTTAAGAATGATGTAATGGCCTATCTATACATCATACCAATAATTATTATACCTATCTATATATTTTGTTTTATTTATGGAATCTAAAATAAGTGGAAGCCAGTATTTTTCAGTAGAATTAACTCAATAGAAAACAAATGGTATATCCACTGTAGTATATCCAGCATCCAACACAGTTACCTGAAATAGCTGATTCCATCCAAAAATTTTCAACCAGAGACGAGTATCAGCAGCATACATCTGCAAAACCATTCATCTGTCTCACTGTAGCACTAAGTACACTAATCCATCATTGACCAGGATATGAAAATGAAACACTGAAAATTACATGCAGGAAACACATCTCAAAGGGTTGGTCTCAGCACTTTGAGATGAGGCTGTTTGCCCAGAAAAATACTTCTTTGAAGTGTGGCTGCTTTTTTAAAATGTATTTTCGTTTTTCTCTTTACTCCATTCATAAAGGTAGGCCATTAAATTCTGCTGAGCCAGGGGGCGAAGTGATGGAGCGTTTTCTTTTTCTCCTCCCTAGCCCATAACTGTTTATACACCGGGTTTGTATATTCATTTGGCAGAGGAGTTGAGTGAGGATGAGGGAAGGGGTTTCCCGCTGGGCTGCCTAGTGACCAGCGAGCAGTGGTGTGTAAAGCGGAGTGGGATACGGGTGGGGGTTGGAGGGGTGTCTGTGGAGGGGAATTGATTAAATTCTGCAAAAAAAGTAAATTAGCGGTTCTCTCTGGAACATTTCAGCCCTGATATCACTCAGAATAAAATGTTGCACCTTGCAAATCACAGTTCATACATGTCATATTATATATATATATTATATAAATTAACATTTCTACAACAGGTTTTGTATTACTTTTGGATTACATATATTTGAGCTGACTTTCATGTTAATAGGAGGAAGAGGCAGACATGCTCACAAGCCATTTTTGTCAAAGCCAAGTCAAGTAGTGAGTCTGCTATGGTTGTTATAAACATTCTGTAGTCTGCTGCATGCCATCCTATCTGCTGAGAATGATGCATAGCCGCATCTAAGGGATTCAAAGCATGTACCATCATCACTCCTTTGTCTGCTGGCAAACAGTATTGGTGCTGATTAGTTGTTTGGTATAGTATCACTTCAAACAGGCTATGTCAAGTCATGAAATATGAAATTAAGTCCAGCCACTGCGACATGCGTAATGAGAACTTCGTACGTGCCCCAGTTCTACAGCATAGAATTTAACATTCTCCACGAATGCTGGGAACAACTAAAGGCAACTGCTGTGAGGAGACGAAGGTTATGCACTGTGACAGTCCACCGAGGAGCAGTGCGGGGTGAAAGGCATTTCTCCATGCGCGACAGGCAAGAAAAAGAGCACACAACAGAATCACCTGATATCAATCACAATCACTGAACAAACGCTCAGCACAGAGTCTCAGTGTCTATAACAGTGAATAGAACAGCAGGGAGAAGACAAGTGTAGCATGGTATATAAACCAGTGTGGCAAGCAAACGCTCGTCTTTTCAAAATATTTAACAAAATGCCCATCTACTCAAGTTAACCTCCTTAGCTACAAAGCAAGCAGCAAGCTAACGTTAGATTTCTGATCTGAGCTAAAGCATGTTTGCTAATGGACCTTAGGCACTAACGTTTCATATTACCAAGTGACTGTGGCTGCACGCACCCAATGTGTAACAATAATGATGATGGAGGGAATGACATTAAGTTTGTGCTTGTCAGACGTTACCTTAACGTTATTGTGACAAAAAAAAAAAAAAAAGTTCACAAGTCCCAAATCTTGAGTCCAAGTCTAGTCTCAAGTCATTTGAGGACGAGTAAGTGCGACTCGAACCCAAGATGCAAACTTGAGTCCACATCTCTGGGAGGATGGGATGGCAGAAGTGTGACACCGGGGCGAGACAGCGGCCAAGTGAGAGAGAGCATTGTTGGAGATGTTGGTCAAAAACATTAAGGAGACATGAGGACATTTGACAGAGAGTGATAAAAAAGGGAACGACTGATGATTGCAAAAGACTGCAGTCACGATTAAAAGAACATTACTTGGTTAAGGTTGAGGAAAGATCATGGTCATGGTCAGGACACCATGAGCTGATCAGTTATTGACTGGACATGAGAGGAGAAGAAGAGCCAGGGAGGAAAAGACAAAGAAATGGGTTGTGGTTGGATGTGGCTGGCTGTTGAGGGGAAGGAGGAGGAGGAGGAGGGTATGGTGGGATGAAGGAGGAGGAGGGTGAGCGATGCGCTGTGGTGCATTGTGGGCCGGCGGCTCCAGCTGCCCTGCTGCTGTGCTGCTTGGCTCAGCCAGCGTCTGGCAGGCAGCCAATCACAGCGCAGGGAAGCAGTGCCACTTCAGTTCAGTGTGTCAGAGCGAGCAAGGGAGGGAAGAGGGGAGGGAGGGAGGAGACACTGAGATGTAAAGGAAGACGAGAGGAGGGAGCAAGGAGAAAGAGAGGGGGAGGCATGAAAGAAGCAGATGGGGGAGAGAGGGATGAGAGAAGAAGATCGAAATGGGCAGAAGCAGAAGGAGAGAAGGGAGGAAAAGGCAGACAGTGCTACATCCAGACCTGCAGAGCCAAGCACATAGCCTGCACCATTTCTATAGCTTCAAACACTTTAAAGCAGACCGCCCCACTGTACGTCTGTGGAATGAAAACCAGCGCTGTAGAGGAGTAGATGGAAAAATACACACACAAAAAGAAAATACATGCATACTGATGAGCTCACATCCAACTTCAGTTACCTTTATGTCTCCAGCTGTCAACAAGAATAGGAAATTTCCTGTTTCCTTTCCTTTGTCCTGAAATCTGTGTAGAAAAGAACGCACCAATTATGTTCTTGTTCCAAACACGGTTCCATCCTACAGAAGACATCACCCATGACAGCTCTCATCTTTCAGCTCAACTCTTTCAAGGGTTTTTGTTTGTTTTGTTTTTTTTGCAGACTGTGGATTAGAGACAGAAAGATGAATAAATACAAACCAAGTGATTCCCTTGGTTAGAACAAAAAACCTTTCACTTCACTCGTTGTACCCAGTGACGTAAAAACCTGTAAGGAAAGAAACTTCTTAGCATAAACATGCACCACAACCAAAACCAGTGTGTCCCATTTGCCTTTGTCTAACCTTGAGTCTGGATTGGGTTCCAATCTGTGGCTTTCACATACACACTCACTTACACTTCCTCGCACACATGCTTCAGTTTTCTCCCACTAACCTGCCACAAACCAACAGCTCATCTGTTACAGCGCCACAAAAGAAAAATCCAATGAAAAAGAAATAACATGTAGTGAAAGACATCATATTTCAGCGTGTGTGTGTGTGTGCCAGCTGGTCCTTAAAAACATGAGCATGCCGCATCCTTCTATCTCTATCTGCGTCTGCTCCTCGCCGTCTCTTACGGTGCACGCCATGTCACCATGTGCCGCCACCACCTCTTTTATTCCACAGCCTCAGGAGATGCAGTTTACAACACACTTGTATGTCTTCTTCAGCTGGCTTTCATTGGGTTGTTTAATCTACTTCATTTGTGCCTGAGTTTCTACTCCAACCAAAAAATACTAGGGAAATATATCTTTTAAATTGCTATGTAATGATACCCTCAAAACCCTGAAAATATGGATGAAACCCCTAAGGCCCTGGTATGCTTCACACAAACTAGCTTGTTACTTGTCTTATAAATAAAGGTTCTAAATGGTCACACTCAAAGGCAGGGCCATCATACACCCGTCCAACATGCCAAGCCTCTCTCCAAACACCTCTGTGTCTTGTACGTCTTTTGTAGCTTGGACAATGACTCACGCCAATGGGGATAGCAGCATAGGCTTTTAGACAGTTTCTCCTTTCCTTCACACTGCTGCACTTGGCTGTTCACACGAAAAGTAAGAATTCAACTCAATTTGGTTCAGTTTATTTATATTGCGCCAAATCACAACAAAGTATTCTCATGACACCAAACTCTTAAATTGAGTTTTTAGTACAGAGAGAACCAATAAAACCCCCATAAGCAAGTGCTTGGCAACAGTGGCAAGGAAAAACTGCTTTTTAGAAGGTAGAAACCTCATTTTGTCCACAAAATGTCCGAAAATTATGAACAATTTTTTGATCAAGTCCAAGGTGACATTGTCAAATATCTTGTTTTGTCCAACGACTTGAAGATATTCAGTTTACTGCCACAGAGGAATAAAGAAACCAGAAAACACTCACAGCTGAATCACAGCTGGAATCAGAGATTTTTTTTTTTTTTGTTCTTGTGTCAAAACCATTAATTGATTAGCAAAATAGTGGTGAAGAAATTACAAGTAATCAATTAACTGACCAACTGATGCAGCTCCACTGCCATCTGCATAACCCGTAGATGCAGCAGGAAGCCTCCACAGTATGCATTGATGTGTGTCCATGAGGTCAGAGTGTGACAGAGCAGTGTGCAGACAGGCTGTATCCTGCGACCTGCTGTTTACGGTGACCCAGTGTCTGTGTCTGCAGCCCTGCAGCTACAGCACAGCGACTGGCAGGGCGAGCACTAAGCCCTGTCTGTCTGTGTCGCTCTCTGGGTCACAGCAGGCTAAGCTTTTCTTCCTCTCATTAAAAGGCATACGGGTAATCGCCTCTAAGCAGCTGGCTAACTCCTAATACCAAACAACAAATATCAGCAATGATGCTGCAATCGGCGGTGGAGGTGCAGGACACACTGCGGGCCTATGCAATGCCACAACAACACGAGGCTCTTCCTTCAATTCAGCAGCACTTGATGTCACAAGAGAGAATCTTGCAGCAGAACTGAACACAAATGCATGATAGAAACATGGAAATGTAGATAAGCTCAGCAGCAAAAAGCATTCCGTGCGGAGTAGAGCTCGAGATGCTTCTGTTCCACTGTGATTTCTGGAATGTTGTCTATAAATCAGGGTAGGGTGCTGCTGGTGGCAATACAACGATTTTATTCAAACAAACTGTCAGTAGCTTTGCTCAGCTAGATAATTATCTGATTATACAATCCATAAATATCAAATTTTCTTCTGAGATAGCATGATATGATTAAGAGATTTATTAAAATAATGCATCAGTAAAAGAAAGGCTTGATACATCTTGCACTTTATCTGACATTATCTTTGTTAAGTAATTCCAATACTTTATTTTACATGATCATATCTGTCTTACTGGCTGAAATTGGATAATTCCAGATGTTAATAATAATAGCATTGTGATAGGTGTAAACGCTACACAACTCCCGCTTTATAGCCTGCAGCAGTTCTGGAGGCTTGCAAGAAAAAACTGGAAGTAATTTAAATTGAACTTATTTATGAAATTGTTGAAGTGGCCAGAAAAATGATCAGCTTTGGACTCTAAGTGAGATTGTTGTGTCAGCTAATTTTGTGTTTAATTTTATCTCCTACACATCAGCATTTCTACAAGACTACAGTGGCTGAAAGGTGGATTTTTCAAGTAGAAAGACTACACTGTGATATGTACAGGTATACACCCATTTAATATTCTTATATTGGGTTATTTTGGATTAGTCAGTGGTTGCAATACAAATCTAAAGAGTCACAAAAGACAGCCAGAGGGAGAAAGAAGAAAAACCATTTCTTCTGCACAAAGTCATGTTTATTTCTTAACATGTTCTTCAGTCTATTATTTTGTTACTTGATACTTTGACTTCGCCTTTAGTTGAACATCTCACGACTTGTAGACATAAGCAGGTATACATTTGTTTCAGAGGTTACAAGTCAAGTCAAGTTTGAGAACCAAACCTTGAAAAATATTTTATCCTCTTTTCTCGTTATTAAAATAGTTCAAGTTCAAACTAAAAAGAGTTTCCAATGTCAAATCAGGAAAAAGCAGATGCAGACCAAAGAACTGAATTCAAATCCTCAACACTTTGGGTACTTTATTCATTCATTTTGATCAGTACTTGTCATGTATTATCCAGTAAGCACTGTAGAGAAGGACTGGTAACCACATTTACAACTTCATCTTCAGAAATAAAATTGGGATTGATCAGGTGGTGTGTGTCTTTGCACAAATTTCACAGCATCTCTTTGGAAATGACCAAAACTTTAAATAAAGAATGGTCAGATCATCCTGCACCAACTCACTTCCGGTAGCACAATTTCTCTCCATGAGTCAAAACCTTGTCAAATGAGTGTTCATCTATTTGCAGTCTAGGATTTAACAAAGTATGGGAAATCCTTTGGTTGCATTGAAATGAATAGATTTAGGATTGTGAGGAATGGGGATGGGGTTAATACTGTGGAGCTGATGTGTCAAATATTAACAAGAAGGTCCCATCCCATCGCCTCCTCTAGTTCCTGAGCTGTCCCTCATTAGCATTGGTATTGTGCTCCAGGAGTGAGGTGACAAAGCAAAGTGCTTCTGGTCTCAACGGTTTTGAATTGGCTTGAAATCCCCTTTGTGTTGTCCGCCCCCTCCGCTTCCATCATTCTCCTGCCTCTCTCGGTCTATGGCCGTCCACAAAGGCCAACGGCCCATCACCCTGCAATGTTATTAACATTTAGGCTTCATCATACCACACTGCACTGAGAATAAAAGGCAGATCATATGCAAACTGTTGTCATTGAGACTGCATTGTTGGGTCTATGGTATATTATATCAAGGAGTGCCGTGGTTTTGCTCGGCTGCATTGCAGTACAATGACAATAACGTTTCTTGACACTATTAAAATGCCCTTTTCAAACTTTATTACATGTTATTATTGTGTAATAAATACTGAACAGAAGTAATATGACATAATTAGAAGACTGTAGTGATACCACAGCCACATGATAACATTCTAAGCTCACCACTGACTACTGCTGACACACAATACTGTATTGTTGGGATGTGAAATAACACCAACTTTTCATGAGCTCAGAAAGTCAACGCTGTGTTTAGCTTTGTGTCAGCTATTTTTTTTTTCTTTTCAGGGAATGTAAAGGTTTTTATCTAGCTTAAGTAGTAGAAGAATTATGTTCACGGTCAAGAAAAGAATACTTAATTCTTCAGCTTGTGAATGAAAGTCAAAAGCACATTTGGAGCCACTACGGTAAGGCTAAAACTCTCACTGGGAATAAACAGAAATACTAAAATAATCTTACCTGGAGATCTGCATCTCAGGCTCTTGTGTAACAGAAGATTTCTGTTCTCAAAACGTTGAACACGTGGTTTCATTTCTGTTGTCACATCAACCACTACAATTTTCCCTGTCTTCATGTTCTGTGTTAGCATAACCGTTTATCGTGTAGCGTAAGACCATTTTCAATGGTGATATTTAGAACATAGAGACCACATGTGAACAAACTGAAATAAAACTTTAAGGACAGAAATCAAAACAGACTGATTTATGGGACTGGTGATGCCGCATAAAAAGTATTGTTCTGCGTACAGCCACAGATGGTACCCTGCAAGGAGGTGGAAACTAATGTACACATTGTATGTCATTTGCTGACTGTATGTTCACATTACTGTTAATATCCATCATTGTAACTTCTAACTCTATGTGGCAGGACATACATGCACTGTAAGTTCCTTCCCTCTTGTTTGAATGAAGAACAAACAGGCTCAGACAGGGGAGTGAGAGACAAAGAGAGAGGACAACAAAGAAACGGGCGTGTCTATGAACATGTCACCGCCCACTCCCCCACCCGTCCAGCCAATCAGCTCGCGGATATGCAAATGCCCTCGCAGCGCCGCATCGTCCCTGCCCAGGTGGTGACGTCACCTGCACATCTCTCTGTCTGGCTCTGCAAGGACTCAGACAGAAGCAACAGAGGACCTAAGGGAAGCCAGCCAGGGAGGGGCTCTTTGTCAGGAAGGAATATTATTACTATCCCCACCGCCGGCTTTGGAATAAACACGCTTTTGCTTCGCCGTCTTTCCGTGCGACTGCACAGCCCGGGACGGCTCGGACCGGGACATCCAGTTTCTATCGGGAAAACACAGGGGGTGGATGTTTTTTGTAGCTCATTGCACTGTTTTTCTTCCCCCCCTCAGTCGCACTGATTTATTTGCACTGACCAATTGTCTTTGAAAACCGGGTCCGGTGCTTCTCCCCTCCTCCTCCTCCCCTCTCCTTTCTTTTTTCCTTAGATCACTCCTTCTTTACCTTCCTTTCCTTTTGCCTTTTATCTGATCCCGCAACGCTGCAAAGTCGCAAAGATGCCCAGCTCGCTCTTCGCAGACAGCAGCGTCCAGGGGGATGCACTGGACGACCAGAGAGCACTGCAGATTGCCCTAGATCAGCTCTCCCTGCTGGGCTTGGACAACGACGAGAATCCCCTGTACGACAACAACCAGGAGCCCCGGAAAAAGAGCGTCAACATGACCGAATGCGTCCCAGTGCCCAGCTCCGAACATGTGGCTGAGATTGTGGGCAGACAAGGTGTGTGTTTCAACATTTCAATACAGCATCGAATTGTGTTTATTCCATAGAATCACGTTATGCTGCTGAGCAGTAAAGCCATGCACCCAAACACTCAGGTACGAGCACGTCCTGAGCTATGTTGTGTGGGAGGACCAGAATGCCAGAACACTGCATGTATTATATTAAATGTTCCTTGTCTGCACAAGTGCTTAAAGTATTGTTTCATGTCTCACCTAAACATGCATCCTAAAACAGTCTAAATATGTAGAGAGGCCGAACGTGAATTCGGCGTGTCTATAATAGCGCAAGACAGTAATCAGTTCAATAAAATGAGAACTTTGTACCGTCTTGCCAGTTTGTCACACATTGTTCTCCTCTATAAATGTACATTGGTGGGCGGCAGCGAGCGGCATAGACCAACGGTAAAAGTTGACATTTAAGTGAAATAAGTGCATAGTGGGATCATTCTGTCTATGCCGAATTGAAGAACACCTCGGATTAACTCTGTTAGGATGCTAACTCGTATTTTGTGACGTGTATACTTTTGCATGAAAGCAAATGCACATTAAATTATTAAACCTTTGAACAGAGTTTAGTTAAGAAGAAGGAGAAGGACGTAACGGGGCGAAGTGAGCCCCCTTCACCCAAACTAAATGGAGAGGCACTTCCAAAACGTTTAGTTTGAAGTACAGCAATGACTATTGACACGACAGGTTATTTTATTCATTATCTGGTAAATTAGGACATGTAGGTCAACGAACTGTGAGTCGAGAGGGAACGCTCAGTAAGCCCAGATGTGTATCTTGCTTTGTTAACGAGCTGCTTGTAAATCGATTATGATTATGATGACCAGCATCACAGGATCAAATTAGGACAACGGCCACGATCTTACCATGGTACAGGCAGCAGACGCCCATAGCTGCACAGACAGTGCCTGCACAGTCCTCCAGCTGTAGGGCTGCAGGGCGGTACTGGTGCTTGGTTACATATGCGGAATCTTTTCCCCTCCCTGCAATACTGCTGCTGCTGCTGCTGCTGCTGCCGAGGTTGTTGTTCCCAGAAAGACAAAGTAACTGTAAGGAACCACTAACTCCCAGCCTCCACAATGAAGTAAATCTATTCACATCAGCCCCCCCACCCGCGCACACACACACACACACACACACACACACACTCTTTACCAGCCTCCCCCTTTCTCACGTTATCTATGTAGAATTAAATAATGTGGATTAACCATGACCCCCTGGGATTATTTTAAAGCACTCATAAAACAGTCCTCATTTAACCTACACCACTAGACACAAACTCACTCTGAACTGATGTTTAACATTTAGATTGGCTGTGGAGACTGACTTTAAGTCAGTTTACCCTCCTCTATGTCCCTGGTTACATCACCCTGTCCCACTCAGATGGCTTTGCTCTGCTAATTATGTCATTCTTCTGAGGCTGTTTCCTCAGCGGGTCCCATTTTGATCATAAAGTCGTGTGTATGTGCTTGAGGGCGTTGGAATGCAACTTTATGCACCAGTGCTAGGCTATGAAGTGAAGTAGATTTTCCCATCGTTCCAGAATGTAATTAATATAAAATAAGACTCGAGAATCTAGCATCAGCGGATTTGGTCATCTATTAGTTTACCAAACAAGGATCAGAATTGATCCGGAAGTGCGTTTTCTTTAGTGAGTTAATTCTGTCCTACTGCATGTTTATGATGATGCAGCATGTGGTCTGAATTTGTTCTTCTCCTAAAGGGTGGTTTCACCCAATTACTGGGCCCACGGGTCCTCTAAAAGACAATAATACACAACCAGCAGCTGTTTGAATAAGTAATAGTGACGTGTGACATACTTATTTCAAGCTGTTGTTATTGTGGAACCTGCCCTCACTTTCGCCTTGTGCTTCAATGCCTCAGGTTGCAAGATCAAAGCGCTGCGAGCAAAGACCAACACGTACATCAAGACCCCAGTTCGAGGTGAGGAGCCTGTTTTTGTGGTGACAGGCAGGAGGGAGGATGTAGCTATGGCCAGGAGAGAGATCATCTCTGCTGCAGAGCACTTCTCCATGATTCGAGCCTCCAGGAACAAAAACACCAGTCTTAATGGGAGCGGCACCCCGGTCCCTGGGCCTCCCAATCTGCCTGGACAGACCACCATCCAGGTGCGGGTGCCTTACCGCGTGGTGGGTCTGGTTGTAGGCCCCAAGGGTGCCACAATCAAGCGCATCCAGCAGCAAACTCACACATACATTGTGACACCCAGCCGAGACAAAGAGCCGGTCTTCGAGGTGACGGGGATGCCGGAGAATGTGGACAGGGCACGTGAAGAGATCGAAGCCCACATTGCCATGAGGACAGGCGGCCTCATTGAACTCCAGGATGAAAATGACTTCCACGCTAACGGAACTGATGTGGGTTTTGATCTGCACGGGCATGCCACTCTGTGGTCCAAGCCCAGTACTGGGATGACTCCAACCTCAGTGCGTAAACCTTTCTCCAACTACCGCAACGACTCGTCCTCCTCCCTGGGCAGCGCCTCTACAGACTCCTACTTTGGCAACAACAGCTCACGAATGGCTGACTACAGCCCTCCGAGCCCTGCACTCAGCTACACCACCACCAACAATAACAACGGCAACAACAATAACAACAACATCAATGTCAACACCAATGGCAACGGGTTTGTTTACGGAAGTGAGGTGATTTCACCTGACTGCACTGATCTGACTTTTGACTCCTCGCCAGGGTTTGACCCAACGCCAGCCCCACCGGGCCTCCTGTGGTCCCAGTACGACAGTCGCATGACTCCCTCCTCCACTGGAGGCAGCTCCCCCACCTCCACCCCAGCCATGTTCTCCGCTAACTCCAATAATGCCAACGGAATGGTGGCGAGTCAGAGAAGGGTTAACTGTTGTACCCAGCCCAGACTGTCACCTCCTCTCCACAGCCACAGCGGAGGCCCCACTGAGCACACGTTAGCTAGGAGGGTGCGCAGTGACCCAGGTGGAGGCCCGCTCAGTTTCCCTGGTTATTCCAGCACTCTCACCTCCCTGTCGGGACCTCACCTCCCTGGGGTTCCATGCGACTCCTCTGCCTCATCATCCTCCTCCTCTTCTTCCTCTTCCACTTCATCTGGCACCAGCCGAAAAGGCAGCCGCGACTGTTCAGTGTGCTTTGAGAGCGAGGTCATCGCTGCCCTGGTCCCCTGTGGGCACAATCTCTTCTGTATGGAATGTGCCAATCGTATCTGTGAGAAGAGTGAGCCCAAATGCCCTGTCTGCCATACTGGCGTCACTCAGGCTATACGTATATTTTCGTAAGAACTCTTTGACTGTCTTGTCAGTGAGAATGACTAAAATAGCAACAACAGACTCTTCATACTGCTTTAATGGCATCACCCAGTCATCAGTTTGGAAAGTGTACATAGATATACATATGTATGTAAGGGGCTGCAGTATCCAGAAGAAGGGACAGACACCCTCTTTGGGTTCGTTCGTAGTTGTTTATAATATACTGTAGCTTTGGGAAATATTTTCAACATCTAAGTGCATGTTTTAAATATTACAGCATAGTAATCAATAGTTCTAGTAAATTGTACCCTATATTTATGAAGTGAAGAGGCACAGTGGGGTCAGGGTGGAGGTACGTGGGTCAAACTGTAGACTGTTAAAGGGCTGAGCCTTCCAGTTTTGCCGATCGAATGTAGTAAGAGGGGAGACCATGGCTGGGAAACATGGAAGGCTTCTGGCCAAACAGGACTATTGACTTACAAAGATGCTGCAGCTCGAGGTCAGAAACCATGTGAGGGACAGCAACAGCATATCCTACATATATATGTATAGAATCAATTTCCACAAATTGAAAGTTTTAAATGACATTAATACAGATTGAAGTATTTTATTCTTTTTTGACTTGAAAGATTATATTTCTTATTGCAAAGATGTTTACAGATATTTTAATTTAAGTTCAGTGAACTTTTTGTAGCTGGGTTGAAATATTGTTTATTTTTTAGTATGGCCTTATGGCAGTGATCACTGTATTATTTTAATATCACACGACTGTGGGAGGAAATCAAAGTCCACAAAATGTGTATTGCATTTGACAGTATTCTGTTGGGATGGAGTTTTTATAGGTTCAGCAAAAAAGTCTTTTAAATCTGCTTCACCCAGCATATTTTTTATTCAGTAATATAAAGCATATTTTATTCTATATTATTATGAAACATTGAAATGTACAAAACTTAGTAAGTTGAACACAAAGAAACCGTTTATGCTTTCTAAAATTTGTATGAATTAGATTCCAGTGGGAATTACAGGCTTCTGTTGCACCACTATAGTTTTAGTATTTCTATTTTAATACATTTGTTTACCACTTGTTTATGTATATGTAGGTGAAGTTACTTGAGCGTAAATGTACTTTATTGAGCAAAGTTTAAGAACAAAGTATATTTTATTTTATGATAAAGGGCCTTTAACCTCATGGTCAAATACTAATATTATATTTGCTGAGACGAGATTTGAAAATGTATCAAGAGTTTTATTTTTCTGACATTTAAAGTTATACATGATAAAAAAAAAAGGTAAAACTTAAGTAATGGTGCTACTTCATGTTTTTTTAAGTCTTTCTATATAAGTCCAATAAAATGGTACATTCAGGTGTCTGCCTCTTGTGTTCTTCCTCAGCTGCTGTGTTTTATTTGGCTGGAGTTCAGAGCAGACAGAGGTGAGCAGAGAGGCTACTGAGGATTGTCTATTTCTGAACATTTGACCCCTCTCTGCTTCCCAATGGAAGCTTGCAGGTAGAAGGATTATCACAGTGGCCTAATTGTTGAGTGTAGGCTGCAATGGTCAGACAGAGGGGGGACTTATCACCTGCTTTATTATCTAATTTAAGTGCTGTGTGAAACTATTCTCGTACAGCCAGATACAAAAGACTATATGATCAGTTATCTCTGCTAGTGATGGACCATCTAAAGAAATTCAGAAAAAAAATGTCTTGGTTGATTATTGATGATGTCATTTGCTGTTGGGGCTGGTTCATTTTCTTACAAATAAACAAATTGTAAGTAAGTACACCAGTGGTGTAAAGCCATGACAGTTCAGATTAGTTTGTGACCAGAACAATTTTGAAAGTCAATGAATCAAGTCATTCGTGAGAAAATTATATGAGAAAAGAAACAAAAGAAAAATGCTAAATATTCTCAGTATGTTTTCAATATCGCCTCGCAAATGTGCTTTTCCCTGTTTTATGACTGTGAACTCACTATTTTAAGGTTATGGATCATTAGTTGAAAAATTCATGTCATTTTACCTCTCATCAGGCCCTGGGAACTTATAATGAGCATTTTAAACATTTTTATTTCCAGATTTTAGATCCAGATTTTTTCCAGATTTTAGCAGTTGAGGACAAAAAAATGAGTGTATTAATAGGCAATGAAAATTGGTTGCAGACCTGCTGTACACAAATATTTGGTTAGATTCCTAGTCTTGCTCAAAGTAATCAAATACTATTTTTGTTTATTTTGTTCTGTATTTTAATTAAGGTTGTTTTTAAGGAACAATAAATTGCGTTACAATATTTATTTATCTATTTTTCTTTTCATTTTGTCAAACTGAAAAAGGGAATCTAATTTTGGCAAAGCTGGATTATTGGGGCTGTGTACTGGAAATAATCTGGTCATATGGGGATATCACAATACAGGGGTTATAATTCAATGGATTACAATACTGTAGGCAAGTATTGTGACTTTATAAATCTAATTTTAGAAAAACTGTCACAGTGTAAAGAACAAACCACCATATGCTTTAAAAAAAGTTGTTTTCAAAAAATTGTTTTTATATGATCAGAACAATCTGCTTTTGTGTATTACAGACCCTGTAGCAGTTATCATAGCACTGAGTCTGAGTTAAGACATGAATATTACCTTATTGGCAAAAATAATGATAAAAATAAAATAATATCAACTGGACTAATATGACGGGCAGCCGTGGCTTGTGGCCAGAGGGTCGCCAGTATCACAATCTTCAAATGTATTTTCTTACACTCTTACATGCAATGCAGGGAAAGGCCCCATGTTTTCTGTGACAGACTTTGTGATAGTTTGATTAATTACACTAATAAAACAGACAAAAACTGAAATGACAATGATAACATTTTCCTATTAATGTACCAATAACTTGGTGTACACAATGCCAGAAAATCATCCAGTAGATCCCTGACACCTTGACACAAGTTGGAGAGGATAGTAGTGATGAAAGTGAACTTTGTTGGTGTAAAAATCCAGCAACTAAATGACATGAAACATAGAAATAGTGGAGATGGTATAAATGTTATTGAGGAGGCCTTAATTCAAGCATACTCAGTGAGAACAGAACTCTGGCAACTGTAATGTAAAGACACTGAACAAAATAGGCATCATTCCTCTATGGTCAGTTTTGGCCTTTAAAATCCATATCTGGTTTGTCCTTTATATATAATAATTAATAATACGTAGAATATGAAAAGAATCAGAATCAAAATACTTGATTGATTCCTGGGGGGAATTGGGTAAAGCACCAGCCATGACTCCTAAGACACAATCCACAGGTATATGAAACCTGTATTAGTCAAAATATGCACCTGGGTTACAGGAAATGAATGAAGTCTATGTAGACTGTGAGTGTGTGTGTGTTTACGTGCACGAAAACTAGCATCACTTAGAATTCTCCCCTTTTTCTAAAGCGTTTGGTCTAAACCTGCTCTACTTGGACAGTGTCATGAGACAACTGCTGTTGTGATTTGGCACTATATAAATAAACTGAACTGAAATTGAATTGAGTGTGTGTGTGTGTTTGTGTGTGTGTGTGTGTGAAGACTAGCATCACTTAGAATATTCTTTTTTTTTCTGTCGAAACTGGACAGTTTTTGCTCTTTGCTTGTTCCTCCCCTCCCCCATCTCCCTCTCTGTGCTGTAGCCTCATGTCATGTGGTCCTCTTGGAAACACTGACGTTTAAACACATGCTTTGCTGCAAGATAGTAAATGTGGAGAGCCGACTCTAATGATAAGTTTATAATGGAAAGATCCAACACAGGCCCACAGAAACTGGCCCTATAAACCATATTATTAGGAAGCAATCTTACTGCTGTGGAAAAGAGCTGACAAGTGTTTTTAGCTGAATGCAGAACACATGGAGTTCATATAATGCTTCCCGTGGTCAAATATTCACTAAAAGAAGGCTTGTGTTTCTCCTGGTCCCTGGGCCTCCTCCTCCTATGACACACAGTTCAGTTCTGACATTATGTAGCTTTTTGTGTACATCTGCTTTAGGTTTACTGACATCAGTAGGTTAATCATTTTTGATTAAAGTATTTTATTATGACACATTTAAAGGTATGCGCAAATTTCTGAGTAGTATTGCATCAGATAACTGGTGTGATGAGAATAACCTGCATGAAACCTGAATATAATCTAAAAAAAAAAGCTTCATGTGACTTGGTAGAAGATCTTCATCTTTTTATCTAACTTGCCAATGACTCATTGAAACCCTGAAGCAATCCAGATTTCAGAAGTGAGCCTGCAATAACTGTCTAAAATCTGAATATCACTATTAGATTTGAGTGGAACATGTACAAGTGCATCATCCATCTTTGAGAGCTAGGTACGGCAACTTTACTTGAACAGCCCACATAACCACACACACACACACGCACACATACACAAAACAAACAGACCAAAAAAACACTAAACTGCAGTAAGACCATTAATTTGCTAAGTTTAGTCATCATCATGGCATGCGGTTATTTTTCTGTTGTAGCATAGCATTTATCTCAATGATCACACTGCTGCTATTTTGTATTATCTGAATATTTTGAGAAATTAGAAGTTGGCAATATAGTTCTTGAACTTCGCATGCCAATAAAGTCCATTTGAACTGAACTGAACTGAACTGTAGTGTTTAGGCCAGCAGAAAAGGCCTTGCTGGCCCTGATGGCCCGCCACTGATAAATACACAATAAAAAAACAAACGAACAAGCAAAAAACAGTTATTTTTTTATTTTTGCTCATGGATCATGATGATGGCGATTTTCCTATCGTACAACTGTAGCTGGACACTAGACCAGATTCAGCATGAAATCAAACAGCAACAGTGGCAATCCCCATCTTGAGTTCTTTGATGTGAGCACCCGTAAACTGTAATCATGGGAGTATTTTCTTATTGTTACCTTACATTTATGTGATGTGGTCATAGCTTAAGCAGTGCGAGCAAGCAGTCTTCTAATCTATGTGTACCTGTAAACTGAAGCTAAAGGTTTTTGCATTTTAGGTTTTTTCATGTTTTATTTACATTAAAATAAATTCTGTAAAATAGCTTTGATGTACTTTCAGAATTGCATTATTTTTTTGCCCCTGGGAATTAGTTATTTTTCCATTTCGAACAATATCATTGATGAGAAGCAATTTTTAGGGTTCATTATCTTCAGAAACACAATGAATAAGCAAGCACACAGGCTTGTATTGAGCAATGAAGACCATGAAGTAACTGAAATGAAAACTGGAGGAAAGGCACTGCATTAAGATCCTTTCAGTCGTATTAGAAGTCCTCCATACACACAAAATTAGTTATGGAGTTCCCCAAGGTTCTGTGCTTGGACCAATATTATTCACCTTATATATGCACCTGGTAGGTGATATTACTAGGAAACATTCTGTACATTTTCACTGTTACGCAGATGATGTGCAATTATATTTATCAGGGAAACCAGATGAAACCAATCAGCTAACCAAATTTCAGGCATGTCTTAAAGATATAACAACTTGGATGACTGACAATTTTCTACTTCTAAACTCAGACAAAACTGTCATTGTTATAATAAGTTGTATAGAAGTTATATAATTCATTGTTCTGGGCCTAAACATCTTAGAGACAAATTATCTAGTGAAATAGCTACCTTGGATGGCATTATCTTGGCCTCCAGCCCCACTGTAAGAAATCTGGGAGTTGATCAGGATATGTCCTTTAACTCACACATAGCTCAAATTTCAAGGACTGCATTCTTTAACCTTTGCAATATTGCAAAAAATTAGGCACATTCTGTCTCAAAAAGATGCAGAAAAACTAATCTATGCATTTATTACCTTCAGGTTGGACTACTGCAACTCCCAGTTATCAGGCTGCCCCAACAAGTCCCTGAAGACTCTCCAAATAATCCAGAACACTGCTGCATGTGTGCTGACAAAAACTCATATTACAGGTCATATTTCTTCTGTATTGGCTTCTCTACACTGGCTGCCTGTAAAATTCGGAATAGAAAGAATAGAATAGAAATACTTGCTCATGGAGGTCATGTTGGGTCTCTCTGTCCTGAAAATTAATTTTGAGAGTGTGATCTGGACCTGTTCTAATTGGAAAGTGTCATGAGACAACTTTGTTGTGATTTGGCACTATATGAATTGAATTGAATTGAATCAAACTAAGATAGAAATTTAACATTGTTATACAGACATTAACAACTTAAAGGTTACTTTTTATTTAGGATTAAATACACCATTCTGTGATGAGATAACTTTTGCAGTGATTTGGCACTATCTAAATAAATTGAATTGAATTGAATAGATTATTGTTTTACTAAATGACAAAGTAAAAAAGTGACGCAAAAGGTGATTGTTCTTAAACTGACTTTACCTTCATTTATTTGCCAAAAGGAAGTGCTTAATGTTTCTGATGGTCCAAGTTGGACAGTCATCCTTTTCCAGTCATAGCTTGACCTGGGATGGTGGGCAGAACACACAGAACAACACAACTGTGGCAGAGAGAAGGATCAGGGACAAGATCAGAGCCACTCAGGATAACCCAGTTGACCTTCTGCACTATGAGCTGTGGCAGCTGGGCAACTCATTCAGCAAACAACTCATATCACCGAAGAACAGGACAGACACCACAGACAGCATTACACTATTCACTTTAGGTCAGTGCTGCGCTACCCTTGTACATATACAGTGTGTGTATATTTTGTTTGTAGTATTTAGTACACTATAGCTTACTTTATGTCTGTGTTTATATTTTGTTTTTATTGTGTACTTTGTTTTTAGTATTTGATATATTATATTTCCTATTATATTTCTATTTTTTTGCTGTTTGTTCATGTACGTATTCTGTCCTGAGGTGTTGCAATACTTGAATTTCTCCTCTGGGGATCAATAAAGGATTATCTTATCTTAACTGGCACTGAATAGATGGAGGCCCTCACATCCTGATCCTCTTCAGGCTTGCCAAGTGAAGTGTCAAGTCACCATTTGCCGTCATACACACAGGCTACATATAGCCCCACCTGGATGTCTTGTGGAGATGAAGAATGTTCCCCTCCACCTGTTGTGAGAGTCTGCTCCTTTGGGGTCCAGGTTTTAGGTAAATCTTAACATCAATGATGTCAGTGCCTTTGAAATTTGACTTTTTTTTCACACAGGAAATGCTTATACTTGGGACTGGCCTCAAAATTACCTGAATTGTACGAATTTGAAAAATATGACATAAGCTTGTTCACATTTTTTTTTTTTAAGAAATAAAAAGCCTCTGTGTGAATTGGCATGGAATGTATCAATTAAAGGTAGAGTATCAAGCAATTTACTTAATAAAAAAGTTAGAAGTGTGTGTTGGTGTCTTTATCTGCAGAGAGTCTGGCCTTCTGAAATATTCTACATAGTGACATTAAGAAAATGTGAGAAGTGTAAAGGAAGAAATGTTTGAAATTTCTTTTCTTTCCGAAATAAATTTCCTCCATAGTGCATATCATAGTGAAACTGGAGGACTTGAATGATCATCGTATACTTCACAAATTCTCAATAAAGCTGAGAATGAGTGACAAGTGACACATTTTCAGAGATGTAATTTATCTGTTCTGTGAGACAGATAATAAAACCTCCCACAGACTGATAATGTGATAATGGTGTGTTCTTGAGTCTGTATTACCTACCTTATGCTCTTGAATTTCCCTCGGGATCAATAAAGTATCTATCTATCTATCTATCTATCTATCTATCTATGGGCACATGCAGTCTATAGAGAGGTTGGCAGTCTTGATCTTTCAGCCATAAACAGAGCGAGATGACAACTCTTCATCCATGGTGTATATTTTAAAAAGTTCCGTCTGGCTGAGCATTTGGCTACAGACGAACATGTCTGGTGTGCCAGCAGCTAACAGCAGAGGAACAACAGAGCATGTCTGGCATCTTCCACGCTTTGACCTACATCTCATGCATTTAATGGACCTCCATTTGGACACACACACACACACACACCCACACACACCATCTTCCTACATACTGTTGCAGAGTGAATGTCCATAATTTATTCATTCAGTGCTCTCTGCTTGCCACCACTCTGTAGCCTAGCGTTAGTTGATGTGATTCACCCATTTTAACACACTTTTTCCTAACAAACAGCTGTCGCGCACTCAGCTCTGTGTGAAAAGTAGAGTATAACAACAAAGATGATGGCATTAAAGTGAGGAAAGACTTTATATTGAAAATTTTCATATTTTTGTTTCTGGGATTTCTTACTTTTGTTGTTTTAGCCATAATGTCTTAAAGACATTGTATTCACTCCATGCTGAGATCTTGGGATCTAGAATTCTCCTGCACAAAGCCGACAAAGTATCTTGTTACAGTTTTAAACTACACTGCATAGACAAAAGTATTGAGACAATGCTATGCTTCCAACTTAAGTTATGTATGTTATTCCAACATAGGTTCCACTCCACACAGAGCTCTGACCTCAACCCCACTGAACATCTTTGGGATGAACTGGAATAGAGATTACAAGCCAGGACTTTTCATTCAACATCAGTGCCTGACCTCACTATACCTCTACTGCATGAATGGGCAGAAATTCCAACAGAAATACTCCAAAATCTTGTTGAAAGTCTTCCAAGAAGAGTGGAAGCTGTTATAACTGCAAAGCTGTCATAGACATTCAATGTCATTAAAGTCCCTGTTGGTGTAATGGTGCAGTGTCTTTCGTCTATATAGTGTATTTTGTTGCATAAAGCTTCACACTCTGGCGTGGTTTAGTTATTGTTTTTTCCAATTATCTATCATGAGCCCATGTAAGTCCATGTTTGTGATGCAGTTAGTACCTGTTAATATTAATGCTTTCTGATACTGCAGGATGTAAGTCATGTTTATGAAATGTAGGAGAGCTTAACCTGAGGCAACTGGACTTCAGTTTAAATCGATTTAAAGTCCAGTTGCCCCAGCTTAAGGTCTTCTATGCAAGACAACCTGGATGACTGAGAATCTACACAGACATATAATGTAACAGACCTGCTGTATATCCATCATGACATGCTGCTGCATTCTGTGCAAGTTACTTAACTTGTGCTCTGCTTAAGGTTTACCCAGACATCTTGAACAGGATCTCCCAGAAAGCTAAACAATAGACCAGGAAGTTGAACTCTGATGATGATTAGAGTGTACAGTCTGAGTAATAATTTACCTTTTTTTGTGTCTTCTAAATAAGTCTGGCTAACCTGGGACTTTATTTCTAACTTGCATGATCGTCTGGCTGCTCGCGCTTCTTGCCCCACCTGACTTCTTTTTAGCAACGTTGCTGCGTTCACAGTTTTTAATTACTGTAATTGGGATGTTATTAAACTGGAGTTGTCTTTTAAAAGCAAATCATATTTTTATAAATCAGATGATGTCACTCTTGTGTCATACCCCAGCACACATATGCAGTAAAGAATAGATCACAAAAATTGTTTTGAATATTTACCTCTCTAATGTTTATATTTAGTATCTGATATTAGTTCATCAGTGTGGTACATAGGAGCTGACTTCAGAACCCCACACTGGTTACATCTTCTCCTCCTGCATGTCACTGCTTGTAAGAAGCAGTCAGAGCAGGCTGTGGGTTTCCCCCTCCACTCATGAGGGGAGGAGGGGCAGAGAACTGGGTTTGTTGTTCAAAGCCTAAGCTTGGCATATGTATTATAAATGAGCAGGGTTTTGAGGCACATCTCTTCCTCCCTCACTCTCCCTTTGCTTCTCTCTCTCTCTCTCTCTCTCTCTCTCTTTCTCTCTATATATGTGTGTTTATGTAAGTGTGTGGGATTGTGTATGTGTGTGTGCATGCCTCTTTGTGCATAATGGATTTTTATCCTTCACAGAGCACAGCGGTCACAGTTTGTCTGACTCCACATGGTCTTTATTATGCCAGACAGAGTGTGCATCGGCTGAGACATACCAGGCCAACGTCTGCCCTCTGTATCTTCACACACACACACACACACACACACACACACAGTGGTGACCTCTGCCTCCCTGCCACTTTCACCTCTCACCTCCTTGTTTGCCCTCAGGTCCTGTGGTCTAAAACTCAGTTTAGATACTCTTCCTTGGGTATTTTTTTTTCTTTGAATGAAGGCACAAACCTACACATACACACCACCCCACACACACACCAAAGCTGATTATACTCTCTGTATGTGGGAGGAAAGATGCACTTGTCTCCTAATGGAAGCAAATCATTACATGCTGTATGCTTTTTCTATTTATGACTTCTATATATACTTAAATTCCACAGTGATTTGCACTTCCCTCCAAATGTTGCTTGTGTTGTGACTGACTAAAGTGAGATTGTTGCCCACGCTCACAAGATGCGAGCTGAACTCTATCCTGGTACTTCTATGCTTTATGCAAATGTTCTAACTGCAACTGGTTCAGTCCTCTTCTGTCTGGCGAGCAGACACTGAGTCACAACATGGCAGCAAATGGAATATAAAAAGCTCCAGTCTGTCCCTCTGCTGCAGCGTTTACACCTCTGATGGGTGGAATTAGATTAGCCAGAATTAGAGTGATGGAGTGGATGGGTCTTTTGGGGCACTGCAGTTTCTGTTCCATTCTCCTGGTTTTGTGTCTTCAGTTTTAAACACATTCATAATGCTTGAAGAGGAACTTGGTAACACCTTTGTGGTGTATTCATTAATATTGATGCAAGGATTAGACCAACCTAATTTAAAATAGTTTAACATTTTTGAAAATCCTCTTCTTTTCAAGACAATAGTGGCCTCAACATGGGTAGGCTAGCTTAGCATAAAGACTAAAAGATGGTGGGAGCAAGTCACTGGCTGTGGACATCTCAACATTAGAACTAAATACCGTCTGAGCTACACTTTCCTCTTAAGTTTTCGACTGAGCCTTGACTTTAAAAGATGGTCTTAACCTACACAGTTTGATTTAATCACTGAAATGCTCTGGGATATGGTTTCTGGGATTGCTAAGCAGTTCTTGAAGGATGTTGTTTTGTGGTGTTTTTTGTTTTGTGTTTATTTCATGTGTTTTGTGTTCCACAATGAGTCTTACAACCTTTTCAACCCTGTTGTGCAATTTTTCCCAACAACTTCCCAACCTTCATCTGTGACAGTACCATTGTTACAACCACTGAGCTCTCTGTGGCACAGCTGAAGAAAGTAGGCCTGTATCAGGCTACGGTCTAAGTGAAAACTCCATCCTGATTGGTTGCAGCATGAACACACACATGTTGACTACACACAGAGTTCACAAGGGTGGATGAATAGTTTTTATTTCTTGTGTGCATTTGTCTTGAATGCTTTCACTGTTCACATTTCTTTCTTATTGTCATTCATGTCATGGGTAAAGCACTATGAATTGCACTAACCTGTATGAGAGATTGCATATAAAGTTTGATTGATGTAAATAGCAAAGTCATATAATTATACACTTGCATGGGTGTCTGGTAAAGATAAAAAGTTAAATGGTTTGTTGCATCAAGAGCTGTAAGAACTTGTAAGTGAGCTTGTGCATTTTCATCTCTAGCTAAGCAATGCTCACACGTGACTTCACCAGTAAAGGAGGCATGTCTGTGAGCACATTTATGTTCCCTTCTCATATTGTTTCATTTTGATATATTAAGTCCTGAAGCATTTAAACCTAAGAAAGCGACAGTAATGTTTCAGTTTCTTTCCCTGTTTTGTCTTGTCACTCAACATGTCTGGAACATTGCAGAAAGGATCCCTACAGAGATAGACCTTTTTGCTAAAGGGCGACTCAAGCTGTGTTGTTTCTCAGTATTTTAGAATGCCGTGACATACATTTTATAGACAAAAGTATTCAGACACCTCTCTTTAATATTAAATTCAGGTGTGATATGGGGCTGTTTTTCAGGGATTGTGCTTGGTCCCTTAATTCCAATGAAGGGAAATCTTAATGCTTCAGAATACCAAGACATTTTGGACAATTCTATGCCTCCAACCTCACAGCAACAGCATGGGGAAGGCCCCCCTCTACCCCAGCACAACTGCAGCCCAGTGCACAAAGCAAGGTCCACAAAAGCATGGCCAGATGAGTTCGGCGCAGAAGAACATGACTGGCCAGCACAGAGCCCTGACCTCGACCCCATCGAACACCCCTATAGGACAAACCAGAACAGAGATTGTGAGCCGGGCCTCCCTGTCCAACACCAGTGCCTGACCCCACAAACACTCAGCAGCAGTGGTCAAGAGAGCTGCAGAATGAAAAGAGAGAGAAATGGAGCTGCATTCAAACAAACAAAGCAGTAAAATCTTAGAAATAAAATTTGATTTTCTGTGGGAAGGGGCCACATTGTCAGTTTTTGTGTGAATTCAGCCAAAGCACATGCATTATCCTGTAGGGATAATGCAAGGGCTTGAGAAAATAGTATCTTGATGCTAAAACATCTACATTTGTACCAATACTTAAATATGCACATTCGAAACACTACTGGGAAGTTACAAAATGATTTTAAAACCTCAAAAACACAAAAAATAACAAAGTAAAATTCTTTTTGTTTAAGCAGAAATACAAGTATCACTCAGGGAGAAGTCTCACTGTGAAATCTTGCAAAGTGCCTTGTTGCAGTTATTTTCTCACCTAGACTGTCAAAATCAGCCAAGTATTCAGCCCTGGCTTTGGGAAATAAATTCTTGCTGGCAGTTCCTTTAGGTAAACTCCAAACTCTTCTTTCCAACTCTGGCTCAGGTTTGTACTGTCAACTTCTAGCAACAGCTCACCTCTCACACAAGTCTATTTTGACAATAAACACAAATAGATGGGCATGTACGTTGAAAACTGAAGGTCAGGTCATAACTTGATCATTTAAATTGAAAGTTGATTATGAAGTGAATGGAAGCTGCTGGTCAGATTAGTCAGATGAATCAATGTGAAGCCAGTTTGAGTGTTTATAGTTGTTCTCAAAGGCCACACTTGAAGGCAAAGTGAAAATCCAGCTGTCGTGTAAAAGGGGGAAACACAATTTCAGTATGAGGATGACATATTTGCAGTGAGAGTGTCAGTGGGCTGCCATCAAGCAGAAACCTCCAGGACTGAACCACTTGAGGCTGGGTCCAAAAAGTGAGTCTAATCAAAATGCCCATAAGACCCAGCTTTACAGTAGAAATACACAGTTTTGTTCTCTATAGCTATTAATCCTGTATGGGGTGAAATTTTATATAACGCTCTCCTTTAAACTATATTAAGACTTACAGATATGCATAATGAAAGGTGTAGCCACCTTGAGAGACAGAATCAGCCAGCTGTCTGTTAGGTTTCAACCCAGTGAGTCACTGCACTTGACCTGTTGGACATGTTTGTGGTGTTTTTGGTGAACTGTTCTTGCAAATGTCAGATATATGATATGGCTTTAAGGATTACTAATTGTACTAACAGATCATACAAGAAGTCTGTGCTCTACCTCTTTGGCCATTTTTAAAATTGCTGGGAGTTAGGCAGCGTCAGACATTGCCAAGATGGAGCCACCCCACCGAGCTTCACATAGGCTCTTCAGAAACCTCTGGGTGAAGGTGCACAGTCTATGTCAGTATGTCAGTGTTTTATACAGCCTATGGCTTCAGTGCAAGGGAAAACCTGCCCAGCAAGAGCAGTTTGGTACAGCTCATATTCAGCCATCTATCTGATGGAGTATACTGGTACTCTCACAGTTCTAATGCATTATGTCTTTGTAGCTCAAATAAGTTCACATGATACACATAAAACATAAACATGCAGTTTATGCAGTTGCTCAGAGTGTGCTTGTCTTTTGTTTTTCAGAATCCACTGCAGAAGGAGATACTCCTAAGTTCTCTGTCAGCATGGCTGAGGACACTTTGCATTGCCAATGTTTGGCCGCTGGCAAAAATTCAGGGGAAGCCAATGCAACAGTGCTCAGGGTTAAATACAACAGGCATTTCAGAGACAAAGCCCGCTCTCTACCAACACGCAAAGACAGCAAAGGGCCTACAGCCTACAGTGGCACAGATTAGTGAGTAATTTGGCTGTGGCTGCTGAATGAGAGCCACTGCATATCTCATGAGGAGGATGCAGCCTGTCTTTCATTCCCCCATAACAGGGAACCTGGGGGAACAGGCAGTGGGGGAGGTGGGAGGTGTCAGAGAGATTCAACACAGATCTCACTGGGTAAAATGTTATCATCAGCCACATGGCTTCACAGGCTAGAATGAATGGAGAGAGTGTGCATATCACATCATGACACCTACGCAGCATGAGGCCACCGTGTGCTGATATTCTTCTCTGGGGCATGAAATGCTCTCAATGATTTTTTTTCCCCTCTCGTTTTTTAAAGTACCTCCTGCTGAATTCCATTCTGGTTGTTCTGAAATCATGCACCGCCTGCTACACACAGTGGCAGACAGTATGGTTATATATAAGCCCACGTAATAATTGCTTTTGTCTCAGTATTTCTCCAATCTCTGCTTCTACTTGTAAGTGTGTTGTCTTCTGGGCTAAATATCTATTTGTCAGTGATAAGCTCCAAAAAATTGTTCAGGAATATCATCCCAAGATTATAGACACGATTATGTGTGTAGGATGTCTGGCAATTGTTTTAGGAGAATACTTTATGACTGAGCAGAATGAGTCATTAGCGTGTGGCTGTTTGGAGAAGAGGAAATGTAATAACAGGGGTGGCTGGCAGAACAACACAAAGTAATCCTAATGAAAGATAAGAGGGTCTCCCTGATGCATTTTTCATATGCACTCCTTTTGTCTCCTCTTGCCCTGGGATTTTGTAAGCAGGGAGCGCAATCAAGTAGGCGTAGTGAGTCTTTGGATCATTAATTATCGCTGTGTTTCCTCAGAGTGTGTGTGTGCGTGTGCTTTCTGAGATGTTTTGTTTCTGTGCTCAGTACTGTAGGGTTTCTCTCTCCTGACATCGGCATGTTCAGTATCATGTTGAAGAGGGAGTTTCTGTGCAACATAAACCGTATTCACTTGTAGAGCTGGAACACTTGAATATTTTAGAAGCCCCGTATTTCTGAGGGACTTTATTTCAGAGGCCTAATTTAACTCCACACTCCTTTTCACTGGCAAAATAACAAATCCGTAGGTGGTTACATTTTTGTCTGAACACTGTACTACTAACCATTTTTAATGAGAAATGACAAATGTGTAATGGCTGGGGTCACTCATTGTGACAAACCAACAGAAAATTATGACCAACTCTTCAGCCTCCCTTAGCCCATCAGAGAATTGACGTCTTTCAGCTCATTATTTTGTTTTTTTTTTCTGTCCACCACTTTGTTTTGTGCTGTTTCTCTCTCTAACTACTCTCATTGTGTCCAGCAGCAGAAGATTAATGTTTTCACTGGAAAAACCCTCTGAAATGCACTGTTCATCACATGCTGGGAAACAAACAATAGACTGAATTGAAGTAAAAAATCCACACGTCAGTTATGAAATTGAAATATTTATCATCTTAAAGGGGCAATTCACCCCACAATGAAAAATACATTCCTTTCTTCTTACCTGTATCTATTGATTTGGTGGGTATGGCAGTTGTGGATATATGGACTGCAGAGATGTCTGCCTTTGGTGGAATATAGTGGAACTAGATGGCACTTCACTTGTGGTGCTCAAAGCAAAAAACACGTTTGAAAAATTCAATAGCAGAAATCATGACCTGGTTACTCAAGATAATCCACAGAACCTGTTGTGAGCAGTTTCGGGTAGAAGCTATTTTCTTTCTGCGGAACTACTCCTACCAACTGCATCACCATGCAGAAGGAAATGTGCAGCTGCTCATGGCAGAGAAATCTGTTCTCATGACAGGGCTTGATGTAAACATTACTAGTGTCCTTCTTGGTTGAGCTGTAATGCTGGCTTAGTTAGTTAGCCTCTCATCTATGAGAAGACCCTTGTTTCCCTCAGCTCTGCCATATAGCAGACTTAGACCAAAAATAATTTAAATTCAATTTCAATTTATTTATATAGCACCTTATACAATCAAAATTGTCTCTAGATGCTTTACAGAAACCCAGAGTCTGAACCCCCGAGCAAGCAGACAGTGGCAAGGAAAAACTCCCTTTTAACAGGAAGAAACCTTGAGCAGGACCCGGCTCACAAGGGAGAACCATCCTGCTGATAGTCGGCTGGGTGAAGGAGGGGAAAGAAGAGGTAGACAGGACAGAGAGGATGAAAGAGAGAGAGAGAGAGAGAGAGAAACATACATGCAATAAACATCATAAATTACAAGGACAGACGTGACACATTGCTATAATTGGAATTCTTAAGACTATCTAATAATGTAGATAGATAAATAGTACTACAGCTATGACAACAGACCAGCACAATCAGAGGGAAAAATATATATGAGTGTACATATATATATATATATATATGTATATATATATATAAAATCTGGTGTCTTTTATGTGATTAGTGTGATTAGTGAGGTGGTACTGGTATTAATAAGGCCATTAACTTCTTCAGGAAACAAAAAGAAGCTTTGCAGATTTATGATCTTAAATTTCTAAGTTACAATGAAAATGTTAACATTTAACATTTTATAAGGTTCAAAAAGTTTTTTTAGTTTATAACTGTATACAGTTTTAAATACTCAGGTATGAATTTTTATCCTCGTTTTTGTGAGGATATTTTGTGTCTATGAGATGTTCTTAGCTTTGTGGTGTGTATTTTCATTTGGAGGATTCTGCGCTGCACTTGACCATCAATGTGTCCAGCTCATTTAGTTGAGTTAATAGATTTTGCTGGCTTGTGTAAGGGGCTGACATTTACAGACAAACAACCGTTCAATTTCACATTTACACTTACAGGAAATGTAGAGTCACCAGTCAATCTAACCTGCACGTCTTTCAACTAGCGAGTCTGAACCCGAGCAGATGGTGCAGTGGTTAGCACTGTGAGGTCCTGGAAATCTTTCTTTTTAAAAGAAGCGATCCAAAGCTATACTTTTCACTTCATCCTCTAGACTTGTCTGGTGTTTCGCTTGATTTGCTGTTGCTTTTAGTTGCTGTTTGTTTTCCGTATGCCTTTGTGTGTGTGTGTGTGTGTGTGTGTGTCTGTTGCATGCTTGCTTGATCAGGACGTGCATGTGTGTGCATGCTTTTGACTCTCAGAGCTTTCCTTTAACTGCCGTTCAACAATGTGAATTTAACAAATTCTCCCAAATCTGAGTCTCATGTACTCATGTGAATATCAGTTTTTGTGTGCTGCTTTTGTGTACAGCTAATCTGAATCAGACAATTGGGACGGGTTCACTGGCTGACACTGTCCTGACACTGGAGCTCAAAAGACGGCCCTGAGCCTTTGATGCTGCAGCTAAGGCTTGTTTTTATAATCCAGACTATTGTCAATAATCCTGGCACACACACATACATACACACAGATATAGACTAAAGACATACAGACACAGGGTTAAGTATTACTCCTATGTTTGCTTAGAAATTCCTAATCTTAACAGCTAATCACTGGTGCAGTATGCCTTAGTGTATGTGTGTATGCACGCACAAAGTGTGTGTGGGTTCTCCCCTGCGAACGGTTCTATGGACAGGATTACAGTGAGGTTTGGCTGCAGGAGAAGGAATGCTGCTCTATTTGCAGTCATGAATGAACAATAATCCTTCTGATGGAAGCTTGGCCTATAATGATTTAAGGAGGAAAAGTTGTGCTGATTAGTGGGTATTTGTGTGTGTGTGTGTGTATTCACATCCCTAGCTGTCGACAGGTCCTAGTGGCCTTCGATACCCAGAGCCCCATCCGCTTTGCCATCACTCTGCTTCTGCTCTTCCCACCACAAGGAGTTAATTAATGTCTGCCTTGTTTGTGGACCCCCTATGTTTCCATTCAGCCTTCCTGTCAGTGATTGGCAGATGATTATGCAGACTGCTGCATGCATGTGAAAGGCAAGCTGTGTTTAGGTCTGCCTGCTTGATTGGCTTTGGCTTGATGGTGCAGTAATTGTTGCCGCCACAGGGGTTGATAATGTTTTTCATGCAGCCTATTTTCTGTTCTCAACTATGATGATTCAGAATCAAGCTTTGGTGTCTGACTAGTTCTGTCATATGGGACACCAAAAAGTGATGACCACAATGAGTTTCACAATTGATTACAATGGGAATCAGAAAAACTTTTTTTGAATTTATACACAATTTTTTTAGTCAGTTTTTAGAAGTGTAGAACACAGCTTCAAATGCAGCATTAGTTTGCAGTGTGGGACTTACACGTTACAACAGGTTGCACCATACAAGTTCAGAGAGAACAATGTAAAAATTTCCTGACCGCTGCAGGAAAATTTTCTGATCTGGTCAAGTGTGATTTCATGCTGCATTCACTCAAAATGGGAAATGCCGTTTGTAAATTTGGCTGCAATGCAAGTTTTTTGTTACAGTATAATTATTAAATCATACAGGCTGGTTCACACAATATAACACAGATTACTGTGTAACTTGCAAAGTCAACTGGATCAACTAAAGCAACATTATACAAGACTTTTTGGATGATTACCTAAAACTAGTGAGTCTAATATAACATTTCATTTTCATTTCATTTCAATTTATTTATATAACACTTTATACGATCAAAATTGTCTCTCTCTGAGCCTGAACCCCCAAGCAAGTAAACAGTGGCAAAGAAAAACTCCCTTTTAACAGGAAGAAACCTTGTGCGGGACCCAACTTGCAAGGGAGAACCATCCTGCTGATAGTCGGCTGGGTGAAGGAGGGGAAGAACAGGTAGACAGGACAGAGAGGATGAAAGAGAGAGAGAGAGAGAGAGAGAGAGAGAGAGAGACATACATGCAATAAACATCATACATTACAAAGGACAAACAAGACAGGTTGCTATAATTGGAATTCTGAAGACTATTTATTGTATGTATTTGTTTTTTAGCTGATATGTTGTTCAAGATAGTTATAATAGCACTACATAGCAGAACAACATGGGCAGAATTATATCAAGCAAGTCCAACAACACAAGACATAGCAAGCCAGCTAATATTACTTGCTGGTCTAACAGCAAGAAGTCTGGCTCAGCATCCGTCTTGCAGCCTTTTATTTTGTGAAGCTCTTGCAAACATCTAAAAAGATGTTTTCTTGTCCGTCCTCGTGCTCGGTCACTCTTGTTTCAGTGTGATTCTATTGCTCACTTGACTGGATCTTATTCTGATTGCCTCCTCTGGCACAGGTCCCAGCTGCATTTCACCTGCATTTTACGGCTTACGTCACACAGAGAGTTGTGTGTGTTCTCCTTGGCTCACATTGATTTGTCTCATCACTTTTTTTGGATAAATTAATGCTCCAGTAGCAACAGCTCTTACATGCACAGCAAGCCAATGAAGTGAAGCTAAAATAAGTGTAACATTTTCAAGTTTTCTTTCTTTTCTTTCTTTTTTAGTTAAAAGTTTAGCTGTAGCACTTTTAACCATTTGAGAGTCTCTAGTACCATGCAACAGTCCTGATAAAAAACAAAAATGACTACATCAAAATGTCAAAAGGTTTGTGAGTGTTGCATACATACAGTTGGTCCCTTTACTTTACTTGCAAAGATTTATAAAGATTACTGATATATGTGAGCATTTCTGGCTTCCAATGAGGCACATAAGATCAGATAATTCAAATACTATAATTTTGCATTGAATTTTCCCTTCACAACCAATAGACCTAGAAAATTATATTGATAAGCGTTCCATTAATCTTTCTACAACAAACAGGACAAAAGAGAATGACAATAACAAGACCAAAGTCCAAAAGATTCAATCCACATTCACTCAGCAGCTCAGGATCTCCATACACACCACCAAAGATATTGTGCTGAACAGAGGTGATGATTAACTTCCCACACTCTATGGCAGAATTTCTCTGATTGATACACTGTGCAAAGAATTCCAAGCATTACGTGATAGCCTGGCATTCAGTCAAGAACACAGAAAAGAAACGCTCGTCTCACAACCGAATTGACCTCTGTCATGACCGAAAACAAACTAATGAAAGAGTCTTCTTTTATGGCCTTCAGGTAAAAACCGATGATAGAAAAGATGATAAAGAAATTCTCAGTCACTCAAATCAAAATATCATCCACAGCCATGAATGCATCTACCATGCATTCAGCACCCAGTAGTATCAAACATATTATCATTCTCATGTCATTTACCAAATTGGCAAAATATGACAAGAGACATCTGCTCCCATTTTTGCTGTCTGAAAGAAGTCAGGCCACAGTCAAAAAAATGAAAAAAGACATTATTGCATTATTTACTGACTATAGCAACTATGAACAAACTAAGTCACTGAGATAAATTAGGGAGATACACACTGTGCTGACTCACTTGCAAACAAACATTCACTTCACTTATTCTTCCAACAATGCAGATAAAAAACATCCAAGCAGCAGTCAATGACAAAGCAAGGCAAAATAAAGTGCAGACGAACCTGGAAAATGCAATGAAGTGCGGTGAAGTGCGTGACATTGTGATATGTTTGTGGTCAACAAAAAAAGTGCTCTCCCCAGCTCACCCGCTCTCTACCTCACGCCACACTGGTGCCCACGTAGGTTCATTCATTAATTTATTCCCACCTGCGCCCACGTGACTGCACACAAGCAAGTCATGTAAGTCGTGTTTTAGCATATGATATTTAGAGAATCATTATTACTGTGTTCGGTCATTTTCACCCTGTCAGTGTTTCCATCTGAATTAAACGCACAACTCTTTTTTTTTTTATCTGGGTGGTTCTTGAGGTTACAACGGATTTCTTTCTATATTATCTATCTATAACTACAGACGACAAAAAAATACAAAGCAATAAAACACAGAGTTGGAATGCTCTACCCAACAGCAGGAAAACAACATAACAGGTCGCATTTCAACAGTAAACTTGTTGGTAACGAACCAGCTGACTCTGCAGAGCCCAGTCTGCTCCCCTGTGTCCTCCTTAACCCTCTTCCTCCCCATTTCACCACTGTCTTCACTCCCCCTCTCCCCACAGTGTTCCTACTGTAAAACATTTGCTATGCTTCTTTGAACAGGGAGCACCATTTCCCTGACAAAGCCCCCTCCCTTCTACCCCCAGTGACCCAATCCTCTCCTATCCCCACCCCACTGACCCATTTCTTATGTTGATCAGACAGTGTGTGAAGTGATGCAAACTGCTGTGCTGAGCTGCTGCTGTGGAGTCTCCCCCTCAGGCTCAGAAAGCAGCACAGGGCCTTACACATTCATGAACTAAGTGGGAAGATCCATTATCTGTGTGTGTGTGTGTGTGTGTGTGTGTGTGTGTGTGTCAGTTCCCTGCAGCTGGGTGTTTGGATGCATGATATTAGCTGTGACTACTTTGTATGGAAACACATATGGAAGTGCATTAGTGACAATAATAGTTGGTGAGGACAAAACAAAACATAAGCACAAATCAACATTGTAGAGGATGCTGGGACAGAACTTTGAAAGGGAGTAGTGAGTGTAATCGATGTCCCTTGTTACCTTGTTATTTAAACCCTTAGTATTGGTGGTTGGGTGCAAACTCCCAGCTGAGCATCTGACAAGGATAAAACATCCTGTTAAATCCTACCTTCAATGTAATGTCATGGGTGTGTCTTTTTAAGACACACTTTTTAATCTTTACATTCAATTCAGTTCAATTCAGTTTATTTATATAGCGCCAATTCACAACAAAAGTTATCTCATGACACTTTCCAATTAGAGCAGGTTTGACCAAACTCTTTAATTAAATTGTAATAGAGAGAGCCCAACATTCCCGCTTGAGCAAGCACTTGGCGACAGTGGCAAGGAAAAACTGCCTTTTAGAAGGCAGAAACCTTGGAGCAGACCCCGGCTCAAGATGGGCGGCCATCTGCCTTGACCTTGACATGCACCCTATCAATTTCCAGGGCATGCAGAATTGGCCACTCTTTTATCAGTCTCTGTGTGCCAATTTCTATTGTTTTTCAAAGTCACTCTGCAGTGACTGTTTTGTCAGACTGAGTTTTCATTTGTTATGCTTTACTTGTGTGATCTCCCTAATGGCTGTCGGTGCATGGAAAGCTGTTTTCTCTCATAGAGGGAGGTCGGGCATCAGTCGTTTCAGAAAAATATCACAGGAGTGTCACTGGAAAACGCAAAAATGACCAAAATTCTAAAATAATCAAAATAATTTTTAATGTCTGTGTTTTAGTTTTATGGGGATTTTTTTTTCAGTATTATATATTTGTTTCAGTGCCGGTGCAGCTTTTTGAAATACAAATGTTTCATTGCCAGTGTTTTCTTTTTTTCTGGCTGAGGTTTTGTTTTGTTTTCTTTGTTTTGTTTTTTTTTTTTTTTTTTTGGTTAGTTATGCCCATACAAAGGAAAGCCACTGTATAAGCAAAATAGATCTACTGCGATCACTCATAGATCTACACATCAATGGTAGGTTGATGTTATTTGCAGAACTAGTATGAGATTCTTTCAAGGCAATACATAAAGTGAAATTTTAACAAATGGGAAATTTTATTTGTATCTCAAAAACCAAACCTCTCTCAGTGCTGGAAGACATTTCAGTGAAACACAATGTTGTTCAAAAAATAATCTGAAAAGCTGCAAGCTAGATTTACAGGAGGAAGAGGTGTGGTCTGTGGTAAATCTGAAGGCTCGAACACAAACAATTAACACACAGCTTAGACTGCTAATTGGATTTTAATAACAAATATTATGCCATCAAAACTACATCACTTCTGCAATCTTCATGCCTCATGCCAGACACATGCTTCAAATGTAACAAAGCTTAAGGAACACCTTTTCACTGCTTGCAGAAGTGGTCAAAGGTTTTTGGAAGGTTGTCCTTCATAGATACTGAAAATCACTTTTTCATCAAATGGATTCGATTTGTGCCTTTTACAAGCTAAAACGACGACAGCTACAGGTTAGAGGACCATGCAGATACCAAGAATAAATCAACATATTAAGGATCTAGAGTGTGTATACACTGCTAAAGGAAAGCTGGGAGAAAATATATATGGGGACTTCATGGAGATTTTGAGTGAAAATGTTGGTAGTGTTTGATAAAGCCTAAACTCGGGTGGTAACGGTGAAATTGGAATAAGATGAGAAATTGGAGTAGTGGCCTAGGACTTTGTAATGCAACATCTGCATATTCACCTCTGTCTGAAGTACTGTGTTTTTATTTGCTTGCCTATTCACTTGATGGTATGCTATATAGGCAAAAGTATTGGGATGGGGATGTTTTTTAGGGGTTGGGCTAGACCCCTTACCTTCAGTGAAGGGAAATCTTAATGCTTTAGCATACCAAGACATTTTGGACAATGCTATGCTTCCAACTTTGTGGCAACAGTTTGGGGAAGGCCCTTTTCGAGCAACTTTGTTACAATTACAAAGTTATCCATGTATTTAGAGTGCAATGTCATTAAATCTCTGTTGGTGTAATGGTTAGGTGGCCCAATACTTTTGTCCATATAGTGCATAATGTATTTGTTGCCAAGACTAACTATTTTTTAAATATATAATGTTTAATCTTATACAACAGATTTAATGATATGCATAATGTCCACATACATAATACTGTGAACATCAAATACAATTATGAACTGGTAAAAGATTGTAAAAGCAATAGGAAATCAACTCAGAGTCCAAAGTGTTTAAATCTCCCCAGCTGTAAATGTCACTGGCTGTTAACATCTTGGGTTCCTTACAAGATATTGTTTGAAGAGGTTTTGTCCTGAAACAGTACATGCACTACAATAAAACAGACTACTCTATGGCTCTCACCCACTGCTGATTCAAGTGGCCAAATGTGTGCTGACAAGGGCAGACAAGAACAACTTGTGCCAGACACTCAGTGAAAACAACAAAAGATAACTGACCACAGATGCTGAAGAACAATCTGATGACGAATGTCTGACAACTCAGTATCTGACATGTTTAGCATGAAATAAACTTAACATCCCGTCCAGGGTGAACCCCGCCTCTCGCCCGTAGTCAGCTGGGATAGGCTCCAGCCCCCCCGCGACCCTGACAGATAAGCGGTATAGAAAATGGATGGATGGATAAACTTAACATGGTGTTATGGAGAAATATTTACAAGCTTATCTAGATTCAGAAGAGCAACTAAACAGCTCTTGACAATAATTTGCCAGTTAACAAAACACTACCATATCTCATATATCAGAGATACTGTATCAGTTGCAAAACCTGGACCAGATTGTGTGAGATAGAAACAAACACCGTGTATTATATCCCTAAACGTGTATGTGAATGCATGATTTTTTTGGTGAAGAAATCCTGTTTTGGGACTCCACTCAAGGTTTTGTGTGAAGGCATGTTTGTGTGTTTGTGTGTGTGTTCAGTATTGATTTTTGTTTTTATGTAACTGTGGATCATGTTGTATGCTGGAAGGTTAGTGATTGAAGTAAATATAAACTGGCAACCTTCTTCCTCAGATTCAAAGTATCAGGCAAGGAAGGAGCCAAGGAATAAGAAACAGAGATTACTTTTTTTTTCTTGTTTTTTTTTTAACTCTGGATACCTATAAACCAAACAGTTCAATCACCAGTGGGAAAAAAAATGTTAACATGGTTGTGGAAGTTTGGAGGTGGTAGAGCTCAAAGTCACAGATGGAGCCATTGTGACTGCAGCATGGAGCAATGATCGAACTGCGAGATGGAGGACTAGAAAACTCTACAATGCTGCCTCAAGCTGATTCATTATATTTACTGTACAAGAGTATGTCAGCATGCCCAACAGTGACACTTCAACCTTTGGTCCATCCAACAGACAACAGACATGAAGGCAAGGGGTTACTTACACTAATATGATTTCTCAAATCTAGACAAGTTCACTGAAAATACAGTTAGAAAACAGACATTATCTGGACTTACTCAGATACAGTGCTCTTCTACTGCTGGGACATTCATGACATTCATCATAATACCAATTAATATGTTGTTCATCTATCCAGTATTGTTATTCTCCTCCACTTTTCAGAACATCGAGAAAACCCCCTGCGTTTAAGCGTGATATGTCCGGCTCTGCTGCGTAGATTATGTTGTTCTTTGTTTCATGTCATTCTTTCACTGTTTGAAAAACTCATTTCCTGCCCTTTAGCGTTTACCTCCTGTGTGACTGTCTGATCTGCCTTAGCATGTTTCGTCTGTGGACCCTTCCTACTCCCACTCAGTCACAGAATGAACTCTGTAGTCACACTCATAGCTGAATGAAGCACAATTCATTAAGGTGTAAGGTAGCAGTAAACTTCCCTCTCTCTAGCAGGAATAGGAATGGTTTCATATCAACATTTTTAAGAGGCTGCATGTCATTTTTTGGAAACATTTTTTACTGTCATGTTTATAAGCTGCAGGTTTTTGCAACAGTGTCTATAAATATACAAAATAAATCAAATAAACACATCAACTGTTGTGTATTCGATCCTTAATACAATGTAACCTTGAAGTTGTTAATGTCTGGATAACAATATTAAATTTGATTCACTTTAATTTAATTTATATAGTGTCAAATCCCAACAAAGTTGTCTCATAAGACTTTCCAATTAGAGCAGGTCCAGACCAAACCAATACATTTAGTTTTTAGTACAGAGAGACCCAACAGACCCCCCATGAGCAAGCACTTGGCAACAATGGCAAGGAAAAACTTCCTTTTGGAATGCAGAAACCTCGGAGCAGACCCCAGCTCTATGTGGGCGGCCATCTGCCTCGGGTAGTGAGAGAGTAAGACAGAGAGGAAAAGAGAGGGAGAGAGAGCGAATGAGAGGGAGGGGAGGCACTCAGACAGAGATGTGTAACAACTGTGCAACAGTAACAAAGTACTGGAAAGAAAAAAAAACAATAATAACATATAATATTATTGATAGTAGTAGCAAATAATGCAGAAATCTGATTAAGTGGTAAGTAGTAAGTGTCAAGCAGGAGCACAGCAGAAAGTTCAGACATGATCCATGGGAACCTGAAGAAGTCAAGTTAGCATTAACGGGACAGAAATGTGGACATGAGGGAGAGTTGGAGGAGGAGAGAGGCTCAGTGCATCATGAGATCCCCTGGCAGTCTAAGTCTATAGCAACATAACTAGGGGCCAGCCTAAGCCAGCTGTAACTATAAGCTTTATCAAAAGGAAGGTTTTAAGTCTACTCTTAAACACAGCGTGTGTCTGTCTCCAGAACTGAAATCAGAAGATGATTCCATAGGAAAGGAGCTTGATAACTAAAGGCTCTGGTTCCTGTTCTACTTTTGGAGACTCTAGGAACCACAAGTGACCTTTCATCCTGGGAGCACAGAATTCTAATTGGATGATAAGGTAGGATGAACTTGCTAAGATACGATGGCGCCTGATTATGAAGGACTTTGTACGTGAGAAGGAGAAATTTAAACTCTATTCTGAATTTTACAGGCAACCGGTGTAGAGAAGCTAATACAGGAGAAATATGATCTTTAGCATGGGTTTTTGTCAACTGGAGAGTCTTTAGAGAGTTATTGGTGCCACCTGATAACAGGGAGTTGCAGTAGTCCAGCCTGGAGGTAATAAATGCATGGATTAGTTTTTCTGCATCTTTCTGAGACAGAATGTGCCTAATTTTTGAAATGTTGTGTAGGTAAAACAAGGCTAGCAAATTTGAGCTATGTGTAAGTTAAAGGACATATCCTGATCAAAAATAACTCCCGCCTTCCTTACAGTGGGGCTGGATGCAAAAGTAATGTCATCCAGGATGGTTATATCATGAGATAATTTGTTCGAGTGCAGCACAATAACTTCAGTTTTGTCTTAAAGTAGAAAAGGCTGACGTACGTAACCTGTTCTTAGAGACAGATTTATCATATCTAGTAGGGAAGTGCGAAGGGGCAGTTGAGATGCGGTCTAAAAGGCATGTTGTTGTTTCAGATGAATAGATCAATGAGTTTAAGTGAAGGTCAATGGGAGAGAAGCTGTCTTGATAATTACTTGGTCCTATGGCTGTTTCTAAAACTCCTCGGTTTGAAAGTAGAACAGTATTAGTCGAGGTTAGGAGATGATGGACACAATGAGCACAATTTTGTAATTGAAAAAGAAATCATTACTGTTGAGGGTTACAGGAATACAAGGCTCGATAGCCTGGCTACAGTGCTGAAGAGAAACCTGGGGTTGTTCTTATTTTCTTAGGTTAATGCTGAATGATAGGCTGCTCTGTATGACTTTAGACTATCATGCCAGATCAGGAATGATTTCTCTGCTTTGTGCTTTTTGTTTTAATTTGCGGGTCCCAGAGTTGTACCATGGTGCTAATCTCGTTTTCTGTTTTAGATGCCAATAAAGTCGATGGTTGTTCTCAGTGAGCTTGCTGCACTGTCAACAAAATCAGTTTGAGAGGGACTACAATAGTTAACATGAGACTCTTAGCATCGGAGTGTTCAGTTATACTAAATTATGATAGTGAAGTAAATGCCAATGGTATTACTTCCTTAAATTTTAGTGTAGGACTTTGTTCCTAGTGGCTTGTAGTTAGGTAACAGAAATTCAAAAGTTACTAAACAAAGGTCAGATGAAAAAAGATCTTGTAGGAAGACTATAAAATGTTCAATTTCAATGCCATATGTCAGAACAAGGTTCTGAAACAAGGTTCAAAACAAATGTTATTAAAACGGTGGTTGGTTTATGTATACACTGAGAGAAGCTGATCGAATCCAGTAGATTCAGAGTAGTCACACAGAGCTAACATTTGTACAAAGTGTCCTTTATGACGCACAAGGGTACCCTCTGCATCTGGATGAGATGCAGCAGGCCATAATGTACCTTCAGTGCAAATGTATCCATGTCAGTATTAGACGATCAGAGCAACTGCACACTGTAGCTTACAAAGTGAGAAAGTCCCAAGAGGGGTTGAGGACGAGGTTGGGTGGTGGTACACACACACACACACAAATTTCACCCATGAGAGCAGAGTTTGTGTACAGTGTAAATGGGAACAGGCATCAGCAGTGTTTTTCAAAACCTAACTACATTGTTTGTGGGCCTAAACTCAAAGTGGTGTTTAATGTTAAGCATGCATTAAGGCTTTGTGCATTCACCACAGATGCCGAAGGGTGGCTTGCATCTCTGGCATGTGACAAGCTGGGATGAGAACATGTTACTCTCTCAGTTCCAGTACGTGTTTGTGCCAAACATCCCAGCAATTTTTCTAATGTACTGTGTGCCTAGTTTCTTTGATCTCTCAGAGCACAAATGTGGCATTTCATTCAGTCAAATGGATGTCAGCTCTGAACACAATCCAGGCAGCGATTACATTTATTTAAGTGGAATTTCTAGGAGACTGAAATGCATGTAATTTGAAGGTGATATGACAAGTATTGTAGAAATGTTAATGTGATATGTATGAAATGTAAAAAAATATAACATTCAATTCAATTCAGTTTCAACTAAATGTATTTATATTGCACCATTTCACAACAAAAGTTATCTCATGACACTTTCCAATTACAACACTTCAATTAAGTTTTGTAATACAGAGAACCCAGCATTCCCCCATGAGCAAGCACTTGGTGACAGTTGAAGACTCGGCAGCTCTTAATAATTTTTCCAACTTTTTACTAGTAATCTGTGTTGTCTAAAAAATGTTTACATCGTCCAGCTTCCTCTTGTCCCAAGAGGGTTCTTACAATTCTTACCGTTATGTCTGAACTAGCTACACTGCGACCACTCATTTTCCTATATTGTCCAGTTGGTTGAGGCCATAAGAATCTTGTGTATGTGGTAAATGCTGTTTGTTCAAGGCTGAGATAATAGAACAGAAATGTTGAAAAAGAAAAGAAATTTGTTTCAAAAGCATCATTCTTATATAAACAAATGGCGGGAAACATGCAACACAATGTTTGTTGACTTTATCAAGGTTATGTTGTAAGGATGGATTTCACAAACCTAAATGTGATTTTGAATAAAACTTTCTTCAGTTTCAGATTCAGAAACAGAATCCAGAACTCTCAGTGCTTAAAAGCATTGAGATTTGCAACATGTGTGGCATTCCATGTATTCAAAGTACTGAGTGAAATACTCAAACCAGCCTGACTGGCACCAACATCCATGCTACATTGAATCAATTAAATCACCTTTTTCCCCATTCTGATGCTTGGTTTGAACGTCAGCAAATCAATATTTCTAAACTGATTTGCTGCCTTGTGATTGGTTTATTGGATATTTGCCTTCACAAGCAGCTGAACAGGTGTGCTTCATTGTGGATGTACAACTGCAACAAGAGCCAGGCGGAGTGTGAAAACAGGGATGTGCTGAAATGAGAAATGAACAGGTGAGTTGAAACAGAAAAAGGATCCAACTTAAAGAGGATTTTCAAGGTTTTTGTACTGGAATGTGATATCACTCAGATAACATTTCCTTTTTATATTTTTGGAGTCCCCACAGACTCAGGAGACCAGTCAGACTGTTAGGTTAAAAACAGAGAAAGGTTACAGAGTGTCAGGAGAATGCAGCAAAGGCAATGAGACTCAGGAAGCACAATATGAAAGCACAAGTGTTTTTTTTACATAATGTACTTTCAAAAATTATTAAAATCTGGACACAAGGGTTGCTAGTGATTCATCACTGACATCAGTACAATAGCTTTTGTACAACAGAAATAAAGTTACATAAAACTTCAGCAAAAAAAAAAAAGTGTCATCCCAACACTGTCAGACAAACAGTATTGCAGCCAAGTCTACCTGAGCTGACTGATTCATTTCAGATGCCAATACATCTACAGTGTATGAAAGGGGAGCTGTGTTGATGAAGGATTTTGAAAAGATGGCAAACTGGCAGCCCATACCACATATATCTGATCTTCTCTCCATTAAACAGTTCTCTATGAGGTGGTGGTGTTATATTATCTTCATCAGTCCCAAAAGTCTGAGGAATAATAATAATAACTCTTCTTCTCCTTATGCTTCTTCGTCTTCTTGTTATTATTATTCTTACACAGACAATGCAGCTCAAAGTGCTTTTAATCAACTAAAAAAATAGAAAATGTAAACTGTTAGACAAATAAGAGTTTGCTAACAAAACATGAAATAATACTTAATCTTAATAAATTTGACCATCTACAGATTCATGACAACTTTAATGAACATTGAGTGGAAATTTGATTAGTCTTTTGCTGTCTAATGTAAAAAAGTAGGCTGTAAAGTACCTGAGAGGTTCATAGTGGCTATATTTTGAAGTGGAATAAAATGTGCCATCTTGCTGAACCTGTCAACTATGGTGAGGATGGTGGTATTCCCTGCCGAGGGGGGAAGGCCAGTGACGAAATCCAGAGAAATGTGAGACCAAGGACGATTGGGTATGGGAAGTGGATGAAGGTGCCCAGCAGGAGCAACATGTGATGGTTTGTGTTGGTTGCAGGTGGGGCAGGCTTTAACATACTCTCGCACATCCTCGTCCATGCTGGGCCACCAAAACCGTCTTTGCAAAAACTCCTTGGTCCTGTGTACACCAGGATGACAGGTGAGTCTGGATGAATGTGACCATTGTAGAACTTCCGACCTAAGGAAATCAGGCACAAACAATCGATCAGGTGGGCATGTACTAGGTCCTGGCTGATCCACAGAGGCAGCTTTCACCCTCTCCTCAATGTCCCAGATGAGAGGGGCGACCAGACAGGAAGGAGGCAAAAGAGGCGCGGATTCCACAGGGGAAACGTCCTTAACAAACTGGCGCGACAGAGCATCAGGCTTTACATTTCGGGAGCCAGGGCGGTAGGAAAGGGAAAAGTTAAACCTTGTAAAAAAAAGGGACCAACGAGCTTGCCGTGAGTTCAAACGCTTGGCTGAGCGAATGTACTCTAAGTTCTTGTGATCTGTCCAAACAAGGAATGGAACCTTAGTGCCCTCTAGCCAGTGCCGCCATTCCTCCAAGGCAAGTTTGACTGCCAGCAATTCTCGGTTTCCAATGTCATAATTCTGTTCGGGGGAAGTCAGACGACGAGAGAAGAATGCACAAGGGTGGAGCTTTTGGTCAGATGCAGAACGTTGAGACAAAACGGCTCCCACGCCTATGTCAGAGGCATCCACCTCCACTACAAACTGACGTTCTGGGTCGGGCAACTGGAGAATAGGGGCAGTGGTGAAACGGGTCTTGAGGGTTTCAAAAGCCTGTCTGGCAGGAGGAGTCCAGGAAAATGCGACTTTGGGGGAAGTGAGGGCTGTGAGGGGAGCTGCAAGGGTGCTATAGCCCCGAATGAACCTCCGATAAAAATTGGCAAATCCCAGAAAGCGTTGCAGCTGTTTCCTGTTCTCAGGGACGGGCCAAGCAGAAACGGCCGACACCTTGGCAGGGTCCATTTGAAGGCTCCCCTGAGCAACAACGTAGCCCAGGAACGACACTGAGGGTTGATGGAACTCACATTTCTCCGCCTTAACAAAAAGAGAGTTCTCCAGAAGTCGCTGCAAGACTGCTTTGACATGGCAAACGTGTTCCTTCATAGTCTTGGAGAAGATCAGAATATCGTCCAGGTAAACGAAAACAGAATGGTTTAACATGTCACGAAGAACATCGTTAACCAAAGACTGGAAAACAGCTGGGGCATTGGTTAAACCAAATGGCATAACTAGGTACTCATAATGGCCTGTAGGGGTATTGAACGCTGTTTTCCACTCATCCCCCTCTCTGATGCGGACCAGATGATAGGCATTACGTAGGTCCAGTTTGGTGAAAACACTGGCCCCCTGGAGCAGTTCAAAAGCAGTTGTCATAAGGGGCAATGGATAACGGTTCTTTATGGTTATTTCATTAAGGCCTCTGTAGTCAATGCAAGGTCTGAGGGTTTTGTCCTTCTTTTCAACAAAAAAAAAACCGGCACCAGCGGGGGATGAAGATGGTCGTATGATTCCTGCTGCCAAGGAATCATTAATATAAGTTTCCATGGCCTCCCTCTCAGGGCCGGAGAGTGAATAGAGTCGCCCCTTGGGAGGAGAGGTGCCAGGAAGAAGGTCAATGGCACAGTCATAGTGCCGATGGGGAGGAAGAGATGTGGCCTTAGACTTGCTAAAAACGTCGCCGAGATCATGATATTCTGGGGGAACTTTAGAGAGATCAGGCTGACCATGGGACAGCAGAGAGTGAGATGGAGCAGCTCCCTGTGAGAGGCAGACTTGATGACAGAAAGAACTCCAACCTCGGATTGCCCCTGCTGACCAGTCTATATGTGGGTTGTGGCGGCGAAGCCATGGGAAGCCAAGAATCAGAGGAATGCGAGGTGAGGGCAGGACATGAAACTGAATGGTCTCATGATGGTTTCCTGACATCAGCAATTTGATTGGTTCAGTCTGGTGAGTAACCGTTCCTAACAGATGACCATCAAGAGCTCTGGCGGGCACAGGTTCAGACAGGGGTAACAGCTCAATACCCAACTGGTAGGTTAGCTCCTCATCAATAATGTTAGCATCGGCACCAGAATCAATTAATGAGGACAAGGCTTGAGTGATTTCAGGCAGAAGGAGCTTAACTAGGAAAAGAGGACGATCAAAAACTGAGGAGGCTTTGAAAGAGGATGGACTCACCAGTATCTCCTCTCTTACTGATGAGCCCTCCCTTTTACTGGGCACTGGGAGATGAAGTGGCCTGGCCGACCACAATATAAACAGAGATTGGCCCTGCGACGCCGCTCCCGTTCCTCGGGCGTCAGACTGGTGCGGCCAACCTGCATGGGCTCCGAATTGCTGGACGAGGACTCAGTACAGGGCATGGTTTGGGGCAAATCTAAAGCAGATCCTCGGGGTAAGGGGACAGGTAACCGGGTAGAAGACCCTTGCCGTCTCTCTCTCCTGCGAGTCTGGATGCGAAGATCAATGTTGGTTGCTAGGGCAATGACATCGTCGAGGGAAGATGGAAGGGCATAAGACACCAGTTCATCCTTGATGTAATCCGCCAGCCCATGAAGAAAGGCATCACGAAGGGCTCCCTCGTTCCATCCACTTAGACGGGCCTTAGTACGGAAATCAATGGAGAAGTCAAAAACAGAGTTATTGCCCTGGCGTAAACTTAAAAGGCCACTAGCAACAGTAGAATGAGCCCCATGCCCAAAGACCTTGCGCAGCTCTGCAGAAAAAGCTTCAAATGAAGCACAGGCTGGTGTTCCTCTGTCCCATTCAGCTGTTCCCCACAGTCTCGCTCTTCCAGTTAGCTGATTAATGGTGAAGGCTACCTTAGCTTCCTCAGAAGCAAAAGTGAGGGGTTGTAAAGCAAAAAAAAATTGAACAGTTGGTCAAAAATGGATTACAACCCTCAGGCTCGCCAGCATAACGTTCAGGGGCTCCAATGCGTGGCTCAGAAACTGGGCTTGGGGAAGGGAAGGAGCTCGTAGGTGGAACAGGTTCAGGAGCTGGGGAAACAGGAGCTAATTGGGCCACAGTGGCAGATAATTGCTGCACCTGGCTAACTAAAGTGGAGAGAGTCTGTTCCTGAGAGGCAGCTGCCCGTTTAGCCTCAGCTGCAACAGAGGCCATTAAAGACTCATGATGCTGAAGGGCTCTTTCAATGCACTCAAAGCGATTCTGGGGACTAGTGCGTGCTGGGTCCATGTCTTGGCCAGATTGTACTGAAACCGGGGAGAATATGGACCCAAATGCAACACACAGGACTAGGTCGGTGAGGAGCAAAAAACTTTATTAATTAATTCAGGCAATAAAGCTGAGGCAGTAATGTCCGCCAGGGAGCGGGGCTGGAAAATGGAGTCCACTGAAAGGTCAAAAAACAAAAACCGTTTCAGCAAAACTAAACCACAACAAAAATATCCTTTTCTTCAAAAAACTTCTACAAACAGTCCAAGAACAAAAATCTCTTCAGCAAAAAAGTAAAGTCTCAACAAAAAACACCTTCTTCAAAAACGAAGGGAAAAAATCAGAGTACATTACCAAACCACAGGGCAGGAAGCAAAACGGAAGCGGACAGGATTTCTACTGGCAAGGCAAGCTGGCATACAGAGCTGGAGTGTCATACAGTGCTGAGGGACAATCTGGCAATGAGGGAAGGACAGGGGTTGCCTTTATAACCTGTGAGGAGAACAGGTGAAAGCAGTGAGGCTGATTGAGGTGAAAATGGCTGAAGGATGAAGCATTCAGGGGAAAACGGAAAAACCAGCGACTGATAGACAGCAGATCATGACAATATGGCCATGTATGTAAATATATATATATATATATATATATATAGATAGATAGATAGATAGATAGATAGATAGATATATATATTTATATATGGCTAGATCTTCCTTGGGAAATCTTTGAACTTAAAACTCTTTCCTTCAAAAAAGTCAAAGCAGCAAGGGCTGAGGTATCCTGAATGTTAGTCCTTGTATGGGTTACACTTTTAAACATTAGAACCTACTGATGGATTACAATAGCTAACCTATTTTTACTTAAAATTAAATCTAGTTCTTGTCATTTGTTGTCATACAAAGGACAACAAGTCAACCAAAACACCTGGGTTAAACCCTGGTGTAATGAAGGTCCTTTTCATTACTAGTGATCATTATTTTGTAGCATTTGCAACAGAATGGGCATACAGAAAAAAATGGAAGAAATAAAACACGGATCAGGAGCATTAAATGTTATATATCATGCCGTGTGGGTTTTGGTTATGTCTTGTCTTTTGGTTTTGTCTCTTTCAGCCTGAGCACCCTGAAAAGGAGACAGGTGAGTGACCACAAAATATTGCCAGACATTTAAGGCATCATTGTAGAAGAAGTAATATTACTAAGACCACCTGTTTAATTAGCCACTCTAAGTTGATCTTGTCTCATCTTATCTTTGCATTTTAGGGCTCACTTCTATCCCAACTGAAAAGCACCTACCACATCCCTAAAACAAACATTTTTAATACATACAATTACAATAAAAACATTTCATACTTATACTTTTTCCTGTCTCATTTCTTCCACATATGGCCCAAACTACCAATACCACAAAATGAGAAGAAATGCTCTGAACATTAGTAATGAAGAGGACCTTCATTACAATGACCATTAGAAAAGTATTAATGTGTATATATGATGTAAACATATCCTATGTTATGGGAACAACCTCTCCTCCCTTCAAAATTTCATCCTAAATGTCTCTCTGCCACTATTAAGATAAAATGCTATACAGCTGTATGTTTACAGCATATTGAAGATAAATGTAGTCAGAGTAGTAATCAATCAATTGACAGAAAGCTGCTGCAAATATAATCAGTACTGCAGTCTGTCCCACTGGAAACTATTCAAACAGGCTGACAGGTTTAGACTAATAGTGGTGAGATTAAAGTACTTAGCAACCTTCTTTTTCAATAAGTCTGGTTATGCATAGAAAATAGACTTGAAGCATAAAAACACGCCTGTGTAGACAGCTTGATTCACTAAAACAGGAGCATATATGTTTCTTTAGTGAGACGGATGACTGAAAAACATTGAAATACCTCCTGGGTAGACAGTGTATTAAAGCAGACATCATACATCAGTTATGCCAAAGGGTTGATTAACTCCAATTACATTAAAACACATTTGCTCTTATCTCTAGTGGTTATGTAGTGACTAGTCATTTTGGTTTTATTTGTCCAGGTAGACAACAGAACAGAAACTTATTAGCAGTGTTCACATTATTGAGAAATGACCTTTAAAATATTCCAGAGGAAATTCAAGGCTCAGAAACATAACATTAACGTTAATTATTAACATACTTCATTGTTAATGGTTTTTAATATTTTTGGTAAAAAGGTAGGTCCAGTGAAAAGCCTATGGATTGTTTCTAGTAAACAGAATACTGTGTTTGGGAAGAGATGTTAATTAGTACCACAAGCAAAATACTATTTCCTTCCATTGTACTGTGGTGGATGCAGACAGCTCAGACTGATGTCACAGTCTTACATAAAACCATAAAATACCTGCATGGCTAAAATGCCACAAGAGAGAAATTATGTTTCTTAAGTAATTTGTGTGAACCAATCCTTTAATTAGTAAAGATGAGCAGCACATTTTTATCCCCAGATACATCCAGGATGCACACAGTAATTGCAATAACCAAAACCAAATCCATGGAGCATGAGCTGTCTCTCACAGTGGAACATTACAAGCACAGCCAGAATTAAAAGCTATTCAGAACCTGTGCCCCCACCCCCTTTTGCACACATACACACATGTACAAAGACACACAAACACACACACCTCCCTCCCTCTAATGGCTGGGTTGAATGTAGAGTCCACCTACACATTTTCCTGACTCATTTGTACTGTTGCTCCTGGTGAGCTGTGCTGAGAGGTGCAGAGTGGGCTGCAGCTGTGGTGCATATGGAGTGTTTGAGAGTGTATGTGTGTGTCTGTCTGTGTAAACGCACATACTCTTTTTGGCATTAAAATGTAGACAGGTGCTGGGTTTGCCTGGTGTCAGCTCAGGCAAAAGATACACGCGAAAAAAAAGACTGCGGATGCAACAGATGTGTCGTGCCTCTAATATTTCAGAAGCACATGGTTAAACTGTCAAGGGTTTAATGAAATAACATTGCTTGTTTGTCTAAACCCACATCAGTGGAGGGTTTGGTACATTTGACCATTTTCACCAATTTTCAGCAAAATCACACATGGCAAACCTTTGAGGAATTCAGAAACCCCTGAGCATCTCTTGGAGCAGGAGTGCTGATTAGTGGCTGGGATTTGACTGCTCCGCAGTGACTAAGCCCCCCTGCCTTGCCTGGCTTCCCCCCCGTGGACTGCCTCAACCCCACACCCCACTGAGGAGCAGGTGGCAGCAAGTGGGGGATAAGCAAGGTCTGGGGTTGTGAAAGCTACACCCTCCATCAGTAAAATAGCAAAAATGTTAACACTGGTATCATCCTATCATGACCAAGCCCATCTGAGCCTGTTATTTATCACAGCTACAGACCCAAAATGACTGATTGAAATTTCAGGTCATAACAACAAATGACCCATGACCTTGATCAGCTAGCGTACATCAAGAACCTTACAATCTGATCATCCCCAGTGTCCTACGTCAGCAGTCTGGCAGCACGCCAGCATCCCATTCATGATCCCATACAGTGGCTGCTCTCCTCATATAGTAAGGATGGCTCAGTCTTGTCACTGATGGCGAGCAATGCCTAAAATTACCCTTGTGATTACTGTGCGGGAGCGTGATGCTAGAAATAGATACATGGCTGTTTTCACATACAGATCCTAGCCAGCAGGCATTGGGAACAAGACACTTATAACCAACACGTTAGTGCATGTTGTATGAGACTTCACTGACCATCTTGTTTTCCAAAAAAAACTGAGACAAACTTCAAAAACATACAGAACAGAATTCAGACATTCATAAAAAACATTAACGTAAGTTACAAGATCACGTTAACATAAGTTTTAGTTAATGTTAATTTTTTTGGCCGCTTGGAAGCAGCCTAACAAGCTGCAAACACAGCATTATCTCATGACTGTTGTATGAATGCTGTCTGTTGAAGATATTTTGCACAACAATTTCCTGAAAACATCATAGTTGCATTGCCTATATTTCCTTATTAGTACTTTGCAGCGTCAGGACATCCCAGCCTCTGCAGCACTTTGTAGCTCCCAGCCAAAAGCAGTGCAGGAGGTGCAGTCAGGACTCATAGCAACCAGGTTACAGTCATCTCTGTTTCTCCATAGGCTGATTCTCTGCTCTGGCTGCACTAACCTCCTCTCTGTCTCATTCGCCGAGAAGCTCACTTGACCATCACTGGTCATTTGACCGTTAAGCCCCAGAGAAATTTCAAACATTGAATTGTTTTTTTTATAAACAGCATGTTTTGCAAATTAAGTCTTTAACAAAGGCAGTGTTTATAAGGCACCATAACCATTAGTTTGCAGCTGTCTGTGTCCACCTGATGAAAGTCAGTCTAATACTCATTCTCCTTTTATCTCTCTTTTGATCTCCACCAACCCTGAGACATATATCTGACTCTTCAGCTGCTAAATGCTCCAATATGTTCATTAAGCACTAACTTTGTCTGCTGTTGGCTGGTGCTTTGTGGGTAGTGTTCTACTGGTTTGTCAGGACATTTGAGAATACATACCTACTGAAAATGGGACTTATGAGAACAACAGGAGTGAGTCAAAACAGATAAACATGACTTGAAAGATGCTAAAACGCTTCTTATAGCTGATGAAAACTGTTGACTAGGTCATATTCTCTCTCTCTTTGATTAATATCAAAACATCAAGCATTTCTATCAATATTCACTAAATAAATTATTGAATGAATGTCATGAAGTGTTTCAGCCATTGGCATACAGTATGTCAACATCCCACTGTACAAAAGTGAAGCCAAAATATCCTGAATACAAGCGCTGCCATTTTGTGCTGGTGACATTATTTGGAGTGTGCACAGTAGTGAACAGGCAGTGGAGCTGCAATCCAGTTCCTGTCCATACACCCGCCTGATCCAAACACAAGCAGCACAATTGTATTTTTAATTTTGTTAACATGCAGTAGGAGCAGTTTATGACCTGTACTGTAGTCAGCCACCAAGGGTCAATCAAGATGTTTTGGCTTAATTTTTTGGGAGCTTTCTTGTTATCCATTATTCCTATACAATCAATTGTTTTAGCTACTCCTCTGAAGCTAGATCCAGACAGTGAATAATTTAAAAAAGTGAATGAGTACAGCCTCTGAGTGATCATGCTACCAAGTACAGTTAGGTGTCTGCAAGTGATATTGCACTAGGGGTTTATGAAAGGAAAGAGGTCATAGCTGTTATATGAACTAAAAACTGACAGTTTTTTTCAAAAAACTGAAAATTACATGAGATGCAGCAACAGTACAGCTGTTGAATGAGCACGAATGATAGTGGGAGACTTGAATCTGGTATTGACAAAGCTAGGAATGTATATGTTGCTAACCTGAAAGAACAAGAGAACACCTCCAATCACAGAAAATGTAAACATCAAAGATGGCTACCAAAAATAAACTGTCATTACATCTAATAAACACACAGGTGCAAAAATTCACACTTATGAAGAAATTAAAATCTTTTATGGATGCTACAATGTTTTATTGCAGTCTGTATGCTCTACACATTTGCAGAGCTTGTTTCCAGTTCCTAATCACCTGAATGACTTTCTTTGTCTCTCTTGTTATGGATAACTGGGCCCTAGCCAGGTGTGGGTCATGTTCTCAGGTTTCCATTTGGCGCTTCGAGCAGAGCTGCTCTGATCCTCTAACAGCTACAACATACCTGCAAGCTGGCTCCCTTCCAACACAAGAGGATGGCGTGAGGAATAATGGCCTGTGGTGAAATGAGGCGGAAAGCGAGCTTTTCACCGGTCATGACCCACAGGCTGTAAAACAGCTTTTGAAAGAGTTGTGGGCAGACACCAGGCTATATAAAGCTATTTCATCAGCCGCAGTGGTGGAGTTTTTAAGTGTTCCACTTTTGACAAAGAAAATGGACAGTTGTGTGTTGATAATGAAAGACTGTGAAAACAGAACCTTCTTAACTGTCCTAACCTTGTGACCCCCTGAACTCCTGCTAAAAATGCTATGAGGGCAATGATCCTGAGGTACAGGTGACTGTATCAAAAAATCCATCATAACATTGCATCTGTAAAACACTATTTTAAGTTATATTTCGCAATTTTGTCATGTTTAAAGTTCCAGGTTAAAGAGTCACTTTGAAACAATTCAATAATGAAAAGTAACATGGCATCAGTAAAATATTCAAAACAATGTCCTGCTCATAAAATGTACATTTTTCTATTTGAATTAATCACATTCTGTCAACCAAGAACATGTGGTCAACATGTCCGTGTACATTTGAGTTCTGCCTCCAAGGCAGAGCTTACTCTCATTTTTTTATTACCTCCTCCAAGAAGGTCATAATTTATCTGTGTTTGTCAGCAGGGTTTTGGGAAAACTTTTTTGGTGGAAGAGTGTAACACGGGTCAAGGAGGAATGCATTACATTTTGAGATACACAAATTATTTTTCACTTTCACAAAAAGCAGGGTTTAGAGAGCAGGATTCAGTTGCGGGTTGGCCCCTCCTGCCCAGCTCAAGAGAGCAGCAATGGTCAAGTGAAATAGACAGTGAATGAAGAGAGAGAGAGCAGCACGAGCAACAACAACGCAAGTGAATCACAGAAATAAGAGGTGATTGATTCAAGGTGGTCATGCTCTAAAGGATAAATAAATGTAACACACGTGCAGGAAGCTGCCGCATTGCTGGATTTTACGTGAACACAGATGAAGAGCACATCAAATACACACACACACCTGCAGGTCTGATCTCAAGGCCTACCCCAAATTTTTGGCTGGATGCCCACAACCTGAATGTGGTAGGTGTGGTTGACTCCAGGTGGTAAGAGTTAACCACACCTATTTCCTAATGGCTGGGCAAGGCTACATAGTCCACCCCCAGTCTGCTGAGGCTCTCTCTCTGCTGCCTGGTGAGCCTGGGTGATCTTTTGTTTGTCACACTTCTGTTTTGTTTGTTTGTGTTGTGTTAGTTTTAGTGTCTTGTTCAATCGCTATTTTAGTTAGCAAGGTACTCTGTTTATTTAGGTGTGTTGTGTTGTATATTTTGCAGTTCACTATTGGCTGTTTTACCCCAAGACTGGTCTTTTGTTGAACTCACATTCAGGTTTGTCTTTCTTTGTGTATTGTGCTGCAGGGTGCCGCAGCGAGCATGGCTGTTTTCGCCGCAGGTGGTTTGGTGGTGGGGCTCTTCACCTGCACTCCACACCCCCATATTATGGTAATTTGTGCACACCTTTAACTTTTTGTTTTTCTCCCTTTGTGGTTAATTTGCTGTGTGAGTGTGTGTAGGTATGTAGGACACAGAGGGCTGGTGTGATGCCCCACTCCATGTGAAATATTTCTGCTGCAGCCTCCGGCCCCTGCTGCCAATCCCTCAGCGCTCTTCTGGTTTGCTTTGAATATATATTTTAATTTTATTTTACATTAAAGTTCTGTCGAATCCCGGTCTGGGCCCTTCTATGTGGAGTTTGCATGTTCTCCCTGTGCCTGCGTGGGTTTTCTCCGGGTACTCCGGCTTCCTCCCACAATACCAAAAACATGCACATTAGGTTAATTGGCTACTCTACATTGCTCCTAGGTGTGAGTGTGAGAGTGTGTGGTTGTTTGTCTTTGTGTGTTGGCCCTGCGATTGACTGGCGACCAGTCCAGGGTGAACCCCGCCTCTCGCCCGTAGTCAGCTGGGATAGGCTCCAGCTCCCCCGCGACCCTGACGGATAAGCGGTATAGAAAATGGATGGATGGATTAAAGTTCTGATTTTTTTTTTTTTAGATTTGTTTATTAATAAAATTGTAATCTTGGGGAAAAATCCCTGTCTCGTGGCCCTCACTGTATCCAGAGAAACTTAATGTATTCTTTGATGTGAATTGATTGGGCTGAGGTCAGTGTAAAATCTGGGCCCAGCCACCACTTCCGGTCACACAAAGGCTAATAAACGTCCCTGACACAGCAGAATAATAACAACAATCATAAGAATAAAATACAGGCACACAGGCCCTATGTAGATACAACAGAGGTGTTGCTGAAGCGTCATAGCACAGATTTACCCATCGACAACCTGAACATGGGGAGTCCATAATTTTCATGTTTTGGGGTCAACCTGTGGGGAAACCTTGGATTCTGGAAACCATGTGGATGCTCTTTGACACACACCAATCATTGCAGACCAAATAAAATCAAAATTATAAATAACCTCTCTAAAAATTCCAATTCCTTTAAAATTTGAGAGAAATAAGTCTTTAGTGAGCAAGCTTCAAGTAGGAATCTCCTAACCTGAGCTGCAAGGTTTGCCAATCACAACATAAAACAGCCGCCTGCAGTGCAACAAGTGGGATCAGCATCCTACAACTTTAAAATAAAACATAGTAGTGCATCACATTTTCTCAACTGCATGCCTCTCAGTGCCATTAATTTAAACCATTTGTTTTTCCAGTAACAGTGGAGTGTCGTACATAAACATGGTTTGAGGATTGACTGAAGGTGACCAGACGTGGCCATAATGGCTGCCATAATAGAAACCATATTCCCTTAAAAGGCTCTCCTAGGTTACATGTGAAAATGCACTACATTAAAACACTCAACAGGAATGGCTCTATAAATCTACATGACTGTTCAAATGAACAGTTTCCAGGTGTGGATTAATGGATGAGTGGGAGAGGGGATGTCACTGAGGCTGTGCCAAAGGAGACGTGCATTCATTCAATCAAAAATCTGCAGGGAGCCAATTTGTTTTTCTCCATCTTCAGTGCGGCGTTCACCTGTCAGTCAGCGTGTACGGCACCGTGACATGTTTTGTCGATAAAGGTGGGTTTCTGTGCAGGACTTTAACAGAAAATGCACAAGTTGATATTTTTTGACATGAAATTTATTGTCGATTTGCATGAATTGTGTTATGCCTTCTCTCATGCTTAAAGCAGGGTAGATTGACTCATCAAAGTGGACCAGCTCAATCTGAGGAGGGTTATGGTTTACAACTGAGCAGGAGACTATGTCTATGGCTGCTTTTTATAGTGTTTTTCAGGCATTCACGCCTCAGTTTATGAGCTAATATTTGCTGATTGAAGTGGTGGTGGGGCCTTAACTTAGGTAAAGACCTAGAGGTGGACCTAAATTGGGGCATCTTATAGGTTTTTTCCATAGTGGAGAGTGTTAATTGCATTGAGCCATGGTACTGTTTTTCTACTGCACAACACTGCAGGTGGGGGGGGCACGGTGGTGCAGTGGTTAGCACTGTCGCCTCATAGCAAGAGGGTTCCAGGTTCGAATCCTTCTATGTGGAGTTTGCATGTTCTCCCTGTGCCTGCGTGGGTTTTCTCCGGGTACTCCGGCTTCCTCCCACAATACCAAAAACATATGAATATATTTGGAAAATAACTGGAGTAACTGAATAAAGGAGTACTTGAGCTCATGAGACTGGGCTGTCAGGTTAGGTCTCACAAAAAGGGTTGAGAACCACTGCAATTAAAGATGCTGGATTGACCACGTCAAACTTTCTCAGACACCTGAGAACACACCGGGGAGCTGAACCACTTGGTAATGTAAAAGTTAACATGAGCACTTATGCATAGTTAGCAAACATGTTAAGCTTTGTTACAGTGTGTAACCTTCATCTCCACTTTTTTCCATATGATCCCAGCACCCGTACCTCAAAGTGAAACAAGTTTGCTTGCAAATTTATTAAAAATGAACAACAAAAAATGTAACATGTACCTACGTATTCACACCCTTTGTCATGACACTCAAAATTGAGCTCAGGTGCATCCTGTTTCCGTTGATCATCCTTCAGAGGTTTCTACAACTTGAACTGAGTCCACCGGTGGTAAATTCAGTTGATTGGGCATGATTTGGAAAGGCACACAAACAGAGATACATAGCAACAGCAATAATACCAGAAGTATTGGAACTATAGATAATGATAATGAAGAGAATACAGAAGGTACTATGGTGATCATGATCAATGAACAATAATAATGGTAGTAGCTATACAGAGCAGTAAGAGAATTAAAATAAATTATGACTAAAAAGTAGTAATCGCAGCAGGTTTTAAGCAGGACCATAGCAGGAGGTCCAACCACGATCCTGCGAGACGAGAAGGCACAAGGACTCCAGGGAAGAAGTTGAGTTAGTGATATACATTAATGGGACATAAATGTGTGCAGAAGGAGAGGGAGAGGAAGAGAGAAAGGCAACTCATGACTTTCTCAAGGCAAAAAAACTGGCCAAGTCAGACACGTGATCTAAACCCAATTATTTTTCAGTCTTTTTATTAAGATACAAACAGAAAATACAGCAAATATGTACAATTAAAAAACCCAATTTGGAACAAAATAGCTTCTACAGGCAAAGTCAGTATTTAGTGTGACCCCCCTTGGCACTAAGCACTTTATTTCTTTCTCTGTCCATGTGATCTCATATGCCTCTATAATATTCAGGTCTGTACTCTGTGGAGGCCAGTCCATGACTGTCATTGTTTTATCAGCTGTTTTTCTCTCCAAAAATTATTTCACTGTATTGCAGTGTGCTTGGGATCGTATCGTGCTGAAAAATAAAACCATGCCCAGTCAGGTGCTTTTTAGAAGGAATGGTATGATAAATCTGTCTGTAACCAAGACGGGCGCCCCCACAGCAAGCACTCATTCCTCCATCTCTTTCCAATTCTTCTCCTCACATATTGTTGACGATTGGACACAAAAAATTCAAACTTGGATTCGTTACTCCATAATACTCTTACACTGATCTTCAGTCCAATCTTTGTGAGCTTTTGCATATCTTAGCCTTTTCACTCTGTTCCCCTTCCGAAAAGTGGTTTCTTTGTTGCTATGCTTCCACAAAGACCATTCCTGATCGAGATTTTTCAGACTGTAGAAGGGTCAATGTGACATCCCTATGAAGCTGCCAGCTGCTGAGCCAGGTCCTTTATGGACTTCTTTAACTCTCTCAAAGAAGAAATTCTGAGAAATTTCTCATCAGATTTTGAAAGTTTTCTTGGCTTTGACCTTTCCTGATTCTTCATATTTCTTTAGAACAGCTTAAAGTATCCAGTTTGCTTGCTGATTGCTGATTTAAAGAGCGGCCTTGCTGATGCAAAATGATAATTTTATGTATGTCAAATTCTATGATCTTTGAATGGAATGATGTGATTTAAAGTTGGTCTTATACATATTAGCAAGTTCCAATGAGTTAAATTCGTACAACATGTTTATGTAATGCATGTATGTAAAGCACGTTTTGGACAAACCCGGTGTTATAGACCTTTCTGACAGCAGTCGTTTTGACATGAATTAGCAGGACAAATGCAGGTGTGAGCAATGACATTGATCAGGGTTCCATTCCATTTAGGTTTAAGAGAGCCAGGTTCCTGCTATTGCTCAAGTATAAGAGGAGGTCACACTAAATACTTGCCATTTTAGGCTATAAAAGCTGTTTTCTCCTCGTTTTTTCCCCCTGTTTTTACTGCATTCACATTTCAAGTATTTTCTGGTTGTATTCTTATACAGAAACTGACAACTAATTATAAGTGGCCATTATAGCATTGCTAAAACAACAAATCTAAACACTTTTTCACCGTACTGTATATATACATATAAAACATCATACATTTCTGAGGAGGCCTGGAGAGATGGAGTCAACCAGACAGACGGTCACAGCTCAATGATATCGAGTTGTTCAGTGGAGTTTCCTGCTGGTCTCATCGGGCCTAGCTCAATGGCTTTTATTGATCACAGATATGTTGTCTGGTAAATGTGGGAGCCTGAAGGCCAGCACTTCAGCAGGAGACAGAGACAAGAGGCCACGCAACCCAATTCCCAATGACAGCAGCAACAACAACAACAACAACAGTGCAGTCATTCATTCCCATGTTCATGCAGACAAACAGTTTGATATGTGTCTGTTATAATTGATCTCATGGATCAATATGTAGCACTGATAATCACCAGGGACCGAGATTTAGATTTACAATTGCTTTTGTGCTAATGAGATTGGATATGACCCCACGTTTTGATTGAGCAAATCATCTATGGTATACACATAGAGGAAGGAGCAGTAGTGCAGGTAGTGCAGTAAGGTGTTTCCTCATTAAAAGGCTGAAACTTTGACACTTTGACCAGTGACTGGCTCTTGGAGTAAATTACACCTTCCTGCCTATGCTCCCTGCCAGGTTTTATGACCATCAGCAGCCAGACTACAAAGAAACTGCTATATTAGCAGTAACTTATGCCAGTCACTTTATCTGAGCCAAATGTGGCTGTGAACCCTTGGCCTCCGTATACACTGTCAGTCAATACCTACACCACTCTTGAAATGTGCTCCATAACAAATTAATGGTGTGTGTGTTTCATGTGCTTTGTGTCTGAACATGTGTTGCTTGTTCTGGATGTGTGTGTGTGTGCGCCCATACGTTCCTCTTTGCGTTTGTGAGGATACATGCACGTGCAAATGTGCTCTATTAACTTTGAGCTGGTCTATAATGATTCTGTGACACAGAGGCCCACACCTTATCCCTCACTGATCATGCACTTTTCTCTCAGGACAGCAAAGAGAGAGTGATGGTGTAAGGAGAGAAAGATGGGTCAAAGAGAGTGAGCAAGACAAAAAAAAAGAGTGAGAAACATAAAGTAAAGGCAAGTTTAGAATCTTTTTTACATTATATGTAAACTGGACCTTCCAAATATATTTTGGATTTTTGTAGGTGTTGTTTTGTCATGAGTCCTTGCATTATCACCTCCTGGTCAGGGGTGAAGTTAGCCGACTGTTCTAACAGCCTGTGTTTAAACCACTAACATATATGAAGATGGTAGACGCACCTTCCACTGTACAAAAGTGAAGCTAAAATATCCTGAATACAAGCGCAGACTTTTTTTTGAAACCAGTGGAATCTCCCACTGCTAACAGAGGTCTTGCAAAAATAGCAAGCATTCAAGTGTACAACTAATCACATACCATCAGCATAAAGAGCTTCAAAAACGCACCTTCTGAAAAACACTTTGATGATCAGGTTAATTCTTCAGCCACAACGAAGCAACTTCGGAGCAGACCCCGGCTCAAGATGGGCGGCCATCTGCCTTGACCGGTTGGGTTGAGAGAGAGGGAGAGAGAGAGAGAGAGTGAGAGAGAGAGTATTATTTTATTTTATTTTATTTTAACTTTACTTTTTTGTTGAAAGCTGAGCCTAATTGGATTCAGTAAGGGTATGATAAAATGACCCTATCCCTATCACAGCAAGCTTCTTAACTTTCCTGACACTGTTTGTCTTTAGCCAATGCCTAAACCCTAGTACAACAGGTATGACAATTAATAACTATTAATATTATTAATATTTCTGTTATTATTATAGTTACTCTTCTCTCATAATACTGCGTCCCTCTATCCCTCTCACAGCTTTTACGAGGGAATGTCGGGTCCCTGTAAATCAAAGAGTGTTGTATGGTTTAGACCTTGACTTGACATGTTTACTGTTAGAGTGGATGAGAGTAGCCACGCATCTCTTTGTCCTGTCCTCTTTGAATTCTCTGTTCTTTTTGATCACACATGATTACATTTTGATGTGCATCTTCACCAACCTTAACAGCTAAAAGATCAAACTCAGTTGAAGGCACCATTAAAGAAGCAACCAAGCACACATCAATTATTAACTGTTGTTGGTCACTCTCAGCCTCTAGACAGGTTTAGATTGACAGGCCAAGGGTGAGTTTTTGAGTTTTAAGGTGGCTTATTAAAGGTGGCTGGCCATGTGGACAAATTAAAAGGTAAGTGGACTATTTCATGCAGCTTAGGAGTCAGACAGACAGACACATATAAGTTCAGCCAAACAGTCCACCATCAAACATGGACAACATAACTGCTGGAAACTTTAGTCTTGTGACATCTGGATTCAAAGTTACTTCCAACTAATGTTGTAAAACAGGCAGAATGTGGCTCAGATCCAAGCAGCATGCAGCTAAATGAAAGCCACATTTTGACTTATCACAGATTTAAAATGATTTTTTCAGTTCTGAAATTGAAAAGATAGGTTTCTTCCAACCATTAATTATATCCAAGAAAAAACAAAAACAACAACAAGTCTCTTCGTGAGACAACTTTAAATTCAACACAAATTCAATTTTCATTCATTTACATGAGAAAATACATTTTTTTGCTAGTTCAAATGCACCTTACATTTTCAGACTCATTACAATTATTTCTATATCGGTTAAACTTTCACATACATACATGTATTTCCATTCTTATATGCAATGGCTGACAGCACAGGGGAATAGCTATGTATTGCATAAAGGGGTAAATGCCTACACTGGGTTAGAGCTGAATGATGCAGGGGAAATGCAACAGGCAAAATGGCTATTAATGCAGGGGAATAGCTGTGTGTTGTCAGAAACGGGTAAATACTGATGCAACATGAGGTATACAATGTTAACAAGGGACCACAGAATGGAAAGACCACCATCAGTTATATGCAAGACTTGTGGGACTATTCAAATTTGCTAAATTTGTTGTCATACCAAAGGATGCACAATTTTATAGCATAGCTTTGAAGAAAAAGGTTGATTCAGTGGAGTAATAATGTAGGGAAGTGTATAAGGAATAAACATAATGGCGAGGCTGGAAAGTTAAAATCATGAAGTCATTTGTTCCTCATATATGTTGTTATCAAACGACTCTTCAGCTCCTCTTTGTGAAGACGAAACTGGACAGTATCGCTGCATGGTTTTCAATGCACGCTCTCTTTTGCACACTGTAAAGCTGGAATAGTGATGAGACTCGGAAAGGTGGGATCTGATTGAGACACTAAACTAAACCCTGAAAGCACCTCTCAATAAACTGAAACTTGAATTAATGAACAACTTCAATAGATGTTGAGGCCATGAATGAGTTCAAAGAGAACAGATTTCAGGAGCATTAGGACACATGAAACACTGCAAAAGTAACCCAAGCAAAATCTGTAGCCTTTATAGTAGAAGTTACTAAATCTTTCCTCATAGAACCTAGCAGGATTAAATACATGTGCAGCAGCCTCGTGCTAAACAGAGCTAGCTCCTTGTGAGGAAGGAAGGTGGAGGATTTGAGCTGACCTCTCAACGATGACTGTAAGGCTTGAAAAACCATTGGCCTTGAAAGGAACCCCACGCCCCTCAAAAAAAAAAAAACCCAAAAAAAACCAAAAAAAAAAAAAAAAAAACAATAAACGGCCAAACGGCCAAAATAAAAAAAGGCAAAATGACTATCAATGCAGGGGAATAGCCAGGGGTGCACATAACTTTTTTAGTGAGTTACTCAGGTGAGTACCATGAGATGGTTTTTGGTACTCACCCCATATGTAGCGTGGTCTTAGTAAGTGCAGTCTTCCTCACTGTCCTCTTCAGTGTCGCACCCACTGTCCTCTGCTTCAGCTTCCTGCATGGTAGATGAGGAATCTATCTGCTATCTGCATCCACAGGTCAACAGCTGGCTTTGGGTCTGCTTTGACAGGTGAATGTGCATCAGGGCTGAGAAACGAGCATGTGACCGACGAGACTGTGAGACTCCCCTCTCACAGGCTGCACTGCTTAAAGGTAGCATAAGAGACAGCTTAACCACCTTGTTGATGTTGGGGTAAGCATCTGGGTTACTTGTATTTACTCTTTGGACCAAGTCATACACAGAAGAGGCTGCCAGATGTTTTCCTGCCTGCTTTAAGTGCATCCATTCTGTCACAGTGGTGTCTTTGTCAAGTTGCAAGGTGGCCTCATATTTCCTGAGAATGCTGTAAATTATTGTGTTTCCAAAACTGTGGAAGTCTTGTATTTTCAGAGGCCATGGTGAACGATCAAATACTAAGAAATGATCACATGACTTGAGGGAGTCATATCTGTTTCCAAACTCTTCAATGAACCCCCTGAGTAAGTTTGTCTTGTCTCTGTCAGCATCAGCATTACAAAGAGTGTGTTCCCTGTAGTGGCCTTCACCATCCAGCATAAGCGTGAACTGTCCAATGGCCACCATGAGTTCATCCTTACGTTCTCCAAGGGTCATCTTTTCCTTCTGAAACCTAATGAATGTGGTCTTCAAAATGTTGCCAGCGTCAAGCATGTTCGATAGAAAGCACAGAAAACACAGATATGCTTCAAATCACTGTTATCACTCGTAGCCAGTTGCATTTTAATGGCTGGATATTTTTAACAGTGTTTCATGCTTCCATGCAGACCATATGATATTATGAACCTTACCCAGTTTGACAAAGGAGATCCCATTTCCTTCACACAGCTTCTTCAGGGCAGCAGTTTTTTTTTGCTCCACCTTGTTGTAAATAAAACTGCTGCTTGATCACAGAGCGATTAAATGTCTCACGGTAAGGGACGTTGCGATCAGCTGATTTTGTGCAATTCTCCAGTGTGTGTGTGTGTGTGTGGTGCACAGAATGTGCACGAGGGAGTCTCCAACCGCAGCAAGCTGACGGAGTTTTGGCACAATGCTGTTGTACATGCCAACATGACATGCAGACCATTCTGTGCACACAGCAACCAACTTTGTTGTCCAGTCACCCAAGCCTGTGTCCTTGAAAAGCCTCAACAGTCTGTCTGTTATGGCCTGCGTGGTTCAGTCAGCACCCACTTCAATCAGTCCAAGAAAGTTAGGTAAGGTAAACTCTCTGTTGCCTGACACAGACACAATGCAGACGATTTCCTGCTCAGCTTTTGTTCTGTCCTCAGATTCATCAAAAAGCAGCCCCCACAATTCAGCAGTTTGCAACTTGGCTTGTAACTCCCCACTGATGGTGTGAGCGATGCTCTGCACGATCCGTGTGCCCCCTTCACGTGAATGATACGCACCTCCGACATTTACTCCTAGCCGCTTCAGCAAAGGAATATCCTCAGAATAGGAAGACATGGGACGTGCGTGTTTAGCTTTCTGGAAGGTGAGGAGAAAAATATTAAACAGATCTTGCCGCTGTTCTTCATTCAGCTTGTCTTGCCATCTGATAAGTGGATGACTGGACATTTCTTCTTGGCTAGCTTGTTTATTAGCAATGGCTAGTGCCACATTCATGTGCTTCTCGCTCTTTTCATGTTTGTCAAGTAAAGGATGGTTGACATTATTTGAGCATTTATAAAACGCACCTGTTTTGTCTAGATGTGGATGCGAACGGCAAATCTTGCACCACATTGCAGTGCGCTCATCGTTAGCTTCAAGCCATGGCATATCTTGGAGCCACTTTTCCGAAAAAAAGTCTTTTCTTTGACTGTAACTGTACGTTTGTTGTGCATATCTACAGTTTGTACATCATGTGAAATGAGATTAATTGTGCGTCGTAATGTGTTTAAGAGTTTGACGGTGGCTTTGGTGACAAAGGTTGAATCAGTGATCAGAGGTAAACCATAAAACTACATGTCTGTCAAGAGAACAAAACAGATTACAACTCTATGGTGGCAGAAGTCAATGGAGAGAGAAAAGCTCTCATCGCATTCTTTTGAAAGGGGGGGAATGAGGGGATTTTGTCTGCCTAAATTGACTGAACTGAGGACCTGAGGAGCTGCTGGGGCTGAAGCATTTTAGAGCATCTGGAGAGAAGAATCTGTGGCTGGAGAGTGAACTCACCAGACTGCAAGTGGTTAGGAAACGTCAGGTGTGGCAGGTGCAGCGGGAGAGGCTGGCATGCAGAAGCAGCTGACGATGCCGGAACGCCAGGGTGGATGAAGACAAATACCTGAAAGTAGGACTGAAATGGATGGACTGGGATGAAAATCAGCTGTTTCCTCTGCCGTTTAAGTTGACTCGGAGTGTAGTGTGTCTTTCAGACTCTTGATGTTAGGGATTGTAGGTGGTGAAATCCTATAATGGTTTGCATTTATGCTCTTAAACTGTTGTACTACTTGCTCCCATAGTTTTTACAAATTGGTGAACCTTGTCCCATCTCTGTTTGTGACCAAAGTTTTCAAGGATGCCCCTTTTTCCTCTCCCTCTCATTCTGCACACATTTATGTCCCATTATTGCATATCACTAACCCAACTTCTTCCCTGGAGTCCTTGTGCTTTCTCGTCTCGCAGGGGAGGTGGGTGAACTGCTCGGTGGATCATGTTTGTGTCTCCTGGCAGCATAGGCCTATAGCAGCGTAGCTATGATAGAGATTAAAGACTAAGAGTTAGTCAGCCCTATTCTACCTGTGGCTGTATATCAAGAAGTGACTGTAACTATGCCTACCAGCCCTACACACTTTGTTTGAGGCTAACTATACGCTTTACTAAACAGAAAGGTTTTAAGTCTGGTCTTAAAAGTGGAGGTGGTGTCTGCCTGTCGAACCCAGATTGGCAACTGGTTCCACAGCAGGGGTGCCTGATAGCTAAAGGCTCGTCCTCTTGTTCTACTTTTATGAATTCTGGGAACTGCAAGTAAACCTGCACTCTGTGATCTGAGTGTTCTATTGGGAATATATGGGACTATTAGATCCTGCAGGTATGATGGGGCGAGTCCATTTAGGGCTTTATATGTAAGTAGGAGAATTTTAAAGTCTATTCTGAATTTTACCGGAAGCCAGTGAAGAGAAGCTAAGATGGGGGAGATGTGATCCCTTTTACTGATTCCTGTTAAAACTCTAGCTGCTGCATTCTGGATGAGCTGCAGGCTATTAATAGAGTAATTTGGACATCCTGACAATAGTGAGTTGCAGTAGTCCAGCCTAGAAGTAACGAAAGCATGGACAAGTTTTTCAGCATCACTCTGAGAGAGGACACTCCTAATCTTAGCAATATTACGGAGGTGAAAGAAGGCGATCTTAGAGATCTGTTTAATGTGATGGATAAATGACACGCCCTGATCGAAGGTAACGCTGAGGTTCCTCACAGTCGTACTGGAGACCAAAGTAATGCTGTCCAGAGAGAGAGTGTTATCAGCTATTCTAGTTCTAAGGTTTTTGGGGCCAAGAACAATTACCTCAGTTTTGTCTGAGTTTAATAATAAGAAATTGGAGGTCATCCAGTCCTTTATGTCCTTAAGACATGCCATGAAATACATGAAATATAATTGTCACATGAAAGTGTTCTCTCCCACCCACTGTTTTAAAGTAGCAAGGAGGCAGAGGGAATATTAAACAAAATGTTCCCTTCCTCAGCACCTGAGACCCACATGAGCACACAAATTGATGATGCAGAGTGAAACACAGACTGTGTGTGATATTAAGGTGGCTCTCCTTCACTCTAAAGTCCATCAGCCTCCATGTTCCAAACCTTTTACTTTTCTCCTCCTCCTCCACTCTGGAGAATAGCCCTGCGTTGTCATTCATGAACAGTAATGAGGTGGAGGGGAGCTGTTGAAGTGCTGAGAGCTGACAGCAGAGAGGCAGAAGGCAGGGATTAAAGTCAACTCAATGGCAGACTGTGCCGGAAATACAGCAAAGAAGAAGAGGAGACAGACAGAGGAGGGTGGAGATGGGAGAACAGAGGGAGGGAGGGGGAGTGTGCTCAAGGAAAGGTGATCAGGAAAAGAGAAGAAGAGTAGTCTATCCGTAAATTAACGCATATTTTTGGGTTTTTGATTTTGATTTTTATCCTCACTGATATATATTCCATTGAACACTATTTGAACACTATTTGAACACTAGGATAATTTCATTAACGCCCAGGAGACTCCTGACATGAGCAACATGTGTGCTTTGCAGAACCTCTTACTTTAGATTTTGGAGTCCATAATAATAGGTTAGAGCAATACTTTTTCAAGGTGACCTAAAAAACGGACACTGCCATGACCAAAACAGTTATACATTCTGTCACTGTGTTACTTATGGTTCAGATTATAGTGAAAATAATTTCTTCAGTTATTCCCTTTTGCCAGGAGCACCTGGAAATCCCACAAGGACCCCTGAGTGTCCTCTGATCTGACTAACCACTGTGTCAGAGGAGCTGCACAGCCCTCGTGAGCAGTGCTCATCATCTAGAGATTTGGCACATCACCTGTTTTTCTGCATCACATGCGTAGTTGTTCACAAAATAGACAGTAAAAATAGTCTGCTGATTGTCACATTGACACCACACCAGCCACATTACACCTTTCACTGCAGTTTCAGTGACCATGTCAAAGACATGAATAACATGAAGAGCAGGATATTTCTTTTCTGCTGTGCTCTCTCTTTCTGTCTCTCTCTCTCTCTTTGAACAAGGCCAAAGAAAAATGATGTCATATTGGGGACCATTATCAACACAGTTGCTGTGCTGCAGCAGCAACATTGTCTGTGTCCCATTTTTCTCCAGACTTTCATTAAGCACATAAAGATAATGATGACATGATGATGATAATGACAATTCAGATCTTTTAAGTAGTTATACTACAGTATCAGAAATACACCATTACAAATCAAAGACCGTGTTTAAAGTGTTACATGTATTATAACACAAATATAAGTTTGTATTATAATACATGTAACACTCCATATATATATACAGTATAAAGTATGATAAATATTTTCAATGTGCCAAGATAACACAAAAACACAAAAAATGAGCATTAATGTAATGTCAGATGTGTGTGAGACTTTAGGATCCCTGTGGTGGAATAAGAGTTTGTAGGTTTTACATAGAGCTATTTTGATTTTTGGTTATGAACTGAAAACAGATCTCTGTGAACAGTTTTCATTGGGAACTACTTTCTTTTGAGTATAGCTGGTTGCATGTCTCTGGGCGTGGCAATCTCTACACTCACCTTGTTCACTGTAATCCTCCTGATTGTATTATTACCTGAAGTTTTTCCTTTTTTTTTTTTTTTTAGCTTTTTTCACTACCTGACTATCCTCTCTGCTCCAGATCCAAACTTCACCTTGCCTACCTGCCTGCCACTCAACATCCTCAATGAGCCACTCTTCACCTGACTGTCTCTAACTACTCAGCATCACCTACTCTGTCTTAACTGTTTTACAATATAACCTAACTGTTAATCACATTAGATTAATCATCAAAATGGAGTGGGGTTGCACCTAAAACCATATACTAAGTTTGTTGGCCATTTCCTTGTCATGATTGACAAGAGGTAATAGCTAATTGATTACTTTTGCAAACGTTATTTAACATTTCAGTGATGCATAGTGTTTGAGTCTATCGAGTTGAGTGAATCAATTTCACTGAATTACTTAAACTCTAAAATCTGTACAATTCCTGGTTTAATTCAACTCTCAAAGTGCCCTGCAAACAATGTACTCACAAAAACTGCAATTAACAATGAAGTGGCACATAGTGTAACAGCCGCCCACATCCAAAGCGTTTTCATCATTTATCTCAATAGTCTCCATGTGAAAGAAAAGGCCTTGTTAACCATCAAAAGCTATCTGAGAACACCTGCTTCCATTGCTGTTGAGCACTCTCATGTCAGTTCTCAGACGGCCCTTCCTCTGAACAATCTCCTGCACTTCCTCATTGCACCACCAGGTCTCCTTGTCGTCTTTCCCCTTTCCAGATGACACCCCTAGTACCTTCCTACATGTCTCCCTGATCACTTTAGCTGTTGTTACCCAGTCATCTGGAAGCACCTCCTGACCACCCAGAGCCTGTCTCAACTCCTCTCTGAAAACAACACAACACTCTTCTTATCTCAACTTCCACCACTTTGTCCTCTGCTCTGCCTTTGCTCTATTCATCTTCCTCACCACCAGTCATCCTATCGCGCAACCATCCTATGCTGTCTAGCTACGCTCTCCTCTATGACTACTTTACAATTACTAATCTCCTTCAGATTACACCTACTACACAAGGTGTACTCCACCTGTGTGCTCCTACCTCAGCTCTTATATGTCACCCTATGTCCCAGCCTCTTCTGGAAGAAAGTGTTCACTACACTCATCTCCATACTTTTAGCAAAGTCTACCACCCTCTATCCTTCAGAGTTCCTCACCTGAACACCAAACCTTCCTCATCACCACTATTCCCTTCACCAACATGTCCTTTGAAGTCCGTACCAATCACCACTCTCTCACCCCTGGGAAAACTCTGCATCCAATCCTCTAACTCAGTCCAGAACCTGGCCTTGTCCTCTTCCTCACAATTTACTTGTTGAGCATAACCACACACAACGTTTAACATCACACCTTTGATTTCCAGCTACAGACTCATCACCCTATCTGACACTCTCTTGACCTTGAGAATGTTCTTCACAAAATCCTCCTTCAGGATCACCCCTACTCCATTCCTCTTCCTATCCACACCATGGTAAAACAGTTTAAACCATGCTCCAATGCTTCTAGCCTTGCTACCTTTCCACCTGGTCTGCTGGACACTCAGAATATAAACTTTCCTCCTCTGCATCATATCTGCCATCTCTCTGCCTTTACCTGTCAACGTACTAACATTCAAAGTCCCTACTTTCAGTCCTAAGCTCTTGCCTGTCCTCTTCTTTCTCTGCCTACGGGCATGCCTTCCTCCTCCCCTTCTTTGACCAACAGTAGCACCATTTCCACCAGTACACTGTAAGTCAACAGCACCAATGGCAGTTGTTGTTAACCCGGGCCCAAACCGATCCGGTATAAAAGTCATGTTTGTGATTCGCATGTTTAATATATGAGCTCAAATAATGTGGTCTAATCAATAATGCAAATAAATGGTGGATTAAGGAAACAAAATAATTCAAGAAGACAAATATAAATAAAGGAATAAATGTAGGTGTTTCAGAAATAATTTATGCAGAAATAATGAGAATAAACTATTAATTGTGTTAGTGTAAACTGCTAAACATACTGTATATTAATACATAGAGCAATTTTTAGTAGCCTGTTCGGCTTGCAGTCTCTGCTCCAATTCATTCCAATTCAAGGTGTCATGATCTGCTGTCTGTAAGTCACTGGTTTTTCTGTTTTTCCCCTGAACGCTTCATCCTTCAGCTTATTATCACCTTAATCAGCCTCACTGCTCTCACCTGTTCTCCACACAGGTTACATAGGCAACCCCTGTCCTTCCCTCATTGCCAGATTGTTCCTCTGCTCTGCATGACTCACCTGCTCTGTTTTTCCAGTTTGCCTTGCCAGTTGATAACTCTGCCTGCTTCCGTTTTTGCCTCCTGCCTTCTCATTTGGTAAAGTAGACTCTGATTTTTTTACCTTCGTTTTTTGAAGAAGGAGGTTTTTTGTTGTGACTTAATTTTTTGCTGAAAAGGTTTTTGTTATTGAACTTTTTGTGGAGGTTTTTTAGAAAGAAGGATTTTTTTCATTGTGGCTAAAGTTTTGCTGAAAAGAATTTTTGTTATTTAACCTTTCAGTGGACTCCTTTGACCAGCCCCGCTCCCTGGTGGATGTTACTGCCTCAGCAAAGCCTCCTTTATCTAATTAATAAAGTTTTTGCTCCTTACTGACTACTTTACTTTGTCCTGTGTGTTGCATTTGGGTCCATATACTCCCTGTTTTCAAAAGGTGTTCACTGGGGTTGAGGTCAGGGCTCTGTGTGGGCCAGTCAAGTTCTTCCACTACTTGTTAATTCTGATTGCCCTAATCACTATTACAGTTGTTGATTCAGTTATTTGTACATGTGTGCTGAATGATGAATTCAGTGGGGAAGTAACCCACTGAGGCTGTATATGCACAATCCAAACCACAAAGAAATAAAGAAACCTCCATGAAAGTCACACAAAATCAAGATCTACAACACATAAGGACTTCAGGTTTCCTAGATGCCTAGAGGTTGGAGAAGCGGCTTGTGATCGGAGGGTCACCGGTTCGATTCCCCCACCAGACAGGCAGGAAAATTTGGGTGTGGTGGAGTGATCAGCGGTTAGGGTGTCGGACCTGTAACCGGTGGATCGCTGGTTCGATTCCCTGTACCGGTGTCCATGGCTGAGGTACCCTTCAGCAAGGTACCTAACCCCCACTGCTCCCCGGGCGCTGCATGCGGTCGCCCACTGCCCCGGGTTTGCTGTGTGTGTGTGTGTGTGTGTGCACGTCACTTGGGTGGGTTAAATGCAGAGAACAAATTTCGTTGGAGTGAGTTCCCTCCAATGACAAAATATGTCACTTTCACTTTTCACTTTCACTTTAATGTGAAAAATGCCCCCCCCCCCCCCCCCCCCCCCCCTCCATTAGCCAGCTGATGTGCCTTTGAGCAAGGTACTTAACCCCCAGTTTGATCCGTGGGTGCCTGACAGTGGCAGCCCACTGCTCCTGTGTGTTTCACTGCATGTAATTTGCTGGATGTTGCATGTGTGTTCAACTAAGGATGGGTTAAATTCAGAAGACAAATTCAGTGTGTGTATGTAAAAGTAAATATACTGCCAACAAAGCAACTCTTCTTAGTTCTTATAGAATCAATTATGCATGTATGAAATCTCCAGTGCCTTTTACACACCTTTCTCTCTGTCTCACTGAAAGTGGAAATAAATTTACAATGTGATGGCTGAAGGAGCAGCTTTGTCTGGGTGTCATCACTGATCAGAGCAGCGGTGTGTGTGTGTGTCCATGTGCCAGTGTCCTCCTGCTCCATCTCAGCATTAACCCAAGCTGACAGCTGGCCTGCCTGCTCTGCCTTGACATTAGTTTGTGCAGATGTTTCAGGGCTGGGACCCTCATGTCTCGCTGTACAGAGGCGTGGATGTCATTAGGAAGTTGTGGTAATGAAATCCAGGCTAACAGGCATTAGACTGGCTGCTGTAGCCATGGGGTTTGTTTGCCTTGCTTGACCCACCCACATATTTGCCATCTGAAGAGGCCAACATCAACAAGGCTTCTAAATGATCCTACTGTACATCTCAGTACTATACAGTACATATACACTTTGCTAAGCAAAAGATATTATTTTCAGTTGTCTTACAATTATTATTATTATTGACTGCTAATTCTTCACACCTCAAATTACCAAAATCACCAGAAATATGTTCATTGGAATTGTGACCTTGTATGTCATCGCTGGTATAGAGGAGAGGATCAGCTTTTACAAGTGAAAGCTACAGGCTCTTTGTCATCAATAATATATAGATTGCTCATGATGGCATCCTCATTAATTGATCATATGTGACATTAGTGTTACATAATAATGATTAAAGATTCATGTGTCATATGAGCAGCAAACTGACAGGGTGGTCTGTTTTCCCACTTGCTAACAGTCAGCTACCAATATGCTGTTTCCACACATACACAGGAAATAATGGTTTGACAATAAAATTAAATACTGTCATATTAAATGAAGACATTTCACTTTACAAATCCAGTGGAACTACTGGCTGGGTTTTTCTTATCCCCAAAGTCTAATATCTGACAGAGCACTATGAATAATAGTGAAGTCACTGCGCTCAAAGTCCATTCCCAGATGTGCTTGTTAGCTGCATTGGTTGTAGTGCATGTTATCACAGTGTCCGAAGTAGGTTACAAAATTCATCATCAGAGAAAACTTCTACATCTTCCTCCCCTCTGTCAACAGTTTGCTCTTTTGTTCGAAGAAGGAAAGGTAAATGTTTTAAAGGAAACTTCTGGTATATTTCTAATTGACTTTCCATGACATTATGGTATTTCCAATAAATGTGGACTTTGTGGCTGTAAGGGCTGTGCTAACTTCTCACTTCCCCCACTGGACTGATTTAGGGAAATGAGGGCTCAAGCAAAATGACATACCTTGGGCAAGCTGCACAGTGCTGCAGCATTCCAAATAATGGTTTCTATGTGGATCATTCAAAATGCTTGTCTCCAAGTGGCCCAAAAGTAAATGTAGACAGTAGCCATCTTCAATAGCCATTATGGCTAACTCATTGTCGCATTCAGTTCACATTTAGGAGAGATGTAATGAATGCAATGAATGAATGAAACTCGAATAAACTTACTGAAGGTGACAGGCAAGGCAGCACAAAATAACTAAAGTTGGCTGGAAGACCAGGTAAAACAGGCTGTGTTCAACAAAAAAAAAACCTAAATAGTGGTCCAACAAAACAACAAAAAAGCAAGAAAACACTGACAAACTGAGGAGGGAGCATAAAGACTTAATACGCTAGGGAGTGAAAACAAATGACGGCCAAAGGTAATTCATCAGGGTAACACAAAATGTGGGAAAAAACAACAGACAGAAGAGGGCAAAATTTACCAAATCAAACAGAAACTGATTCGATGAAAATACTGATCCATGAAGAACTGCATATCAACTACATCCATCATTTTAATATATATATATAATATTAATTATAATATTATATTATAATATAATATAATATAATATAATATAATATAATATAATATAATAGCTATCCTTGTTAAATATACGTTACAAATATGTATTATACTCTCAGTAATGTGTGCATAATGTGTCAGAAGAGTTTGGCAGAAACAATCAAACAATTCATCCCACAGATACACAGTAAAATTTCCAGTCCCACTTTAACCAGAAAGTCACTAACATCAAAAATAGACAAAAAAGGAAGAGAAAGTGGTATTTACTCAGCTTTTAGAGTTCATGTGTCATAATGACCTCTTTGAGACCTCTTTCAGTCTGGTTTTAGATCACTACAGAAACTGCCCTCCTCAAGGTGACCTCAAGTTTATTGGCTGACAGTGGAGAGAGTCCTATTTTAATTCTTTTAGACTTTAGTGCAGCATTTGACACTGTAGACCACAACATTTTAATAAACTGTCTGCTGTCTTGAGTGGGCATCCTTGGCACTGCACTCCATTGGTTGTGTTCCTATCTTCTGGACAGAGCTTTTGCAGTCACCATGGGTGAATACACGTCATCCCCAGCCCACATTACCTGCGGTGTGCCACAGGGTTCAATTTTAGGCCAATTTTATTCTCTATTTATATGCTCCCACTCGGCCAAATTATTCAGAGACACACTGTCTCTTTTCACTGTTACGCGGATGACACACCGATATACATTCCCTTGAGACCCGATGACCCAAGAAGCCTCGCTGCTGCCACTGACTGTCTCAGTGATGTAAACTGTTGGATGGCCCACAGCTTTCTTCAACTCAACAATTCAACAACAGAAATCATACTGTTTAGCCCCCCACATTCCCAGACACCAATCAGCCTTGGTCCTCTGTCTAATAGTCAAAAACTCACTGCCAGAAACCTAGGTGTTATATTTGACTTAAACCACAGCTTTGACCCCCAAGTCAAAAAAATTGTCCAGTCATGCTTCACCCAAAAGTGTTAGATCTCAAGATTCAAACCACTCCTCCTACAGTCAGACCTCAAGAAGGTGATCTATACCTTCATTTTCTCCAGGTTAGACTACTGCAACTCTCTTCTGTCTGGCATCTCCCATAAGTCCCTCTCACTTCTCACATTTTACTGATCACTTTTAAAGCACGCCTGGGTCTGGTTCCAAGTTATATAATAGAGTTGTTGACCCCTATTAGCAAGCCTGAAGCCTGAGATCCTCGGGTGGGGACCCTTTGGGCATTCCAAAGTCGAGGTTAAAAACTAAAGGTGACTGGGCTTTTGCTGTCAGAGCCCCTTGACTTTTGAATGACCTTCCTACGGAGATAAGGTTTACTAGGTCAGTGACTTCTTTTAAATCACTCTTCAAAACATACTTTTACAGACTGAATTTTATATGATGTTGCCTTTTTGCTGTCCCCTTTAACTTATTGGTTTTAAATTGTATATTTCCTTTTTAAACTTACTTACTTTTTAAACCTTCTTCATCATTTTCATGTTATATTGTGTTTATAGCCTTCTATTCAGTGTACAATTTGTTAGATTTTGTTTTAAATGATTGATATTAAGCACTTTGGAAACCTGATTTTTGAAAGGTGCTTTTAGGTTATTATTATTAATAGTAAAATTAGCATTCATGGAGTCATGTTTCTGTCCATTTGAATGAATGTATGTTCAGTATCAGTCTCCTTTTAGATATATATGATCTCCACCATCTCCTAAGAAAAATATCGGACTCTTTAGCAGCTAAATTCTCTTCTGTGTTCACTGGTTAGCTGCTAACTCTGTCTGCCTGTCTGTTTGGTGCTCGGCTGGTATGGTACAGTGGGCCTATTGTGGCTGAAAACGCCACTGATGAGACTCAACCAAAACAGTGAAGATGCTTCAGCAAAACCAAAACAATGAGCTGAAAGATGCAAAAGCACTCCTTCATGCTGAGGGGAAGTGCAGAGTTGGTAACGATTCTCTGTGGATTTGTCACCATGAGTGCCTCCTTTCATATAAAACAATAATTTCAGTTTCTTAAGAGTCAATTTCTTAATCCATTCACAGGGATTCTCTTCTATCTGGTGTCATTCCTTCACACTAATGTAAGACTGTTTTGCTTTGCCCCTTCAAGCTAGCCCACCCCCACTCACTGCTCTCATAATGTCTGTGGCCCTTTGAATGTTTGTGTCTGAAAGTAATCTTTCTCCTCTCCACTCGAGTCTCTTTCAGACAACATGCCTCCATCTTCCAATGCAGCCGTGTGCTCTTCTCTGTTTCATCTCAGCAGCAGCATCACAGTAATCAGCCACAGAGTCCACCCACCAGTCTGTCTCTCCCTCTTTTTATTACTCTCTCTTCTCTTTGTCTGTCTCTTCCTGCCAACACTGAATGCACAGGGACTTGCAGAGAATTGTTGCATTAATTCATATCATATAAGTATAGGAAACTGTTTTGAACTGATATTGCAGGCCACTGAGTCAACATCTCTTCACTGTCTAAATGTTTGTTGGAGCTTTCTGGGGGTTATGTACTTGGCTCATTGCATGTGCGTTATGAAGAAGTAAATTTGCCAAATGGTAAGGGAAAGTTTTTAAATCAATGTGAAGGAGAAATGCATTTTAAAACTTATGATTTGAGTCTTAGTAATTTGGAGATTATTAGTAATTTGGAGATTATTATTAGGGGCAAGTGTGTTTTAATAAAGCAGAGTTTGGAATTACAAAGTGTATTGGCCACTAGGGGCAGCAAACAACCCTGGAGCAACTTCTCCATCAGAGATGCAAAACAACTAAACACACTGTAAGATGAGAGGTTTCACATTGCTTTAATAAACAGGACTAAAGAAGACACTGAATTCACTAGGTAATGCTGTGTTGCTTATGTCATCTCCATCACATCCATACGCTCCTCCACTGCTTCATGTGAATCCTTTGTGCATGCTATTTAAATCTCACATGAATAGATGAACTCCACACAAAAGAGAAGCAGCTTTAGAATGTGAAAACATTTAATGGTGATTGCTGAAATAGTGACTTTCAGTATCCCAAACAAATGTAACTTTATTAAAGCATTTATGAAAGACTGAGGACATTTATGTGTGCTTATACAACATGAAGTTGAACAACAAAATGAAAGTTTGTAGCTCCTTTCATGCTACACACATAGAACACAAATAAATGTAGAGCTGTATACCAAATTATATACATATATACATGTATGCACCCAGGAGATAATTCTGCACAATATTTTGCATTTGTGGATGAATGTAAACAGCACCAACAGATGGTAATGATAATGGGCAATGGGGTGCTGTGGGCAGTGATAAGGTGCTCTTAATCCAATATCCAGCAACTTCACTGGAATATGCAAAAAGTTAACATTTTTGGAGTAGCTGTAATACAGGGAGAGTAAAATGTTACTTCCAGTTATGCAAGCCATAAGGTAAACAGTCAACAAAATGTACATTCATATCTTAAAAATACATTGCCATATTTTGTGAGGGCCACCAATACTGTGCCAAATCCAAAATGATGTCCTAGAACTCAATACAGCTCAGCTGAGAATAAAATTTTGGACAGCTGAATAGTAAAAATGTTGTGTTTTTTGCATCAAGTGGACTGATCCACTGGGAAAACTCCCACTGCTCCAGATGTTCTCTCCTCATGTTAATAGAATATTGAACATGAACCAGCATATTTCTGAGCTTCTCATGACTAACTGACCAACCCACCCACAAAGTGACTGACAGTGGCAGCCCAGCAGTGCATAGTGGTTGTGGCCAGGTTACATTAGTCACAGCTGTTTCTTTTATCTTCTGAATAGTTGGGACATAACGGTGACCACAACCTCCCCAGGCCAATACTAGAGCTCAAAACAATTACATCATCCTTCAGCTGAGCTCCAGGGCACCTGCCGGGCAGTGTACAGCAAGATGTTCTGGCTGTTTGGGGCAAATAAATATAAATGATCCTGCAGTCAAACTTAAGTGAGTAAGCAAGTAAGTGAGTTGAAAATTGCTTTTTGTGAAAACAAGCACAATTTGAATTAGACTATAGGAGAAAAAATATTTATTGTTGAGTATCATTCCCAGGTTGCCAAATACAGATGTTTAGGGTTGATGATGCATGGCATCAGCGTTTGCTGTGAGTTGATGTGGGCAAGCAGCATTTCTGTTTCTTTTTTCTATTGGAAACTGGGTACCTGGACCACAGGTGTGTGCCTTGGGTCTCAGTCAGACATCTGTATGATTAAATTGTAAGCTACTTTTAACTTTTAAACTCACTTCAGGAGTCAGGGTTTATAGGTCCACATTAACCACCACATACAACGATACATGAAAGGTTTTATTTATATGAGGATGACTCAGTTGCCACAAGTTTTTGTTTCATTGCTTTGAGCTGTTTCTTTGTTTTTAATTTTGTTTCTGACGGAGCACATTGATGGAGCACATTTATCATTGTGGACCACCCAAAGTTTGACACCTGTAGCGCATGCTGACATGTTTTCAAGTATACTGGAATCAGGAACAGGTCTGAAGGAGTCCACTCAGTCTTTTCCCATTGCTTGATCCTGACTGGCACAATGAATCACATCTGAGACTGCAGAGGTACTTAAACTCAGGCTAAAGGAAGATTAGTTCCAGAAAGATTTCAATAAAACATGCAGTTTGCACGTTGACAGTTGCATACTGGCATATGCTCATTGAAAAATGGGGCAACGCGTAATTCAAGTCAGATTCACAGCACACTATCAACAGAAGAGAGTGCCCAGTATATCAGAATATTAAACAATAAAAAAACACACCATAAACTGACCAAAACTTGTGTTTACAATGAGCATTTCAACTGTATTTCTCAGTTATCTGTTAGGCACATCCAAAACAGATAAAATTCTGTTTTAATCAATACAGCTGTCTACACATGCAGCCCAACAGCTCACATTTCACTCACACTATATATGCATAAATGCAACACTATTTTTGCGCTAGTCTATTTTAAAGTTTAAATTTTTCTGTATTGCACATGTAACTACAGCAGGGACACTGGAAGTCATAGTTGGGGGTGCATATATAAACTTGATGGAATATAATATGCTATATAATCTGTATAACAATGTCATACTAAATGCTGTGTGACATTCGTTACATTTTGCTATTATTTGAATGACCAGGATCATTTATATCTCGTAGTTATTTACAACAATTTCAAAGTATTTCACACTACAGCAGACCTGAACTCCAACATATGTGAAAGCAACCGCCATAACAGCACAGGCGACCTCATTAAATTAATGCATGGGTACTGCATGGAAAGGAAGGAGAAGCGAGATGGCACCTGGACCCATGCGAGAGACTTGACCCATAAATGGGTTAGGAAGTTAGTCAGTGGATCACCTTACACACACACTGAGCTTATGTCTGAGTTAGAAGAAAGAATATAGGGGAAAATATAATGACACTTAAATCTGACGGTTTTCATTAGGTTATGAAAACACCCCAGTCTCTTAACAACAATATTCCCTGTGTTCGTGAACAACAGTTATTATTTCCGAGCCCTGTTGAATGACCTACAATCAATACTGCCCCTGAACACATCCTTTGTAGACCAGTGACTTTATAAAATATGGATGTAGCAGTGAAGCTAATGCAAAGGTGCTTTAAAACCACATTCTGTCTAATGGCCAGCAGGGGGCAACACCACTGGTTTCAAAAAGAAGTGCAATCATATCTAAGCTTATGAGAAAATGTCCTCACTTTAAACAGTACATCAGATCCTGCAGACCCTGTGACTAATTACTTCTAAAGGCCCAATCACACATGAAGTCTTGTTTCACATCATTTTATGTCCCATACCTGGATAAAATCCAGATTCATTCTAATTACTTTTAGAATTTACAGTTCAATAAAGTACAGTGCATACTGCTACAGTTGCATGTAATATGCATATTAATGGGACATGCACGTAAAGGAACAGTTCACCCAAAAATGAAAATTCTGAAGTGGGTGCATGAGTTCAAAAGCACAGACATGCACTGGTAGTTAAGATCATAACTCCAGATTCTGTGAGTATAGGCGTAGCCCACTATAGAACAATTTCAACTCTCTGTATTGTGTGTGGCACAGGCTTCTTGGTAGTGATCAAGCACTGAGGTAGCCAGAGATTGCAAATTCTCATTGATCTTGTCTCAAGGTGTACGTTTGGCCTTTCAGATTTGTGCTCCCTCTTCAGAAGCTGTGAGCGCCAATTCTTTTAACATAGCAGTTACAGTGAAGATTTCAGCTTTTAAAAGAGTGTAAAGTTAAAGAGTGCAGTTACTGATCATTTGCAGTTTTGGTCCAGGAACACAATGTAGGATGTTGATATAAGAACATGACCTACTTGGCTAAATCACGTCATGCCAGATTCTTTGCATAGAGGCAGATGATAACAAGACTGTCAGCCAACTATGCTCCTACACTCCTGAGTATGTGTCATCTTTTTTTCTTAAGAGGACCAGCAAAGCACACAAAAGACAGACCTTAGTGTGTTCTTTCTTCTTTACTGTAGAACCTTGGGCTATTGCTCATATTGTGGGACTCGTATGCACCTTTAGATGGAGGGTAAAACAAATAGAGCACACGCCTGAAGAGATGCCATTAGCCAGTCTGTCTCAGGAGTGGCACAAACCCAGGGTAAGAAAGGGGAGCCTCAATCAGCAACCAGTAAAGGTAAAGCCTGACTGCAAGAGGTTGCCAGTTGTGAGCACATTCACTGATAACAAGCATATATCCAGACAGTCACTCATCAGAAAATGATGCACTTACAACTCTCCTACTTCTGTCCTTATGATGCTCATGCCCATAAGATACCTCTGTTCTTTTCATTTCAATTGAATTTATTTATATAGAGCCAAATCACAACAAAAGTTGTTTCGTGGCACTTTCCAATTTCCCAGCTATTATTAGAGGATCAAAAATATGTTTTTTAGTGAGGGCTGTAAACACTATAAACCACTAAACTCAGACTGATATGTGACAGCTGAGATGCGTTGACACTTTATTTACTCCTTTTTCAGCATTTTATTTGAAAGTAAGAAATGTGTAAATATAATACATAAATAAACATGGTTTATGTGTGAATGTTCTGTTGGATATGGATGGGAAAAAAACAGAGAATCTACAGAGTGCAGAGTGAAAACATGCCACTCTGCTTAGACAAAAGATGAGCTTGAACGTTCGTCGAAAGGCTGATAACGCAGTAGATCTGAATGAAGCCACTGAATTAGAGTCTACCTGTTACCATTTGAATTTTTCTTTGCCACCCTTATTGCCTCATGCACATCTGCTTCTGGCATCTGTGTGTTGGCCTTAATGAATTCTTTATACAGTATACACCATCTTTAACGACATCTTTTCTCAACGACAAGCCCTATGTGAGCCAATGTGCTGTCACCAGGTTTAAAATCTAGCTTTAATGAGACTGGAGAGTGTTGTGATGCTGTTTCATCTGAAAATCTCGCTGTCTGATAAGGATCCAGTGAAAAGTGTGAGCACAAACATGAGTGAACCACATGCAACCAGTCCTTGAAGTGTAGTCAGAATAGTCCTGGCTTTGGAGCAACAGAGAAGTTAGTGTTGGCCTTTTAGCTCAGTCCAGTTATTTGTTCAGAATTTGAATGCCAAGACTTTCATGTCATAGTTAAAGCACATTTTCATTAAACCATCAAGAATTGGCTGCTTGTTGGAAGTATGTAAGCAGGATTTTTGAGCAGTTGTGTTGTAACTGGGGATCATACAAACAGAGACAGCCAGGCAATTGGTGAAATGTGAACCAGGCACAGTAGTTAAAGTAGTTAGGAATGTCACTGTTATAATCTACTGTGTGATTTTGTTGGTTTGGAAACCAGACGGCTCTTTTCCCAGACGCTCAATTTTTCAACCCATTTTCCCCTGAAATGCAGTTGTTTGGTGTTTGTGATCTGTAAGGGTCGGGGGGGGTTCAGTCTCATGGTCTGGGGACTGGGAGTCTGCACTCACTGTACCTAAAACTAAAGAAATGATTTGTGTGTAATTTACATAATGGTGACGTTTATCATTCTTTCTTGCTGTTTTTCAAGAAGTCATCAATCATCCTGTCTGCAAACCACCATGAAGAGGAAATATTTCTGTATGCCCCTGTCCACCGACATCGGAACACCTGCTCTCTAGAGTAAACCAGACTTCACACTTGAGCACGCCAAGCAAATACAAAAAAAAAAAACAAAAAAACAAAAAAAAAACACTGCTAACCAAGCAGTGACATGCAGGCAGTGGTCTTGACCCAGCACTGACTTAGCTCTAGTCCCCGGCTGCCCACGGCTCCTCAGAGATGTTTTAAATTTCACCACGTTGTACATTTTTGTTGAATTGTATGATACATGTGTAAACAATTGTACAAAAAACTGTGGTGAAATGGTGAAACATAGCTTTTCTGCTGTTTCTGAGCAGCCTGGCCAATAAGCCCGAACGGATGAAAATTTGAACTTATTAGAGACAAAAAAGTTGTTTTCTCTCCTTCAGTCTTGGAAAAGCAATATGTTCATTAGCTGGAAGCTAAACCTGTGGTGAAATATTCAGTCCTGATGGCAGGATATACCAATTAGTTTCCCCAGCAGGAAACAACCCTCCTGCTGTCAAAATAAACACTAACCATAGGTTATTTTTATGTGTTTGTATTTGCCTAGCATTTCTTTATCTCCTCACATCTCTCCATTTTTGTAGCCACATGTCCTCCTTCTCCCTATGTTTCACTGTGTGCTTATGTGCTCACAGATAATTCATTTAGAGGCGGACAATACTTAGATTATAGCAACAGTCAAGTCCTAATTGCATTATATTAGATTAATTTAGGTCAAAATAAAAGTAACATGAGTCACAGAGGTAGAACACAAACTCCCTCCTTTTTCCAGGTTTATTATTTGTTATTTTCCAAGTATTCATAATCATAAACTCCATTCTGATTGATTTTGTTTTGTTGTTTCAGCACTAACATCACAGAAGTTATGAACTAGCAGCTGCTTTCAAAACATTCAACATTAACTGTTACAAACTGCTAGTCAGTTCACTAATCACTGAAGCTATGCTGTGCATATAAACATACTGAATGTAAATCTGAAAGGAAGTTTTTCCTCACTCCTGTTGCAAAGTTGAATGAAAGTAGTGTGGTCTAGACCTGCTCTTCTTGGAACGTGTCATGATTTAAACTGAATGAAATCTCTTTCTGTTTAAATACTGCAAAATGGTCCCTGATCATGAATGTCTGCACAGGAATCAGCAGTCAGTCGCCTCGAGGAGCCCTTCTTTCATTGTAATGACGTTTGTGTGGGTCTGCTTAAAATAATATTCCACTGGCTCCTCCTCTAACCTGTCGTTAACAACTGTTCAATGATGCAGTGTATTTTATATAGTGAATATACTGTTTTTACACCACTGTACCAGTGTGTTTTGTAGTCAACTCCCAAAACACAAAGTAAACATGAACATCTATTACTACAGACATTATGTAATAAATAATGTATATAAATACATAAATAATAATTTAAAAATCTTTTATCTCATTATAGCATTTTCCATTACAAAGTCTTCATCAATCAATAGCTAATCATGTAAGGGTTCTGCCCTGTTTGTCTTGATTGACAGAAAAGATGAACAAGTGGCATTATGAAATGAATCATTGGGACAATGGCATTGTAACTAGCTAATGAGTCTTTGTTCAGAGTTGAACATGCTATTTACCACAAAGATATGTTGACATTATTGTTGATCAGTCATTGTCTGACAGACAGGAGACAAAAAAAACTAAAAAAACATGAAACCTGTGAAATTCCTGGACTCGGTGGCAGAATGAAATAAAATTTTATAATAATGAATGGATATTTAATAAACAATATATATACTTGTAAGAACAGAATAATAATAGTAATTGTTCAGGCTGGTCTGTTGATGGTTTATTATTTATCATAAACCAAGATGTACACATTAAGACAAAGGAGCCAGTTATCTCTCAGGGATACATGATCATGGGTTCTCACTGAAAGATGCCTTAACTGAGTCGTTGTACTAAGACCCTCTAGTGTGCTGCTTGCTACATTCACTTCATTGAGTTTATTGTACTGCAGTATTGGTTTGAACAAAAAATGTGACCCCCCCCCCCATTAGAGAGGGAGCAAATTTCTCCTCTGAGGTGTATTGATAATGGTGGAGATTCTCCTCCCACCACTCCCACCCTTCCCCCTTGTTTCATTTGGATTATGTGTGTGTGTGTGTGTGTGTTCAGTGATGTGTTTATGCATGTTTGTGCTTTCTTGTTTTCTTGCACATTTGACTTTGTGTGTGTATGTGTGTGCACATCATGATTCTTCAGTTTTCCATGGGATGGTTCCACTTTCCCACTGGTCAGGAGCTGGAGCTCTGACATCCTCGGGGGCCAAAGGTCAGTTGGGTCTATAGTGTGACATCAGGGCAGCTTAGAGAGGTCAAGAGAGGTCAGCAGCAGTAGGAGAGGACACTGACACGACAAAAGAATTGCTGATATAAATAGAGAAGCACATTATGAAAAAGAAAAGGGTTGAAACAAAGAGTTTAGGATGTTAGCGAAGCAATCCAAAGACATGTCCCCTCGCTGCCAGTCAAGTCTTAGCTTCTTTGCACAACTGACTGAACACACTGGAGGATAAACGTTGTCAAGAATTCAGCATGTCCCTCAGTATGCTCTTGTTGTCAGGGTGAAAGACCTGGGAAACAAGGTTCAGAATACAGTACACCAAAATTCCCAAACTTTTTTCAGGATGAAAAATAAATAAAAAACATTTGAAACAATGATGAAATGTGGGTCAATGTAGTACAAATTCTGTCAACAAATAAAAACTAAACAATATAAAATACAGAAAATGGACAGTTGGTTCAAAATGCACCTGCCAGGCCATTAACCATTGGTGAATCACCAACCCAAGTCTGTTGACACACTTATGTGCGTTTCTCCATGTTGCCACCTCAAAATTGACATTTGTCTTATACTGTCCTACAAATTCTACCCGCATTAACAGTTTTGGTCAAAGTTAAGAGAATTAAATTGAACTGAAAATTACTTCTGATATATTGTCACCAACAGAACAAATATACAAATACAAAAATTTCATTCTACAAAATTCAACCTAAAAGCAGGTTCAAAAGCATAGTGTTGTTTCTACACTCTGCCTCGTCCTGGTTGTGGAACACTGGACCAGCTCTATACCCTCCGCAGGGTACTTGAGGGTTCATGGGAGTTTGCCCAACCGGTCCACATGTGTTTTGTGGTCTTGGAGAAGGCATTCGACCATGTTCCCCACGGCATTCTGTGAGAGGTGCTCCGGCAGCATGGGGTCTGGGGCCCTTTGCTAAGGGCCGTGCGGTCTCTGTACTGCCGGAGCAGGAGTCTGGTCCGCATTGCCGGCAGTAAGTTGTACCTGTTCCCAGTGCATGTTGACCTCTGGTAGGGCTGCCCTTTGTCACAGGTCCTGGTCATCATTTTTATGGACAGGATTTCTAGGTGCAGCCAGGGGCTGGAGGGTGTCTGGTTTAGAAACCACAGGAATTCATCTCTGCTTTTTGTGGATGATGTTGTCCTGTTGGCTTCTTCAAGCCTGGTTGGAGGAGCTGGTTGGTTTTCCTGAGCTTTGGCTACTATTACCACATTCATCTGTCTACCTGGAAAGGGCAAGACAGAAAAGTATTCATGATATGGAAATATGTGTATGTGTACTAACCAATATGACCAACCAGAGCTCACATTGTAGTTGCTGTAAAGGCTTCTATATCTACCTGACAAGAACGAATATGGCCATTCTTCCCAGATTTGGAGGTGCTGTTTGCCCTCTGCGCACTTTATCTATTCTGTGTCTGCTAGACCTGGAGCATGGAGGATGGGGATTCATGCACATTTGTAATAGCTAATGGTGAAATGTACTCTTGATGCAAACACTTGCTGACTAGATGGAAAATTCCTTTTTGCAGTGTAGTGATGAAGAGCACCACCCTTTGTCGGCTTCTACGTTGAGCTTTCTTCTCTGCCTGTCTGGACTTTAGTGCAGATCAAAAATGTGATTAAATCTAAAACTAAAAAAATAGGGTGGATTTAGTTTAAAAATATGGTATAAGAAACATAGTGTTTGAAAAGAAAAACGTGGCAACTATAGCACAAACTATGATTCCATGCAAATGTGGATTCAGCACACAAAACAAAATTAAACACAAAATTCATAGCTCAGTAAGTAATATACAAACCTGAGTAATACAAATCTCACCAGTCTGATGCACTTTTCAGAAACTGACTCCTGAGTAGTTTGAGTTTTTTCCTGACAAGGAATAATAACTGGATGAAGGGAACATATAATAAAGAAGGTAACTAGAGATTAGTATCATGCAAATTTGGAATAACTTTATCAAAATATCAACTTACACAATATAGAATTAACCAGACTGTATCATATCTGTTGTATCCGATTTAGAAGATGCCAACATTTGTTCGTTTATAGAATGTAAATTCATTGTGATGTGTGGATGAACTGGTGACTTAATTATAATAATAATTAAAGAGTTTGGTCTAGACCTGCTCTAATTGGAAGTGTCATGAGATACCTTTTGTTGTGAATTGGCGCTATATATATATATAAACTGAACTGAATTGAATTGAACTGAATGACTGATTGAGGATGGATTTAGGTGTGTATGGATTTCTCTGAGTGTGTCCTTGATGAGTCTGACTACTAAATATTTTTCTTCTAACTCTCACAAATATAATGTTATGATTACTGCTGCTAAGGAGGAGAGTTTTAGGCTTCAGGATTTTACTTCACCCTTTTGGAATATCAATCAAGTTAGCAGAAACCTTTGTTGGACTGTTTATGGACTTTCCATATCATATTTGGTTTGGATTTATTGTGCAAGTGAGTTGTTGTTCACGGTAATTAAATTGAAATAAAAAACTTTAGGTTTTACTGCATCCAAGGTTGCCAAGATGCATTTTATCTTTGTTTTCCCTGACAATGAAGACCATTTGTCACTATTTTACAGTGTAAAGCTTCAGTATTTTTATAATAACAACAAATCAGTGGCTAAACCCTAAGGACATCACAGGAAAATTGTAAGTATCTATATCAGGACCCAGTTGATTTTTAATAGATCGGTATCTGCTAGAATAAACCTGATTAAATGCCAACCCCTTTTTCAAATACTGTTTCTACTGAACTTTGTCTTCTTCAGCCTGCTAATGTTGCTAGTCTTTGCTGGATATGAGAGAAGCCTGCTGTGAATCTTTAATTGCTTTGGGCCTTTGGCAACTACACTCATACAAACAGGTTTGTGTGCATACAATAGTGCCAATGTGGCATCTGACGGAGATACATTAAAGAGCTGACATCAAGTGATCACCAACTTTTAGGTAAGTCCAGTGTGAGATTTAAGGCCAGAACTGGAATATTAAATTCATGATTATGTTTTAATTGGTGCATAAGCACCTGGAAATAAGAATTGTTGTGTTTTTGTTACCATAAAATGAACCTTTCATATCTTCAGAGGGAGTGGGTCCTCTTCCACAGAATCCACCTAGTTTCTGCAGTAGCTCAGAACAGGTAAATCAAACACTGGCTCCAGAGAGGGCCTTCTGCAATATGACTGAACATTGTAGGAGAGGGTGAGAAGAGGGTTGTTGTTGGTTGCAGTCTACAGTTACACCACAGGATGCACCTAAATCCTACATACTGGATCTTTGAATTTTATTTTTTACACTGAGCAGTATCTCTTAATTGCAATGTCTCTGACATGTAAACACCAACATCTTTAAAATTCCATTTCCCAAGCATTCTGTTTAGTTTGTGTTTCGCGGTCCTTCCATTGTGATGCTGTTTCACTGATATGGCTGACTGAGCCAAGAAATTGCCAGCGTTACAAATTTTAAATGTCCTCCTGTCACCAAAAGCTTTGGCGCCAAAACCCAAACTGTCCAAGTAAACTTTCTTCCTATTTTATTTTAATGGATAAATTTCTCTTAATTCTAAGTTATATAGGGCTAAATAAAATACAACACCAGTGAGAGTGAGGTGTTGAACTAAGTCTACGATAAGTCAATTACAACGCTTTATAGATTCAAATTTGGGTCTCAAAGAGAAGACGCACCTCCAGCTAAGCCAACTTGAACATCTACTCATCTACTTATTCATCTACTCAGGTATCTTAGCTGGACATCCAATTTTCTGCAGCAGTGGTGCAAAACTGATTTTCAAGTTGTGCGCTTGGTTGCTGGGGATGCTTGTTGCTAGTTCTTCCCTTTTAGAAAGTGACATATTTTGTCATTGGAGGGAACTCACTCCAACGAAATTCGTGCTCTGCACTTAACCCACCCAAGTGACGGGCACACACAACAAACCCGGGGCAGTGGGCGACCGCATGCAGCGCCCGGGGAGCAGTGGGGGTTAGGTACCTTGCTCAAGGGTACCTCAGCCATGGACACCGGTACGGGGAATCGAACCAGCGAACCACCGGTTACGGGTCCGATACCCTAACCCTAACCACTGATCCACGACTGCCCCTTTTGCAGATGTCCATGGATGTATACTATCAAACACAAGGGTTGATGAGGCAAACAATAGCACTGTAAATTGCAAGGCACACTCTCATTCATCATCCATCCATGTTCTATACCGCTTATCCGTCGCAGGGGAGCTGGAGCCTATCCCAGCTGACTTCGGGCAAGAGGTGGGGTACACCCTGGACTGGTCACCAGTCAATTGCAGGACTGACACACAAAGACAGACAACCACACACTCTCACTCTTAGATCTAGGGGCAACGTAGAGTAGCTAATTAACCTAATGTGTATGATTTTGGTATTGTGGGAGGAACCCGGAGAAAACCCACACACGCACAGGGAGAACATACAAACTCCACATAGAAGGGCCCAGACCAGGATTCGAACCTGGAACCCTCTTGCATTGAGGCGACAGTGCTAACTACTGCTCCACCGTGCTGCCTGTAATCTCTCATTCTTCCAGGAAAATGATATATTCTGCCTGTTTCTTGCCTCATCAACCCCTGTGGTGTGCTGGGGCAGCAGGGTGAAGACAGCTGATGCCAACAGGCTCGATAAGCTCATCAGGAGAGCTGGTTCTGTCCTGGGAGTGGAACTGCAGTCTCTGGCAGAGGTGTCTGACCAGAACATCCTAAACAACAAGTCACACCCCCTGCATGCCACACTGGAATCCTACCGCAGCTCCTTCAGTCACAGACTGAGACCACCGAGGTGCTCCACAGAACACCACAGGAAGTCCTTCTTCCCTGTGGCTATCAAACTCTTCAACTCATCCCCTTTCTCCACACAGGACAATAACAATTTATCTTGCACTACAATTAACACTTAAAGATTGTATCTGCACCTTATCCATTGCCATTCTGCACCTTATCTGCCGTTATCTATATCTCATGTATAAACTTTGTTATTTTTATATTACTCTGTTATTTTTATATTTTAGGAGATTACTTGCTATTTTTGTATGCTTCTTTGTATTGCAACCCTGGCACAACAATTTCCTGCGGGATCAATAAAGTTCTTATCTTATCTTAGCAGTCTTGCTGGACCTAATTAGTGGTGTAGTAGTGGTAAACTCTTGTTGTCCACAGTTTTTAGCTCATGGTAAAGTGGTGTCATTACCACACAGGCATTTCACTTCTATCTGTACCTTTAACTGGTGGATTTTGCTGTCAAGTACTGCAATCTTGAGAAGAAGTTAGTGGAAGTTATTCATAAAGAAGGGTGAGGGGCCCCAAGGATACTAACAGACATCAATTCAGTTCAGTTCACTTCACAACAAAAGTTATCTCATGACATTTTCCAATTAGAGCAGATCTAGGCCAAAATCTTTAATTAAATTTTGTAATACAGAGAACTAGGGATTCACTGATACCACATTTTTTCAATCCAATTAAGTACTTACATTTGAGAACTTGCCGACACCAAGTAACAATATGAGTACTTATTAATGCCATTACACTTTGTACATTTACTAGAAAACATGTTTTATTTTCATCAGATATTGTTCCATTCTGTCATTGACATTTTAGCATTCAATTACATCTTTTTTTTACAGCCTTGCCACATATTTCACTTAAATATAGCCCTAAAATATAACTGTACCAACATAAGTGTGGCAGAGCAACTAAGGGATTATCATGTAATCAGCAACATCTGTCTGTGAGAACTAAGTCTATTTTGGAAAAGTGAGGGGCAAGTTTTTTTTTGTGAAAAGCATCTTCTCTGCCTTATCAGTTGTTCGTCTGTTTCGATTTACATCTACGATGTGGGACACTGAGCTAAAAAGCCTTTCACTTTCCACACTGATGTATGGTGCTGAGAGGTACCTCCGTGACATTTGAGCCAAAGTGGGGAACCGCACTTTATTAACCCCCCAGTACTGCAGTGGGTTGTCTTCCTGAGCAGTGGTACTCTCTCCAAGGTAGTTCTCTGACTGAATGGCAGCACCCACTGGTGTATGGCTCAGTGATGCTGAACTATTAGGGACTCCCCCCATGTCTGAAGCATGTCATCAAACACACCTGCGATGGCTTGGCTGGTGTGTGAACCCCTACATGGTTTTGCATGCAGGACGACTCTTTGCAGAGTAAAATCCTCGTCAATCCACTGTGCAATTAAACTGATGAGGGACATTGGGCTAACGCTGCTCATGCAAATATCAGTGGTAAAGCTGAGGGCCGAAATGTCTTGCAACAGGCTCTGGATGTGTCTCTTCACAGACTCTTAAGGCTTTGGCAACACTGTGTCAGTGATGTGGTGTTGGCTAGGGATCTCATACCTCAGCTCCAGTACGCTGAGAAGACATCTGAATCCCATATTATCAACAGCCGACAATATGAACGTCACACTGCCGTAAAGTGGTATTGAGTGCTGTGGTATCGGGACACTTTTATGAATATGAGTACAGATAGTACAGATACCCGATGCTGGTATTGGTATTATGCCTACAAAGAACCCAACATTCCCCCATGAGCAAGAACTTGGCGACAGTGGTGAGGAAACACTGCCTTTTAGAAGACAGAAACATTGGAGCAGACCCTGGCTCTAGGTGGGCGGCCATCTGCCTTGACCGGCTGGGTTGAGAGAGAGACACAAAGAGAAAGAGGGAGAGAGAGAGAGGGATAGGGGGGGTGGGGGGTGTCAGAAGAGCAGACAAACAGAGATGCGTAGCAACAGCAATAATACCAGAAGTATTGGAACTGTAGATAATGATAATGATGAAGTATACAGAAGGTACTGTGGTGATTATGATAACGATAGTAGTAACAATAATAATGGTAGCTGCTGCAGCAGAGTAGTAGAATTAAAAGAGATTCTAAAATAGATTAGAACTAAACAGTAGTAATAACAGTAGGTATCAAGGAGGACCGCAGCAGGAGGTCCAACCACGATCCATGGGAACCTGCGAGATGAGAAAGCACAGAGACTCCAGGGAAGAAGATGAGTTAGTAATATGCATTAACGGGACATAAATGTGTGCAGAAGGAGAGGGAGAGGAAGAAAGAGCTCAGTGCATCGTGGGAGATCCCTGGTAGTCTAAGCCTATGGTAGCATAACTAGGGGTCAGCCTAGGCCGCCCCAAAGTATAAGCTTTATCAAAATATCACATCACATCAACATCATCCACCTACCAGTCACAACCTGTTCACCCTGCTGCTGTCTGGCAAGTGATCACTAGATATCCACTAGATATGGAACTTTATGTTGGTTGGTTTTACACATCACCATCACCAGTTTTTTCTATTCGTACTATAATTTGTTTGTACTCTCTTAGTGCATTTCATTGTCCAATCCCATATTGCATATGACAAAATAAAAACCTTGAACCTTGAGAGAAAGGAAGAAGCAGAAAGGCAAAGGGATTTTCATATGGCTATTTTATCACTTTGAGAGGGAAAGCAGAGTGCAAGGTTCACTCCCCCAGTCCACTGAGACATGGCTCAACAAGAACGACCACAATAACTCTCTGCACATAGATGGCTTCGGGACCCCCGAGACTTGACCGTGATAGTGAGCTCACAGGGAACCATCATGACGGCGGTATCTGTTTTTATATAAACACATGCTTGAGCTCAACGGTCATCGCCAGGGAGGAACTGCACACCACAAACATTCAACTGTTAGCTGTCTCCCTGCGACCATTTCATCTTCCCAGGGAATTTCCACAGTTTCTTTCATCCTGGTTTACATTCATCCTAGAGCTAATGCAGACACAGCCACAGAAAATATCAAAAAAGTACTGGACAGATTTGAGACCATATCCTCAGACCCCCCCCACATTCATCCTAGGAGACTTCAGTCACTGCTCATTGGACAATTCACTGAAGGGCTTTCACCATTACGTGACATGCACGACCCGCCTGGGAAACACACTGGACAAATGCTATGGCTTGGTACCAAATGGATACAGATCTGTTGCTCTCCTCCCACTTGGCTCTGCTGACCTTCACTCCATACAGTTTGCAACAGCACACACACCAGCTGTAAGAATGAAAAAGGAAGGTGGTGAAAATTATCAGTTTTATTAATTAACAGTGGTCCACTGACAGTGTTACCAGACTACTGGAACTGTCTCATATCCCCATCTTCCAATATCAACGAGCAGGTACACATAGCCTCATCATACATCCTCTTCTGTCTGTCTCATCAAGAAAAAAGGTTTTCTTCTCTGGCTCTGAAATGGAAAAAAAGGAGGTCAACAGGGAGCTCAAGCGTGCTGCTAAAATCGCTAAGCTGAAATACGAACACGGCAGCTGTGAATACTGCTTCCCTCACCAGCAGGACCATCCAGGTTGTAGGGAATAACCCAGCCACACTCCCTGATGACCTCAACTCCTTCTACTACAGATCTGAGACAGACAACAGCACTCAGCTCAAAGCAACTATTTCCCCACTCAAACCCAGTCCCTCTGACCTCACCTTTAACACAGAGTATGTGGTTAGAGCCCTCAAGAACTCCAAAATAAATGCAGCACCTGGGCCAGACAGCATCAGTGGACGCACCCTTAGGTACTGTGCTGAGCAGCTAGGGGCCATGTTTCAGCTTCTGTTCCAGAACTCCATGGCCTGCAGCAAAGTGCCCAAGCTGTGGAAACAGTCCACAGTCTCGGCACCATCAAAGCCCTAAATGACCTCTGCTCAGTGGTCCTCACCTCTGCCTCGATGAAGGCTATAGAGAGGGTCATCAAAACCCACATCATCAGTAAGATGAACCCCCCCCAGTTTCCATACCGCATAGACAGGGGAGTTGATGATGCCAAATCCATCCATCCATTTTCTATACCGCTTATCCGTCAGGGTTGCGAGGGAGCTGGAGCCTATCCCAGCTGACTACGGGCGAAAGATAATGCCAAATCTTTGAACATAAAATGAACATGGAAAAGAGATGGTGGTGACACTCTCCAACACGCAACAGGAACTGGCTGCAACAGTCAGCACAATGATCCATGGGAGACCGATGGAGGTTGTTGTCTAGAAGTACCAGTACCTGCGTACCATCTTTGACCAGCTGCTGAGATTTGCCTCCAACACAGAGGAGATGCTCAGGAAATGTGGTAGAGGCAGTAAGCTTAACTCGTTTGGAGTAGGCAAGGTCATCCTCCAAACGTTTTACCACACCTTCATCAAGAGTGTGCTCACTTTCTCGTTCATCAGCTGGTTCCACTCCATCAGCATGCACAACAGAACTCGCTTGCAGAACACAGTCAAAGTGTGTTCCAGAATTATTGGGCTACCTGTCAGAGCCCTCTCCACACTCTGTGAGATTGGCTGGCAGGATCCTGCAGGACCCGTACCATGTCCTGTTCCCTGCATTTGAGTAGATCCCTTCAGAACATCTGCTTCATTGCCCTAACTGCAGGACTCAGAGGGGGAGAACAACCTTTGTTCCCAAAGCTGTTCAACTCTTCAACTCACAACCAACAACAACAAATTGAACTGAATTGAAGGTGAGGATTCAGTCTCTGTTCGTTCTCGTCTCGCAAGCTCCCATGGATCATGTTTGGCCCTCCTGCTGTGGTCCAGCTTGACACCGACTACTGTTATTTCTATTTAGTCATAGTTCTATATTATTATTATTACTACTACTACTATCATTATTACTATGGTTAATATTGTTTTTATCGTGCCAGTACTCTGTTATTATTGTTATTGCTATACATCTCTGTCTGTGTGTGTCTCTCTCTCACTCTCTCTCAGTCTTCTCTCTCTCTCTCTCTCTCTCTGCTTCTAACCTTTGCTCTCTCTCCCCTTCTCTCTCCTTCTCTCTCTCTCTCTCTCTCTCTCTCTCTCTCTCACACACAACTCAACCGGTCAAGGCAGATTGCTGTCCACATAGAGCCAGGGTCTTCTCCAAGCTTTTTCTCGCCACTGTCATCAAGTGCTTGCTCATGAGGGTCTTGCTGGGTCTCTATGTCCTAAAAATTAAAATAAAGAAAGCATTTGGTATAGACCTGTTCTGATAGGAAAGTGTCATGAGATAACTTTTGTTGTGATTTGGTACTATTTAAATAATGTGAATTGAGTTGTAGATAAAAAAAATCCATAAAAATAGAAAAATTACCAAAGAACAGAAAGGAATCATCCTTGTTGTTGGAAAAAGTTCCATCATGTAATATGTATATAGAACAATAATAAAACTGGAAAAAGGGGGAGCAAACTCAAAAGGTCTGCACCAGATAACAGTGGGGAAAAAATGACTAATACATTCTTTCAGGTGAATTTGTATTTGCTGAAATCTCCAAGTCGAGTCTAATTACATCACCTGGGTAGTTACATATTACATAACTGTCATATAACAGTTATGTACAGTCATATAATAAATAGACTGATTTTGATATATAATGTGAGTACATTGCCTCTTTCAGAAAGAAAATGCCTCAGCACTGAATGTAAGGCAATGAAAAATTGGAATGTTTTTGCATACATGATAAGTTCTTACAGTAGTCGACTACAATTATAATATCAAGTGGGGAAGTATGGCGGCCTTTGGGCTTTCTGTGCTCCCACACTGTCTGCCTCTCCTGTCAGCATAGAGACAATAACAACAGCAGAAGCTTTTTATCTGCACCTGAAAATCTGCTCTACGCCTACACTCTCTGCAGATGCTTTTAGAAATGTCCATGTGTCTGTATGCGCTGTGCGCGCTTGTGTGTGTGTGTCTGTATTTTCAGAGTGACTGAACGCGTGGGAGTCAGGAACCAAGAGCCAGGCTACATTTCCGTGCTGCATAATGAGACTCTCCTCTGTCTTGGGGACAAGAGGAAAAACAGAAAGGATTTCCCACCTCTAACACATTTACCTAGATAGATGCTTTACACAATCACACTCATTACCATGCTGAGATAGCTTGGTTAGAGAATGTAAGACAAATGACATCCTCGATCCAAAGCAGTCATTATTATGAATGGTCCAATAACAGCCAGAGAGTACTGCTGGCATTTTCCCTCTGCCCTGACAACTCATCTTAACCTTTCTCTGAATTGAGTCCGAGGAGCGTCAAGCAAGATAAGTCATTTTACTTTCAGCCAACTCTTCAGTGCCCTGAATCTTAATGACCATTTCTGAGGTTAGAGTGCTGCATTTGAGTGGGAAGTTATAGGGCAGATTATTATGCCCATCTCAAATAATAATTGAAAATATATATGACATCACATTTTCAAGTCACAGTCTGGGAGCACTTCCTCTCCTGGGTAGGCTGTGTATACACATGTACAGTAGTTTATGGACACTCCAACTCACATGCCTTTTAGGTCTATCATCACTTATCTGATGCCATTTTAAAGTTTTAAACTGTGGAAGGTGATTTGATGATAATATATAATATGCATCCTTTATTGAGAAAAATGTATTTTCAGCTATGCTAACAGCATGGCTCTAGGGATATAGCAATGTTGGTTGGTCCAGACTGAAATATCTTAAATTTGTTTTTTGTCAGCATTGTCAGCTTCTAGTCATGCTAGCATAAGCATTTAGTTTAAAGCACAGCAATGCCTAAGCACAGCCTAATGCACTGTTCTGGACACCTAGTGTTAAAATTAGAAATGTAAAATTCAATCAGACTAGCGCTGTAACCTGACAGCTGTGCATCAAGTGGGCTGGCCTTTTTAAAGTTCCCTGATGGCCATATCTGTGTTGAATCCAAATGTCTTCCCTGCACCTGCAAACTCAAGAACTTCAGATTGGATTCCTCAGGTTGCACCGAGGTCGGTTATGCTGGGCAATAATGCGAAGTAGGTATAGTGGGACAAGAAACACGTACACAGTAAATATGTCTACATGCACATTAGTATCTTCATGAAATCATCATTACATGATTCTGAAATATGAAACAGTGTCCACCTTTCTTGTCATCTGTATGCAGGTGTGGCTTTGATCTCAGTCACTCATTTTTTCTGAAACAAGTTAGTCTGATTTTGGTTTCTGGCAAAGTCTGGTATAACTGTTGTTACCAGTGTGCTGGATTTAGCCTCTGCCTGCCAGTGGAGAGCAATAGCATAAAATTTATACTTTGCATTACGTTAATCACACTTTCAATGCATGATCTTCAGATTTACATTTCCAATTTGTCTTTTATAATTATATAATGTGCTATCATTCTTTTCCTTGTATTTCAAAGTAATTCAAAGCATGGAACATGACAGAGAATAACCACAAATCTCTCTTACTCTAAGATATTAAGATTTCTGAAACAAGGACATCCTGTTTACATGCACGACAGGTAACCAGCAACAACAATCTGTGCTGGTCTACTAGTCTGTTTTGCTAAGTGAGGATCCTAACTGAGTGAAATGACTCAGAAGTAAGCAGCAATTGTAACCATGATATGAATTCTCTAGTCAAGTCAAGTCAAGTCAACTTTATTTGTATAGCCCATTTTTACAAGCAGTTTGTCTCAAAGGGCTTAACATAACATCAGTAAATGGTACAAGGTGCATCATTCCTTCCTTTCTTATTTAACTTTGCATAGGATGCTATCCCTTACAAAAGGAAAGGAGATAATACCATTTTGCAGTCTCCTTGAAGCCATAATGTCATGTCATGAAAGTCCTTAAGTGTTGTCCTTCACATCTTTCCTTGATCTAAGGACATTTTCCATTGGGGTCAAGAAAAAGTCTTCAGAAAAAACATACTTTTTTTTGGACTACTTAACTGTGGCCTTGATGATGAATGGTGATAAATTCCCATTTTATCTATGTTATATATCCTCTCACATATACAGCAGAGTATTTGCTGCTGCAGCCTGTGTAGAGAGCTCACACAGCTCATCTGTTGTTTATGCATGTGTAGGTATGTGTGAATTCTAAAAATACCTCTGGCTCTATCTCATGATGAACCCTTGTTTCTGGAAACTGTAATTGTAAAATTCACAGAAATTATATGAAAGTAGGTGTTACATAACCTTTATTTTAATTTATATTACACACTTTATGTTTCTTTCAAATCTTTTATATGTGTACTTAGTATCTCTTGTATCATCTTTTTCATGACGATGAACTGTACATAGTAGCTGTACGCAATTCAAGTTACAGTATGGGACCACAGTAATACCTGCAACTAGCTAGCGCTTGATCGCACAGTCTGGCTGTGGATTAGGAGTTCTGTTTACTGTAATATCATTATGGTATTGATTCTGTTCTGTGACTTTTTCTGTACAAGATGACATAAAGAGCATTGTATGACATCGGTTCATGAATTGTTTAATAATATAATTTTTATTAAAATTCTCTAAGGAAAGATAGGAAAAGATTTGTTTTGGTATAATAAAATGTAGTTATTTAGGAAATTAAAACCCTTAAAGTTAAGGGGGTTAACAGATTCAAGAACAAATGTTTGCTTTTCTTTGAGAAAATACAAAATGAATTGTATTTAGTCAGGAAAATGATGACTAATAGATTTTAAGTACAATTTATTTTGATAAACCATATCATTGGAGTGTGTGTCCACCTAGCAACTTTTGTCACGCCGACTGCAGCAGGAGCACTTATCTCTGTAAAAAGACAGTTTGCTGCCCTACTTCCTCCAAAATAGGTCAGATCAAATCACCATAGGCCATAATCTGCATCTCCAAGCGCTAATTATAAAACCCCTCCTCTCGCTCTAAAGTTATTTCAATACAGGCCTGCTGCAACTTGTACATGTTATTCCTAAATGCGTTATATGTACCAATTAAAGTATACCTCTGTGTCTTATTTAGGGGAAATTCTCAGAGCATGTGGGTGGTCTTGAACAAAATGCTTCAGTGCTTCACTGGTAACTCTGGGAAACTATGAGGCTGTGAAAGAAAAGGAGACTGCAAATAGAGGTTACATACATGGCCACAAAGGTGAAAAATACAGCAAAAACATTACATTTAAATATATCTCAAAGAGATAGTGACTTCACTTGGTGTAAATCCTAGCATCAGATGAAATTTTATTTTAATTCTCTCTTTCGCCCACAGGGAAGTGTATCTCAGGCCACTCACTGCACACCTATATACATAGTGATCAATCCAAACAATCCAATCCAATCCAAAATGCTATGGGGAGGCTATAATGGAGAATTGCATTCAAGGAGTTTTCAAACCTTATCCTCTCCCACTTATGTCCTTGGCTCATGCCAATTGTGGATGAGATTTGCCCATAGGACGAAAGTTCTGGACATTGTTGAACTCTGACCAGCATGATGGTTTCCATTTTCAAAAAAATGTACTGGAGGGTGTGCTCCAAATCTTCAGGGTATCACACTGCTCATGGTGCTGAGGAGCAATGTAGATTCCATACTGGCCATGGAAGAGTGGACTACCACTTTATTCTTGCAGCGCTGCTGGAAGTGGAAATGAGTGTTTTACCTTTCAGTATGTGTTTTGTGGGCTTGGAGGGGAATCCCGACAAGGGGTGCTGTGGAGTAACAGAGTATGGAGCCTATTGCTACAAGCCATCTGGTCCTTGCCAAAGTGAGAGCTCTGTCCTTATTCTCAGCACAAATTCAAACATTTTTCAGTGGGTGTTAGACTTCGTCAAGGTTGGCGCTTGTCTATGATACTGCTGTGAAATTCATGGACAGAACCTCAAGACGCAGTCAGGGTGGGAGGAGTGTCACTTTGGCTGGTGACATGATTCTGTTAGCATTTTCAGACTGTGACCTTCAACATGCACTGGGGCAATTTGGAGTCAAGTGTGAAGCAGCTAGGATGAGAGTCAGCACCTTCCTGTGTGAGGTCATGGTTTTCTGCTAGGAAATTGTGGATTTCTCCCTATGGGTTGCAAGGAAGTTGCTGCCCCAAGTGCCCCCAAGTTCATTGTTGTGAAAAGGGGACTGAAGCAGAAAGCAATGCTTTTGATCTACATTCCATTTCTCAAAAACCTCCAGATTTTATTTCCATGCTCAATACCACCACCAAATCCAAAAATACACCCCCAGCTCACATTTGATGTTTTGTGAACTGTGAACTAAGTTGGTTTTAACAGTGAGCTGGAAGCAAATTTGAGGATTTAGTGCTGGTTTGGGCTCTTCAACAATATCATAAAGGGCTTCAGTATTTACACAATACTATCCAAGATCAGGTCATAACAAATCTAATCTGAATTCTGATATATCTAATTTTTTAGACCAGAGTAGTAAGTGATAAGATGGACAAATGGATGGATAGATGCATCTCCACTTATCTGTCTATGTCCCTGTTAAATGTTTGATAGTGTTAAGACAAGCCAGTAGTTCCCTGAGAAACACAAAGTTGCTCAGTCTCCAGGCTGCCAGAGTGGGACTAGATGAGAAAAACACAAAGAGAGGGAGAGAGAGAGAGTGAGAGAGAGAGAGGATGGAGGGATATATGTCAGACAGATGGGTGGTACAGCCCAACGAAGAATGAAGTCAACAAAAGGGCTTGTTTCAAATGGAATTTGAAGAAGAAACAGATAATAATTCCAAGGATATCATGGATGTCCAGGCTAAAACAAATCATTCAAAACTCTTCAAACAGCGCTCTGATAGTGATTATTTTTCCAAATTTATGACATAGTTCTTGATCTTGGAAACTATCACCAAGAGCCCAAACTGGTTTTTATTTATTGTAAAATTATGGGGGATTTAAAACAGATCAAATGGACTAAATGGATCAAGCTCCCTCTTACCTGCCTGACCTTTAAATTGCTTACACCCTACCAAAATAAATCAAGTCCTCTGACCAGTTATTTTTGGTCATCCCTTGAGTATGGCTGCTGTTGTTTCCTTAATTGCAGACCTTATTTTCTGGAATAAATTGCCCTACCACTATCAGATCTACCCTAAACAGGTTCATATAACAGAATCATTTTTAATATAATCACTTTGGATATGTGATCATATTATGTTGGATAGAACACAAAATTTAAGCATACTGTACGGTCAAAGTGCTTGAAAGTATGTATACTTTTTCTTTTGATTTTCACCTTGCTGTAATCCCTGGAGTCCATCCCATAAAACGCAACTCAGGTAGTTCCAGCCATCTACACTGCATAAAGAGACCCATCCATCAATTTTCTATACCTGTTTATCCATGCAGAGTCATGGGGAGCTGGAGCCCATCCCAACTGACAATGGGCACGAGGCGGGGTACACCCTGGACTGGTCGCCAGTCAGTCAAAGGCTGACAGTCACACACGTTCAGACACTCACACCTAAGAGCAGTGTAGAGTAACCAGTTAACCTAATGTGCATGTTTTTGGTATTGTGGGAGGAAGCCGGAGTACCCGGAGAAAACCCATGCAGCCACAGGGAGGACATGCAAACTCCACACAGAAAGGACCAGACCAAGACTTGAACCTGATACCAACTTGCTGGGAGGCAACAGTGCTAACCACCGCACTACTGTGCCACCCCATAAAGAGATCTGATTACAGTATAAACAAAATCAACATATATATATATATACAAATGCTTATACAAATCACAGAGAAATTGAAGAAGTGGGGCAGTGATTCAGGAACTAGAACCAGAGAAGAAAAGGTTATACTGTGTTAGAGGTGACAGCACTGAGGGGTATTATTTGATTTTAAAACCCAGTACCTGCATGATACATTTGTTTATTTTAATGCAGTTAATACTTGCTTGTTTAAATGTGGCATTTACTCTAATCTTTAGGAAGTAATATTAACAGTATGGTTTTAGTTAGAAATAGTCCTGTGCAACTGGACCTGTGCTGGGAAAGATCGTTTCGATGAAGGTGTCCCTCTTGTCGTCTTTGAGAGTTTTTGGAGCAGATGGCTGGCTGGGTCTGCAGGGTCCATGGCAATCCTTCCTGCCCTTTTCCTGAGCCGGGTGTCCCGTTGTGCAAAAATGAAGGGCAGCTGACACACTGGAGCTTGTCCTACATTTGATTTGATACTCTTACCCTTTTTTTTTTGTTAATCACTCGGTGTATTTTACATACAAGTTGATTCATTTCTCTTCATTTGTTTTCTTCTCACATTACCCTTTCTTGATGCAAACAATTCTGAGCTCTGAAATTTACATTTAGTTTATTATATTTTGTTGTAGTGTATGACTAAACCTTATTAAACTGTTGTAATCACTGTAAAGAACATCAGAAATAAAACTGTTCTGGGGCTAGTGTGTATGCAGATGCCCAAATTTCCAATGGAGCAATGGTGTGTTTGCTGGTAGCGAATGTGTGTGTTTGGCCTTGTGTTATTTGTGGGCTCTGGGGAAAAGGAGGCAGCAGAGCAGACAAGCTGCTCCCTCTACCAGGCAGATGGCGCTGGAGCAAGGGAAAAAAGGAGGGGTGGTTATCGTGCAGAAATATTGATTATTAAGTGAGGTAGGCCGAAATAGATCAGTAGAAACCATCTCAGACAAACAAATTTGGTTTCAGTTTGACTTGATTTGTCACTGTATGGACTTTACTAACTGGACTGAAATAAATAGACAGTCCTTAGTGAATCATACTCAGATACAACCAGAAAGTGAAATTTGGGGGGGGGGTAAAATGACCAAAATGTGTCCTCCTTGTTAATCTGCCATCACTGTCCAGAACAAAGTGACACACTTTGCTGTGATACACCATCCACTTCATTCATTTTCAGTGGCTCATGTTTTTGCCTTCTTGCACATGTCGCAGGCCCAGAGCCACATTATCCAGTCCCTTTACTTTGGTCTGGATTCTTTACTGATAAATGTTCCACTTTTTTCACCAGCTAATAATTTATTTTAGCCATCTCTGCAATTTTAGTCTTGGATAGGGAGATGATTTTATAATAAAGTGGTATGTGTTAGGTTATGTGAGATAAGACTGCATCAGGTTACCTACGGTGATACATTTCGTAACATCACAGGCTTTTATGTTGGGGTTAAAACTACAGAGGAAAGACTATTGGCAGATGTACAGAATGATTGCTTCATGCATGAAAACTTGTAAATGCTAAATGGACTATACTTAGCATTCTTCTAGTCTGACTGACCACTCAAAGCACTTTACAATGCAAAGCAGCGTTCACACAGACATTCAGACACTGGTGGTAAAGGATACCATACAGGGAGCCAGCTGCTCATCAGGGACAATAACTACTCACACATCAATGGACCAGTCATTGGTGCCATGATGGGAGCAATTATGGCTTCAATGTCTTGCCCAAGAACACTCTGACATATAGACCGCAGGGACCAGGAATTGAACCAACCTTCCAAACAGTGAACGACCACTCAGAGGTCTGACAGAGATGAGAAGATGAATTCTAAAAGGCAGCTTGGTATCACAAAATGTATGAATAACAAGACAGTGCCGTAAGTCATTTTGTTATCACAACACCCTTTTTTCTTTTTGTCATTTTAGGTACAAATGTTATAGAAAAAACTTTGTAGTATAAAGATTGAAAAAGCCCTTTTGGAATGGTGGATGGATCTCACAGATGCAGGACTTTCACTCATGAGACCAGAGTTTGTGTTCCATGGGAAAACAAAAATAAATGCCCTAATTCGAATGATATTAAATGAAATGTGAAATGTTCTTAAAGTGGTGTACTGTTTATAAACCATCTGAGATCACATCACAAAAGAAATTACAGCTGTTTACTGTGAAAACCGTTTTGTTTATCTTTTGCAAGAAAATTTGAAAATGTAATGATGTATTCTCTTTTGACTGCAAGATCTGTAATGTCCGGACTGTGATTTAATGGCATTTTTACCATGCACACATTGTTTTTGGTCTGATTTTTGACAGCATGAGAAAGAAAAAAAAACATGTAGAATATCACCAATAAAAACAATTGTTTATTTCTGAAGTTCTCATTATAATTTGCCAAGAATTTTTGATTCAAGACAAATAAATCTTTTTTGCATCTTCGTGAGTCTTCAACAACATGTCTTCTCTGTTGTGATTTCATAAAGCAAAAACAAAAAATGTCGATCACACAACAACGCAAATCCCTAGCAGTGAGGATAACAGGAAAGGTGGATGAGACAAAAGAGAAAAGACAGAGTTGTGTAGCTGATGTGGAGGTGTGGAGGTAGAGATGTTGTGTGTGGGAGTCAGGGGACTTGAGGGAATTATAGATCTCTTTGCCAACGTGAGCAGCATAGAAAGTATTCCCCTCCAGAGGTGCTGTTTGAATTCACTTCACAGATGAGGATAACAAGAAGGACTCTACTGTACCCATAAAAAAAAATATTCACTGTTGTAATAACGAATCAGACTCTGATACCAGCGTGCCATATGGAGGAGATAAGCCTCAGACTGTTATGATACAAACACTTGTCTTCCTGCAATCATTTTACAGCACACATAATAATGGATGTGTATTTTGTTAGTATTATCACAGTGGGGATATGACTGAGCTAACAAGGTGATTACCTCACCGTTATTTAAAGTAATAACTAACAAAATTGTCAGGGAAATTCAAAGTCCAAGATGCAATATACTGTATGTATTTTTTAGCCATGCTAGCAGCATGAATGTCACCCTGTTTACCTCTTCTACACTGAAATATCTTGCAATTAGATGAATTGCCCTGACATTTTGTTAGATGTGGTCCTCATGAAATGAATCCCAATGACTTTGGTGATCCTCTGACTTTACCTTTAGCACCATCAGCAGGTCAAAATTTTCAGTTATTTGATCGGTCAGCATGAAGCTTGGCCCATGTTTTCACAGGGTGAATCATGTAGCGCCTACATCAGGTCAAAATTTCAATTTGTCCAACACCTCGTTAATGTGAACATGTTAGAATGCTGACATTAACATATCACTGTAAGCATAGTAGTAACTGCAAGTGTGGCTGAAGGCTGTTAAGGGGAGGAATGCTGGCCTCTTTTTGAGTGGTACTTTACTAATGGGTGTAGCAAGCTTTTGAGCAGGTGAAAAGGAATAAAGTTGACACCATTTTAACATGCATCATCTGATCATGCGATATGAATTTTAAAGCATTTCCAATTGAAGTTGTTAAACGTGGGAGGAGGGAATGGAAATTTATACAAATTACACTGGCACTTGATGTATCACCTGTGGTAATACATCATTTGCTAGATGAGCAAAACAGTGAGTAAAATTATGCGATACAAAAAGAAGAGGATATGCCCAAAATACATAATGTGCAAATCCTCATTAGGAAAAAAACTCAAATATCACACTTTAGATGCTTTTTTAGAGTAGTGGTAGCAGAAGTCCCAAAACGTTCAACATCCCACACTGACAAGGAGTGAAGGTTTGGGTGGAGGAAAGGGAAGGAGGGGGAAAAGAGATGATTCCCTGTCACCTTCAATATTTGGACTAATTTCACAACCCCCCATCCAGATTTGGATTCAGATTTGGACAAATCACAGCCGTGCAAGAAGACTTCAGAGGTGCAGAAATTTTTAACTGTTTCCTCTTTAATTCAAGAGTGTGATATCAACACACAGTTCCTTTACAGAAAGTAAAAAATAAATAAATAAATAAATAAAAATCAATTACTGGAGGGAGTGGAATGCAGCATGTCTCCGTAAGAGCAACCCCACAGGCGACTGCCATTTTCTACAGGGTGACCAGACAGATGAGTGTCTGCAAACATTCTCTACTGTTTCTCTCACACATATAAACAGCTGCATGCCCACACACAGTAAATATATTGGCAGAAGAAAGAAATATGGCTTTTCAGTTCTCCATTTTGGAGGACATCCTCAGGCAGCAGCAGCCTGTTAATAGAATAAGGTAACCTTTCGGACTGAATAACCTGCAGAGTGGTGCAAAAAGATGAAATGAAATGTGGCGAGTGCAGAGTGTGAGTGAGGATCAGACCTCCCAGCATTTATCTATCAGTTTACTGGAGTGTGACTGTCTGCAATAACCCCATCTCCTCTCTTGTCTACAAGCTAACTGCTGAAAAGCACAGACACACACCTTCATGAGGGCGCTCACTACAAGACTCTACTGGTAAAAGAAGTAGCCTCATAGAATATTTAATTTTAATGGACTCTTCACTTTTGCTTTAGCCATCCGATAGTTGTTATTTGTCACGATCGGGCGTCTTGGTTGACGCAGAAAAAGCTGAACCCCGATGCAGAGTGAAAAAACAGGCAGGCAGGCCGAGATCCAGAAAAACAATAATCTTTATTTTTAAACTAGGAACTCAAAAAAAAAAGGCACACACTTACTGTGGCAATGATCAACAAAAGGTACAAAAATTTATGGCAAAAAACTCCTGAAAATACATAGCATGGCAAGACAAAAGGATTTCCTGGCCTGAACAGAGGACATACAAAAGCAACGCTCTGACAAAGGTGACTGGGTAGACAAGGACTAAATAGACACGACAACGAGACACAGGTGACACACATCAGGAGGGAGAAAGCAATCAAGAAAACCAAAAGCAAAGCTGCCTGAAAACAGGGCACACAGGGGAAGAGACCCTTTCAAAATAAAACAGGACATGACAAAAAACCTTGAACATAATACATGGAAACACATGACAAGACAAACATGAAACATGGCACATGGACTGAAATCAAGAGACAAAGCATAACAAAAAAACACCAGGCATGACATTATTCAGGGATATTGTCAGGTTAAATTACACTTTTCAAAATTTTTGCAATAATATTCAAGGTTTGGCCATCAAATATAATCCATGACTTTGCAGAATCATCCAAAATTGACACTTTGTGTGGTGACACTTTGACACTTTGTGAAGGTTCATGGTTTAGTTTTTGTATTGTGTTTTTATACAATGTAAAAGATCAAGTGATGTGGAGTAAAAAACTGAACAGTGAAATAAACAGTGCACACAGGTCTGCACATCATTGAGAACATGGATATGCATTATCCTTCGGAGCAGTGACAATTCATCGGTGAAGCTCAGCAGGAACAATTAACTCATTTTACCATGTCACTTGTGATTATCCATCCATCCATTTTCTATACCGCTTATCCGTCAGGGTCGCGGGGGAGCTGGAGCCTATCCCAGCTGACTACGGGCGAGAGGCGGGGTTCACCCTGGACTGGTCGCCAGTCAATCACAGGGCCAACACACAAAGACAAACAACCACACACTCTCACACTCACACCTAGGGGCAATTTAGAGTAGCCAATTAACCTAATGTGCATGTTTTTGGTATTGTGGGAGGAAGCCGGAGAACCCGGAGAAAACCCACGCAGGCACAGGGAGAACATGCAAACTCCACATAGAAGGGCCCAGACCGGGATTCGAACCTGGAACCCTCTTGCTAACCCTTGTGCTAACCACTGCACCACCGTGCCGCCCTACTTGTGATTATGTGTGAGTAAAAAAGTCACTAGACCTGAGTTCTCTTCATGGACAGGCCAAAAAACTTCACCATAGGTTCACCATCAGAGTCATTAGGATGGATTAGAGTATTGGGATTGGGCAGTTTTTCAGGGGTTCGCTTCGCCTCTTACTTCCAGGGAAGGGAAATCTTAATGCTTCAGCATACCAAGACATTTTGGACAATGCTATGCTTCCAACTTTGTGGCAACAGTTTGGGGAAGGCTCTTTTCTATTCCAGCATGACTGTGCCCCAGTGCACAAAGCCAAGTCCATAAAGACATGGTTGGATGGGTTTGGTGTGGAAGAACTTGACTGGCACACACAGAGTCCTGACTTCAACTCCATCAAACACCTTTGGAATGAACTGGAACAGAGATTGCAAGCCAGGCCTTTTCATTTAGTTTCTTCATTGCAAATGGTCTACCGCATGATTGGGCAAAAATTTCCCACAGGAACACTCCAAAATCTTGTGGAAAGAAAGCCTTCCAAGAAGAGTGAAAGCTGTTATGGCTATGAAGTCTATGTATTTGGAATGCAATGTCATTAAAGTCTGTGTTTGTGTAATGATTATGAATGTCCCAATACTTTTGTCTGTATGGTGTATTTAATGAAAATAACAAAAACAGAGCAGATGACTTGACAGAACACTGAACTGAAGTTGGACTAAAATCCAAACTAAACCGACGAGGGAATGAGGTACAGGTAGAGAGCACGGTGGAGAGGCGAGGTGAGGAAAGAGGAGCTGATTGGCTGGATAAAACACTGGGAACAGAGCAAGACTATGGCTCCACAGGGCAGGTGCACAGTAAGAAGAGGTACTGGAAAGAAGGAGTGTGAAGGAATTAGACCACACCCACATAAACAAACAGAGAGACACAGGGGAGCACTGGGAAACACTGGGAAAGGGGTTCACAGGAAAACACACAGGAAATTACTAAAGGTGCAAGTGTGACCATGACATTATGGGAAAACCAAATGTAACGTTTCTTCTGAATGGAGAGCGGCTTCACCATCAGATTTAAGAGATACAGTTATAGATACAATCTAAACCTATGCATCTGGAAGAAGATAATATTTAAAGGTATTTTTTAATTTGTAAATTTTCAAATCCATGCAGACTCATTGTTGTAAGCTGTCTGTACTGGAAATTAAAGTCTCCCCTCAGAACTAATTCTATGGCCAGAATCATTTTCTCCATAGTTGCCCAACCCAAACCATTGTGCCTCCGAGTTCCTCAACTTCATAACCTTGATAGACAGAGGTCAGTCATGCATTGTGCTTCAGATTTCTTTTTGAACCGACACTGCTTCGTGTACAGTAATTGGATTTACCACTTCTTGCCATCTCCATCACTGAATTGAGCCACAAAAACCCAATTTAACTGAACTGTTAAATGAAGAAACTTATTTAGCTGTTACTGTTGTTGATTGTCATGGTGGTCTTGTGAGAATTGCAGTGTCTTATATAGTATATGCATACACAGAGGGATACAGTTTGGGAAGGCCTTTGCTGAATTACCAGACTTCCCTTCAAAGAGAGACTTTAGGCTATTTTCTTTCTTAGCACCCAGTCACAGATACATAAAACCATTTGAAGTGAAGAGAAATTATTCATGCACATGCTAGAATGTATTTCATTCAGTTCCTGCTGTAACCTGATGTTGCTTATAGAAAAAAAGTATCTAAGAGAGACACAGAGAGAGAGAGAGAGCGAGAGAGAGAGAGAGAGAGCGAGAGAGAGCTCAGAGCTGTAGTCTGCTGAGGAACCAGACAGTGTTTGCTTTGGATCTGACTCACACACACCACAGTTCATATGGGGTAAAGCACACCAGATACTGTCAAAATGCCCTTTATTATGCATTACTGAGTACTTTACATCAGAGATGTTATGTTATCTATGATGCAATGCACTGACCCAACAGCATGTTCAAGTCTCATTTTAAGATATATTTGACACCAGCTTTAATATCAGTATAAGTTTCATGTTCCATCCATCCATTTTCTATACCGCTTATCCGTCAGGGTCGCGGGGGAGCTGGAGCCTATCCCAGCTGACTACGGGCGAGAGGCGGGGTTCACCCTGGACTGGTCGCCAGTCAATCGCAGGGCTGACACACAAAGACAGACAACCACACACTCTCACACTCACACCTAGGGGCAATTTAGAGTAGCCAATTAACCTAATGCACATGTTTTTGGTATTGTGGGAGGAAGCCGGAGTACCCGGAGAAAACCCACGCAGGCACAGGGAGAACATGGAAACTCCACATAGAAGGGCCCAGACCGGGATTCAAACCTGGAACCCTCTTGCTGTAAGGTGACGGTGCTAACCACTGCACCAGTCACCATAACAATATATAATGTAAAAAATGTTGTTCATACTGTCTTTATGAAGATTTTTACAGCCTTTTACCTCGTTTTTGGGCTTTTGTTGAATTCTTATTGCTCTTCTTAACCTTGTTTTCAGCAGGCACATGTTTTCAGATATGAAAAATATCTAATAAATGCACTGAACACTACCTGCACCAAACTGCAGTAGTTAGAAGTTGGCAAAATGGCTGCTGAACATAGTGGAGTATTTAGTACCTAAAGAGCCAAATGTCTTCTCACGACTTGGAGGAGCCCAAGACAATGCTAAAAGTACAGTAAAACCCACTTCCAAAATTAAATTAAATTGCTAACATGATTGGCAAAAAAAGACAATATGTTAGTATTGCATTTACTTGTCCTACAGTGGCTAAAAATTCAAATAATGCAAATGTTTGTGATTCTTACTTAAGGTGAAAGATTTTGGTTGTACAGCAGCTTCTGTGCGCAGTAGCGGTAATTATATTCACAGTAATATTACAGCACACTGAATTACCCTTTACTTTCCATTCTTGCAAGTCAGTAGCTTTAAAAATATAATCATTAGGTGACCTAACTGATGTCTTCATTTTAGTAATAAAAATATTTAAATATATATCTTTCACACGCTGCAACTTGCACTAACACAAGTGGAAAAAGTGATAAATTCAGTGAACTGACACAGTGATGTCAGTTTCACAGTAATTTCTCAAGTATATCTGAAGAATTTGCGATTTGCAGTTCTCATCCCTTCTGCGGCCGGGTTAATGTTAGGAAAAGATATCTTCAATTCATGAAAAAGTAACAAAATGTAATCTATAGGTTTCACTTTGGCTACAGGTATGGGTTTGGTTACAGGTTACACAAAATAATTATTTCACATACTACATTTGGCATCTGCATAGCAAAGCACTAAGAGCTAAACAAATTCAGTACAGAACCTGCTAAACAGAAATGATGTTGCACTCAATTCTTTGTGTCAAGAATCAACAATAAAGGCAAATCATCTTAATTATATGAGTAGTATTAGCACCACCTTCAGTGGGTACTAAATGTCATTACCAGTTATTATTTGTTCTAAGAATCTGCTCTAATGTGTGGGATTTGTTACATGGTGTATGTCATTCCCTGTATGTACGTGGCTGTAACATTTTCAGGAGCTCTCATTTGCGGCACTTTACAGATGTCATCCACAGCTGCAGCAGACAGGGGGTCTAAACCTATTGATGTGAAACATCAACAGTCTGCTGTTAAACCCCTTGAAATTGCTTTGAATTTGGTGAACTTGTGGTCCTAAACTATGGCTGAGCGGCTGTCCTTCGGCTTCGGCCCGGCCACCTCTTTGGAGGAATGAAATGGAGATCTGTATCTTGCTTTGGAAATGAGATCAGGTCACGGTCTGATGGGAGGTTTCATGGTCTACAGGCTGAGCTGTAACAGGATCGCACAGCTGCACAGTACAGCTTCCACCAAGCAGCAGGTAACTGATATCACACATTCATGCACATTCACAAACTCACATACTCAGGCTCAAAGTATTATATGCAGTAAGAGTTTCCTGTCAGTTCTAATCCTTAAGATTTAGGTCTTGGTTGATTTTCTGACACCTGTGTTTTCCAGTGGTAATGGTAAGTATGTTTTGACATTGATGGGCCTCAGTTCTAAAATGATGTGTATTATCGCTCGGGGCAGCAAACACACTTTGAGCAAGTGCTGTGTCACAAAATACAACAGAAGAAATCACTGCTGTGTCTGTTTATAGCACAGCCAAAGGCCACAGGCTGGAATGATTTGTCTGTGCAAGTCCATGGTTATTGAAGGATATAGGATGATATTAGTCTGTACTTTTGTCCTCATTAATAAATCCCATAAAGGATGAAAAACAAACGTTTGTCTTTTAACTTCCCGTACAGTCTCTCAGCTCTAAACTCACTGATTCCTATTGAGATATAAGTATTAAACATCTAGACACTGGGCACAAACGTTATTCAAACGGAAGGAAACAGTACATGTTGAGAACTATTTTCACCAGCGGAGGAATCCATATTGTGTATTTCCAGCAGCAGGACAGCTCATGGATGCTGCAGATGCCATAATCACCAAACCAAAGCATCAGTATGTGACCACCTGCTAACAAGACTCAACAATAACTATCTTTTACCATAATACAATTCAAATTGTGCTCGTGTCCACACAGACAGCAAAGCAAATTTTTGTCTTGCGTTACTTGCACAAGTTTGACCATACGACTGTATGTGTTTATCCACCCCAGACAGCCAGAATACCATTAGTCATAAGTCAGGAAGCATCTGCAGGCACAGAGGGCATGTGCCGCCTCAGACTGAACTCATCACTCACCAGAGATGGTTCAGGTTATTTTCCTCCTGTCTCTTCTGTCTACTCACTCACTTTCTGTACATTCATAAAGTAAAGTATATTTTCAATTTAGCAATGAACAAGGAAGAAGAATGAATTAATTGTAATTGTTAATAATTACAGTACTATACACAGAACAATATGAAACATCATGACTTATTTCATCTTAAGATGGGAGATTTGTGCAAGAAATGACTACCACAGCTCTCAGCATTCATTTCTTGTGTCACTAAAACTGTAATGCATGTGACTTTGCTTGACAGGCTACATCAGTGATACAGCAATCCCTCATGTGAGACTTGTCATAGTGGACAGTGCCGGGTATCATAATCAAACCTGGGCATGGACGAAAAATCTGACTGGCCAAGCTGCCACCAAAATCAGGAAAGACTGACTGTCATTCACCCAAGAGCATCAACCCTCCACCATCTGTTCACATAAGCTGTTTCTAGCTGGGCTGCTGGCACTCCATTCATATGCATGTCTCCAGTAATGAGCACACAACTAAATGAGGCACTGTCTTGTGATAAAATGTTTTTTTCCTAGAATCTGTTTTCATTTATGTGTAATAGACTTGGGAAAGAGAAAGAAAGAAATGCTGGTTGCTTGAAGAAAACTAGGACTTATTAAAGACAGACAAATGTGTAACAGGTTGAATGAAGAAATGTTTCTGGTAATGCTGTTATGGCCGATATTGATTACTGAACGCAAAACTGTACATTAAATCAGTGGTGCAGCATGTGTAGCTCAGGTGTGGTTTTTATGTTGTTGTTACATTTACAGTGAACTACTGTTTTATAAGTAAACATGATGTTTACTATAAAAAATTTATAGAATTGATAAATGACCAGTGAATAAAATGAAACAAATAGGCTATTATATGTGCTCTGCATAATTCCTGATTTATAAAAGCGAGAGTAGATAAAAGCGAGAGTTTATTGTTCCCCTTAGTCTAAAATGGAGACGTGAAAGCAGACAGAATTGTGTTCCAGGCTGCCAGCTTGACTAGATCGCCAGTCAGCCTTCATCTTGCCTGGAGATCTAGTACCCAGTGGCAGACCGAATTACACAGCGAAAGTGAGGTTTTTACAGTACCAATGTTAACCTAGATGGTATCATTTTTCATTACATTGTCATTAGATCGTGCAATCAACACTGACTTCATAATGATATGCAAAAAATGTGTCAATTTAACATGGTATAAAATGATAAATAAATGGTAAAAACCTGTTTTTTATATTTATTTAATTATATATTAAATATTATTCTAGAATTTACATAACACAATAACATGACACAATAATGTATATATTTGTTAATTTTTATTTCTTAAATAGACCTGCTATGCTTCATGCAACTGCTTTCAACATTAACTTTTGTTTCAAAAGTGAAGACCACCAGCTGAAACATGCCGTAGAGGACTTAGACTTGACTAGGTCAAAGGAGAAACCCACTGAATCCAGAAAGGTAAATTAGGTAAATTAGAATTTTCTAGTTACCTCAGTCTCATGAAAGCATCTAAGTTGATTGCCAGAAACATGAGAGACTAATGCATAACTCAAACCATCCACATGCAGATTTTATTTTTTTATAGACAATGTGTAGAATAAAAATTCTGTTTAAAAATGTTATTAATTCCAAAGGGACTAGCTTGATACCACCTCTTCAATCTGATTTCAACCCCAGATTATTTGCCTTTTGTTAAAGGGACAGTTCACACCAAAATCTATTTTTACTCTTACCTACAGTGCTATTTATCCATTTGGATTGTTTCCGGCGCGAGTTACAGTTTTCAACTGTAGAGCAAAATGGAAAATCAGTTTTCAACTGTAAAGGAGTGTAATGTTGAACAGCAGCTTCTGTATTGTCCAGTGTAATGTTGAACAGTAGGACTGTAATGGAAAAAAAAAGACTTTTGAAAAACTCAGCAGCAATGTCTCCTACCAGAAATCATGACCTGGTGACTTCCAATAATCCACAGAGCTTGTTGTGAGCAGTAGGAGCTATTTTTTTCAGTATTTCACCACACAGAAGGAAGCATGCATCTATGGATGAGAAGCTAACTAACCAAGGTAGCTATCGAAACAGTTCAGCCAAGGTAACTGGGTCAAGATTTCCCAAAAGAGACATTGCAGTTGAACTTTTGTGCACCATTTATCACTTTTTCTTTTAATATCAGTTCAATCTAGATACAGTTTGATATCGGCTAAGTTAATATTACTGTTGAACACAAAGATTTGATTTGATGATGTCGGCTAAGTTAATATTACTGTTGAGCAGAAAGATCTGATTAAGCTCAACATGCTGTGAGAAAGGACAATGACTGTACTGGGAACATTACATGGAAAACATCACAAACAGAGCAAGTCTACTAAACATTGTAATACAGTGATAGACCATGTCCAGCAGAGTCTGTAACTGTGCTGAACACTCCATCACTCCATATACTGCAGTTGGAGGTGTGTGTGCCTAAATGAGTGGGCATTTGCTGGTATTTCATGTGCACCTATGCCTGCATCAAGAATGCCAAGAATATTCAACTCTGAAGGCTCACAATACTTTAACCCAACATGGTTGAGGCAGAAGATTGATGGTCTTTCCTCTCAGCCATTCTCACAATGAGACCTTTGAGAGGGGATTTGCTAGGTCAGGGCACAGTAGAGGGGGGCAGAGTGTCCACCACCTCTGGTGACGTTCGACCCCGACCCCCCAGCCCTCTGAATTGTCATTGCTTTTTGCTTGAATGGACACTGATTGAGCAGGGCAGCGATGGCCGTGAGAGAAGATCCCCACCCCCACCACCACCCCATTGTGGCACTACATGGCGCACATTGCAAAAGAAAATCAAGTCAGTGTATACCTTAACACACATAAACTCTAAATCATAGGTACAAGTATAACATATTGTACAACATATATTATCTTAAGCTTTTTCACATTATCATATTCCTCTACTTTGGTAAAATTATCCAACCAGCATTCATGCTGATAAAGCCAATCATGTAAGTGGGGAACAGGTGTTTATTTCCTTAGAAGAAAAAATGGAGTCAAAGTTGCCTATACACTGTGTCAGTGAAAATCCAATATTAGTCTTTTTGTACGGATGAAAGAGGAATTCTATGTAAGTTATAGGATTTTTGGATTTGTTTTTTATTGTGGAGAGAGCGGTCAAAAGTGCAGTTTGGAGTCTCACTGGAACAGTAATTAGTCTAACAGAGATTGTTTTTAAGGCTGTTTAATTAAATGCTGGCAGTGCGTCAGTACATTAGCATAGAATGAGTTTCCTGGAAATGCTTGCTTTCTCCCGGGCGGTTTAATTCTTCCTTGGAAGGAGAAAAACTCTTTTTGTGCTCACATACATTGGTTGTACTTTCCTTTGTTTCCAGTGGATATTGGAAAATGTAAAAACATAGCGGACTAGAGTTAGTATTATCAGCTGCCGCTGTGCTGTCCTGTCTCTAACTGAAAATACACTATATGGATAAAAGTATTGGAACACCTGGCCATTACACTTACAGGGACTTTGATGACATTGCATTCTAAATACTTAGACAGCTCTGAAGCTATAACAGCTTCAACTTTTATGGTAAGGCTTTGCACAAGATTCTGGAGTGTTTCTGTGGGAATTTTTGCCCATTCATGCAGTAAACCATTTGTGAGGTCAGACACTGATGATGGAGGAAAAGGCCTGACTTGCAGTCTCTGGTGATGAATTCGATGTTGTGTTGTGTTCAGTGGGGTTGAGGTCAGGGCTCTGTGCGGGCAAGTTCTTCCACACCGAACTCATCCAACCATATCTTTATGTATGCGTAAGTTTCATCTGAAGTTAGATACCATATCATTCAGAGGTGGAAATGAATATAAAAGTACATCAATATATTATTTAAAATTACAATATATAATTTAGGGCTCTTGAGGGTATACCACTATACCATGAGAAAGCTGCCTTTTCGCCAGGGTTACACCAGACTTGTGTCATTGTATAACGTGTTGCAGTATAAAGCCAGGAGGGGACATTTATCTCCCATGCAGCTTTGCACAGGTAAACCAAACTTGTCATTCCTAGGAGACCAAAAAGTTTTCTCACACCCCATGACATCTCATTCAGACACACTATTGTCCCTTTAGCATCAGTACAAGACACATTGTGCTTTTATTTAATTCTAACACAAACTCATCTGTAGCAATATCAGAAACCTAGGAACAATTCAATTCAGTTCAATTCAGTTTATTTATATAGCGCCAATTCACAACAAAAGTTATCTCATGACACTTTCCAATTTGAGCAGGTCTAGACCAAACTCTTTAATTAAATTGTAAATAGAGAGAGGCCAACATTCCCAACAAGTCAGGCGACCTAGTATAAAGACTGATGAAGTCTATGCAGGGAGGAGGGATGAGTCAAACACTCAAGCATTTCAACTTGGGATGACTGATGATTTAAGAGGTCATGCTGACGCTTTAGCGAGACGCATAACCTTTTTTTCATAATAATGCTAAAACTTATATGTCCAGACATACAGTGTAGTGCAGTTGCACTTCACGTTTGCATGTCATGGAGTGGACTATTGGAAGCAGCATGCTCTCATAGTGCCTTTCTCATTTCAGCATGCTTTTATCTGAAGACTATGCTGTAAGCATTTTAGAACAATTAAGATTTCTTTTTCCTCAGAAAGTAATGAGTGTTCCTGGTCTCACAACTGATTTTCCACCGTGCTATGAAGAAAAGGGACTCATCCAGCCATGTCTTTGTGGACCTTGGACCTTGCTTTGTGCGCTGAGGTACAGTCATGCAGGGATGTAGGGATGTCCCCGGGTTGTTGCTGTAGGGTTGGATGCATAGCATTGTCCAAACTGTCTTGGTATGCTGAGGCATGAAGATTTCCCTTCACTGGAAGTAAGGGCCTGAGCCCAACCCCTGAAAAATGGCCCCATCCAAATACTTTTGTCTGAATAGGGTAAGTTTTGTCTATATAGGGTAAGTCCCATTACTTATTGTGTCTGCTGTCTCCTACATCTGGGTCCAAATGCTTCACTCAACAGACAGAATGACTGGACCAGCTATGCACTGAACAACAGCCCCATACCACACCTAAATTCTTAGGCTTCAACTTCAACTTCAACTAAAGAGGTGTGACCAAATATTGTGCATATGCACACATGTTGTTGCGTGTTGGGAGTAACAGGTGGGCACACGTGTGTGTAGCTAATGCAGCCAATCTCCACAGTGACCCTTTACAAACATCTCAAAGTTTGTGTGTGTGTGTGTGTGAGTATATGCGTGAGTGAGTAGCATAGGCCAGAAGTGCCAGCCCTGGAGCCATAAAACTCAGTATAATTCAACGAAATGACCAGTGATGTGTCGGAGAGGTTGTCTTCTCTCCACTGCATCTCTCTTCTCATGAAGCTGAAATTCAGGTCAGTTTCCTAACGAAGTCTGGCAGTGGGGCGAGTGAGTCACCACTGACACAGACAAAGAGAGCCAGTTCATTCAGCATTTATGGAAGTTTATGCACTTGCATATCCAGGAAAAGAGAAACAATGTATCTGTTAGAAAAGACAGGAAACCCAGTTGGTGTTTCAAGCTGCAGTATGCAAGAACTAAAGAGAAAAATCCAAATGTCTTCATGAGATAAAACACAACACAGGACTTCAGCAGAGCATCCTGCATTCACTGACTCAGACACAGTCTGTGTGCAAAGTGTTGGAGAAACAAATGAAATTCTTTATGTGAGATAATGTGTCCTTACCATAATGAGAAAATCCTGCATGCATGTACAGGGCTTTTGTACTGAACAAATTGTTGCTTCGACCATCCATATATTTTCTATACCACTTATCAGCCAGGGTTGTGGGGGAGCTGGAGCCTATCCCAGCTGACTACGGGCGAGAGGCGGGGTACACCCTGGACTGGTCGCCAGTCAATCGCAGGGCTGACACACAAAGACAGACAACCACACACTCTCACACTCACACCTAGGGGCAATTTAGAGTAGCCAATTAACCTAATGTGTTTTTTTAACTTGGAGAAGGAAGGGTTGTGACTTGCACTGCAGCCAGCCACCAGGGGGTGATCAAGGTGTTTTGCAGGGCTGTCGTGTCATTTATTGTCATATACAGTCACAAACTCCACACAGAAGGGCCCAGACTGGGAACCCTCTTGCCACCCTTGTTCGACCAGTGTCCAGTTGTTTCACCAGTTGTGAAACTCAACTTCTGCCATGTGGTCACACGGTTCACATGTGTTAGTTATTGCAATATTTCACTAACTGCTTTTATGGTAAGTATCTTTTCATAGACATGCTATACTATCGGGCACAGACCACAGCTTAAATTGGTTTGGTTGGATCTATAACCAATTGGATTGGTTATAGAGGTATATGGCTGCACAATATTTCACTGCAGTTAACCATTCATTCATTGGACCTTAGGTTATATTTGATCATACATAACTGCATAGGAATCAACTACACAATTAGAAAACTAATATTGAGATTGTGACAAATGCTTTTAGATAAAACACACTGCAAAGTCTATTAAATGTCAGGGGATTATCTGTCATCAAAACAGACCTTTAGACAGAATACGTATAAGAATGGTCTCCAATCATATTCAACGTCCATGGTATTGGATGCTAGAGGAAGTGAATCCAGTAGACCTAGCACTTTAACATACACAACCAATCGTGATACTATCACCTTATATCAATGAACCTGTTTACCTGTGGAATGTTCCAAACAGCTATTTTTGAGTAGTACACAACTTTCCCAGCTTTTTATCGTCCCTCTCCCAACTTGTTTGAAACCATGTTGCTTGAATCAAAATAAGCATATATTTACAGTTGATGACAGCTCTTTCTCACCAAATGGCAAATTAATAACATACCATGTCTTACTTTATTTCATAGTATTTTTTTTTTGTTGTTGTTCTTGTGTCATTTCAGGTGTGAATGCCGTTTGAGTCCCATGTGAAACCGAAAGTAAATATTGACAAAGTACAATTGTATTTTAACTTGTGTCTGTATAGACCAATGTTTATGTGAACTTTAACTCAGGATGCGTAAATATGTTGACTTTGGACTGTTTTCAATGAAGTATCATATTCTCTTCAATGCCTCCAAACTATTCTGAACTTGAGGTTGCCCAAAACTAACAAGATTTGCAAATGGGGGCCATAGCTGAACCAATCTACCCACAGTTTAAGTGTGATACATGTATTGCATTGCAAGTCTATAAACTGTTACCATGACAGTATATCAGTCTCACACTAAGAACCACATCGATTATAAAATACTACAGTGAGCCTGTCCATTATCTCATTCTTGTGTAGTTGGAGTTGTGGTCTTGACATCACCTTAGTAACAAATGGATGTGTCTACCCACTACATGTAAAATTTTCCTTCCCTTGGTGGCGCTTACCACGGACCATACTGTACTGCAATCCTGGAATCATGTAATAGAGAAAAGACGACTGCCCAGCAATTCCACTGATCTGCTGGTTATGATAGCCTTTGAAAGCTGTCTGACCTGCTGTTGTTTTATGGGGACACGTTGCTATTGGTTGGCACAATAAAAGAAAATCACTTCAGCCTTCACAAATAGAACTGTCATGAACAGACTAACACAAACAGGAAACATCCATTTACATGGCAGCTACCTCCAGCTAATCCATGACTCCTTCTTTTTATATGCTCCATCTGGATATGATTTGGATGTAGCAGGGGGAGACATGCTGCCCCTACCATGCTGAGCCAAGAAATACTTTTCCTATTCGCTTTACTTCCTTGGGCAAGTAAGTTTTGAGGGGGGAGAAGTGAGCTGAGCAGTGAAGAATGAACATAAGAAAGAAAGTTGTCGAAAAGTAGAAAAACCTAGAAAGTGGTTTAGAAAGCTCTCTTTAACTGTCTTCTATATATTTAAAAAGGTGGCAACTCTGTAAAGAAGTCAAACCTTTGAACACTCAACTGTTGTTCAAATACTGAATGAACTAAGACTTTTACAAGTAGACTTTTGCTGATGGAAAAGCAGTTTATGCCTGTGATCTGAATTCTGCTAACTCTATTCTAGGAGAAAGGTGAAAAGAGCAGAGGACAAGAACGGAAAAAGGAGAAACAGGGGGAAAAAAAGGGAAAAAGAAAAAATTTGGAAGGAAAGGAAAGCATCTGGTTGTGATTTGCATGGAGAGGTATCTCCTCTGCTTCTCTCCCACAGTATTGTGCTTTTTTCTGACAGACTGACAGAGCTGCAGGAGGTGAGCATTGCCAGGAAAAATAAAAGTACAGGCAGTGTGTTTGGGAATGGAGGCTAAGAAGGAGGAGGAGGTGAGAGGGGTTACGGTTGGGGGTGATGGTGGTGGGTTATTGTGAACAAAGGCGGTCAGTTAGGCCAGCTGCAGAGGGCTAGAGTAACATATAGGCCGAACGGGCCTTAAAATAAACACAGGAATCAGAGATGGATGTCTGGCTTGCATGCACTCTGGGACCTACATCTGGAGGTCTAACTAGCTTCTATCATTAGACATCATTACTGCTGCTCCTCCTTTTGCTCTGCACCCTGAAAGCTCCACAGTCAGAGACAAACAGCAACATTAAATTGAGTCTCTCTGTGTGTTTTAGGCTGTTACTTTCTGATGATATTTTTTGCTTGTTAGTGACATGTTTTAGCCCTGCTCATTAGCCAGAGAGAAGCCCTGGGAGTAAACCGCTTAAGTATGGCATGGACCTGTTTCCTACCCAGGCTAATTTGTATTCTGCTTCACCTCATTGCTATTGCATCCAGATCCTAACATTATTCATGTCATCATTAGTGGCAGATAGACTTACCAGAGAGTTTGTCTCTGTGTTTAATGGCGTATAAACATGACATACAGTAAACTGATTTGTTGTACACTCCAGAGACCCTAAATTATGGTTAAAGTTGGCAATGGCACAGTGACCTTTACCCACTATTGATGATGTGTTGGAGGTTTAAGGTTCACCTTAATTGTACTGCGTCAACTTCATAGCCCACTCCTTCTTCTTCATGCCTCTGTTGTGCAGCATAGGGGTTTGTTTTTTAAATGTACTGAGTCTTCAGTCATAATAGTGGATTTATCCTGTTATCCTCCATGTGGGCAATTCAAAGCGGAACTGCAGCATAAAAAAAACAAAAAGATGGCTTCCATATGTTAATCTTCCTTGAGCTGGCTTGTTGGGTAAATATGAATAATGTAAAAAATGGGAATAGCTGTGTTTGAAGCTGCAGAGATCTATTGTCCTTTTTAAAATATTAAGAAAGTGTAACGATGCTAAATAAAAGGTGGATGTGTTGACTGATATTTAGCTGAAAAAATAGATAAATATACCTCTGAATGTTAATGCAGAAAGAGGCGACGTGACAACAAGATTACTGATGAATAATCAAACTGTGTCTGTCAATAAAAGGTCATTTTAATATTTTTCAGTAGATCATGTCATTGTAGAAATTGTGAACATGCAACATGTGTATCTGTAGTGCATTTTCACTCCCAGTACGCCAAATACAGCAAGCCTGGTCAGTGGTGTAATGCTTATGAGTATAACAATACAGTTACCCCTCTAACAGTGGATAACTTACATTCAGAGTTGCATTCAGTGATGTGACTGAACTTCTGTAACTGACATACTTATCTGCTCTTTTCCTACACAGAGTGTGTTTGGTGCCTGTATACTTCATCTGCACTTATGGTATACATGTGCATACACAGACATATGGTAACATTGTTACTCTCAAAGGTAATAGTAGATACATATATGTAACAGACAACAACTCAAAAAAGAAGTGCGATGGGCAAGAAACACAAACAGTCAGATGATCGCACAGATTATAAATAAACCAAAAATTTAATTGACTATCTAAACCGTTTGAAAGTAAGAACTTAAAGTGAAAAACTGCAACTACTTCAAGTATGGCAGGTATGCTGAAGGTCTGTCTTTTAACTATGATAGATTTTTACAGTTTGAGAAATAACTTTACACTTATCTCTAAACAATATCCCAACAACTATTTTTTGGACCACATAGTTCAAATTTAGTTAACAGAACACTCTGTGCTATTTCATATTTATGTGTATTGTATGGGATCCCTGTGAGCTTGTCACAAATTGTTGCCCAAATTGATGCCATTTTTTCCCAGCTTTCACCAATTAACAATGTCACTCGTATCAATATGAATGACAGCAAGACCGACAAGAATGACAAACAAGTTGTAATAAACATCTTCCAGACATTTCTGTGCCATTGGGTATAAACCATCCTCCATCATTTAGCCGTACTAAATATCAGTTCTCCTGTCTGATGTTGAGAAATCTTCGATGAGCACAAAATACTCAGCTGATCATTTTATTGTTTTTGTGCGGTGGTTTTCTGTGGTTATATTTTTGAACTGCTGTACTGTGCAGCTGTACAGACTGATGTGAACTTGATGACAGTAATTACAGTCAGAGCATTCTGTGGAAAAGGTTTTGTATGCCGCTAAGCTTCGACACTCAATTCTCTTAGTTTTGCGACCTTGTGGTGTGTGTGCGAAAGAATGTAATTTCTTTTCGTCTCAGGGTCAAAACACATATCTGTGTTTTCCATCCATTTTGTTGTGAATTTCTGGCAGCCAAAGAGGGAAGGAGAACTACGGCCACCTGGGGACAAAAAAGAAGGGGAAAATTAGGTGTGTCTGTATTCATAAGAGTTTGTGCGCCCTACTTTACATATGACCTACTATGAATATGTGTGTGCTGAATCCTGGGAGCTTTTCAGCACGTAAGTTGGTGAGGGAAAAAATAAATTAAGAGACTACAGCTTTTCATTACGCGAAGCAGAACATATGAGTCACTTGACTCGCTGATGTTCAGCTGACAGGAACAAAAGTCCAATCAGGCTTGGCTTTTCCAGGAGGATGGTCCATTAATCTGTCAGCTTCATCCCTGTGGTTTCCACCTGACATATGTGGCCGCTGGCTAGTTTTCCCGCTTACTCCATTGAATATTTCTGCTAAGATCAGGATTGCTCCTCATGAATATAAACTCTTATGGTGCAAATGATATATTTGTTATATTTGTCAAATTTCTGATTGTATAGTGTGCGCTTAACTTAGTACAGTCAGAGGTACCTTTGAACAGCCAGCCATCCAGTACCCCCGAGAACCACTGCATTTCTAAAAGCATTTTCATCTTTTTTTTTTTTTTTTGACAAAACTTGACAAAACAACATTTTAAAATTCAGTTTATTAATTTATTATTATTATTTTTTTGCTTGTTTTATTTCATTATTCATTGAATAGGCTGAATGCATTTTACAATTCATAAACACTGTAGGCTGTAGGCATAATAACTGTTGGCCACAATAATTTAAAAATTAGCATAGCCTCTACTTGAAATAATTAACACTTAAATAACCAGTAGTTTAGAAAATCAAAATTAAGTAAAAGTTCAAAGCAAATTTTGACAATTTTCGGAGGAAAAAACGAGAAAAGGAGTGCTTCCTCCCCTTACAGTCTTGTTTCCATCACCTTTGGGGACATTACATAGACTAACATTAATCTCCTGGAGGTTTAACCACCACCTGATCACAACAATAAACATTACTTGCCTAATCGTAACCCTGACCTTAACCTAACTCTAACCTCAGCCTAACCTTAAAGCCTTCACCCTAATATTTAATGATTTACATTGTGGGGACTTGCATTTCTCCATAAGTAAGGCAGGTCCTCACAATGCAAATGTGTAAACACATTTTTGTCCCCACAACTACAGGAATATGCGTCCATACACACACGCACACACATACACTACTCACAGTCAGCACAGGTGCTCTAGTCTAGTGCTCTATCCACACACTGCATGTAGGCACTTCATTCAAAAACAGACTGCGTTAGCCATTGTTGTCATGTGAAAATGTGATATCTGTAGATAAGCTATTGTAGGGTGAGACATGGATATTTGAAGTTGAGATGCCTGGGCCTTTTGCTAGATGTGTACACCTTATCCTCAGATTAAGAGTCCTCAGCATGTGAAAACAACAGGTCATGGATCCCCAGTGTTATCTGTCCCTGGGCCATCTGATCCAACTCTCTGTAACCCATGTCCCCAGGACATTGCCAGAACTTCTTGGGGACTAATTCGTCCTCTGCTTGGATTCATGTTATCCACATCTTGTAGGCCTCGCAATAGCATGTGATGTAGCAGCCTGTGTAACAATAGACAGCTAAACAATGTGCGTTGATGAGCAACCAGAGGTAATGTGAATGTTAAGGGCAGCATTGTACATTGGTTTCCATGAGTGGTAAAAATGACCCCTTGGTGTTTCTAGGAATAAGTGATGTATTTTTTGGCTTTTCATCCCACATCCACCACAATTCACTAGATGATTTTTAAGCCATTTTGGGGAACAGTCATGAACTGTTGAAACATGAAAGATGTAGTGGTTTTATTTTACAGTGTTACATGTACTTGAAAATGCCAGAGGGGGCGAGAAATGAACCCTTAGCACTTGTAGTGTCAAACTTAAAGGTTTTGTCATTTCTTGATTTGCAATTTACCATTTATACAAATGTTTTGTCGTATCCCTCTGCATTTGATACAGAGAGTGGTTTGTATGTAGTGTGGATATGAGATGCAATGAACTTAAACTGAAACTAACTACAGTCTAAATCCACCTTCATCAGTATCAGTAATCAGAGCAACTGCTACCTTAGCATACAGTGAGAAAGTTTCCAGACGGGAGGCTGGGGTTGCGTGGTGCCAATCAGACTTTTTCTGCCAAGAATTTTAGAATATATTAGCTAGTTGGTGTTGTTGTTTAGCTTAACTGTTGAAATATTGAAAATAATTAAGCTAATTTTGTATTATTCGTAGTTTAGTTGGTATTGTTTGTCTTTGTGTTTCCCCTTGTGTTTCTAAAATGGTCTGAGCAGCATTTATTTAAGTTCCACTTTGTGTTCAGTTTGTAAAGTCAGATTTGTCTTTGTTAGGTCTGTCAGTCAGTTTATATCACCATATCATAGCCTTAATTCCTTTCTATTTAGTTCACCATATGTGGGTGAATAAACAGTTTTTTAGTAAATTCACCCGGGACTCCTCATTTCTGTCTGCTCGCTCCCCTCCAGTTCTAATAAAGCTTTTACTAGGGTTTTTTTTTTTCTCACTTTCAAAGCTTCACCATAGATAGTCAGCTTTTGCATCAATGCCATCTCTCAGAACAAGTACTTCACCTCGACCACCTGATGGTCCTGGAGAGATTAAACCAAGGGCTCCATCATCCACATGCAGGCTCTCCATCTCCAGCATCAAGATTCCAAGGAGACTCTGTTCCCTATGAGGCTTGTCCCAGTTAGTTTTTGAGTGTGGCATTTTCTTGGCCTCATTAGACAAGACACCCACTGGCAGTTGAAGGATGGTGAGAACCACAGTGTTAGTGCTTATTTTTAACCCAGTGACCAAAAGGGGTAAAAACAAGCCACATTTCTACAGATGAAAGCTTTAGAAAGTTTTCCAGTAGGTATGTTTGTGTGTATAGGTATGTTTTCAAAGAATGAGCATTACATGGTTTGGTTAACTTCTCCAGCTGGTAACGAGCAGCACACAGCTGCTAGCTGGAGTTTTTCATGGAAACATGCAGGTCTGTCTCCCACAAGTCGAGGAAAGATGGAACATGAGATTTATAGACAGATTGGTGCAGCATCAGTTGGATGTAGATGTTGTACCACACTATCATGTTCAAAACTTTTAGTTTACTAGCTGATCTCGTTTCAGACCCTCACTTAAGACCATGAGCTTTGGGTAATGACAGAAAGAATGAAGTCGCAGTAGCCAAATTAGTTTCCTTTGCAAGGTGGCTGGACAACATCTGGAAAGAGCACAAGTGCGCGAATGCATTCTCTTGTAGGCTACATAGCGTTTTATATTATATTACTATTCTTCACTTATGTAAATTGTAAATTGATTTTTGTCGATGCCTACCTCTGTCTGCTGCTGTTTCAATGTGAATTTCCCCATTGTGGGACAATAAAGGAAATCTTATCTTATCTTACACCATAAGAGCCACCATAGTTATGAAACTTCATCACCTCTTCTCTCCTCATCTATATCTTTTGTCTTTCTGCTGTGCGGTAAGTACAGTGTTCTGCTGGGACTCCTGTTTGTGCAAGCTGGGTGATGTGTGTTTGTCTTTTGTATTCATGTATTTGAGTGGACCATGTTTGTGCCCTGTCTGAATGTTACTGTCAGGGGCGTGCTTTTTTTATTTATTTATTTATTTATTTATTTTTTACAAGACCATGCTATCTCTGTTGTACTTCCATTTTTATAAAAAGCGACACTGCACAGCTGAAGAAGTTTCTCAGAACCATACAGTGTTCTGTGCGGTATGTGCATTGCGTCCTTTCAGAGTCAATATGTATGAATACAGGGACATGCACAGTCAGTGCCAGGCAGAACAGTGACTCTGCGGTAGCTGGAGCCCTGTCAGATTGACTTCATCTGAGATTACACTGATCAGAGACAGGAAGGTCATTTATCACAGCCCTGCAGCTCAGCTGGGCCATTAATCACATGCATATTATTCTAATCTGTTTGAAGACACAAGAGTTTGATTTTATCTGCTTTATTAATCCTTCAAGAAAAGGAGTTCATCTTTCTCCCCTCTGGGTTGTTTGGGGATAGTGGAGGACAACTCTGCAGGTACGGACTGCACTGAGGACAACACAGCACTGTAAAGTTGGGGATTTGTCTCATTAAACGCCAGACAAGACTGCAGCTCATGTAGAGCCATCAACACTGCTCTCTGTCGCGGACTACCTATCCACTGGGACTCCTCTGGCTGCTTTTGGTTTCATTGAACATAACAGCACAGACAGCAATAACACCTGGGCGCTCACAACAAAGTGCACTGATTGAGTCATTCTAGAAGTATCGAATCTTAAAAATGTATTTTGATTAAAACGAATAGAAGAAGTTGCCAGAGCAGTAAAATAATTCCACCAGAGTTTCCTTCGGTGTGTTCTCTTGAGGCTTGTGGAGATGTCAGCCAAAACATTTAGTTAAAACTCCTAAGACTAGGAGACAGTAGAGCACTTTTTAGCTGTGCAAAATTTTTATCAGCCTTTGGTTTAGAAGAAAGCAACGAGCAGTGATAATGGAAAACAGTAATATTTGGTTAACATTTGGCAACTGTTAAATTAGTTGATGTTACCCTATTTGTCCTTGATTCACTTATTAACACTTTTAAAGATAGAATAACGTGGCATGTCATCCAAGCATCCAGGCTGTTTTCATATGGTTGTAGAAATCGATAAACAATGTTAAATATTGAGTGGGTCCATTTAACAAAGACCTTGAGAGAACCTATCAAAGGAGAATCAAATAAATTGTCACATAGCCGAAATAGGATTTCAGTGAGTGTGTTGACCCAGAACTTCGCTGTTGTTCTTGCTAGTGGTCTCTCTATGTCATGTCCAGGAAATGTTCGTAAGTTAATTTAATCAGTTTTGCCTTGTGTCTATGTTGTCTTGCGATTTCCTGTTTTATTTTGTCATTACTTCCTGTCTGGGTCTGTGGCGGTCGGCTTTGCTTTCTTACTTTGTCTGTTTTCCCTCCTTTGGGATTACCTGTTGCAGTGGTTAGCACTGTCCCCTCATAGCAAGAGAGTTCCAGGTTCGAATCCCGGTCTGGGCCCTTCTATGTGGAGTTTGCATGTTCTCCCTGTGCCTGTGTGGGTTTTCTCCGGGTACTCCGGCTTCCTCCCACAATACCAAAAACATGCACATTAGGTTAATTGGCTACTCTAAATTGCCCCCTAGGTGTGAGTGTGAGAGTGTGTGGTTGTTTGTCTTTGTGTGTTGGCCCTGCAACTGACTAGCGACCAGTCCGGGGTGAACCCCGCCTCTCGCCCGTAGTCAGCTGGGATAGGCTCCAGCTCCCCCGCAACCCTGACGGATAAGCGGTATAGAAAATGGATGGATGGATGAGATTACCTGTCTCCACCCTGATTGTTTCCACCTGTGCTCTTACCTTATGTGTATATATGTCCTCGTCTCTCTTTGTCTGGTGCCAGTCCTGCTATTTTGGTTCATGTAAGGTCAGACTCAGGCAACCAGTTTTGGGCCAAGGTAGTCACAGTTTGCCCTCAGTTGGAGAATAATTCTGGTTTGGAACCTGTAGTTGGTACCAACATTTGGTCCAGATTGTCTAGTTTGAGAATTTAATTATAAAGTCTTATGCCTCATTTCCACTGTTTTTTAGTGTGTCTGTTATGTACACCCCTAGTGTTAAACGCAAGAAAATGCATTTCTTTGCACATTGATAGAAACGTCTCTGTGAATTTGGAAGATGATTTTCTCTGTTTTTATATAACAAGAAACAAATAAGTGGAGGTTGGCCTGCCAGGTATGTAAGTTTTGTGGAATTCTTTGTTGAAAGACTCAAAAAAACACTGTGTATACACAGCCAGTATGCTATAATGATCATCAAATATGCCTCTGTACTTTTCACTGCACCAGTCAGTTAGTTAAATTGTTTTTATGTGAACTCCTGTGACACACAGTGCATGCTTTCAGCCAGTCGCAGCACTGTTCTATTCTCTGAAACAGCTGTGCTAATTTCAGCCACATATGAAAACAGCAGCTCAGCAAACTGCATACACGTGTATTTAACTTTAGAAAGATGCAGAGTGGTACAGCTTGACAACAACCCATATAAATACAAAATCAGAATCAGAATGTCTTTATAGTAAACCCCATTTGTTCTAAGTAGTTGTCAGCAAGCAACTGCAGAAAGAAATAGCATAAATGACATGGACTAGGTAGATAGATAGATAGATAGATAGATAGATAGACTGGTATTGTCCAGCATGGACAGGATCTTATCCAGGGTCCTTTATTCTGCTACTGACACGACAGAGTCCAGCTCTGTGCCCACCACAGATCCTGCCCTCCCCACCAGTCTGTCCAGCCGTGTTGCGTCCCTCTTCTTGACGCTGCCTCCCCAGCACACCACAGCATAGAAGAGGACACTGGCCACCACAGTAGTGGTTGCTACCTTCTTCATCATCAGGGGACTCAGGGAGCTGCCAGTCAAGATGATGGTTCAGTTCTACACGTTCATTATTGAGTCCATCCTCACCTCCTCCATCACCGTGTGGTACGCTGGGGCCACTGCCAGGGACAAGCTCAGACTGCAGCGTGCTGTGCGCTCTGCTGAGAAGGTGATCGGCTGCAGCCCTCCATCTCTCCAAGACCTGTACACCTCCAGGACTCTGAGGCATGCAGGTCAGATCACAGCTGACCCTTCTCACCCTGGACATGGACTCTTTGAGAAACTCCCTTCAGACGGGAGGTTACGGTCCATTCGGACCAGAACCTCACGCCACAAGAACAGCTTCTTCCCCTCTGCTGTTGGACAGCTGAACACCAGCTGATTAACATGCTGCTCTGCACTTTAGTTACTTTAGTACAGTCACTGTTCTATGCTCCTGTCATGATCCACCTGCTGACCATCTGCACTGTTACTTCACTTACTTGCACTACTTGCACTCTGTACTACCTTACTCTTATACTACCTCCAGAACCATATTTATTTCACTTATCTTATTTTGTTTTACTTTATTCTATTTTATCTTATTTTATTTTATTCTATTATTATATGTTACTCGTTCTTATGTTTTGTGTATGCACCAATCACTAAGACAAATTCCTAGTAATGTGAATCCTCTTCACTTACATGGCAAGACAAGACAATTCTGATTCTGATTCTGAGCTAATGGAGTCAAGTTAGAAAAACTTCCTGCAAGGCCGGAAACATAGCCGATCTGGTTCCGCTGGCTCAGGCTGTAACTGGCTTACTTGGGTGAGTGCGCGGGACTCATAGCACCAAACAGGTCAAGATCCACAGGACTCGTGAGTGTAACCGACTGAGCGAAGTGAGTGCATAGGACTCACAGCGTCAAACAGAGCGGGATCCACTGAACTTGTGACTGTAACAGGGAGCCAGGAAATCTCAGTTACGGTCACAAGGTCCAGCTGAGCCAGATCAGCTATGTTTTCAGCCATCCAGGTAGTTTTGCTAACACGACTTCATCAGCTCCCTTAGTCCCCTAATGATGAATAAAGTAGCAACCACTTCTAGTCCATGTAATTTATGCTATTTGTGGCAACTGTTTCTTACTAACAACTACTTAGAGTGAATGGAGAAAGGAGGTTTTAAGGGCAATGAATGGTGTACTGATCCCCGTAATTTTCGTGGCAATGATCTTCGACTGCTGGTTAAGTTTATGGGTTTTTATTTTGTCACTCAAACTTGTTACATTGAACGTTGCATAAACTAAAACCACCGTAAGAGTTTGTGCCTCATTACGGGTCAGAAACTGAAAACATTAGCTCAGGTTGCACTATGTGACTATCTCTCATGAGCGCTGTAGGCTAATTGCAAGATTCCTGTAGCATGCGCAGTAGACCGACATCAAGCCTATCAAAATAAAAGCTCCTCTTTCAACAGTGCATAGAAAGACATATGATTCCTCTGTACATTAACCAAAGTTACTGCTAATAAGAAAACATTAATGCAGTATCAAAAATAGAATGCATATCAGCCTTTATATTAATAAGAAAATTCACCTAAAATAATGAACCTTTTGTGGGGTCATTTACACTCCCACCAAATTATAGTGTTTACAGAATGGAAACCTTTAAACACATAATTTCCACACAGAATATAACCTTTAACATTTACACTTTATCACACAGAAACTATATCACATTTCATTTGCATTATGCTTAATCTGCTTCAAGCAACAAAACTAGTTTCTGGACTGGGCGCTCCACTAACGAAAGTCTGCCAGTGCGCTCTCCCTTGTCACTCAGTTCTCTCTCTCCAAGTAGGATTTTGGCCCGTCTCACAAGTCCATCCTGGCCTCTGCTGATTTCTGAGACTCTTCCAAGTCTCCATTGGCTCCTGGGTAAGGTGTCCTCAGTGTCCAGAACTATATCTCCAACTTGCAGGTTCCTTTTTGTGCTATGCCAGCACTGTCTCGCTGTGATGTTGTGGAGGTACTCCTTTTTCCATCTACTCCAAAACTGTTCTGTCAGATATTGCACCTGACGCCACCTCTTTCTCCCGTAAAGATCCGCTCTCTCAAAGGTGCCAGGAGGGGGCAAAGCAGCCGTGGATTTCATGGTGATTAGGTGGTTGGGAGTAAGTGGCTCTAAACTATTGGGGCTGTTCAGAGTGTCAACAGTGAGTGGGCGGCTATTTACTATGGCCATGGTCTCGTACAAGAAAGTACGCAATGAAGCGTCATTGAGTGTATCAGGGGACAGTAGCAGAGTGGCATTCAGGACACTACGCACAGTTCTAATCTGCCGTTCCCACACACCCCCTGCGTGGCTAGCATGAGGTGCGTTCATTACAAACTCACACTGTTTCTCTGTGAGAAATGCATTCAGTCTGTCCATGTCTAGTTCTTTCAGCGCAGCATTCAGTTCATTTTTAGCACCCATGAAATTCGTGCCCTGATCACATTTGATTTGCCTTACAGCGCCTCTTAAAGCAATAAAGCATCTCAGTCCATTAATGAATGTGTCTGTAGACATGTCCTCTAACATTTCGATGTGAATTGCTCTAGAGCAAAAACAGGTGAAAAGTAACCCGTACCTCTTTTGTTGTTTTCTCCCTTGCTTTGTCCAAAAAGGACCAAAACAGTCCATGCCGCAGTATGTGAACGGCGGCGAGGGTTCTGTTCGTTTCACGGGAAGGTCACTCATTCTTTGGCCTTCAACAGGCCTTCTCAGCCGTCGACAAGTGACACAGTGTCGGATGCATGATGCAACTGCTCTGCTCAGTCCACAGATCCAATAGCCATTGGACCTGATCTCGTTGATGGTGAAGCCTTTACCCTGATGCTTCACTTTTTCATGATAGTGGGTAATGATGAGCCTTGTTATGTGTTGTCCTTGCGGTATGACTGTGGGATGTTTGAATGGAGTAGGATAAGATGAGCGACTGAGCCTACCTCCCACCTTGAGCACACCCTCTGCATCCAGGAAAACATCCAGGTGATACAGCTTGTTCTGCCTTGGAAGTTGATGTCCATTGCTCAGTAACTTAATCTCTTCCTGGTATGCTTGGTTCTGTAGATCTTTGATGATGAGTCGTTCTGCATATTGTCTCTCACTAACTGTAGAGAGGGCATTGGATTTATCCTTCCTAGCACGTCGCACCAGACGTGCCACGGCCATGACTGCCTGAGACCAAGATGAAAACTTACAGAATCTGTCCACAAGGCTAATTTGTTCTGAGGTCTCTGTCTGAAAAGTCTGGGCCTTTTTAACTTCGGGGTCACCAACAGGCAGCTCTAAAGACACTTCTGTCGGCATTTCCATTTCCTTTTTCCACAGAAAGCTAGGGCCAGTGAACCAGTCAGATGAAAGCAACTCGTCCACTGTTGTCCCCCTTGAAGCACAGTCTGCTGGGTTGTCATCAGTAGGTACATAAAACCACTGACTGGGATCTGAGGCATGACGGATTTTCTGTACCCTATTAGCTACAAAGGTGTGAAAACGGCGGGCATCATTATTAATGTAGCCTAGGACTACCTTTGAGTCCGTCCAGTAAAAATCCTCACTGTCAGAGTAGCCTAATTCTTCCTTCAGCATATTACTGACTGTGACTGATACAACAGCTGCTGTAAGCTCTAACCTGGGTATAGTTGTTACCTTCAGTGGCGAAACGCGTGCCTTTCCCAGGAGAAGAGTGCAGTGTACATCTCCCCTTTCATTCACCAGTCTCAGATAAGTGCACTGTCCGTAGCCAGTTGTACTGGCATCTGAGAAGTGGTGTAATTCTGCTTTAGTTACCTTTCCAAAGTCTGCTGGTTGATAGCAGCGAGCTATTTGAATTCCTTCAAGTTTCACAAGGTCATCTCGCCATCTCTCCCACCGTGCCTTTAACCTCTCTGGAATGGGATCATCCCATCCTGTTCCTTGATGACACATTTCCTGGAGGACTTTCTTTCCGTTGAGGAGATAGGGAGCGATGAAGCCGAGTGGGTCGTATACGGAGGCGACAGACGACAGAATGCCACGTCGTGTCGCTGGCTGGTCCTTGGGCGTGACACTGAAAGTGAAACAGTCACTCTCAATGTTCCAGTGTATTCCTAGTGCTCTTTCTAAAGTGGCATCGCTGAGCGAGAGACTCTTTGCTTTGGTGTCTGTAGCGTGCTCAGTTGCTGGGATGCTCTGTAGAACAGTATCGTTGTTTGACACGAATTTGTGCAAGCGTAGACCTCCTTTAGCACACAATTCACGTGCCTCCTTTGCTAGACGGATGGCCTTTTCTTCAGTCTCGACACTGGCTACCCCATCGTCTACATAAAAGTCTCTGGCAATGAACTGTGACCCTAGTTGGTGTGTGTGACTGTGTTCTTTGGCGAGCTGCTTTAGTCCATAGTTCGCACACCCTGGTGAGGATATGGCTCCGAAAAGATGGACTTTCATCCTGAATTCCTGGGCTGGTGTACTTGTGTCGCCGTTCTTCCACCATAGGAAGCGCAAGTAGTCACGGTCCTTCTCTGAGACATGAAACTGATGGAACATCTTTTCTATGTCACACATCAAAGCAACATGATGCTGCCGGAAGCGAATAAGCACTCCTGTCAGATTGTTTATCATGTCTGGGCCTGACAAAAGGTGATCATTCAGACTGCTCCCTCGGTACTTTGCTGAGCAGTCGAAAACCACTCTAAGCTTTTCAGGCTTTTTGGGGTGATAAATACCGTGGTGTGGTATGTACCACTTCTCTCCATCAGTGCCTTCAGTAGACACTTCTTCTACGTCACCCCTTTCAGTTATGTCCTTCATGTAATTCACATAATCATTCTTGTACTTTTCGTTTGCATTGAACTTTCTTTTCAGGTGACTGAGCCTAACAACGGCAAGCTGCTTGTTGTCAGGTAAGCATGGCCTTTCTTTGAACGGGAGGGGCATTTCATAATGTCCGTGTTCATTTTTCTTTATGTTTTCCTTTAACTTGTCTAGAAAGATCAAGTCTTCCTGAGAGACTGTTTTGTCATTTGCGTGAGTGTCTTTAAAGTCAGTCTCTAGTATTCTGAGGGCGTCCAAAGGAGTCTCCGCAGGTAGCTCCCTCACGGTTACTCTGTGGCAGTGACTTGTGAGAAGTGAGTCGGAGTGAGGAGCTGAACAGCCAACAATAGTCCACCCTAAATCTGTGAGAATGGCAAAGGGTTCGTCATCCTCACCTGTTATGACACGCCTGGGTACAAGCGTTCTCGGACAGTTGTAGCCGATCAGTAGCCCCACTTCACAGCTAAGCAGTGGTGGTATCTGGTCTGCTATCGTGTGTAGATGGCGCCATCTTTTAGCTGTCTCGTGCGTTGGAATATGCTCCCTGTTTACTGGTATACAGTCTTTGGTGTATGCAGGGGGCAAACTAATGTGCGCAGTGGAACTGAAACCTCTCACACGCAGGCCAGATGCTCTTTCACTTTTCAAGATCATATTCTCACCCATCATGGTAGTGAGTTTTAGTTTAACTGGGTAAGTAGTCAGCTGCAGTTCATTACTTACATCTTGTTCGATGAATGTCGTGTCGCTTTGAGTATCCAGCAGGGCATACACAAGTTTCTCTCTGAATGGATCCTTTTCATTGGAGACCCAGACCGGTACGATCATCGAAGTGTTTGCTGACTGACCTTGGATGGTGACGTTGAGGGACGTAGCAGATGCCGGCTCCATTTCACTGTGTTGTGCTGGATTATGCTTTTCTTCCTTTACCTTGTTCTCACCTTTTCTGTAGCTGTCGTCGTGAAGACAGGTGGGATGTCGTCCTTTGCACAATCCACATGTGTGACGTAGCCGGCACTCCTTAGCCCCGTGACCAGGTTTGAGGCAACCGTAACACAGTTTATTGTCTTTGACATAAGTCCGTCGGTATTCTAATGTCTCTTTCAGAAAATCTGGGCATTTGCAGAGCTGATGATTGCTGTCTTGACATAACATGCATGGAGTTTTGACTCTTTCTTTTGGCGTTGTCTGATTACTATTGTCCACTATTGTCTGTGTGTTGAAGACACTGGCCTTGTTTCTTTTATTGACTCTTGTGTTTACCTTGTCATTGTAGGATTCAGCAGAGTGGAGAGCGAAGAGAGAAGTGACCGGGTTGCATGCAGTTTCTGCCTCCATGGACATGAACTTGGCAAACTCTTTAAAGCTGGGGAAATCCTTTCCATCTGTGAGACGTACAGTCACTTGGCGATTCCACCTTGACGCTAACCACTCAGGCAGTTTCCTTATCAACTTCTGATTTTCTTCGCAATCATTTAAGATATTCAAACCCTTCACGTGAGGCATGGCCTGCAGACAAGCATTTAGGAAATCAGAGAAGCTTCTCAGTCCTTCAGCATCTTTTCCCTGAATCTTAGGCCAACTGGATAACTTTTCTCTGAAGGCCTTCTGGATGATGAACGGCTGGCCATACCTTTGATTTAGCTTGTTCCAAGCATCACTGTATGCTGCATCATCACTGCGATAGAAAGTACCTTCTAAACACTTCTGAGCTGAGCCACCTACATAGCGCTTGAGGTAGTGCAGCTTATCAGCAGTGGAAATATTCTTTCTGTCTATGAGTGCCATAAATGAGGCTTTCCACTCAACAAAGTCTATTGGATTGCCAGTAAATACAGTGGGCTCTGGCATTGGCAGTCTATTAATAGCAATGCTGTCCTGGACAGCTTGGGCCAGGCAGGAGATGTCATTAGGAGAAGGTGGAGTGGCAGCTTGGTAGGGCTGTGTCGGGGCATGAAGAGGAATGTGGTTGTGTGGCAGGGGATCACGAAATGACTGAAAAGACTGGGCATCAGATTCCTCTTTAACCTCTCTGTCATAGGCCTCGAATCTGGCTTTAGCGGCCTTTAAGCCTTTTTCAGCTTGTAAGTGTTCTAATTCTGCTTTATGTCTTTCTAATTCTTTCTTGTGTTCCTCTTCAAGCATTCTTATCTTCTCCTTTTGTTTCTTTTCTTCCATCAACACCTTAAATTCAGCCTCCTTTGCGGCTAAATTCGCCGCCGCTTCAGCTCGCTTGGCGGCAACACTTGAGTGATGGGAGTGACGACTGAGTTCAGAGGCAGAGCCGTAAATGGACTGTGCATAGTCTGGTTCAAGTAGCTCACGCAAGCACCTTGCTTCATGTTCTGCGTCATATTCGCCATTTATGCCTGTCAGTCTTTCATTTATGATTCTCATTATGTCACCTGTTACCGCCACGCAAGCATCAACTTTACGTCTTAGCTCTGGATCAGGCGTGCCTCGTGCTCTCAGTTCATCGAACATCTTCAAAACTTCCATTTTCATTTTCTCTAGTTCGTCAGCAAGGGATGCTAGGTGCCTTTCTGTTAGCTCATATTTCAGCTCTTGTCGTGTCCTACGAGCTAGAGCTTTCCACTGTTCATACAGGCTAGCAAGTTTCTTTTCCCTTTTGCTCTGTTCTTCTCTACAGTATGCTAGCATTTTTTCCGTGGGATTTCGCGTGCGCTCCGAGCGCCTAACTTTATCAGCAACATCACCGTCATCTTTTAACAGTTCAGTTAACATGTTTTCATTCATTTGCAAAGTCTCTTTAAGCTCTTGTCTGATAGCACCTTTTTCTGTTTCCTTTTTTAGCATTTCCTTGCCTTCCTCTATTACCTTTCGAAGGGTAGCGATCTTTTCCTCCTTGCCGTTGGTGCCTGAAATGGCATCGTCTCCCTCCATTTTTGTTAGCTTTTATCCGTAAGTCCTTGTTGTTGTTTCTAAAGTCCTTTTCTCACCACCACACCGTCTTCAGCTAACCGCTATCCTTGTTCTTTTCCTTCGAAGTTTTGTTCCTTTTCGTCCGTATTTCCTCCGTTGGAATCTTCTTAGCAGGCTAGCTGGAGAGGTGAAACTCTTACTGTACTGATCCCCGTAATTTTCGTGGCAATGATCTTCGACTGCTGGTTAAGTTTATGGGTTTTTATTTTGTCACTCAAACTTGGTACATTGAACGTTGCATAAACTAAAACCACCGTAAGAGTTTGTGCCTCATTACGGGTCAGAAACTGAAAACATTAGCTCAGGTTGCACTATGTGACTATCTCTCATGAGCGCTGTAGGCTAATTGCAAGATTCCTGTAGCATGCGCAGTAGACCGACATCAAGCCTATCAAAATAAAAGCTCCTCTTTCAACAGTGCATAGAAAGACATATGATTCCTCTGTACATTAACCAAAGTTACTGCTAATAAGAAAACATTAATGCAGTATCAAAAATAGAATGCATATCAGCCTTTATATTAATAAGAAAATTCACCTAAAATAATGAACCTTTTGTGGGGTCATTTACAAATGGTACAATTTAAAATTTGAATTTTGATGGGTTGTCAGCGCTAATGTAACATTACATTATGTTTATTTAATATCCCTAATAACTGTATTTACGTAGATGTTTGCATTTACAACACAGGGTTGCTCAACAAAATGTAAGTTTGTAGACTCTTTCATGCTACGTATTAGAACATAAACACATGTATTTAAATTTAGAATAGGATGGAAAAAATATATGCAATATATGCAGTTAAGTACATACTGGCAAAAACAGATTAAAGCAAAAATGTAGAAAATATGAAGGACTTTCCGGGCACTGCACTGCATATGCTGCCAGTTTAAACGTTGTCATTTAATGTATCTACTGGTCAAAATGTAAAATAGTTTGTTTACATGACAAGTGCTTTCCTGATCATGTATTCTCAGAGGAATGTCTAAAACCCAATTCCCACCAAAGTACCAACAACTTGTACTGGGCACTGAAATAACACACAAACAGAGTGAAGGCAACTTCAGATTCAAAAAATATCAAGCTGTCAAGCTATCAAGAGCACAGCTTGCACTGGTTGTTGCTCCACCCTGAAAATAGAGCTCAAGAAAGGTGGTCCACACAAACAAATGTTATTTTTCTTGGAGGTACTTGGCTCCCTCAGCTAGCAGTTCCTGATTCTTAGACCAAGACCAGATCTCGCCAAACCCCCTCCAACTCCTGTGTGAGTCTGGGATGACAGGTTAGATTGGGTACTCTTTTCAAAATTAAAAACAGAAGGCCATTCTTGATGATTTGCCAACAGGCTGATGTCCAACCCATGTTGATGTTGTATGCACAAGTCCATGTTTTAATTTGCTGAGTTAGGACTAAAGGATGCAGGGCACAAAGACTGGTTTGTGTTACTGTGGATGGTGAGGGGTGACACATTCTTACATAAAGTTAGCCTCAGGCAGGCTGGTCTGATGAATAGACCATTCTTTAGCCAACATGTAAGCAGGACTGAAGCTTAAAATTTGAGCCCTACAGGACTTAAAAACTTCACATCGAACTCACTGAAACTGCTTATTTACACATCTAGCCAGTTTAGAGGAACATCATCACCCCATTGGAGTTGTGTTTGTGTCCACTTGATTAGCTGTCTCACACACATTTACTGGAACAGATTGACTCCTGTTTTAATCACTTCAGTTGTCCATGCAGTCTACAGAAGTATGAGGTCACATTTAGTTGTGTATGCTAGCATACATTCACACATTATGTCTATTTTCAGTTTTACAAGCATACTGCAACTACAGTGATTGTGTCTTGGGTTCTGAGCACTGCCAAAATGTGGTTGACCTACACTCAGTACTGCAACTGAATGCATCACATGTTCACAGACTTAGGACTGAAGTGTCTGCTGCTGCTCTGATAATGTGTTGCCTACATTATTCCTCCTATGTCACAGCTTCTAACATCATCTACTTCTGACAAAAAATAAGCCATTCTTTATCCTGACAGCATGTTACACATTGATACAGAAAGAGACATCAAGCTTCAAGCATCAAGTTAGATTATCAACTTAAGGAAAACCTTCACACATAGAGAAGCATGTTTTTACACCTAAACCATGGTTTGTTTATATGAAGTCGGCAGCACAGGCTTTTGTCTCATTAGCTAACGAATTGGTCTGTTGGATAAATGTATGTAACACAGCAGAGACAGAATGGGCTAGATGTAAATGTCATTCCTTCATTGTATGGCTACATCTTTCAAGTACTAGAGCACCAGAAGAACAGGGGGTGAACAAGAGGTAACTGGCCAACTTTAATAATCCAGGCCTGTTTCACAAAAGCAATTTGAACAGTCCCACGGGCTCTCATATGTTCATGCAGGGTGTTAAGTATGGAGTTAATATGGAGACCAAAATTAATGTTGCAAATCAGAGGTTGTCTTCTTTTCCTTACAGCTGTTCCCTTCAGGGGTCGCCACGGCAAATCATCTGCTTCCGTCTCGCCCTATCCTCTGAATCCTCTTCCCTCACACCAACTGCCTTCATGTCCTCCTTCACTACTTCCATAAACCTTTTTCTTTGGTCTTCCTCCAGACCTCCTGCCTGGCAGCTCTAACCTCAGTATCCTTTGACCAATATATTCACAACCACAGCACACCTCACCACTGTCTTACTACATTCATACATATCCTGCACTACTCTAACATACTTCTCTGCCACTCCAAACCTCATACAATACCACGGCTCCTCTCTTGGCACCCTGTCATATGCTTTCTCTAGATCTACAAAGACGCAGTGCAGCTCTTTCGGATCTTCTTCTGTTCTTCTCCATCAGCATTCGGAAGACAAATATTGCATCTGTAGTGCTCTTTCTCTCGGCATGAAAAAAAACTGCTGCTCTCAAATGCTCACTTCTCCCCTTAGCCTATCTTCCACCACTCTTTCCCACAACTGTTTGGCTCATTAGCTTGATACCTCTGTAGTTTCCATAACTCTGCACATCTCACTTGTTCTTGAAAATCAGCACCAAAACAATCCTGCATTCCCCAGGCATCCTCTTCGTCTCTAAGATTTTGTTAAACAAACCAGTTAAAAACTCTACTGCCAACTCTCCCAGACATTTCCATACCTGCACAGGTATGCCATCTGGACCAACCACCTTCCCACTCCCACCTCTTCAAAGCCATCCTTATTTTACACTTACTAATCTTCTCTAACACCTCCTCAACAATAGTTGCTTCTTCAACTCTCCTTTCCCTTTCGTTTCCCTCATTCATCAGTTCCCCAAAGTACTCCATCCATCTCTCTCTCACCCTCTTGTTCGCCATCAACACATTTCCATCACTATCTTTAATCACTCTGACCTGCTACACATCCCTCCCATCTCTATCCCTCTGCCTCGCCAACTGGTACAAATCCTTCTCACATTCTTTACTGTCCAACCTCTCATACATGTGCTCATATGCCTTCTGCTTGGCCTTTGCCTCCTCTATCTTCACCTCTCGCTGTATCTCCCTATATTCCTGCCTACTTTCCTCAGTGATCTCACTGTCCCACTTCTTCCTAGCCAACCTCTTCCTCTCAATAATCACCTGCACTTCCTCATTCCACCACCAGGTCTCCTTGTCGTCTTTCCCCTTTCCAGATGACACCCCTAGTACCTTCCTACATGTCTCCCTGATCACTTTAGCTGTTGTTACCCAGTCATCTGGAAGCACCTCCTGACCACCCAGAGCCTGTCTCAACTCCTCTCTGAAAACAACACAACACTCTTCTTTTCTCAACTTCCACCACTTTGTCCTCTGCTCTACCTTTGCTCTATTCATCTTCCTCACCACCAGTCATCCTATCGCGCAACCATCCTATGCTGTCTAGCTACGCTCTCCTCTATGACTACTTTACAATTGCTAATCTCCTTCAGATTACACCTACTACACAAGGTGTACTCCACCTGTGTGCTCCTACCTCAGTTCTTATATGTCACCCTATGTCCCAGCCTCTTCTGGAAGAAAGTGTTCACTACAGCCATTTCCATACTTTTCGCAAAGTCTACCACCCTCTGTCTTTCTGAGTGCTTCATCTGAACACCAAACCTGCCCATCACTTCCTCATCATCACTATTCCCTTCACCAGCATGTCCAGTGAAGTCCTTACCAATCATCACTCTCTCACCTCTGGGAAAACATCAAATCCTCTAAAACAGAGGTCACATGTTGCAAATTTGGTGAAAACGAGCAAACAAACAATTAATTCCACATTATGTGTGATTAGTGCATTTCTTCTGCACTTACTGACAGATGGCAGCGTCAGTGTTCCCTTTGGGTTTGACACTACCTGCAACCATGTCACTTTAAACAGAGACATTAAAAAATGCTTTCTTTTATTTTTCATTTAGCAAATTTATTAAAAGTAGTTTCACTGAACCGGTATACTGTACTTTCAAATGCTTTTAAAAGTTTGACTTCATGAGTTGAAAGACTAGCTCAAATGTGTAATCACCAGTTTCCCATTAATGAAATGTCAATAACTTTTGAATAATGAAATACACTTAGATGAGGTACTGTGCACTGCCTGCTGTTCATCCAGTGAAAGTGACAGAGACAGAATGTGTGTGATACTGATGTTTAATCAATGTTGAGTAATTAAGACATCCAGCTGTTATTGTGGCTTTACGTCTTTAACAGGCTTCTAGTTTCCAATTAAGCTAATTCATGTCAGCTACAACAAACACACGGCTGGCAAACAAAGCAGACTGTTCAGGCTCACAGGATACACATCCTATCAGCATTATACTGGAACATTTCTGTTCAAAGTCTAACAATTTAATTGGAGGCTGCTTTGAGTCTTGTCCTGTTATTTTCTACCTCCTAATGAAAGTCTGTGTCACTTTTACTTTCCCTCTACAACATCTGCTGTCCCCTAAACCGATTTACTTATTTTGTTGGTGTATCAGTAATGGTATGGCATAAGAAGCAGAACAAGAATTTGAACTATTTTCCCAAATCAAATAAGACTAAAGTGATATAATCTAGAACAAACTTGATAACATTTATATTTGGTGTTGCGAGCAGAATTTTATTTTTGTCCTGAAGAAGGAAATTCCATTCAACTGACTATAAAAATGTGGACTCCTAAAGTCCTCCAAACTTCATGTAACCTCTCATTCAGCACTTTTCTTATAAGGCTGTCTAAAAACTCTCTTTAGATGCCTTCAGAAAGGCCTCACTATCTAAATAACTGGGATCACACAATATTGTGCAAGACCTGGATTATTAGTTATTTGCATTATTACATTATTACATTGAACAGAACCTGGAAGTTCTGGTTTCACTTTGGCTTTTTGTTAAAGATATGGAAAAGATTTAGCCCCTTTTTACACACTAGCTTGTATTGCTACAGCATCTTCTGCATGTTGCACTATTGGCTTCTTATTTGCACACTCTTCAAACTGATCAAAACATTACCCATATAAACCCCGCAGTTGTATTCTAACACACAGTATCTACACTGATCAGCCACAACATTGAAGCCACTGACAGATAAAGTGAATAACGTTAATCATCTGCTTACAATGCACTGACACACACCACCCACCTAAACACTGCTCTAGTGTTCCTAGATGTTGAATATGGGATTATTTTAGCATAAAAGCAAAAAAAAAGTATTTCTAATTACAACCTTTTTGGAGAGTATTGCACAAAAGAAATAGCATGCAGTGACTCACAGCTGTCAAAAAGAGTCAGGTCATGGAGCTGGAGCGGATAGCTGGCAGCTGTATGGCTGCATCTTCAGCACCCAGACATTTCACTGAAAAGTGAATATCTGACATTCTACTTTAGCAAGCAGGATAGGACTCCCATGGGTGCTGTAGCCTGCCTCTCCCATTCTAAATGGGTCAGTGGGTCCAGTACACTCACCAGTAAAGTGCCGTTACTGCAGCAAATGTAGGAAAATAATGAGCGGCAATTAGCAGAGCTGTCTTATCAGCTCCCAGCTAATAGATCTGCACTCCAACCCACCCTGACAGAGCAGGCCCTGGGGTGCTGCAGTGTGTACCTATACTGCTCTTTTTTCTTTTTCTTTTGTTTCCTTCTATCCTTCCTACCCTCCAGTAGCATAGTAATATGTGAATGGTTGTGTATATTGTCAGTGTTACATAGTACATTACAGTATCACACGTCATGTGGGCAGTTCGAGAAGGAGGGTTACACTGAGGTCACGCTAAGGACAGCAGGGAGCATTGTCAAAATCGTTTGCATATAAGCTGGGAGAATTGCTTTGTACTCATCTGTGGCAATATTTCAATAGATTCATGGCCAGAATGTTAGAACCACACCTGTCTGGCATTGTTCTTCTGCTCTGGATATGTGTTTCATTCTTGCTCTGCGGAACTGCTGCTATGTATGTGTGTCTGTGTGTGTGTGTGTGAGAGAGAGAGAGAGAGAGAGAGAGAGAGAGAGAGAGTGTTCATTCATGATGAGCATCAGCATCAGATGTCTGCTTAATCTAGCTGCCAGGGAGCAATCAGAGGAGCCAGACATGACATGAATAATAATAGTGCTCAGAGTTAGACTCAAATGATCTTTTGAACAATATGCATATCTATTTAGTACATATTTTAAAATAGTTTCAAAGCTATTGATTATATGTAACTGAACTCTGTGTGTATGTGTGTGTGTGTTTCATTCATGGCTCACATGCAGTAACTGCTTTGGCTTGTTTGTTTTGTATCGTGCTTTAGTAATCAGGTTTGTGACAGGCAGTCCTCACAATAAAAGAAGACAATTGAAATGTGAGAGGAAACAGACAGCTACACAGGGAGACCCCACCCAAAAAAGTCTACAGAACAGGACTACTGCAGTAAGACATAACACACATCCACATGTACATGCATGCACTCACACATATATCCATGCACACACGTACACACACACACACACACGCATGGAGGCACAGAACAGTGACAGTGGGAGAGGGTCCCCACCCCTGTCTGTCTTCATTGCAGCAGTGCTGCAGTCAGACAAAGGGGAACAAAGGTTTCATAACAGGGTTGCAGTCGATGTTACAGCAACCCCTAGTGGTTCAACGTTGAACATCAGAATCAGTGCTTCAGACGCACCGCTAACATAAGCAATTTGTCAGTGTTTGCTTACCAGCTGTTTCACTGTAGCTTTTGAAGTATTGTTGCTGAGAGGCTGCGTATGTCATTACTTGGATGTTTGCTCAGATCATCCTGATGACAATTAAGGATGGAGACAATAGTTTATATTAAATGCAAGGACCAGGAAAAGTGTTGGGTTGAACTAACTGATTGGGTAAATAGGCACATAGGTTTAGTGCTGGACTGCAGAAGAATAATGCACATTTCACTTCTTTTTTCTGTTATTTAATTTCCTTTTTTTAGTGAAGTTTGGCAGAATGATCACAAAGTCTTGACAGTTAGAACTTATCAAGTTAGTGGTATTACTCTTGGAATTGGACTGGATAGAATGCAAACACATACACACCATCGGCCCTGTGTAGTATTGAGACTGATGGTAAAATGAAGCATGAGGCACGTGAGGTTTTCCAGGCATGTGCAACTGCTAGGAGACCCAAGTATAGACCTAAAATGTGCTAGAACGATTATTTCCAACTAAGTGGCAAAGATGGATGAGGATGGATAGACTATTTCCATGGTCAAGAATGAACTTTCACACTGATTAGTTATTTTTTCCCCTTGGTTGAAAAGCAGGAATATTTGAAAATTCAGTAAAAGAAGAAGAGAGTATTTTTGCTAGAGTTCGTTCACTTATTGAAGTGAGATGATTAGAAATGTCTGTTTTCAGTGAAGTCTGTAAAAGTCCTATATGTAAAGTCCTGTATTCTCATATGTTTTCCTTTTGCAATGGCATGTCCTTTTGTAGACAATATCATATGAAGCGCTCTTTGTGAGATTGATTTTCTGACAGGAAAGAGTGTTTCGGACCCTTTGGCTTTTCCCAATGACTACTGCAGTAATTTACTGACAATAAAATATCAAGTATGTTACCTTTCCATCTGTAAGACCATAAATTGTATTCCCAGTTTGTTGGGCCAATAACTATATTAGTACTGTACATTAATGAAAAAAGCAGACAGCACATTATTTTTTGACCATTTATTTTAGGGGAGATAATATATACACAGTATATATAGGACCTGAACTTGAACATTGCAGAACAGCTTTTGTTACTGGCAAGGTCTAAGGCTGGACAATCCTGAACTTCACACACTGAAGTAATATTGAAACTGATCACAAGCCAGTTGTGCAAGAGGATGATCAACTGTATTAAATCTTTTGACAAATCTGTCTAAAGAGGATATTATCTGATGTGATAAAACATGTGTGATAAAATATACAGAAAAATAGATGACAGTCTGTTCCTGGTACCAGTCAACGGATGCATGATAGACCATCCGCTGTCTAACTTTCCTTTCATAGCCATAGTACAGTGATTGCATGTTCCTCAACACACAAAAACACTAAAAACACAATGAGTAACTGTAAGCAAATGGTTCAAATTAGTAAAACAGCAGAGGTTTCAGGTTGGAACACACAGATCTTGAGTGCACCTGTGTTTTTATGCAAGGTCGGCAAGTGTCTGACTTTGGCCTTACTTGAGTTACTTGAGATACTTACACCGTCACCTTGATAGTGTTGGTGGATGAAGGAGGAGTGGCCATGCCTTTGGGGCGCAGATAAAGTTGGGCTTGGTTCAGTGAGATTGTGGAGGAGGCTGTAGCTGCAGCAGGGTCACTGCTCAGTGATCACTGGGTGATCACTCAGTGTTCACTCTGCTGCATTGAAAACACATGAAAAAAAAAAACAGTCCATAAGTTAGATGATAAAAACTTCTTGCTAAAATAAAGCTATAGGTAACTTAGATGGAAGATGGTCAAAATGTGACAGTTATGAATGAATCAGAAAATATATTCCATGACAGGTGATGTCACACTGTCAGGTATGAAACAGACGATGTTCACCTAAACAGCCACCTGAGGCTGAGGTGTCAGAGTAGGAGAATTTTTCTCTCGACACCCCGGTCATTATGATAGTCATTATAAGTTAATGATACCACACTCTAAATACATAGACAGATTTGCAGTTATAACAGCTTCCACTCCTCTGGGTGTTTCAGTGGGAATTTTTTTTTTTTTGGGGGGGGGGGGGGTTTGCCCATTCATGCAGTAGAGCAATAGTGAGGTTAAACACTATTGTTGGACCAAAAGGCCTGGCTCGCAATCTCTGTTCCAGTTCATCCCAAAGGTGTTTGATGGGGTTGAGGTCAGGGTTCTGTGTGGGCCAGTCAAGTTCCTCCACACCAAACTCATCCAACCATGTCTTTATGGACTTTGCTTTGTGCACTGGGGCACAGCCATGCTGGAATAGAAAAGGGGCTTCCCTTGCCACAAAGCTGGAACTATAGCATTGTCCAAAATGTCTTTTTTGCTTGCTTGCTGGTATGATAAAGCATTAAGATTTCCCGGGTCTAACGATTTAACTGGTCTAGTCCAATCCCTGAAAAACAGTTCCATAAAGAGAAGTGTCTGGAAACCTTTGTCTCTACAGTATAGTAAGAATCCAAAAATTGAATCAAGTGTGTTTATCCCTCACCATTCACCAAGCTCACATATTTGGGGTTTCTCAAAACTGGAATAAGGCTTAAGTTAACTCATTAAATAGCAGTTAAGGTATTGTAAATCTGACAGATGAATTAAATGTAGTCATGGCCAGTGGAATAAGATGAGTACAAACGATTTCTGTGGATAGAACTGAGAACAAACGCAACCCTTAACTTCCATCTGATTCTGTTACAACCACATGTACCATTTAAAAAAGCAAAAACATATAAATCTGCAAAGGACAGATAATATTCAGTGTTAGCTTTGAGGTGTTTAATGAGATTAGATGGCATTAATCATTGAGCTGGTACCTCACTCATCACCCTAATTTAGCTAGATCGTCATTTTGAAAGGATGAACCTTCTGCTCGAACAGATATATTTTGGCTGCAGGGCTTTGACTTAAAGCTTGTCATACTGTAACAGCAGGGCCTTGGCGGCTGGCATTCAGTCTTTCAGGACCTTAATCCACAGTACAGTTGGCTGGCGTTCTCCTTCCCACCCCGCATCTTCTGCTCCATTTCTGACTGCATGATAGTCAGAAAGAGAGAGGGGGTGAGAAGACCTTCCTTCCTCCCTGCAAGGATGGTTTACAAACAAACCAGGAAGCCCTGCTTATTCCTTATTCTTATTGCAATGTATTATTATGTGTATTTATAATTAATTCAAAAGTAATTTTATCTGTAAACACACCCTGGATCATGGAGGTATAGTTTTAGTACACTTTTATTGCTGGGTGAGTAATGTTGCCACGTAAAATCTCTCACTGGCTGCAATAACATTTAACATGGGTGAACATGAGAAATCCCGTATTGTGTATAATTGTAAGATATCATATATGGAGGATTATATTTTGATACTTTGCTGTGTTTCACTCTCCTAAAGCTGTTTTATGCGTTTTACTTTCTGAAAATAACTGAAAAATACAGTTTGAAGAAAGACTGCACAGTTTGCTGCAATGAAGATGAGTCAACCAGTCACAAATGTAGTGTTAAAGTGTGCGTTACCTCAGATCTCCTCACCGTCCCATTTTCAGTGTTCTGTCATTCCTTCTGAAAGCTGTGGAAAGATGAGAGACAGAGTTCAGTGCAAGTTCACTGGCACTCGCCTCTGACTCCCTCAACTCTCTTTCATGTCTTCACAGCGAGGCAGCTGCGGTAAATGCAGTCTGTTTGAACATGACTGTCTGCATAATGAGCATTTTTATACTGACTTCTCTTGCTGTACATAATAAATATTCAGTTACACAAATCAATGTGTATGATTAACACATCCAAATATATCACGATTGTCTCTGTTTATCAGTCAGCTGTTGCTCAAACATATTGAACAGCAATAAATGATGTATCAGAGATGTATAATTATTCTAGTATGAAACACAGTAATCATAATTCTCGATAATAAAACGATATTTAAAAGCCCTAGAGGATGTATGTATTGAATGTGCTGGAAGATTTAGAATGGCAGACATCAAAATAAAGCACAGCTCAGCATATGGAACCATACCTAACCCCCTACTGCCATCTAGTGGTAGTTTTGACCATAACATTTGCACAGAGATGAGATGTAGACAGGTGATTTGTTTTGCCAGCTTTGCCTGCTGTGACAGAGGAACAAAGGAGTAATGAGTGCCTCAGTGAGTACAGAGTTAGCACTTTGTTAAAAATGGTGTAAAATGGAAACAAACATCAAGTTGCAAAAGAGAACATTAAAATCTTAAGTAGTAATGGGTATCAATAGCAATCACGTTTGCCCAAGCATTGTCTCAGCATTTAATCGCTCAAAAACACAGAATCCTATGTTTCCCATAATGCAACTTCACAGTGTCTCCTCACAAGACTCTTCCTGTCTGATGATAAAAACCCTGTCTTTCCAACTCCCCTCCCCCAGTGTGGAACACAGGCTTTCTGTTTGAAGTGTGTATTTTCCAAGACCAAGCAGAGGTAACCCTGTCAACATCATCAGGGAGCTGAGCAACAAAACCGTACTTGAGGTTCTTTTTTGACGCTGTACAAAACATACAACAAAGTCCAGATGCACACAATTCATTCACACAAACACACATTCTACATATCCAAACATTTTTATCATACGCTCCAATGTATGCAGTTGAAAGGGAGATTAAAACCATGTTGTGTCGGGGTTTGGTCTGTTTTGTTTTTCCTTCCTTTGACTCTTTCTTTCCTGCGCTCTTTTTCCTTTCATGTTTGTGTGTGTGCGTGTGTGTGTGTGAGGTGTAATGTCATCCTATCGGAGCTGAGCTGGGTGTTCCGGCCTTCCCATCCAGCAGACCTCCACACACCTGGTGGCAGTTAGCAATCAGCTCATCATTGTCTCCTGATGTGCCAGATTGTCCCTGCTGCTCTTGTGGAATCTTGAGCAGCTCTCTTTTGGCTTTTGCTCTGTTTGATGTTGAGACTTGGAATTAATTTAATTGTTTTTGCGCCTTTGTCTGAGGATTGGATTCGTCTGTTGATTGGAGTACCTGCTCCCCGAGGCCACGAGCACTCACCTGCCACCCTGTTCACCTTCTACATGGATACCTTAGTCAGAACCGCAGTTAGTCAGTCACCTGATTTCTGTATAGACTACTTCAGTAAACTCATTCATTTGAATTTTTATTCTGTCTCAGATTATCTGCTTTTTGGGGTTCCAATTTTTATATTGTCGAAAATGATAAATAAAGCTCACAGAAAGTACAGATGCTGTCAGCAATAACAAAATCTACCTGAAAGGCATGTTTACTTCTTTTTTTTTGCCAATAAAGCATATAACATTCATGATTAAATAACCCTTCATTCATCTGTCTTCACACTGTAGACCATGACTACTAAACTAAACTTAGATACATGATACACAACTACACGTGGGAGTTTTTCCTTAGTGTAACAGATCTAAAACGTGATTGGTGATTAATTTCATCACTCACTAACCAAATTTTCATCACTTTAACTGCTTAGTAATAAACAGCAACTGTATATGACGATAAACAACACGACAGCTCCGCAAAAACACCTTGATCGCCCCCTGGTGGCTGGCTGCCGTGCAGGTCACAACCCTTCCTTCTTCAAGTTACAAAAACACGCACATTAGGTTATTTGGCTGCTCTAGATTTCCCCTAGGTGTGAGTGTGAGAGTGTGTGGTTGTCTGTCTGTGTGTCAGCCCTGCGACTGACTGGCGACCAGTCCAGGGTGAACCCCGCCTCTCATTCGCTGTCTGCTGGGACAGGCTGCAGCTCCCCCGCGACCCTGATGGATAAGCGGTATAGAAGATGGATGCTCTAAAAAAGGGTGTGAAACATAATGGTTGGCCGGGAACCCGACCCTTCTCCACTGCCCGATCACTTTTGCACTGACTCTGGCTCCAAGTGACAACACCAGTGCAAGACAGAATTGCTCATCTCTCTGTGTACAGTGGAAGGAAGTGGAGACATGATGTCCATCTCTATATATGTCAACGGTCAGAACTGGGTAGAGTTATAGATGATAAAGTTTCAAATTTCTAACTTAAGCATGGAATTATTCATTTTATAATTTATGAACAATTTTGTGGGATTACTTTCATCTCTTTATGCCAACTGTTTTGTTAAGCATTTCAACCACTCTGCAAAGAGACTCTGCTAGAGGAGGGAAGGAGGGAATGCCTCCCCGGTATATCATTATTTGAAACAGCTGGTTGCTGCTTATTTTGTGGCCTGTATCATTCAAGTCCTCACACCCCTGTATGAATCATGCATACAGGGACATCAATAACCAGGTGGTTGCACATAATATCATGACATGATCAAATCTGGGATAAGACTCCTAAATAGGATAACAGGCCCAAAATTTTCAGACTCTGTACAACATTTCTTCTTGTCTCTTATTGGATTTTAAAAAAGTTACTCTTCACACACCAGGCATTACACAGTCAGCCACATTTGTATTTAAATGATGCATTGCTCCATCTGACCTCTAGGAGAACTTCAGGCTGTTCCATGGTCAAGGTTGACAACTTGAGGTGATGGAGCACATGCTGTCTCTCAGAGAAGTATTTTGCTTGTTAGGCTTTTTTATTTATTCACTTACTTTTATTTTACATATTCTCATTTAAAAAGTAAACTTTTTTCATTTGTGATTTGTATTGTTCGCTGTAACAAAAGCGAGGTCAATAGCTTCGATATTTGGAAGTCTGAATCGCTGTACTCGTTTTGTTTTGATATGTATGGTATTTGATACAGCACACATACACAGAGACGCATAAGTTATTAGTCATGGCAGCAGCACAGCTGAAAAGCAACTGCAGAGTCCAGACAAAGTTGTACTTCCCTGCAGTTCTGTCTCTACTATATTTGGTTAAATCTTTTCCAACCAATTTATCTTCATTTCAGCAGGCCTACAGGAGAGGCCCGCTGCCTGAGGCTCAGCATAATTGAACTACAGTCTGTGTGAAGAAGACTTCCCAATAGGAGAGCAGCACAGAGACTGAGCAGGAGGTACAATGCAGAGTAGAATCCACGATGACACAGCAGAAATAGTGATGATACAGTCTGCTATCAGAGAACACTGAGTCTGATAACCATACATACAGTACATGTTTGAAGCACCTGGTCACGTGTGTGGGGATAAAACAGTAACAGCCTCCCTCCCCTCAACAGTTTTTTGAGGCGCCCTTCAGAAAGACACTGAATCCCAACTGCTTCATTGGGCAGTATTTTAAAAATGACCTTTTTTTTTTTTTTTTGCAAAGTGAAATGTCTTCTTTGTAGAGAATGTGTGGATCCAGGCAAGCCCTTAGCTCGTCTGAAAGAGCCACTTTCATTAACTGTAAGGGTCCAAATACTGAACTTGCCATTATTTAGAGTTGCTATTACAGGTTACTCTTACACTTAGCAGGACAAAATATATATGTTTTTTCACTTTCAGACAAGAGCTTTCTTTTGTTTGCTGTTTTTTTACACTGCAAAAACAGACTCTTTGTGTTAATAGCATTTGAACAACTTTTGTAGATTTTAGCACAAAATGTGTAATGTTTGTTTTACATTTTTTCAAATGCTTCTGGATAGATTGACACAGGATACATGTGCTATGTCCTAGGGGAGGGGACAATTTACATCTATATAAATCAACATATTTTATATGGTATCTAATAGAAACCTCTGAACCAAATTGTGGATAAAAAATGCTGTTTGCTAGTAAATAAAAAAATCATCCTTATAACGCATAAGTGGCTAAGCTTTGCAATGATTTTAACCTCTTTTTGATCATAGTAGTTACTAACATTAGCATAGCTAAGCTCAGCGACCGATCGTTCCACTATTTTTTCAGACAGCTCCATGTGTTCCAGCCTGTGCCTAAGGAATGTTGTCATGGTGTTGGCAGGGATGAGCTTGGCTCTTGGGAAGCGGTGTTGCCATTGGCTCCAAGAGAAGCCTGTGGGCCAGGAATGTCACACATTAGACAACTTTGGATGACAGACACTTTTATAAGCCTAACATGGCCTATAGAACATGTTGTAATGAACCCCTTTCTGGATTTTTTTTAGATATCTATATTCTCTACAAGAGTGTATGTGCAGTATACAAAAAGAGAACATATGGGTCAAACATTCAGACATTCTGACTCTGTAATGCTGTCAGGGGAAATAAATTAAATTGAATCCTTAGTTATTTTGGAGACATTACATGTGATCTGTTGATGTAATCCAGGTAATCTAGTAGTTTCCCTAAATAGAACTTCATCTTTAATCCACCAATACTTCATTTAAATACAGTTGAACCGCCAGAAAGCCAGAAGAAGTTGCCATAGAACTATATTCCAAGTTCTAATGTTAAATGTTTAATGTGGAAGATCCTTCCTTCATTCTGGTCAAGTAGGTGCTCAGAGCACACAGGGGCAGATGAAATTTAGTGCTTGTTCTTGAACAGGATGCAGCACTATAACGTTGATTAATCAGTCCCATAAGTCCTATAATAGAAGTATTCACACATAAGAATGCCTGCTGGTACATTTTATTGATTTGTTTTTATTGCCCAGATGTATTTTTTCAAATGCCTTTGCCTACCTCAGAGATAATGTGCCCCAATCATTTCCCAGCTGGCCTTTATTTAGATTTAGGTCCCACCTTTAAATGCAGCATGTTTGCCTTATACATAAATGATGCAACTGCATTAGTGTCAGGCTAATGAATATTAACATTTGTTCCCAGAAATTAGTTTTCCTTTATGAAACTTCTTTCTTCTTCTTTCACCTTTCATAACTTTGCTGTATTTACAATATTAGCACCTTTTCAGTCTGAAGGTGCCATATGTAAGAATTGGCCACCTAATGAAGGTCACTCCAAACAGAGGACAGCATCTCACAGAGCAATAAATAACTGCTGCTCACTATACTGTTTGTTGCAGCTACCTATTGCTGTAGCCATTAGCTGCCATAGCTCAGTTGCCTGTGAAGCTGTTGGCCCTAATAGCTGACTCAAGTCTGTCTAGACCAGGAGCTCACAACACTGAGGGGGTTGTTGGTGTTTACACTGCAGGTAGTAAAGCTGAGCCTCCTAGTGAGCAAAGTTGCGGTGGGAGTGAACACAGCCTCTCAGACTGACCAAGGCCAGTTTGGTGACAGGGAATACAGTGCCCAGGTGATTTATAGCGGACTATGGGGATGGTAAAAACATAGCTGTTCTGCTGTAAGGATGGTGTACTGCATCTGAGAAAGGCCATGTGGTGTTGCTGTTGCTGAAGTGACAACAACTCGGTGTGGTCACATTATATAAATCAATATAAATAAATATATATGTCCATATTCAACATGTGTATATGTGTACATGCAAACAAATATATCAAAATATCATTAGTTTTCATGTATAAATGTACTAGTGATATTTTCTTTCAAATCACACAACAGGAAGCTAGCAAAAAGGGGTGATGTCTAATTTCTCCATAGGTCAGTATGATGCAGCCATTCTAGTTTTGAAATTCAGAGACGGCTAACAGCCTCAAACACCACTGTGAGCAAAGCTCTCATTACATCATTTTAACACAGAAATTTAGTTTGAAATGATTGTTGACCTCTCAGGGGGATTGAACACAACCTGTGCTGGTATACAACTGTGGGATTTACAGTAAAGGTGGTTAATAATCCATTTTTACCTGTAACAGATCTTCCTGCCAAATGGATGCACAAATATCTACAGAAAAAACATCAAACAATAGGAATACATCATATCATATATCATACATTAAGCGTGGCACTTCTGCAGTAATAACCAAACGTAATATAATTTACAGCTGACAGGACTCACGAGTGTGATTAGTTGGATAACCTCTGCTTCTCAGCAAGGTCAGAGATGTTACTCTCTTCTTGTTGGTCCTCAGAGCTATACAAAGACAGACGTCCTCATTTGCACTCACAGGCACAGCTGACAGCAGTGGGAAAATGGATGTGCAGCTGCTGTCAGCTGGTTACACCACTAACAGCAGCGTATCCAGGCAGTTTTTTAATGTGGTGGTCAGTATGGGACCAGTGGTGATTTTGACATGGTACAGCAATTATTTTTGTATTGTGCATCTCACAAAAAATAAGGTTCTATTTTATGATCTACAACATAAATGACATAAATGACATAATTCAGTGTATTCAACATTTTGCTCTTATTCCTGCCAGTAAAGTAAAAAAGAAACTCATAGTGTCACAAGATACAGACCATCATTATTATCAGCCCATGACAAGGTGCTACAAAGAGCTCATGAAGAAATAACTGATTATAAGCGTTGCTAATGTTATTAAACTGCAAACTGACCACATGTCATGAATAATGAGTAACAGGTAGAGGCAGGAAGGAAAGGTGTCTTGTACGATTACTATTCTGCTATTACTGCAGCAACCCCGTCAAACCTGATAAGAACTGACAAAGCACACAACATAGGATACAAGCAGAGCAATTGTAACATTAATTGGACACGATACACACACTTATGTGCATACATGCTCCCATGGTTATTATTTAGGCCAATACTACGCTAGACTTACACTGATACACTATATAGACAAAAGTATAGGGCCACCTGACCGTCACACCAACAGGGATTTTAATGACTTTGTATTCTAGGTACATTGACAGCTTTGCAGCTATAACAGCGTCCACTCTTCTAAGAAGGCTTTCCACAAGATTTTGGAGTGTTTCTGTGGGATTTATTGTCAATTTATGTAGTTGAGCATGTCTGAGGTCACGCACTGACATTGGATGAAAAGGCCCGGCTCACAATCTTCGTTCCAGGTCATCCCAAAGGTGTTCGATGGGGTTGAGGTCAGTTCATTGTCCACAATGTCTCGGAATGCTGAGGTATTAATCAGAATCAGAATCAGAATTCCTTTATTAATCCCTGGAGGGAAATACGATTTCTCTTCACTGTAAGTGAGGGAACCCCCAGAAAAACAGTCCCATAAAAAGGTCTGTGTCACATCCAGGTAATGTTGTTAAGTTAATTTAATCAGTTTTGTCTTGTGTCTATGTTGTTTTGTGATTTCCTGTTTTACTTTGTCACTACTTCCTGTCTGGCTCTGTGGTCGCCGGCTTTGCTTTCTTCCTTTGTCTGTTTTCCCTCCTTTGGGATTACCTGTCTCCACCCTGATTGTTTCCACCTGTGCTCTTACCTTATGTGTATATATGTCCTCGTCTCTCTTTGTCTGGTGCCAGTTCGTCCTGTCCCTTATGTCAGACAGCCAGCGTCATCTCCATGCCTTTGCCATTGTCACTGCCACTTCCAGGCCTTGTTATTTTGTTACTTTGTTCAAGTGATTTTCTCTTTGTTTTCTTAGACTACCTTGTCAAGTCAAGGGAATTTTTGTTTCTTAGATTAGGGTAGGTTTTTTCCCCTCTGTGAAGAGCGATTTTCAGTTTGTACCTTTTGTGAATAAAATTTTATTTTGAAACTTTAAGAGTCGTGCATTTGGGTTCAGGTCTGTAGCTCATTCATGACAGTCTGTGTGGATACATGGATCATGTCTAGACCTCCTGCTGTGGTCCTGCTTGACATCCATGACTGTTATTACCACCTGTCATATTTCTACATTGTTATTATTATTTATACTGTTACTACTACTACTATCATCATTATTATTACTAATACTGTTTTTTATGGTTCCAATACCCTGTTATTATCACTGTTGCTATAAATCTCTATCTGTGTGCCCCCTCTTCCTCTCTCTCTATCCCCTGCTCTCTATCTCTCTCTCACAGGGTCTGTCGAGAGAGATGGCTGCCCACACTGAGCCGGGGTCTGCTCCGAGGTTTCTCCCTCCTAAAAGGAAGTTTTTCCTCACCACTGTCACCAAGTGCTTGCTCAAGGGGTTTTGTTGGGTTTCTGTGTACCAAAAATTAAATTGAAGAGTTTGGTCCTGATCTGCTCTAATTGGAAAGTGTCATGAGACTACTTTTGTTTTGATTTGGTGCTATATACTGTAAATAAATTGAATTGAATTGAACTGAACTGAACATATAGTCTAGTTAATTAGGCGATGAGAGGTATTTGAGTAATTTGTCTCCACTGTTTTCTCTTTGTTCTTAATGTACAAATGGTTAATCAACAGTTGTTCTGTGATACACAAGTGTAATGTTACATAACTTGCACTGCACATTAATTTGGGTTTTTTTTTTTTAAACTTGAAATGTATGTGTTCCTTGAGATGGATGAGTGACAGACATCAAAAGCACTTAAGAAAGCACTGCTGGTGGGGACTGATCTTTAGCCCTGTGAAATGGTAATACCCTGCAAGGAAAAGAGCATTGATTAAAAAAGAAAAGATAAAATCGTCAGTGTCAAATATTCTAACAGTGACGTAAAGACAATACTGGCGCCAAAAGGCCAAAATCCACATTTACTCTTACTTTTAGGTCTAACTACGGGCTTTGGGCTCCAACAAGCTTTCTGCCAAAACTCTGCTGAATCATTCACAGCCACCTATTAAAACAAAACATCTGTCAGGCTTTCAAGGTTTCATTCAGCTTTATGAGACATAGCTTCAATTATAACCGAACAGAGCCAGGATCCAAGTGAACATATGGCACACACAATATTACCACGTCAAAAAAAGGCCTTGTGCACGCACGTAATGGCTGAACAAGAGCACAAAAATGAACCCATTCCTTTACTTGGAAAAAGTTTAAATTGAAACTAAATTTAAGGAAATTAAATTCTACTTTGCTACAGAGTAAGAAATGGACCCACGCATTTTGGACACTTCATTAGCTAGGTACCACCTACAAACTAAGATAATGGACATGCTCATGCCCTTTGCTACCCAATTTCCCCTTAGGGATCAATAATGTTCTTTGGATTCTGATTCTGATTCACTGATCACCACGATCTTAAAACTGAAATTATTCTTCCCCTCAGTTACTTTGTCAACTTTGAACCCCCTGAAAATGATGGTGGACCACGTGACACTCCAAAGTTTAACTGTCTTTAGAGAAAGGTCTTTAGACAGTTGAAAGGTCTGCAACACCCCAATAGCAAATTGTTTGTAATAACTCTAAATAGCTATTTCATAATCTCACCTTGTCTCACGTCCTCAGTATGAGGAGCCTGCTTCTTCTCCTTTCTCAGTGCTGTCTCTGAAAATGAAGGCCGTGTGTTTCATGATGTTGGTCTTTGCTAAGAAATATTGATAGATATGTCATATAACATAGTAGTTTTGCTGCTGATTAATTAATGAGAATGATTAATTTATGTTATACAGTGCAGACACACTTCAGTCTAAATTCCTGGCTGACTGCCATAGATGCTCAATATAGAGAACAAGCTGGGTTTCAACAGATTCCCTCTTAGGAGTGGGAGAAGCCTCTGGTGTGTTAATATTATTTTTAATAAAAGTTTTAATGTTAAGTCCTAAACAGTTGACCTTCTGCCGGCTTTGCAAGGTTCAGAATGATTTAAAACAGTTGATGATGTGTTATATAGACAAAAGTCCTGGGACACACCTCTTTATAATATTTACTGTTATTATTTCTTATTATTCCGGTGTGCAGGGCTGTTTGTCAGGGGTTGGGATACGTCAGCTTGAGGCAGACAGGATGAGGATTGAGGATGGCCCTTTTCTATCCCAGCATGACTGTACTCCAGTGCACAAATCAAGGTCCATAAAGACATGGCTGGATGAGTTTGGTGTGGAAGAACTTTCCTGGCCCACACAGAGCCCTGACCTCAACCCCATCCCACACCTCTGGAATGACCTGGAGCGGAGACTGTGAGCCAGACCTTTTCTTCCAACATCAGCGTCTGACCTCGCAAATGCTCTACTGCATGAATAGTGGAAAGCCTTCCCAGAAGAATGGAATCTGTTATAGCTGCAAAGCTGTCTGTGGATTTAGAATGTGATGTCATTAAAGTCTCTGTTGGTGTAATGGTCATGTGTCCCAATACCTTTGACCATATAGTGTAGAAGTGGTCAGGTTTGGTGCTGTCCCTTTAAGCAGGCAGTATTGATGTGATTGGACTGATGAGGGAGTGAGTTTCAGTCCGTGCTGCTGTATTGTGTGATGCTCCAATGGGGCTACAGCTCAGCAGGTATCTCCAGTGCAGATGCTCCAGTCCAGTCAGGCTGAGGAGCACTCAGCGTCTGTTCACATCTTGACCTGCACATACTGCTTTCATCAACACAATCAAGCACATGCACTCTGAGCAGAGAGAGCATGAGTACAGTATCTGACCCTTTGGTGGGCAGCAGCAGCAGGTCTCTGCTTTCAGCCAAGAGACACAAAAGTATCCGAAAGAACTCCAGAAGGATTTATTCAGCCTACCAGAACCATCAGCAGGGGTGAGTGTGCTTATTCTTTCATTTTTGTCAAGCTTTCTTTTGTCTGGGTTTCTGTCAATCTTTTCTGCTTTTCTCTTTGTCCGTTGCTCTCTTTCTCTCCCTCTCTCTCTCTCTCATGGTTATCCTTTTTCCGAACCTTAAATGACATCCTGTAGGTTATACAATTACTAATTCACTAAACCTAATCATCTGGGAAAACAAGGAGTTTCTGTGTGTTGTGTTACTATTTACTGCCATCTAAAAACATGGGTCATCCTGTTGGAACCTGTTGGTTAGTCAAGTCAAATAAAAAAAAGTTTATTTCTATGAATAATATATATATAAAGTCACTAATTTTGTCACTAATTACATTGATAACAAATCATCCTGTTGACCTGAATTAGCTTAATTTTGTATTTTCTGTAGAGTAACATATTTCATGTTCTTGTACAGTATTTGGCCCAAAGAGAAATGAATCAGTGTCTTTGTTGTTGTTGACATGTATAATAGTTTAATTTTTAAATACTCAAGAAGTGTAATTGCTGAAGTGTATTATTTTGGTACATGATATATATATATATATATATATATGATTGATATATTAATCACTTTTAAATTAAATGTGTTCTTTAAAGAGAGAAATGTAGTGTATCTGCATTTAGTTCAGTTTGTAGTTTAATTATTAGCATTTATATATATATTACAATAATAATATATTTTTATGTCAGGGATTATTTTGATAATAACTGATAGTAACTTGGTCCTAATGCAAGTAATATGTTATCAATGTTTTGGATTTGGGAATGTGGGCAAAAAGCAAAACCTCGTTCCTTTGTTTCCTAATGCTGAAGTATTTGAATCATGGTATGCTATGCAGGTAACTGATGTATCTCATTTATTTGAAGATGGAATGTTTTACACATAAGAAATATAGCTGACCTCCCTGTCTTTCATTTACTTCGAATAAAATACCAGATTAAGTCTGCTGATAAATGTTATAGAGGATTTGTATAACAGAAAATATTAAGAATTTAATTAAAGATGAGCAGCAGATATTGCATAACAGTCTTATGCACATATAGTATTTTTTCTTAAGGGTCATGAATACAGTGTAATTCATGACTTAAGTCACTTTTTTTTTTTTTTTTTTTTTGTTAGGCTTGTAAGAGGCTTAAAGGCCTATTGGCAGTTGGGAAATGCATTACCATACAGATTCCATATCCTCTGCCTTAGTCATTCTCTATTCGTTTTTTATTATTATTATTATTATTTATTTATCTATATTTTTATTATTATACTTTATTAATCCCCAGCTGGGAAATTATCCATCAGAATTTTTCACAAAATAACATCAGCCAATTATACATGTTGCTATGATTAACAAAAAACATTATTTCATAAATGGAGGAGACAAAATTCGAAGTTAAAAGGGCAAAAAGATTGTAATTAGAATACTGATTACCATTTCACATGGTACATTCAGTATGCTCACAGTGTATATCAGGTTCTCTTACATTAAACACAGAGTGTATTTGACTATTTAACATGTAACATGCAAGTCACACGACTGTGAGGAAAAAATGTTTCTCTTGTTATTTTCATAATCCAGTACATTGCTTATTGTTAAATCAGTTTTCTGTTTATATTTTATAAATTAAATAAATGCATTTTAACATGTAGCATAACATTTTTCATCTTTTTAAAATTTGGAATGAATGATATTGATATAAGATGGTCATGATGAATTTATTTCCTTTTGTTTATACTAAATGGTACTAAAAGTAATGCCTATTCAGCATTCTTATGCATTGTTCTCAACTTGAGTCACAGGTAGCATTAAATAAAGGACAAATATGGTTATCTAATACTTATGCAGTATAATGTGCACAATAATTTATACTTTATTCTATAAGTTAAGGAATAGTGGAACAAGTAAATACAAATATTCATATTAGTTTTACATAATAACCCTTAATAAAAATTAACAAGAGACATTTATTAACATTTACTTAATTCTTGTTTTTATGTTAATGTAACTTATTGTGTGAAAGAACACTGTACTTGGAATAATTCTTTGTGTGCATTCTGTACAATGAAACTCAAACATCCAAGACTGTTTGACTAGAGAGGGACTTTATGCTTTAAGCATCAGTTTAAGTAAATTAAAATGCATTGAAAGTCATCACAAATCGAATCAGACATGTATTAAACAAACAAAACTGCTAGGCTAAAATAGCCAGAGCTCACAGCCAGTCAGGAAACAGTAAACATAGCTTCTACTGTGACATGTTAGTGGTTTCATTCGGACTCACTCTCAGATATCTGATCTCTTTAACATCATCTGATCTCATTCAGATTTATTTTTAGTATTTCAATAGGAGAATAAAACTACTTCTGTGGTACAACAATGGTACCTTAATAATGTAGTTGAATTTATTTATTTTTTTAATAAACATGAGGGTCAGCCATTCCTTACACCCAAATCATTTTCTTATTTTCACACATTCTTTGAGATGACATATTCTTTGTACTTTCATTGTGCCTCTGTGTCTTAACCTGCAGCTCCTCAGATGATGAAGATAAGGATGATGAGCGGGTGGACAGCAACGACCCAGAGGAGATGTTCCAGAACATTCAGTACCAGAAAGAGATCATCGCCAACATTCGGACCAGACCGTGGCCAATGAGACGCAAGCTTAAAGCCCTGAAGTACCCCACTGTTATTTGTTCCCTCTGTATCTGTGGAGTGTTGGTTCTCTTCTTCTTCTCTTAAGCACACACACAAACACATGCAAACGCACCCTCATGTACATTTGGTGGAAAGTGGAAAATATAAATCACTGAATCTAAAAGGAAAGTGCCAACCTTAGCAGTCCAGTCACAAAACCATCAACCATCAATCGGTACACATGATGACTATGTGTAATTTTGTATGTGGTAAATGAAATTCATCTGTAGATCAACCAAGCATTTTGAACACGATTTAGTAGTGTAGAAACTGCTACTTAAGTGTTTTTCCAGTTTATGAATTACTTTATGGGGTGAATGGAGAGTGTAGTAAGTTCTGAATTACCAGGGTTCTTGTTCACATGAGCCCAGCAGGCAGTTAGGTTCAGGCTGCTAAGGCATTTTGAATGTTGAATTTTGGTCATTTTGGTTAAATACTGTCTCACATTTAAATACTGTCTAATATTTAAAGTGACTCTTTACCTTTTCAGTATTAAACCAAGATTACCATCATTTTCCCAAGTTTGAGCAAATGCTTTGGTTGGTCTTATATAAACACATGAATGCACATCAAGCTTTAATTACCACCATTCTATACTGTTGGAAATGAAATATCCTGTAAGTGAATGTTTTGCAAATGAATTCATTCAAGATGTTTCCTCATTATGTATGAGCTATTTTTGTAATTTTCTATTTTTTTTTTATTTTTATGCATTTATTTTCAGCACTACACAATCTTTTCCATAAACACCTCTGTGAAAAACGGATCAACATGTATGAAATGTACAGTAACATTATGCAAGGTGTCCAAAAGCCCTTTGGAAGCCCACGTTTTAAAAGAAGCTTATCCCCAAGTGTTGTGATCACACACATAACTGTGACAGCTGCGTTCTAACATTTGATGAAATGTAATTAGGCTAGTAGATAGAGAACAGGCTGAGTCAGAGGGAAGCGGAGTAGATAGAGAGCTCCCAGGATGTGCTGAGTATGTGCCATGGATAACAGCTTTTATATGGGCAGTTTGTTATTACCGCAGAGGTTTTATTACCAACATCAGGGAAGGGATGCAAGTCTGCGATTTCATACCCCCTTTAATCTGGGGCTGAATGTCTGCCATTACTCACATCGCAACAGCTCATATTTCACATCACAAATCGCTTATTACCTAGCTTTTCTATGTTCAAGTTTCTAAGCCCAGCTAAAGGCATGTTATCACTAAATTAAACCGTGAGTATTCCACAAGCTACAGTTTCCATTGGAGAGTATATAAAGTGCACAATGAGTGTCTTCATTGACTAATGCATGGCTCACAGCCCACTGAATTGTCCCCAGTAGGATGACAGGACGAACTGGTTTTGCTACTTTATGGGCTGTAAATCAGAATGACTTTTGCCAGTTTATTTTAATGCTACCAGCCTGCTAAGACTGGTTTCATAACACTCTGGGTTTAGTATTGGTTTGCATAATCATTTAAAATGTTAAGGCAATAGTAATTAGCATAATGTATGTAAATTATTAAGGAGTACACATTTAGAATTGTGAAATCACACTAGGGGCCCATAGACATACTGGAATGAATGTATTCTCACATACAACAGCTACTGTCTCAATCAACAAGAGGGCAACAGTATAACAGTGACAGTAGTAACAGCTCCACCTGTGCCATATAATACCACCCATTACATAAAATAGTACAAGAGCTGAAATAATGACCGAATAACAAGCAAACACATTGGATTAAGTGCAATGGACCTTGAAACAATCACTGTCCATTCCACCTTTCACCCACCCAGCCAGAGTAACCTGACCAAACAGCACAACTTCAAACTCAACATTAATTCAATTCAGTTCAATTTTATTTCAAGTGCCAATTCATAACTTATCTTGAGTTATCTCAAGACACTTTACTGGTGTGTAAACGACACATTCAAAATAAAGAAGAGAAACAGAGAGAGAGAGAGAGAGAGAGAGAGACATTACACTTCAGTGGGTCCTCAATACATCCACCAAGTGTGAAATCACTCCGGTGAATGGTTCTCAAGATATGCAAAGGACAGAGAGACAGACAGATAGAGTTTCCATGCTTTATAGATAGAGTCTGAGTGTTGAATTTTACTAAAGAAAGCATTAGATTACTGGCAGGAAAGTCTAAGAACTCTTTCATAGTGCTTGTTTTTGTTTTTTTCAGAGAGTTAAAATAGTTGATGCGTTATAACTGATGATGTACTGTAATGTAATTCACAGAAAATAATGTAACTGATAGCACAAACACCATCAACTTCACATTGGTGTTATCCTGACCTCTACCTCACCCATTACTGTCTCAGACTGTGCATTCACACTCTGACCACCAATCATCATTTTAAAACTCATTAAAATATATGTACACACAAATGTATAAACATAGCCCTCAACAGAAAGGCCAAAAAAATAAAAAACTGTTGTGGAGTAGAAGTGAAAATTTGCACAAAATGTAAATAACTGAGTAAAGAACAAGTTCAATATGTGAGTAAATATACTCAGTGAGCGTCCACATTTCTCTTTCTCTCTCTCTCTCTCAACCCAACCGGTCAAGGCAGATGGCCGCCCACCTAGAGCCAGGGTCTGCTCCGAGGTTTCTGCCTTCTAAAAGGAAGTTTTTCCTCCCTACTGTTACCAAGGGCTTGCTCAAGGGGGGATGTTAGGTCTCTTTGTACAAAAAACTAAATTAAAGAGTTTGGTCTGAATTGGAAAGTGTAATGAGATATGTTTTGTTGTGATTTGTCAATGTATAAATAAACTGAACTGAACTGTGTGTGTTTGTTTTCCAGGCAGGCCAGAGAGATTGTTCTGAAGTATGAAGGCCGACTGACCAGAACCAGAGGTTACCAGACTGCAGGAGCTGATGTATGTACATTCCAACCATGCCTATCATTAACACTAGCTTTCTTCAACATGCAGTAATACTGACCCTTGCTTGAAATGCGACTGTGTAGAGAAAAAGAAACAGCATTTGTATAAGACTTTTTACTTGTACATGTTGCATTTAACCTTCAAGGTTTGCATATGGAAGCTAAAGAACCAAAATAACTTTAGCCTTTTAAAAACTTAAAAATTTGAATGTTAGAAAATCAAAGAATGACTCTCAAGTAGTTTCTTCAGTTCTGCTGGTTTTAAATATTTCTTGTATTCTTAAAGGTCATTATTGTTGATCCATTAAGCATGGTGGTTAAGCCCTTTTAATGGGTAGCCAAGGCACAAAATAAAATGAACCCATCTTTTCTCATGCTGCCACAGAGAGACAGACTGTGGAATACAAGGACATGTATGTTCATTTATGACATTTCAAAGATGGATTAGAGCAGATTTTAAAACACACACAAACTAAGGTCCTGTAAGTAACAAGAAACTTGTGAGTTAATATCTCAAAATAATGAGTTGGTATTTCATAATAATGTGCAACAGTCTCAACAGTGAGAAACTCAAAATATAGAATATAATGAATATGATTCCTTTGAAATAGTTTTTCATAATTTTTACATTAGGAACTCATTATTTTAGAAAGATTTTAGAATATTTTGAGATATTAAGTCATCATTAGATAAAGTTTACATTATAATGACTTTCAAGACCTTTTCTCCATCAGATTTGCAAAAATGGACTTTCATACTGAACATATCTTGTCCACGCTATAAAAATTATAACTGTGGTCAAAACAATGGTGCTACAGAATTGTGAATTTAAAAACGACAAAGATGGCTCTGCTCTGGCTGACTTGACATCCTCCTACAGTCTGTCGCTGTGGGCAGCTTCAGTGAAATATGTGGTTTAGTGTACAAGCACAACTCTGTTTATTCTGTTGACCTTTATGAGAGGAGCTTCTTTGTGTTTTTTCACTGCATTGCAGTATTGTGATGATCAGAGCCAGAATAATAAAACATGTTAGATTTATTGTGTGCAGGCTGCTGAATCCTGCACATACTGTAGATCATTATATCTTCTTTATCTGTCTTGCTGTATCACATGCACACACAACATGAAGAAGATAGACCCAGAGAAATGGAGCTATGCAGCCATGGCACAGCAGCATGAGCAAATTTATAGCCTGTTGTTATGGCTCAGTTTAATTAAAATGTTCTGGCTGCTCAGGCCCCATTAGAGTAAATTGACTTTCAGTGAGCAGCCTGATGATGAGTTATTAAATCTACAGTTTGGCTCCCAGTTAATTGAAAATCAGAATCAGTGGCCCAGCTGACCTTATATCTTGATTTATGATCATCATCATCTCAGTTATGACTTTATTTTTCTTAACATCATGAGATGTGAGAAGTTTCAAAGAATTACATTTTGTCTGTTCTCTTGTGGACTACATCAACATATGCTTTAAAATTACATCAATTGTAATGCAATCGACACAAAACTTGTTACAATGTCTGCTTGGGTCAATAATCTGTCAGCAGTGCCAAAACAAAGGGTTAAACTTATGTCATTCATCTTACACAGCTAAAATGAATTTCTACATTAGTCGTTTATGCAAACATTTGATACACCGATAATTTACATGACTTGACAAAGACCTCTGGTGGCTTGCAAATGATTGTTGTCTCTGTTATCTCTAAAACAAAGGTAGAAGTAGTATTTATTATTATAACTATGCAAAACCAACAGTTATTTTGCCTAACCTCAGCCACTTATTTTTTGTGCCTAAACTTAACACAGCTTTACCCAAAGAAGCGTTAGATTGAATTAAAGTTTGGTATAGACCTGCCCACTGGAGGTGTGTGTGTGTCCAGGGTTACTGTAATTCCAGAATTTCTCAGTGTTCTTTAAACTTTGCTTTACCCTCCTGCAGCTGCTGAAGAAACTTTCCCGTGTGTTTTACAACATTGTAGTTCTGTTCATTCCCTGGGAAGCGAGGATCAAGAAAATCGAAAGTGAGTCTTTTTTTTTTTATTTCTCCACAGATTCATGAAAGATTTATCCCTGGATTTGCCCCAAACACTATCATTTATTTATATTGGTATCTGTCACATTGAAGGAGGTAGTGGAGGGCAGCTACACTCAGCTGACTGATGACTTTAAAATCATCAATCTTTATTTTCTTTACTTTTCTTCTTCTTTCTTCGGGACACTTATCATTTGATATGGTTATACTATGCAGTGTAAGTCATACAAGGATAGACCTTTTCAGGCCACAGAAAGATACATAAAAGCTACTTTGAAAATAATTTTGATACTTTGTAATGTTGGTTGTTTACCACAACATTACCTTTTGTGTGCAATGTGTGCTGTACTCAGTCAGATATTTTCTCTCTCCTGTTGAGGTCACTTTGGGTCAGGTGTGGCATCCTACTTTATCTTCCTCCGCTGGTTGTTTGGAATCAACATTGTCCTAACCATCATGACTGGAGCCTTCATCGTCCTACCAGAGGTCAGCAAGTCTCTGACACTGAGTACTTTACAAATGATGACTGATTCCATACATCCTGTTCAACAATACAACAGCAATCCTTGACATTATTTAGATGACAATGAATAACGAAAACATGTAAAGCATAAAGTATTTAAAATAGTATGTTGTCATTTAAACCCTAAACCATTAATAACTAATGATTTAACAATGAAAGCACCACGGAAGTTTTTCTCTTTGACCTTTGCTGTGGATATAGTCAATGTGAACATAACAAAATCATAGTTTTTGATTTCACATATTTGTCAAACCTTAATTGGTACAAATTTGCTTTTTTTGAAAAAAAAAATAAATAAATAAAAATAAGTTCATCATTAAATTTATGCTAAATATCAAATTTACACTTTAACAAAATATTGAATTTTGAGATTTATGCTGTTCTGAATCCATTGGTACCAAGCCTTTGATAACTCCTTGTAGTTTTGAAGATACAGCCATTTCTGTATCATACCATATTTAGTAAAACACCATGGAAGTACAAGTCCTTATGATCACACATTCAAACAAATACTCATTTGACTACTACATCAGTACTATGACCAGATAGACTCACGAAAGCATTGATTTTGAAAAAACATTTCCCAATGCCTTTTAGGGAAAAAATAATGAGAAACGCAGCTCTATGACCATGAGCTTCAGTGAATTTCTATGGGCTACATGGGTATAATTGTGTTCTGCTTAACTAATGACCTCTGTTCTGGTGTGACGTGTCGCGACCACACACGGACACACACACCACTACTAACATAACTTGTACTGCTACTACTACCATGCTACCAGCAATTCTAATAGGTCTGTATAAACATCTTGAAATCTATGCAAAAGGTAGATTTAACTGCAGTAACAGTACACAGACAGCAGTTCATGTAAATTTGATTCTAAGAACATTTCATTTGAACCTTTAAAAGACATAGCTCTACATAACTTCCACCACCTTCTTATCTCCACTGTCCTCTGCACTGCCCACACTCTCACTATCTGCAGACTCAATAAAAATGTCTGCCCTCCCAGTGTCAGCTGATGTTACCAATTCAAGCACCTCCTGAATAGTGAATAGCGAATCTTTTTTGAGAACTAGCCATATCTTTAGCCATATCTCACTTACAACACCCCCTCTCCTGTATCTGCCAGCAGGACATTGATATATTTATCTATATCTATATACAGATATAGATATAGATATGAGAGAAAGTAATTAAATACAGGGTAAATACAGGAAATGTGTGCATAGAATTAAAAAACGAAAAATGAATTTTCAGAACAAAATGGTTTCTACAGGCAAAAGTCAGTATTTAGTGTGACCTCCCTTGGCATTGAGCACATTTTGAACTTTTTTGGGGAGACTATTGTGAAGCTTCTTAAAGTAATCTTTTGTTATACCAGGCTTCTTTCAGCACTTCCCAAAGTTCTTCTTTAGATTGAGGCTGTCTTTTATTTCTTTCTCCGTCCAGGTGATCCCTGCCTGTATAATATTCAGGTCTGTACTCTGTGGAGGTCAGTCCATGACTGTCAGTGTTTTATCATCTCTCCAAATATAATTTTGCTACATTGACAGTGTGCTTGGGATTGCGCTTACCAGAAGGAATGGTATGATAAATTAAAACCTGTTTGTATTTTTCAGCATTCGTAATCCCATCAATTCAGAGCCTTTCACTCTGTCCCCCTTGGGAAAAAGTGGTTCCTTGGCTGCTACGCTTCCACAGAAACCATTCCTGATCAAGCTTCTTTGTGTTGTTGAAGGGTCAGCTTGGCATCCTGATGAAGCTGCTAGATGCTGAGCCAGGTCCTTTCTGGACTTCTTCTCTCAAAAAAGAAACTCTGAGAAACTTCTCATCGGATTTTGAAAGTTTTTTTTTGTTTTTTGTTTTTGACCTCTCCTGATTCTTCAAATTTCTTTAGCACAGCATGAATACCACATTTTGAGTGTCCAGTTTGTTTGCTGATTTCCCTTTGAGGGTGGGTGGTTTTATGTCTGTACAGCTGTCTCTATAAAAGCTGCTTTTCCTTTTTTTTAATTCTGCATACACATTTCCTATATTTTCTGGTTGTATTCTAATACAGAGACTAGAAATAATTATATGCAGTCATTATAGCATTGCAAAAACAACAAATCTAATTGGGGGTTAAGACTTTTGCACATTAATGGGAGTTTGAGGGTTCTGCACAGTATCTTAGCTGTTCCTACAACTGCACTCTTCTGGACAGAGACCAGCTACTCTTCCAGATTGGGGGTCACTGCCCCCAGTGCCCTAATAACCACCGCCACCACTGTTGCCACACCACATCTTTTCTAGCTTTTCTTTCAGCCCTTGGTGATTTGGGTTGTAGTACATGGACTCTTGTTAGTTAATCAAAAGACTCTGTTTTTGTGGGATCATTCTCGTACAAGCCTAAGTAAAAGCTTTTATTTAACTTGACCTTGGTTTTGAGTGCCTGTTTTTGGGGTCTCATTTTAAAAAAACATAACACTTGGTTATTTTTTAGCTTTTCATGTTCCGTCTTCTTGATGTTGCTGTCACTTGGGATTACTATCACTACTTGCCTTGTTTTCCACAATTTCCTGCTGGATTGCCATCATCATTTTGCCAGTCTGGATCTGGAAGTCCCACAGGATCTTAGCTTGGTCATTCTCAACCACCTTTGGACGTGTCTTCCATTCTGATCTTGGGACTTCCAGACCATACTCAGTGCAGATGTTCCTGTATACTACGCCAGCCACTTGGTTATTGCGTTCCATGTATGCTGTTCCCACCTGCATCTTACACTCTGCTGTTACGTACTGAATTGTATCAGGGGCATCTTTGAACAGCCTGCACCTGAGGTCCTGTCTGGTGCTGTAGACCCCAGCCTGTATTGATCTTGTACTGAGTGCCTGTTCTTGTGTTGCCATGATTAGTGCTTCTGTGCTGTCCTTCAGTCTAACCTTCTCTAGACATTGGTCGGATTTCTTGTTATCAGCCACTTCTTCTATCTGTCAGCGTTACATTTCATACAAGGGACTTGCCCTTCCATGATGGTTCATCCTCTTCATCACTGCCACGTTTTTGCTGCCTGAGGTATTCACTTAGAACATCTCTGGGGACCATCTTCCTGATGTATCCCTATATCTTTGTTGTTTCTTCGTGCACAGTGGCTCTGACACTCACTAGTACTTTGCCTTCCTCATTCTGTTTAGTGTACTGTCTCAGGGTGCTGGACTTGGGGTGAAATCCTTTGTACATTGTGAGGAGCTTACTTGTCTTAATATCAATGGCCTCTATCTCCTCCTTTGGCCAACTTATTATGCCACCAGGGTGTCTGATGACTGGCAGGGCATATGTGTTGATGTTCTTACCACTCAGCTGTCTTCTCAGCACTTGCCTCAGTCTGTGTAGATATCTCACTGCAGCTGACTTCCTTGCGGCCTCCTCATGGTTTCCATTTGCCTGCAGGATCCCAAGGTATTTGTAGTTGTCCTGAACATCTGTAATGTTGCCTTCTGATAGTTCAACCCCCTCTGTTCTGATCATCTTCCCTTTCTTTGTTACCATCTGACAACACTTCTCTAGCCCGAATGACAAGGGAGGCTGAGGACAAGTGAGTGTCAGAGCCACTGTCCAGGATGAAACAACAAAGATACAGGAATACATCAGGAAGATGGTCCCCAGAAATGTTCTAAGTGAATACCTCATTCAGCAGAACCCTGGCAATGATGTGGGGGAAGAGGATGAATTATCATGGAGGGACAAGTCCCTGCATGGCATGTACCACCGACAGATAGAAAAAGTGGCTGATATCAAGAAATCCTAACAATGGCTAGAAAAGACTGGATCGAAGGACAGCACAGCTGGGGTCTACCACACCAGACATGACCCCAGGTGTTGGCTGTGCAAAGATGCCCCTGAGACAATCCAGCACATAACAGCAGGGTATAAGATGATGGCAGGAACAGCGTACACGGAACGCCATAACCAAGTGGCTGGCATAGTGTACAGGAACATCTGTAGTGAGCATGGGCTGGAACTCCCAATGTCAGAGTGGAAGATGCTTGCCAGGGTGGTTGAGAAAGACCATGCAAAGATCTTGTGGGACTTCCAGGTCAAGACAGACAAAATGGTGACAGCAAACCAGCCGGACATTGTGGTGGTCAACAAACAACAGAAGAAAGCAAAGTTGATGATCCCAAGCGACAGCAACATCAAGAAGAAGGAACATGAGAAGCTTGAAAAATACCAAGGGCTGAAAGAGGAGCTAGAAAACATGTGGAGAGTAAACATAACAGTGGTGCCAATGGTAATCGGGCCACTGGGGGCTGTGACCCTCAAACTGGAAGAGTGGCTCCAGTAGATTCCAGGTACAACATCAGTGGTCTCTGTTCAGAAGAGCACAGACTTTGGAACAGCTAAGATACTGTGCAAAACCCTCAAATTCCCAGGTCTCTGGCAGAGGATCCAAGCTTAAGAAGAGAACACATCATCCCATTTTTCTTTTGTATGTATGTACATGCTACTGCTAGTGCCAATATCACTTTTTTAAATTCAAATTTATCTAACTAAACTTTTCTTTTCTTTTTGGAGGGTCACTCAAGTGCTAACTTAAAAAATACATCCACCCAGGAGTCAAAGCACAAACTGCAAAGTCAAAAAACAGAGAACAGAGGAAAAAATCCAACTGAATTTATGCTTGTCATCGACGTGCAGCCACAAGCAATTTCCTCAGACATGACTTATCCTGTTCCCAATGCCTAAATTTATTCCTCTGTTTATTTCTTTGACATCTCTCTGACCCTCTATCATGTGTTGGGACTCCTCTCACACATCTCCTAATCTAACCTCTGCTGAGTGATATCATCTAACATGAAACATCATGGGTGTTCTGCAGATTTGATGTCTGTGCCCATAAATTTTGTGAGCAAGGATGGAATGGAGGGTCACCTCAGTTTTACCACCTTTTTATTTTTTAACCTTTTAAGGCAACCGTGGGGTAATCGAATTGTCCTTGTTTATGTACACTAGCTGCTGGCTGGAGCCCCATTTGGAACAACAAGGAGTAAAACTATCCCCAAGGAGCATCTGGCTTCAGCCCAGGACCTGGACACCATCTGGTCTCTTGGGGCAAGCCTCTCTTTCCTTTTACTGTTCCATCAGTAGCACATTACTGGCAAATACAATGAACGATTACTCAAACAGTACTTCAGTGCCTCACTGACCTCTAATCCAAGGCACTATCATTCAGTTATTGTCTCTGATGCATAAAGAAATTTACTTTTGTGATCAGACATCTCAAAATGAGCCAGTTTTAAATATTTTGTCATTCTATTCTTGTTTATGCTTCAAAGCAAAATAATCAGTGATGTAGCCTGAGATCACATGCCAAATATCACACAAGCATTGTGGTGGCTGATTCAGTAACTGTCCTGTTATATCTAACTAAAGAAAATAAATGCGAAATGTATGTCTGCATAACAGGAAGTCATAACTTTAACACACAGATGCAGACAACAACAGTCCATGTTTGAAAAGGGCTTAAGATAGAACATTTTTGCACAAACTATCACTTACAGTATGTAATGAATGAAATAAATGGAATTTTATGGCAATCTGCCCATTAAATATTAACATTTCACGTGAAATGATGATGCTGGATGAAAAGTCAGGGAGGCACCACAAACATTACATGGATGATAAGATTCACCCTTTTTATACTTTAGGTGGAGTTAACTTTCTTGTCATGTAATCAAGTATACTTCCTTTGTTGTGAGTTTGCTGTGAACATGTATGATGTGTGTGTTTGGTCTCCACAGGGCTACCTGCAGTACTCTGTGTTATTCTACGGTTATTATGGAAGGGTGAGGAAAATTGGCAGTGCTGGTTATCGGTTGCCCCTTGCCTACTTCCTGGTTGGGATGGCTGTCTTTGCCTACAGTTTCATCATTCTGTTAAGAAAGTAATCATTATACTATTTCTAACCACATGAGCATACTGTTCAGATAAGTCACCACCAAGCGTCTTGTACCACTTACTTACCCCTAAAAGTGGTGGACGAACAGAACTAAATAGTTAAGAATAATAAATTAATAGTTTTATTATTCATTAGAGCCTTAAGAGTGTTGTGTGCCCTGGGGCGTCACAGTGGGGAAGTTCTTTTAAAGTAATGAGGGATTAAATAATTTAAAAGCAATCTATCCATTGGAATAGATATTGGTATTTTATTTCTAGGCAATCTGGCCAGAGTCAGTTGAGAATCTCTTTCAGAGCCAAACTGCTGGACTGGTCAACTGAGCGATTAGATGACAATCATCACCATCAGAAATTTGTTGCTACTAATACACTGTATGCTTTGAATAATAATGTTCCTGCAGAATGGCCAAGAACTCTCGTCTGAGCTTGGCCAGTGCCTCTGATGAGAACTTCACATTCTGCTGGAGAGTTTTCTGTGCATGGGACTACCTGATAGGAAACCCAGAGGCTGCAGAGAGCAAAGGAGCTGCCATTGTCAACAACATCAGGGTCGGAGACACACCACACACACACATACACATACACATGCACACACGCAAACACACACAGCACACATTTACAATTACATACATGCTTATTCCCTGTCTAAGTAGTGACATTTTTTTTGTATTAATATGTCCCACTTGTCCCACTAATGTCACACTTTTCATGTACAGATATGATTAATTGTGACTTACCCTCAATCACAAAATATCAAATGTTTTTCTCTAAACAGGAAGCCATTGTCGAGGAGCAGGAAAAGAAGAAGGATACCAGTCTGTAGGAGTCCTTGCTATTTGTTTCCTGTTTTTGCATGTTTTCTGTGCATGTTCTTTTGATCAGTGCTTTGTGTTCCTGCTCTTCATAAAGAAATGACTAGATAAGCCTCTGTGCACGTTTCCCCTTTGAATCCCTTACAGCAGCCAATATGTGAAATATCTACAGTTTATATCCTGTAATGTGCACTCATCCTGTCATAAATGATTGTAAATCATAACAAGGGCGTGACTGGAGTGGCAGAAGATATTTGAATGAGACAAATGAGTGCCCTGTATTTCCCTCCATATCTCATCTATATCAAAGGTTAGGCAACATCCTCTAGTCCAACAAACAGGTGTCAGAGTAAGAGAAAAAATAAGAACGTAACATTAATTTTTTTACAAAGACATTTATATTTGATTTTATCTTTTTATACTGTTATTACAGTTTCACTGTCAGTCGACTCATGTGAAATAGATTGACCTGGTCTCACCAAATGGCGTCCAAATAACACAGCAGTGTTCTCAGTCATGAGTTATAATAATGCATTATTTGCTTTTCGCTTGTTAATGTTGTAGGGAGAAAATGCCTGGTGATGTTGTTTAAAGAGTGAAAAAGTTTGCACAGGGAGGAGGTTCTGGCAGTGATGGGTCAAACAAACCCAGGACTTTCACACATGCATTCAAATGCTGTGTGAAACTAAAAGTCAAGTGCTAAACTATTTTACCTTATGTCTGTAAGTGTTGCTACATATAGCATTTTTAACTTACATTATGTACATAATGTAACTGAGCTCGTTTTAACTCAAACCGTATTTTTTTTCCCCCTAACCCTAACCAAGTAGTATTTAAGTCTAAACATAAAAAATTAATAACTTCTAAAAAAAAAACTGTTGGACATGTGACAAGTTAACTGTCTCAATACTTTTCTGCACCTGCAAAACTCATAAAATGACACAGAAAACATGGTGAATGTTGAATGTAGAATATGAGCAGTAATAATGTTGACCTCTTGGCTCAGACCTTGTCACTCCCCCACAAGCAAACACCAGTTCAACTGTAGAGTTATTAAAACTTCTCCCTTAGGGGAATATCGATTTAGAGGTTACAATGGGGGTTGCTGGGCTGAAGGTGGGCTGGATTCTGGCAAATGACACCATATCTGGCACCAAAAGAGTGAGCAAAGTGCTGATAGCTCAAGCAAAGGGGGAAGTGGGTATATGTTACAGTGAGAAAAGAATGTCATGTGAGTGTAGAGGCAGATTCCAGTTGACTGCCCAAACGTGTTTCCACCTGCCTTTATGTACACGTTTATGACATCGCATTCTGAATACATGGACATCTTGGCTGCTATAACAGCTTCCACACTTCTGGGAAGACTTTCCACAAGATTGTGGATTGTTCCTGTAGGAATTTTTGCCCATTCGTGCAGCAGGACTTTGCTTTGTGCACTGGGACACAGTCATGCTAGAATAGAAAAGGGTCTTCCCCAAACTGTTGCTACAAAGTTGGAAGCATAGCATTGTCCAAAATGTCTTGGGACTCTGAAGCACTAAGATTTCCCTTTACTGGATGTAAGGGGCCCAGCCCAACCCTTGAAAGCCACATCCCATTTTTGTCCATATAGTGTATTTTTCCAGATACATATATGAAACATTTTGATCTCGATTTTTTTAAGATGAAATGTGTGCACACCACCTCATCACCATATTTCTGTGTATTTGTGTGTTCCTACAGGGCAGTTCTGATTAGCCTGCGTATTTTAGCCAACATCCTGGTGCTGCTGTCTCTGGCCGGCAGCATCTACATTATCTACTTTGTAGTGGACCGCTCTCAGAAACTGGAGCAGGAGAAGCCAGAGCTGTCGCTATGGGAGAAGAATGAGGTAGGAGAGCAGAGCAGACATCATCATCATAATCATCGTTTGATTAGATTATCTAACATGCAATACAGTCCCAAGGAATCAATGAAAGTTGAGACCTGAGACTGATCCAGTGGAAGATGACTGTTGAATGTCAACTCCCATCTGTTCATCATTTCATGAAGCTTAGAAAGGCTTCTGTTCTGTCAGCTTAATGATTCCGTGATCAGGTGAGTGCTCAGCTCTGGATCAGAATATTGTTCAAGTCATCTGTAGTAACCATGATGGCTAAATGATCCTCAGACAGGCCTAATTTAATCTTCACTTTAAACATTAAACACACGTTCAGTATGTAAATATAATTATATTTAATAAGGCAATATACATTTGTATTTGGAGTGGCAACTAAGAAGTATTTTAATTGTTAATCTAATTGTAATTTAAATATCTGTCTTTTGACTGTATTTAGTCATTATAAACATTCTAAAACATTCTAAAAACCCAAAATATTCAATTTGCAATCATATGGATTTATTTATTTATTTACTTTTTACATTTTTAAAGTTAGATGTTACCAGAAAACAATGATTAATGATCAAATTTCATCGATACAACATACATGGCTAATTAGGTTAAACAAGCTGCAGTGGATGAGGAGGGCATGACACACGCTGTGACTCCACTCCACAGCGAGTCCCTAGCTTCATTTAGTTATTCATTATATTGACAGTGAAATTAACCAATGTGCCTCATATCTTAATGTGAAAGTTTTGGTTAATGTTGGTGGTGTGACCACAAGTGAGGCCCAAGTGCAGGACACAGAAAACAGGTGAGTTTGGGCAGTGAGAAGCTATTTATTGTAAACGGGAATAAAACTGAGGAAAATTGTGGCTTGCAGGGATGATGTAGAGGCTTGGTGATAGCTGAGGAGTGATAATCCTAAAGTACAAATAAACAACTGTCAGACCCAGAGAAACAAGAGGAGGAATTATTGAATCTATAAACTAGTTGGCCTTGATGAGTGTATACCACAGAGACAACAATTTGGCAAAGAGTGGTTGTAGAACAATGCAGTAGTTGTGCTGCAGACTGATGGGCTGATGGGAGGTAGGTGAGCCGACTGGGAGGAGTGATGAGCTGCAGACAGGTGCGTACAATGATTGGTAAGTGCAGCCTGGAAAATCAAGAAAGAAGAGCATGGACATGCTATGTCAATGAATGCTGCTGAAGGACTGTCCACTGTCCAGGATCCTTCAAATTCTATGAAGGACTTGGCAATTTGAAAAGTATCAAAAGCACAATCCTATGTGCATATTCCTTTTTTTTCCTTCTTCTTTTTGCCGAATTGCAACCATTATTACCACCAAATGTTGTTTATGTGCCCAGTGCTTTACAGGTCTATTTAAAATGGTGAAGGAGAGCAAAGGGATGGCATCATAGATGGAGCAATAAGCATTGAATGCAAGACCTTTTCAGTGATGCAGTGGTTCACACTTGCTAGCCTGTTCCAAAAAATGTGCTGTTCGGATGCTAGGAAGGAATCTTGCAAAGTCTCTGCTGTGCTTGACTTAGAAGGACCTATCAAAGAAGCATCCTTGACCTTGAGAACAGAGATAAACAAAGAGAGACAAACAGACAGACAGAGGAGCAATGAGAACACAAGACAAGGCAAAACACAAGAAACAGAATCTGCAAAGGATACAGATGTAGCCCCAATGTATGGTTGTTTCTAGTTTCTTATTTGGGATAATTCAAGTGGCAGAATCTGTGTTCCTTCTTTTGAAATTTGCCATTTCCATTCAATTTTTTCAACTAGATACCTCATAATTCACACAAATTCAATTAGATAGAAACACGAATCATTATTATAGTTCATTCATATCGCCTATTTACTTTCATCAAAAAGCATTTTACATTTTTTCAGAGTTCTGTCTGATAGTAGACTCTTAAATGAAAGTATGATTGTTTCCCTCAAAGGGGGTGCTGTCTTGGAACCAGGAAGGGAATGACGTACTGCCATTCTTATGTATGTCAGTGACTTTAACGTGCTTCCACTTTTCAGGTGAGTGTGGTGGTTTCTCTCATCACCATGATCGCTCCATCTGCCTTTGAGCTGGTGGCTCAGCTGGAGATGTACCACCCAAGAACCTCTCTGCGATTCCAGCTGGCCAGGCACTCCACCATTTTGACATCTTGCTGCCTAATGCAGCACTAAATACACACTGTATAATACGTGGCAGGTCTTCATGCACACTAACATTGGTCATATGTTTATGTGTTTCCAGAGTGCTTGTTTTGTACCTGGGGAATCTCTACAGCCTCATTATTGCCCTACTTGATAAGGTCAACAGTATGAGCTCTGCTGTGAGTAAAGAAACTCTATGGGATCATATGTTTTTTCTTTTTTCTTTTCTTTTTCGATAACTTATTTTCATAGTTCTTAGCATCATTCATTTCACTTATGATAAAATAAGCTTAATTTATGAGTTCCAGAGATGTGGCTATTTCATAAAAATAGAAAGGGCATCACTATGAGCTATCACAGGTTTTAACATTCCCATTTAGTCAACCTAAATTATGCTTCTGGTGTTTGGTGACACAGACAGTTTTACAAACAAAGCTTTTGAGATACCTGCCTTTGAAACTCCCTCTGAATATGTTTTGGAGTCATTTATTAAATGTACATTGAGTACAGTATCTTTTCTGTAACAACAAATAATTAAAACTGGCTACAGTCTAATCAGCAATAACCAAAACAATCATTATTCACAGGGAAACCATGTTACACTGTGTGGTTTTATGTGTTGAAATTATTAGTTGTTAAAGGAATAGTTGAATATTTTGACAAATATTCATATTTACCAATTTTCTGAGAATGACATGAGAATGTAGAAAAACAGATTTATTTTTGTTGGCGGTTTGAATTTACCTTCGTTGGGCAGTCAGTGCAGAAGACAGCCATGAGACTCATGGACTTGGAAAATTAAGCAATTTCCCAGCATTCCTTTCACATCACAAAGCCATAATCACATAATTAGTGTCCATGTCATGAGTAGGCCACAGCACATAGCAGTTAACAGATCATTCGTCTTTGCATCCAGGTCGCAGTGAATCCAGGTAACTGGTCAGACTCAAGCTCCTTCCTGGCCACCATCTCTCAGCCTGAGGTAGACAGCCTCTCCACCCTGGTTTCTGACATCTCTGTCTCCGAGCATCGCAACGGCACCGTGGCAACCATTGCCACAGTGTTGGGCGCTACTAACAGTGGCAGGAGCAACTCAAATCAGACAGTTGTGTTTGAGAAGAACACTCGCTCCCAGCAGGACCAGTGCTGGGAGACCTACGTTGGACAGGTTCTCTCTTCTAATGGCTGTGCACTTTAATTTCACAGGGCACTTTTCTTGTAGGTTTTAAATATGTCTCAGATTAAATCTCAAAGTGGCTTATTTTAGAAGCGAAAGCATCAGATTCACTGTGTTTGCGCCTGTGTTGTCTTTAAAAAAACAGGTGTGTACCAGATACAGTATTGGGGAAAACAAAAGCAAGATTAGTGTCAGTTTTGCTTATGATTTCAGTGTGTCTTCTTGTGGACAAAATGCTGTTTCAGTGGCTTTGAAGCATTTAAAATAAAAGAATTCTGGCCTATAAATTGATCAGAATTAGAAATATTGAAAACACACATAAAATATAGATGTCCATCATCAAAATACAAAATTCAAGCCACAAGTACAGTAGATACTAATGGGAATGTCATTCATCATGAAATGTTGACCTGATGATGGTGCCTGAGGATACGTCATGCTGATGAATGCATGGAAATACTTCTAGCTAATTGTTATTGAAACAGCTTCGGCGTGGATCAAAGAGGCCAACTGGCTGACCAACCATGCAGCTAAAAGCACCATTAGTCTGTAATTCCCTTTTGAGAGTAATGAGATAATTAACAGAGACATTTCTGACATACTGACAAGAAAAATTGAAATGTCTTCTCTCTATATACGTCCTGATGTGCAGACAGAAGAGTGTTGATGCACAGCTAGAGACTAAAAGGCGCATTTGAGCGTGGTTTGAGTGGTGAGGATTATTTGTTTGCATAGCTAGATGATGCATCCATGGGTATATGTGTGGTGTGTCTCCAGGAAATGCTAAAGCTGTCCATCATTGACATGATCTTCACGGTGGCCAGCATCCTGCTCATCGACTTCATCAGAGGTTTGGTGGTCCGCTACCTGAGTGACTGTTGCTGCTGGGATTTAGAAAGCAAGTTTGTAAGTTGTGCACAAGTTGAGTTTTTGTCTTTGTAAGATGTAAAAGGAGTCACTTTGAGCGACCTGTTATTGTTTGTCACTAAGAAATAATGCTTAATATAGCATCTGAATTCTTGTTTTTACACTTCAATTTTTTTAAGAAAATGAGAGAGATTAATTAGTTTGCCTAAGAAGTGCTGATTTTGTTACTTTAAGTCTATGCTTTTCCAGTCTTTGTGCTGAGCTAAGTTAACCAGCTGGTGCCTTGTATTTAAATGACATATAAAAGAGTGATATTGGCCTTGTCATTTAACCCAACAGAAAGTGAGTAAAACATTTATGATGTTTTTGATCATTTTGAAATCAGCATTGTTTGAAGAGGTGTTTTCTTGCTAGAAGCTTCTTCACTGTCTTTTGCTATTTCATTACTGTGTTTCTGGTACATTATTGCCACCTGTAGATCAGTAGTATAGTAACAAACTATTGGCAGGAGTATTACATCACACACATGCTCACATGCATGCATCGGCACCCTTGACTGCAACATTGACCTGCTTATAAAAGCATTGTTCCAAACTGTATTGTCCTATGTAGAGAAATTGCACCTAAGCAAATCACTTTACCCCTGCTGCATGACTAGATTTGTTCTTAGATATGTAGTTTTTATTTGCAGAGGTTCTGACATTTCTCAACCCAGTATATGTAAGTGAATTATTTTCATTGTGGTGCTCATTATATTACAAAAAACCTAATATTCTTGATTTTCTCCTTAAAATCTATGTTAAGTTCCTTAAGTTAAGACATATATTTATGCAGACTAATTGATTTGACATGGCTGTTGAAGTGCTACTCTGTGTCCATTTTTTTTTCTGACTCAGAGAATCGAGATAGACATTAACTTTCAGCCTTCCTTCTTTTGTGCCAGCACAGAAGCAAATTTAGGTGTCTTCAGCATAATTAGCATCCTGTTATGTGATGTGGCTTTGTTGCAGCTTGTAAATGTTGAACTGAAGAGGACAAAGGGTTGACCCTTGGGGAGCGCCACACATCATGGTCCACTCAAGATCCATAATTATACCAACTGAGAGAAAACTGTTCCCTTTCTGAAGATACTACTTAAACTATATAACACTGTGCTTCAGGACACAACATAGTTTTCCAGTCTAGCATTGTATGATCGATTATACCAAAAAACAAAATCTATGATTAGGAAATATTTTCCATTCTAAAAGTTCAGCTACTGGGAACAAGGTTGAGTACTTCAACAGTGTCTGTACACTGGGGGTTTAAGATTCTACTTAGTAAGGCACATATTTGACCATGACTGGTTTCTAAACTAGTCGTAATATCGAAAAATAGAAATCTTGGTTGTATGTCCATGTGTTAAACTAAGGTTTAAACTCAGTTCGGAGCAAATGAATGTGTGTCAAATGAGTCTCAAACTGCACATACATCATTTTACTAATTTCAGAAGACTCACAGAAAAAAGGTAACATTCAGTGTGTAATTTAAAAACACTATGGTAGACGAAGAAAAGCAACACCGTAATAATGTTTTTTCTGTCTTTTCTCAGCCTGAATATGGAGAATTCAAAATAGCAGAGAATGTTCTGCATCTAATTTATAACCAAGGAATGATCTGGTAAGTCTGATTGTTTGTCTTAAATAATGGACAGAAAATGAAACACTATCTGACAATATGACAGTGTCTTTTTAATGCCACTCTATCACCATGGCCATTCCACTGTGTCAGTAATAGGGAATGTAATTCAGAGTTAATAGTCTGGCTGGTGCTGACCAGTCTCCATGACCCTGTGTAAAGGACCGTAGCCCTTTATAATGTTTCCATTACACCTCTGTGGCTGGCTTGACTGCATTTCTTCAACTCATTTCAGAAATGTCGCCTTGCAATAATGAAGTGAAACTGTGAGACACTGGATGTGATCTCTTTTATATGGGCTCTAACACAAGTCTCTCTGTGTGTGTATGTATTAGTGACTTTTCACTTTATTTCCTCCAGGATGGGAGCATTTTTCTCCCCCTGTCTTCCTGCTTTCAACGTGTTGAAGTTGATTGGTCTGATGTATCTGAGGAGCTGGGCTGTCCTCACCTGTAATGTTCCCCATCAGCAGGTGTTTCGAGCCTCCAGGTCTCACACACACACATATGCAGAAACATTATGTTGATGTATGTGCATTCATTGTTATTATTGTTATATAGGTTATAATCTATAGATAGGTGATGTAGATAACTGAAGTAAGAAACTGAAAATAGTAGTCTAAATTTTGACCTCTGAGGAATCGTAACACACAAAGATAGGCTACACGTTGCCAACAGAAACAGCAGATTATCTTTATTTCTTCAGAATCTCATTTTCACTTTCCATTAATATGAACATATTAGCAGGACTGAACCTCTCAGGTATGATAACATAATCATCCCTGACTGGACTGAAATTGAGCAATATAACAGTGATCAGCTTTTATTTATTATTTGTAATGGTTTGCTGTAGTAAATTTACTACATGGCTTTAAATTACCCACATTACAACATAGATATAATCAATTCACTGCGATAAAACATGCTACAGTTCTTTTTATAGAACACACATTGTACACAAAGAGAACACACATCTGTAGATTAACTTGTAGACAAGTGGAAGGTGATTTGATGCATTATTATGGCTCCTGTGGCTGTGTCCAGTGTGCCCTATGGTGAGAGTTTACCACTTACTCTGAGTTTAAGAGTAAACTTAGTCCTTGATGGGGTTAATGAATTACATATAATTGGGGTCACATCATCAAAATGCAAAATTAACTAATCAACCATTTGAAAAACGTGTTATTAGGTTATAGTTACATTGTAAAGGAGTGATGATAGTTTATGGATAATGGAGTTTTTATTCCTTTTTACTGACATTGAAAATGGAAGATTAACATTTCAGGTAACATTGTATTTCAAGAAACAGCAGCCCACATGTTGTTGAATACATGCAGTACACCTGGAATTTGTGAAAGTGTCATGACATTTGGTCAACTGTAAATATGTAAAATGAATTGCATTTGCATTGAAAATGATTTGAGACATTTGAAGAGGCTAAACAAATATTTGTAGAAATGTATGTGGCTGTAATCATTTATTATATAAGTTGTGCCATTTTCAACAATTTGAATTATTATTCAGAAGTATTCAGATTACAATACAGATTTTTCAAATCACTGGAATACATGACTAATTACAAAAACTGTCATGTAACTGATCACATTTCAGAGTACTTCAGTGGGTTTTTTTTTTTACAAAAAAGGCAAATTAATGGATGCAGGAGTGAATATGTACAAAAAGGTCTGGTGATGACACAAATTAACAACACTAGATGTACTATTTTGAAATTAAAGTTGTGCTATGAGACTTATTTTAATTCTCTGTCATATTGAACAGTAGAGAAAAATCTGTTTTGTCTGCCTTTTGTATCAAGTGACTTAAAGATTTCATCAATAAGCAACGTTCTGATGCAGGTTTGGAGATATTAAAACTTTCCTTGTAGCTAAAACTATCAGTATTTGATACTCTGTTTTACAACTTACATTTATTTAACTCTATAACTTTAAAAATAATCTTAATCTTAAAAAAGATAAACACATTCACAGAGGAGGACATGTAGAAGTCCCTCATCTCGCATACTCAGAGCAAATGGACACACGTCTTTATGTCTGCATTTTTATTTTACGTCACACACTCCATCATTGCAGCTGGGCTCTGCAAAGTGTGTGCATCTTTGATTTAAGATGAAGCTTCATTCACACTCCGCAATGGTTTTCCAGCCATTTTCTCATCCCTTTTCATTTTCCAGCTGTGTGTTGATGGTGACACGTTAGCAGGCCGAGATGGAACGTGTGCCCACAGAATCCTGGTGATAAATTTCCTGCTGATTTTAAACAAATTGAGATGCTGCTTTGAAAAACACTAATACATCTCCACACTCTTGTGAATATATGTGACAGCTGTTCTTTTCAGTTAGCATTTAGATCAAAGTTAGTGGTGCAGTATGACAATATTTTAAATTCTGCAGATTTGCATTTCCACTCTTTCTCAGCACTGAAAAACAAAAGAATCTGCAGATTCCACTTGGTCCTGCTAATCAGTATGTAGTCCTACAGTTCAGGATACTGTATACATCTTCCTGTTTGTACACACATATAGACAGGCCTCAGCCCACTCTGATTTATGTAACAAGGCTGTCATTGCTGCTTCCAGTCCTTATCAGTCATTCCCAGATGTGAGGGAGAATTCACACACACACACACACACACACACACACAGGCACACACACACAAATCTAATTTCATGTGAGCCATTAACTGCAGTGGTGCTGGAGGACAGAGATACGCTGCACTGGCATGTTGCTGATAATAAAGATGCCCCCTACTTATAATTATGGCATGCTGAGACACTTGAATTTGTGTAATACTGACAATATTTCTGTTGATGATAAATTTTATTATAGTATCAGTGAAGCAGTCTAGCGTGCTTGGCTTCAAACAGGAAATGCAGCAACTAAAATAAGAGAAGTGTTTGCCAGCTGACTTTCACAGGTGGCTATATGTGGTCAAAGCTGATATGTACTGAATGTTCTTAACAAACTTAACATGTTTAAATATTACTGTTCAAATCATTAATTTTATCACCACCAGAGTGAAAATATTCACCAATGAGACCTTATTCTAGTACTTGCTGTTTGTAAACTGCCCTGTGTGCTGCTTCCTTACTTTATAAGCTGCTGGAAATTCAATTTCCCCAAGGGAGTCGTGCCAAAGGGATCAATAAAGTGAAGTCTAAGTCTAAGTTATTCTTGGGTACTGTTTTGTGAGTGATTGAGGAGGGGCTTTAAAAATGCACAGTGTGGATGTCCCATTGCTCACATGAGAGAGTGTGGCCCCCACAATGCTGAACATATGTGTGTTCAGCTCAAAACTGCACGCACCTATCAGCTTTCTGCTGCTCCAAACCAACATTATTATATCAGCCTTTGAAAGTCCAGTACAGCTCAGCCTTGACATAAAGTTATGTAATGGTAGTTTAGAGATAAAAGACCTGTGCACTATGGAGTCTGCTTTCTTGCCTCAGCTGTTATATGCACAACAGTGCTGGCAGTTAAAGGAAAGACAAGTGGACTCATTTCTGTTGTCTGGCAGAGTTTTAATATTGTGGGGTTGGCCAAAGCATTCTGTATTTATTCATTATGTTCTGTTTTTGCAGGTCCAACCCTTTTAAAGGACCATGCTATTTTATTTGCATTGGGTGTGAAATTCCATAAACCTGAGGTTAAGAACATATGATTCCAGTTAATTAAGAACAGCAGTGACTTTATACATTATGTAGACAAAAGTACTGGGACAGAGTTGAAAGTAGAGTTAGTTCCCCCTTTCCAGCTATAACAGCTTCAATCTCTTCTGGGAAGGCTTTTCACAAGATTCTGGAGTGTTTCTCTGCTAAGTTTTGCCCATTCATGCAGTAGAGCATTTGTGAGGTCACACACTGTTGTTGGACCAAAAGGCCTGGCTCACAATCTCTGTTCCAGTTCATCCCAAAGGTGTTGGATGGAGTTGAGGTCAGGACTCTGTGTGGGCCAGTCAAGTTCCTCCACATCAAATACATCCAGCCATGTCTTTATGGACTTTGCTTTGTACACTGGGGCACAGTCATGCTGAAATAGAAAAGGACCTTCCCTAAACTGTTGCCACAAAGTTGGAAGCATAGCATTGTCCAAAATGTCTTGGTATGCTGAAGCATTAAGAGTAATTAATTGATTAAGTAAGGGGCCTTGCCCTACCTCTGAAAAACAGCCCCATCCCGATACTTTTAATACTTTTGCTTTTACTTTTAATACTTAAAGCTGGAAGCATAGCATTGTCCAAAATGTCTTGGTTCATTGAAGCATTAAGATTTTCCTTCACCAGAAGTAAGGGGCCTCGTTTCCCTCCTGGAAACAGCCAAATACCACATCAAAATTCAATAATAAAGAGGTTTGTGCGTAGGTTTTGCAGGTGCGGTAAGGAACTGTGTCCACAAAAACTTTTCAACAAGGTTGTTTTGTTCAGTTTATTCTTACTCTTATGCTCAGTTTGTTGCTAAGAACTTAAATTATTTCACTGGAATGCCTCAGTCGATCAAAATGAGACTTCAGCAGCGATATGCCCGTGTAACTTATGTCCTTATGCACATTGGATTCTAGGTTCTCAGGGGTTTCAGAGGTGCTTGTGGCTTTACAACATTGCACATGATAGTTTTGGAGGTCAGAAAGGAATTACAAAAAAAATAAAGAAAGAAAGAAAAAAGACAACTTATCCAAAGTAGATGAAAGGGGCAAAACATCCAGATATCCTGCTGTAATCACATTTTTCCACATGGAATTAAGTTTCTGCTGCATTTTGCTTGAAGGTTCAGCAGGATGCTTTAAATTAAAATAAATGTCTCAGACATCAGGTAAAAATTGTTCAACACATTGTTTTAACACACGCATGTTGTCTTTGCTTTGCCTTTATAGATCAAATAACTTCTACTTGGCTATGCTGCTTTTCATGCTGTTTCTGTGTATGCTGCCCACCATCTTCGCCATCGTGAGATACAGACCATCACAGCACTGTGGACCATTCAGGTAAACACACAGTCTCAAAAGATGTCTGTCGAACACTTAGACCAGAGCAATATCACTTCCAGCTCCAATACACATTGATTTGCTACAGTGACAATGGAAGACAGGTAATGTCCCAGCAATGTTTCAGACACACACACCCATTTTACAGCTTGTCTTTATTATAAAATCTTTACAAATGAATCAAGCAATATAATAGCATACATGCTGAAAATAGTAAGTATACTATAAATAAAATCTTTGGAGGGCTGGTGTGAACTATGAGCACACTCTTCACTGTGCCCCGTAATATGTCATGTCCAGAGAAGTTTTATTCAGCCAAGTCTAGGACAAAGACTCAGGGCAAAACTTTAGCAGAAGTGTAAAAGAGTTTTTAAACAACTTTAAGCATTATCCTAGCTGAACTAACTCTGACACTCTGCTGAGCAGTGTTGGACAAAAAATATCCCAAATCTCATGATGAGACACAGAGGAGTCATGTGACTTAGACAGCAAACAAAGATATATTCAAACATTCATTTCGTCGCTCACTTTTAACATTCACCATTTTCTATTTATTTCATGCATTTTTTTTTAATGTGGTGTGTCTGTTCATGAGAGCAGCAGACAGTTGATTGCTTTGTACTTTGGAATGTTGTCTGAACAGGGTGTACCTGCCTTGAGCTGATGTTGTCTTTCAGCTTGGATGTGAATGCAAACTAAATGTGTTTTTGTTCTGGGTTATGTCCAAAGGACCGCAGTTGACAGGGATGTAAAGTAAAAAACAAAATAGAAAGTAATTAAAGTACTGAAGTACTGAAACTGAAGTCCTTGCTAGTTTACTGTATTCCCTCCATAACTAGCAGTCACCACATTTGAAGGAGGATCTGCTATCTGTACCCTTTGGTGTGGATGTGTTTTAATTGTTTCTAAATGTTAAAAGAAATTAAATGATTTAAATGTGTGTTTCAGTGGCCAAGAGAAGATTTATGATATCATCTCTGAGACAGTGGCCAGTGACTTCCCACTGTGGTTCAGTAAAGTGATGAGCTACGTCACCAGCCCTGTCGTAGTGCTGCCAGCATTGCTGCTGCTGTTGTAAGAGGGCACGCACACACACACACACACACACACACACACACACACACGCTACAAGCCATCTTCACTTTTGCTCCTGTGTGTTTCAGCATGCTGATATATTATCTCCAGGCCATTGCAAGATCTCTCAAATTCACCAACAACCAGCTGAGAATGCAGCTCCAGACTGTGAGTTTCTGATCAATCATTGTCAGAGTGGATCACGCTGATCTTCACTGTGTAGACCTTGTTGGACTGACTCGAGTATGTCCACAGGCTTGTCAATTGTAGCACATCTGCATTTAGCAGTTTATATGAGAGGACAAATTAGGACTGTGTAAGAATCTGGCAGTATGTCACAATACATCACAATGATGGTTCAGTGTATTGCAAAGTACTGCATTACTGTATCAATGCATTATATTGTTTGTCTCTGCTCTTTGTGTTTATGCAAGCAACACATGCTTACTGTCTCTTCCTGTCTCAGTTGATGTTATTATGTTGAAGCGGAAGAGTCAAAAGCGTTACAACAGTATCTAAAACAACACTGAATTAATCCGGTTTTGTACAAAGTGGACATTTTACTGTTAAAACACTAAACCAGTGCTCTAGCTAATTAACAATCTATCTGATTGTAATTGTTCCAAAAAGTATTGACTGACAGAATCAACATTACAAACAATGGCATGTCTTAAGGTGGAATTTGCCTTCCGTCTCTTTAGGAGCGAACTGAGGACAAGAAGAAGGTTTTCCAGATGGCTGCAGGTATTTCTGCTGCTGTCTCAGTTCTCCTGTGTGTGTGTGTGTGTGTGTGTGTGTGTGCCATCATTTCGTGTTGTCTCACCCTGTGACTTTTAAATCCTTAGCAAGGCTGCAGGCTCCAGACACTACAGCAGACAAAAAAACAGAGCAGCAGGAGAGTGACATCACAAGTCAGGAGGCTTCCATCAACACTCCGTCTCCCAGACGAAACGGAAGTGTCTCAAACTTTGAGTCCCCTGTTCGGCGTGGACATAGCATCCGCACCATCGCCCAGTCAGCGTCTCGAACAGACCTGAACAGAGGAAGTGTGGCTGGATCTGTCAGGAGTCCAGCAGTGACCATACTGCCCAAACACAGGCTCGAGCACATACCTCACAGGTCTCCCACTCATTGGTTTAGGAAATCAGATCAACTCTTATATGATCAATATAGTACAATTTTATTGATTATGAATTTACTGATTATGAAATGCTAGTACAGTGCAGACATTACACATCAGTTCATGTTTTTTAACAGCAATACGCAATAATAGAATAAGCTGTGTTGTCATTTCTCATGACAGGCCTCCACCATTTCTTGGTGGCCCTAGTGGTTCCTGCAGGTCCAAGTCCTACCACCATATGGCGTGCAATCCCTCATCTCGCTATTCTGAGAACATCCACTCTGACCCCTTGTGCAGGAAGACCATACGCTCCTTACATCCTGTTGAGGCTGCCGGGATCATTACTGCACAGAGTTATGGAGGACGACGTGGTCACACCACCCGCTATGTGATTGTCAATGAGCATGAGGGAAGGAAGAAGCTGCTGCGCTCAGCTACACGAATCCCATGCCATTACCTCATGGAGGAATCTGCAGAGATCCTGGAGCTGTACCCACGCAACATTAAACGCTACACACCCCGCAACACTCACCATCAACCACATCCTCACAGGCCGCACCCATCACAGCTGCATCTGAGTGAAGAGGAGGAGGAGGAGGGAGAGTTAAAAGTTAAAAGAAAGATGTCGCTGGGGAAAGCTCATCGGCCTCGCTCCCTCTCAGACCTCCACCAGCCAGCACACTTCTACATCGGTGACCATGTAGAGAGCCACACTGCTCGAGGAAGATATGGAGCTCAAGAAGAGGATGAAGAAGATGATATGGACTGTGGAGCATTAGAGTCACATTCCCGGTTTCAAGCCAATGTGAAAGGAGCAGACCCTGTTATTGTGCGAACAAGGCGACACATCCATTCTCCAGGAAGACACTATCAGTCCCCTGCTAGGATCACGCACATGGAGTCCTATGTAAAGCCCAAGATTAGACCAAAGCTGGAGACCCCTCTGACTGAGTCAGACTCGGCATCTCTCGCCTCTAGCAGTGACCAGCAGAACAGCAGCACTGACCAGTACATTCAAGTCATTCACAACAAGGAGCGCTATCTCAAGTCTGATGCCAGGCAAGGGAAACTGGCCAAAAAAAAGTCCAAAACCAGCTTTGATCTAAATGTCACAGAGTCAAACGACCTGGTGTCCTCCAATGTATGACATATTTGCTATGACAATGTCATGTATGTATGTAAGCAAGTGGTGTGTGTGTGTGTGTGTATGTGTGTGTCTGTGTAGAGGTCAATACATTGCAATGGTAGCACATAAAGTATTTGAATATAAATGTGACTTTGTTCTGCCCTGTGTGTGCTCTTATGTGACTTTATACAGCAATGTCAGCTAAACAAACTGATAAAAAAAAATAAAGTACAATAAAATAGAATTACGCCGATGCTAGTAATACAACTATTACAACATATATAGCTTAGATAAACAAAATCATCTCATGTTGACACTACCTGGACACTGAATAAACAGCGTTCCATTTGGAATGAAGTGACCACTACATTTCCCAGACTGCTTTACTGCAACATGCGAGGGAGCGTGAAGCCAACCACATTACAAGAAAGAGCCGCGTGCGTGTGCCTTCAAACTAAAATATGAGGATGTTGACTTTCTATTAAATTCAAAGTTGTGTATATACCAACAGTAGAATATTTGATTACATTACGTACTGCTATTTGAAAATGTCATTGTAGCGCATGGAACATTTTCTGAAACGTTCAAATTTATGAATAGGAGTTTCCTTTGAAATCCATAAGCGGAAGTGTATTTTCTTCTGGATGATTTGACAGCTTTGCTCACGATTCCCGTCGTATTTCAGAAAATTCATTCATCTGCTTTTCTGACGTTTTCATCGAGACAGACGTGGCCTGTAGTGTGGTATTAAGACAAGCAAGGTTTTACAGTTAACTTGTTAATAGTTAATTGGCATGGTTGTAGATGCTGTTTCCGGTACACATAACACGTACCTGCGAGCTAGCAGTTGACGATGCAGGCATCGCATTGCACTTTTCATTCATTTTGGCTAGCTTTGTAGTGGCGGTTTACGCTCACCTGAGCAGGTTTTAGTCTGTACTTGCTTACGTTAGGTAATGCTAGTGCTACTTGTCGTTCCCGCTCTTGTGTTATACAGGCCAGTTACAGTGTGACTTTTATCTGTTGAGTTGAGATATAACAGTGCCGTGTGTCAACCACATAGCTGTTGTAACGTTAGCTAGCCTGTGAACAAGGTAGCGTTCTCTTCACTAACTATTATGGATTATGAACATAAAGCGATCGCAGTGGCTGACTGCTTACTGAGCTACAAGAGGGATGAGTCCGGATGGAAAGTCTGCAAGAAATCGGTAAATATTTGGTTTTTGTTATTGTCTGATATCCTGCATTTCATTGGTATTTGCCCATTAATGTACACTATATAGACAAAAGTATTGGGACGAGGCTGTTTTTCAGAGGTAGGGCGAGGCCCCTTACTTAAATCTTAATGCTTCAGCATACCAAGACATTTTGGACAATGCCATGCTTCCAACTGTGTGGCAACAGTTTGTTGTAGGCCCTTTTCTGTTCTAGCATGACTGTGTCCCAGTGCACAAAGCAAAGTCCATAAAGACATGACTGGATGAGTTTGATGTGGAAGAACACAGAGTCCTGACCTCAGCCCCTTCAAACACCTTTGGGATGGCCTGGAAGGGAGATTGCAAGCCAGACCTTTTTGTCCAGTATCAGTGTGTGACCTCACAAATGCTCTACTGCATGAATTGGCAAAAAAATCCCACAAAAACACTCAAAATCTTGTGGAAAACCTTCCCAGAAGAGTGGAAGCTGTTATAGCTACAGAGCAGTCTGTATTTAGGATGTGATATCTTATGGTGCAATGGTCTGATGGTCAGATATCTCCACACTTTTGTCCATATAGTGTATTTGTGGGTTGTAGCTATTTAACACATGTACTGTTGACTGATATAACCATCTTTGACCATAAAGGCAATTGTTCAGAATTCACTGTGTCCTGTACATGTCTTTAAGTGAATTTCACAAGCTATGGATAATGGTCAGCCACTGGTGATTAATGATGACTTTTTTCATACTGGCTAGACAAGAGTGCAGAAAGACCTAATTTCTGTCTTAGTTTGTGGTTCAGAGGAGGCAGCATGTAGCAGGGCTTTTGATTACACACAGGTAAATGTTGCTCACTGTAAATATATTCTTTTCTTTGGCAGAATGATGTGGTTGTGTCTTGGCGGCCCTCGTCCGAGTTTCCTGGGAATGTGTGAGAAAACTTTGACTGTTTCGTCTTGTTTTGATTTCACTAGTGTAGTGCCTGTTCAAAACCTGTTGGCTTGGCCTCTGGTATGCTGCTTGGAGCTTTCTTGTAAACGCATTCAAACTGTTTCACTCAAGAGAGAGATGGTTTACCTAGCCCTCTCCTTATACTGGTCCTTGAGCTATACTTTAGGACAGACAGACAGAGATTCCTTGATTTATATTTGGAATAACAGTTGAACATAATAATGACATCTGCGTATTTTAAATAGATGAAGCCTTTGCTGTTGTGCAACTGTAAGGGTAAACTCAAGGATAAACATAAAAGTCAGGGCTTATGCCTACAGCTGTGATCATATGTTTATAATTCCACCTTTCCTACAATAATGAAAACAACACTAAAATTAAAATTAAAAGCCTGGCAAAAGTGGTGAATTTGTAGCAAGAGCATCACTGATGCTACTTCAGTTCAGTTTATTTATATAGCACCAATTCACAACAAAAGTTATCTCATGACACTTTCCAATTAGAGCCTGTCTAGATTAGAGAAGCAATAATAACAATAATACAAGAAGTATTGAAATTATGGATAATGATGAAGTATACAGAAGGTACTATGGTTATTATAATAACAGTGGTATTAACAGTAATAATGGTAGCAGCTGCAGCAGAGTAGTAACAGAATTAAAATAGATTATGACTAAACAGTAGTAATCGCAGTAAGTATTGAGCAGGACCACAGCAGGAGGTCCAACCACGATCCATGGGAACCTGCGAGATGAGAAAGCACAAGGACTCCAGGGCAGAAGTTGAGTTAGTAATATGCATTAATGGGACATGAATGTGTGCAGAAGGAGAGGGAGAGGAAGAAAGAGCTCAGTGCGTCATGGGAGGGCCCCCGGCAGTCTAAGCCTATAGCAGCATAACTAGGGGCCGGCCTAGGACAGCCCTAACTATAAGCTTTATCAAAGAGGAAAGTTTTTAGTCTACTCTTAAATATAGAGAGGGTGTCCGCCTCCCGGACCGAAACCGGAAGATGGTTCCATAGTAGAGGAGCTTGATAACTAAAGGCTCTGGTTCCCAATCTACTTTGAGGACTCTAGGAACCACAAGTAGCCCTGCATTTTGGGAACGCAAAGCTCTGGTGGGATAATAGGGTACTATTAACTCTTTAAGATAGGATGGTGCCTGACCGTTCAGGGCTTTATAAGTGAGGAGGAGAATTTTAAAATCTATCCTGAATTTTACAGGTAGAAGATGTAGAGAAGCCAGAACAGGAGAAATATGATCTCTCAAGCTGGTTCTTGTGAGTAATCATGCAGCAGCATTCTGGATTAGCTGGAGAGTCTTTATAGATTTATTGGGGCAGCCTGATAAAAGGTTAGTTACAATAGTTAATTGTTATAATGTTATAATAATTCTAATAGTTATAAAAGTAATAATAATCCACCCAGGAAGTAATAAATGCATGAACTAATTTTTCTGCATCTTTCTGACGCAGAATGTGCCTAATTTGTATTCTAATTCTAATTTGAATGTAGTCGTTGAAATGAGTGTGTAAGTTAAAGGACATGTCCTGATCAAAACTATGCTTTGGCTTCTTTCCACTCCTTTTGAGCATAAATAAGTGTTAAGCATTGTTGTTTCATTGTTTTTCTTCTTCTTTTTCTTTTTTTGTTTATCTATGTTCAAAAAATAACAAAATAAAATGAAATAAAATAAAAAAATAAATAAAAAAATAAAATAAGAATAACTCCTAGATTCCTTACAGTGGAGCTTGAGGCTAAGGCTAAGCCATCTGCAACATGTTTCAAATCTGCCATGTTTTGGGGGGGGTTTTTTTGCAGCTGAAAACATATTGTGTGCAGAGCTGTCTATCTGTGTGCAACCGTTAAATCATTTACTTGTCATATCTTAATAAATTAGCCTTCTGATTATGTTCTGTTATCTGACTTCCTCTGCAGTTATAAGGGGGAGGGGATTGTCATTGGCAGCCCAGAAAAAGTTTGGGAGTGTCTGAAACCAGTACCCAATGGAATGAGAGTCAAGTGGGACAACAATGTCAAAAAGTTTGAGCTTTTGGAACAAATCACAGAGGTGCGTTACTAATTTTTGTCTTCTGATAGGAGGATGTTTTTGTCATAATCATTATTTATCAGTTAACCCAGTTTTCACTCCATACAGTTGTCAGATTTGTTTTTATTTCCATCTAAGATTTTCTGAATTATTTTTAGAGCTGCACTAGGTGTCTTAACATATTGATATGTTCAGATGGCAGCTAAACCTGCAGAGCCACAAATTGATTGCATTGATCATTTGTACAGGATACAATTTACATTTTAGTCTAACTTTTACTTGTCCCTGCTTGCTTTTCTGATAGTTACCATCAGTTACCAACCTACTCCACATAAGATTAAATTAAAGTCTTTCCTGGTGCAGCTTTAAATGCATACATGTGAAACCAGAGGTGATATCCATTTTTGCTTTGCTTTGTTTGATTCAGTCTTTGAGCACATTGCCTTGTCTCCCATTCTTACACAGGACATCTCTATCTGCAGAACAGTCACGCCTTCAGCAGCTATGGGTATCATAGCTCCACGAGACTTTGTAGATGTTATTTTAGTTAAGAAATACGAAGATGGCACCATTTCATCAAATGGTGCGTAATGACTCATTCTCGTCTCCTCTACTTTCTTTACCTGTTTCATTTTGTACTCTTTAAGATTAGCCATGGAGCGGTGATACAACACACCCACAATCCATTTCAATCAAATATGTCAAAATAATAATAATAATAATAATAATAAGGATCAGACTGGCCATCAGTTCTCTTGTTTATTATAATAGCATGCTGACCAAAAAAGAAAACAAATCAAATGAAATGTTTACAATCTGACTTTCCCAGTCGGACTTTGCTGTAGTGAACTGTGAACTTAATCTAGGTAATACCTGAAATGACCTCAAATGTGTATTGGGGCCCAAGAGTCTGCAGATTTTCAGTCCTTGAAATTCAACTAGGACACAGAGTTACACACTGTCTACTAGCCTATACACAACAACTGACAGGGAACGGTTACATTTGTTGAGCTGTAGCTTCATAGTGAATGGACAGATATGAAAGCAATATCAGTCTTTCTCAGCAGCAAAACAAAAAAGTGTATTTGCCAAAAATACACTTGAGTTTAAATTGAAAGGAAACCACTGGCTCTGGACACTGGCTTTGGACAGAAAACCACTGGTTCTGGACAGAAAAACAGCACCTCAGAAAACCATACATGTAGCACTACACACTGGGACATTTTCAAAGAAGCAGAAACTTACAATGAGACGCACCTTTTAACTCTGGTGACACTGCAGGACTAGCAACAGCCAGAGCCAACCTGTCCTAATACAGCAAGAAAATATCTGGACACTTCAGCAACACTAGAGATGCACAGTCTCTCTGATGGCATTCAAACCCTCACAGACTACAAACCCCCACTATGGACCTGTGAGAGTGACATCATATCAACAGCCTCAGTGACTTCTTTGGCCCGTAGCATTGACCTCCATCATCATGAAGTGCTTCGAGCGGCTGGTCATGCAGAACATCAAGTCCATTCTCTCTCCCACGACCCGTTTCAGTTTGCCTACAGGTCATAAAGAACATCATTTCCACTGCTTTCCACCCAGCCCTCACCCACCTCAACTCAAAGAACTCGTATGTGCGAATGCTGCTCATAGATTTTAGTTCAGCATTTAACACAATCATTCCCCAGCAGCTAATACAAAAACTCAGACACACTCAAAACCTCTCTCTGTAACTGGGTGCTAGACTTTCTTATAGGGAGGCCACAATATGTGTGGGTCAGCAGTAACACCTCCAAGACCATCACGCTGAGCACAGGAGCCCCACAAGGGTGGGTGCTCGGCCCACTGCTCTTCACCCTGCTGATCCACACCTGTGTACCAACCCACAGCACCAACCACATCATCAAGTTTGCAACAACACAACTGTGGTGGGTCTCATCACTAGCAACGATGAGGCCAACTACAGGAATGAGGTGAGCCAACTGGTCCAGTGGCATAAAGACAACAACCTCTTCCTGAATGTGGGGAAGACCAAAGAGATTGTGGTCGACTTCAGGAGAGGACATTCAAAGAATCCCCCACTGACCATCGACGGTGCTGCTGTGGAGAGGGTGAGCAGCACCAAGTTCCTGGGGGTGCTCACCTCCTGGTCCTGGACCTCTCCTGGTCCGCCCACACCACATCACTGGCCAAGAAGGCTCAAACACGCCTCTGCTTCCTCCACAAATTAAGGAGAGCAGGAGTCCCACCACACACCCCATCATGTGCTCATTCTACCGCACCATTGAGAGCGTCCTTACTGGCTGCTTCACTGTGTGGTATGAAGGCTGCACTGCCTCCTGCTAAAGACTCTGCAATGCATTGTGGGTACAGCCAGCAGCATCATCGGTGCCCCTTCGCTCTCCCTCACGTACATTATCCACCTGCCTCACCCGCAGAGCCAACAGCATTGTTGGTGACACCTCCCACCCCTCACACTCCCTCTTCAGCCTCCTGCCCTCAGGGAAAAGGTACCGGAGCCTCTGAGCCCGCTCCACAAGGCTGTCAGGATGCTGAACTGTCCACAGTCCACTACCTCCCCCATCTGCCCCCTGTCCCTGGACTGTAACTCGTCCACAAGGACTTTACCTCAGCTGTTTTGCACATAAAGACTCAGCACACTCGCTGTGACCATATTTGCACTACTGCCCTTATTGTACAGAGGTTTTTAGGATTTTTATAGTCCCCTAGACTGTTATTTATTTTTATGCTGCTATATTTTTATGTTTTTCTTATTTTTTCTTATTCAATTGCATGATGAGGTGAGAGGTGAAACAGTATTTCGATTCTCCTGTATGTCCTGCACATACAGTGAATTCACAATAAAAATCTTTCAATCTTGAATCTGTATGTGTCATGTCAAACAGCCACCAACGTGAGTCATCCAGGCTGTCCTCCCCAGTCGGGCTACGTGCGAGGGTTCAACCATCCATGTGGTTGCGTCTGTGTGCCCATCCCAGGGTGAGTACACCAACACACAAACACTAAATGAGTGCGGTGTGTGTTTGTACAGACACTGGCCAGTGTTCAAGTCCATCTATACTTTTGCTTTTTGTTACACTTTGTCTTTGTGTGTTTCTTCCACTCCTTTTCCAGAGAGCCCAACAAAACCCAGGTGTTCAGTTTCTTCCAGACAGACCTGGGTGGCTTCCTCCCTCGCTCTGTGGTTGACTCGTTCTTCCCCTCCAGCATGGCTGAGTTCTATGGCAACTTGACCAAGGCTGTCAAATCCCTCAAAGACCTTTGACACCAAGAGTTTAAAAGAGTTTCCTTCAGAGCTGAGGCCTGCTGACTGCTCAGGCCTTAGTTGTACCCCAATCTTATCAAACACCTGCTTTTTCTAATTAGATCTAAATCCATCATTTACGTTTAACGACCATTCCTATATTTCTGTGTGACTGCAGTAACACAGTAAACTGTTTGAGTCCAGTAAATCTGGATGTAAACAGTCAAGCCTACTTGTCAAGTCCTGCAATAACAATGTGGGCTTGCATTTAACAACACCTGCATCTTAAACGCTTTACATCTCCATTGGTGGGATGAATTGATTGCCCCCAGTCTAAATAAAGAAACAGTATAAATGTAAAATTAGAAAATTGTACATGTGCTATATGTACAGAACGCTGAGAGACCAGAAGTTTTCCCTCTTCTTATACTTGCATACTTCAGTGTGTACACTAAACATGCATGTTGCATGGACCTTATGTACCCTTTGCTGGTATCAGAGTACTGACTCGTACCTCATATTTAGTTGTTTTGTGTTGTATTTGAAATGTCATAGTTTTGCGTCTCTGCGTAAACCTCTTTTATCAGCACACTGAAGCATAGGTTGGCCTTTTAAAAACAAAGGGCAGATAAAGAAAAGAATACTTTTTGGGTGGGACATGATTAGTGTTGCTCAAGTGAGCAGGAAACCTTTTTTTTCATGGCATACGTTTCTGAATGACTTTTACCTTTCTTTTCTTCACATACAGTCGCTGAAACTCGTCGTGCAGGTTTCAGATTAGAACCAGACAAACTCAGCTTACTGGGCTAGCTTTTCTGACTACTTCAGCTGTCAAACGTGGTCACCAGCTGACAGAAAAGGGACAGTTCACCCAAAATCAAAAATACATATCTTTCGCCTTACCTGCAGGGCTATTTATCCATCTAGATTATTTTGGTTTGATCTGCAGAGTTCCAGAGACACCGGCTGTGGTGATTTCTTCCTTCTCTTGAACAACTAGATGGCACTTGATTTATGGTGCTCAAAAAACCAAGAAAGTACATCTGAAAAACTCAATAACAATCATGACCTGGTGACTCAAGTCTCAGTTTTATGTAGAAAGTATTTTTGTTCTACCAAACTAGACTCAATCACTGCCCAAAAGGGAACCACTCATGGACAAGAAGCCTGTGCTGTCGATGGATAATTAGCATTACATATAAGAGGAAAAATGTGTATTTTTGATTTTAGGGTGAACTCTCTGTAATCATGGGCATGTGACATGTGACATCTCATGTAAAATGGGCAAATGCCAATCACATATTTTAAGATACACTAAGATACAACTATTGTGGTGAAATAAGGTCACTGCATGTGTAAAATAACATGATCAGACGTCAATTTGCAGTAGCTGATACTGTAAGAAAATACACTAACCCTTGTTATGGACTTAACCAGCAAATTATGTGACACATGCTGGTGGAGTTTCCTGGCAACATCAGGTCAAGTTTCTTTTCTTCAACATGCAGAGAGGCTGTCTGCTATCCATATATTGTGGTAGTGGTCAGCTCCGGTCTGTACAGTGTTTGTACAGTTTCTCTAAAGGCGGCCTGAACATCTACACAATGTAGTTAATGATAGTGGCTTGGGGGGGAAAAATGGGGAAATGCGTTTGTGGATGTGTCCTTTAGGGTGGTCTTTAATTCTTAGTTTAAACTTTATGACATGTGTAATAACTGGACATCCACACTGATCTTTGGCTTTTTTTTGTTGTTGTTGTTTTTTTTAAATCAGACAGGGTCTCTTGTGTATCTGCACACTACGATCAATGCCTAGAGCACATGAAAGAAATCTGAAATCACCTCTGTATTTAATACCTTATAAATATGAAAGTTGATATCGTATTATATTTGCATTAATGTTTATAGAAAATAGCCAACTGCCAGAATCCTCTTCAGGTGTTTATAAACATACATAAATGTACTGTACTGAACTAGTCTTCACTTTGGTAAGGAAATGACAGAATGCCACATTTTATCATTTGAAAGACATTTTCTAAGCTGTTCCGATCATTCCATCTTCATTAAGGTTGAAGTGGACAGTTCCTGTGGCTTCTCTCGCTGAATCAATTGGATCAAAGATATTGCTTGAACATACACAGAACTTAATAAAGAGATCCTTTGGTATGAAGTAAAGAAATAAAGATGATTATCTGAGGGAGGGAAGGCTGGATGAAAGATTTCATTTGTGTAGTGAACCACTGGTGTACCCACTTGCTCCACAGCCTTCTTCTTCTTCTTCTTCTGTATGATAAGCCATACATGCTGGCATGTTTTAACCAGTCTGTTTTAGAAGTATCAGGATTCTTTTAAAATGTTTGGCACTTTACCTGTAACATCTTTTTATCTCACAGTGAATTCAGTGATTTTAATGAAATGACCTCTTTATTGCATTCCACCATTTTCAAGTGATATCAGATTGAGATGTTGCTGCTTACATATGGATATAAAGGCATGTTCATGTGTGTTTTTTTTTTAATGAAAGGAATTATCTCAATGTTACGGAGCAACAGAGAGGCTGTATGGAGAGAAAATAATAAATCAGGGACACATTTGTATGTCAAGTGCATGACTTGTGGGCACGACAGTTCAACAGACCCATCTTCTGTCAGTGTTAAGTAATGGGAGGTTCTGTGAGTGAACGGTTTGAGTCATGCTTAGAGACTGTATTATGTCTAGCTCAGGTTGTATTTGTGTTTGTCTTAAAGTTGTTGACTGTGAACTGAAGTTTACCCAGTAAATACTTCAACCTCTTCAGCTTTCACAGCTCATCCTGGAGTGTCTCTGACTGAGACAGTGTGGACACGTCTCATTACTCAGTACTGATTAGCAAAGGCGGTCTGTTGTGCTTACGTGACATACACTATATAGACAAAAGTATTGGGACACCTGACCATTACACCAACGGAGACTTTGGTGATTCTAATGGCATGGATGCCAGTGTGGAGTTGGTCCCCCCCTTTGCAGCTGTGGCAGCTTCCACTCTTTTGGGAAGGCTTTCCATGAGAATTTGTAATGTTTCTGTGGTGGAATTTGCCCATCAATGCAGTGGAGTGTTTGTGGGGTCAGGCACCGGTGTTGGACAGGGCGGCCTGACTCACAATCTCTGTTCAGATTTGTCCTGGGTGGTGGGCCAGTCAAGTTCTTCCACACCAAACTCATCCAACCATGTCTTTATGGACCTTACTTTGTGCACTGGGGCACAGTCATGCCTGAGTCCACAATGTTTTGGTATGCTGAAGCATTAAGATTTCCCTTCACAGGAAGTAAGAGGTATATGATATTAGCCCAACACCTGAATTCAATAATAAAGTGGGTCCCAATATTTTTGTCCAAGTAGTTTATATACTCAGTGTCCACTCCAGGGCTCTGTACAGTGCATATACAGGTAGCTGCTAAAGTGGAAGAAACACCCATCTATGTGAGGAATAAAAAGTGAATAAGTAAAGCAATTACCAGTCACCTTACCAAACTCCTCTACTTCATCAGGATTAAAAGATTTGTATAGATTGACCAGTGGTTTTTCAGGATCAATTGATTAGAAATCAAGGAGGTCGATTTGGAACTGATAAACATTTGCAGTAACCAGTGATGTGAATAAGTACAGTTCATTGAAGTACTACCACTTGTACTTCTATTATTAGCATTTCCATTTTCTGCTACTTTTGCTATTACTCATTAGTTTGCAGACTAAGACTATTAATACAAAGTAAAATTACTTTTACTTCCTATTACTAAGAATTACTTAAAATTTTAAATTAATCTCATAACAGATTCAGTCTATCCTGTTCCATTTTCCTTGCATGCATTTACACCTGCAAGTACTGCAGTTCTACCTGATCCAGGTACCAAATATAACATCATAATACTAGATGGGTCCTTCTGCCACTTGTAGGAATCTCCTGCTGGGATGTTTTGATGACTGCCACCCAGAACTTGTGACATATCTGCAGAATCACCAGCAGCTTTTTGTTACATTTCTACTAGTTTTAAACTAAACTCCATCTTTTGAACCAGTCCAGGTCTCTCTTTAATGTAAATTTTACTTCAAAGTCCTCTGACCCACAGGAATCACAACTCGTTATCATGGAAAAAATACTGTCCATGAAAATTGACTTATGTTGCAGCATGTGATCCTGCATTGATTTACTCATCATGTGTTCTCTGACCTCAGTGAACTTTGTCTAACAAGCATCTCACTGTATCCACAATGACAAGTGGTCAAAGAGCATGTGAACTATGGCAGTACCAGTCCTAGTTAAACCCTGAAGTATTACGCTTGTGACTGTGATGACCGTTTTGACCACCAGTGAGACTAAATAACCAGAGTTAAGTTTGTGTCCCGTGACTGAGACAATCCAAAGTTTCCTTCTTGTGGTCCAATAACCAGATCAGCCATTTCTTGTCACCTGTGTGGGATTAGTTGCAGGTTTTCTGTCTTGGGTACTTTAATGAGCGGTAGAGCACCGTCTGTGTAAAATAATACATGTCAAATGTTCATAATGTCCTCCTCTTACTGAGATTTAGTGCTGCTGCTCTTAACATTGAGTTTTACGTGTCTTGTCAGAACACTTGAAACCGTTTATGTTGTACTGTTCTGCACCCAGTTAGTTTTGTATTTCACCAGCATTAAAATGATTAATAAGAAAATCTTGTCTGCCACTTGTCTTCTTCAATTCAGTTTTAATTCAATTTTATTTAAAGTGCCAATTCATAACAGAGTTATCTCAAGACACTTTACAGGTGTGTAAACAACTCATTCAGAAAAGTAAGAGAATCAGAGAGAAACAGGTCCCAGGGCAAAACCCCACACTGAGTAAGCATATGGCGACAGTGGCGAGGAAAAACTTCCTTTTAACAGGCAGAAACCTCGAGCAGAACCAGACTCAGTGTAGACGGCCTTCTGCTGTGACCACCTGGGAGGAGGAGGAGGGAGAGGAGAGACAGGGAGATGGAGAGAGACAGGAGAGGGGGAGATAAAGAGAAAAAGGAGAGGGAGAGAGGACAGTGCAGAGCAGGAGCAGCAGGATCCGGGCAGGGCCATGGAAAGGGTTCTGGATCCAGCAGCAGTACCAGGCCTCAGGAGGGCCGGGTAGGAGATTCTGGATCCAGCAACATGCTCTGGAAGTGCTGAATGCTTCTTCTTTAGCAACATGTAGCAGGAAAAGGTTCACAGGCAACAAATCTAAACCTTCTGCAAACTTTGAGGATGAAATATCACTCTGATTTTGGCTTAGTTTTTAAAAGTTTAATAAAATTATTTTTGAATTATTACAGCAGATTTGACACCATTCTGTGACTCAGACATCATTTTTTAAATATTTTGTAAGCATATCATAATGGGAAACATTTGTTCTGTGGTTGCATACAAAGACAGTCTGAATGCACAATGGGACCTTTTGAGAGCTGAAAAAGATGACACATGAGTTACGGCATTTCCATGCATGGGATATTTTAGTTTGAGCAATCTGTTCTGAGCGTGATAAAATTTAAAACTTAAAAATGCATATACAAATAATAAATCGTTTGTTGAATACAAAAGAGCTTGAGAAAGAATTCCTCTACAAACTTTCATTTCTGTGCTTCCAAAAAAAATAAAAATGTGTGCCCAAAGAGTCTCATTGTGTGGTCAGGATGTAGACACAAAACTAACATTCCACTTGAGTTTGATTTGACTGATAACTTTGTTGAATGACAAATGGGTCAAACTCAAAGCTACTGAGTCAACCAAAATCCATTATACTGCTTGATCTTCTGATTCCACATACACACAGTACCGCTTCTAAGAAAAATAGACTTTTATTCTACTTTACGTGACTCCATAAAGATTTTTCATACCATTATAGACTAAACATACAAAAACATTAAATATGACATCTAATGAACACCTGTACTTCAAATACGATGTCATACTTGTTGCTGGGCTGCTGCACTGACTTGTAATGGCCTGTTTGAGTGTTGCTTTGGTTTTGTCTCTCTCTTGTAGTCCTTCCTTTCTCCTTCAGGCTTGTGCAAATGTCTGAAGTGACTCACACTGAGTCATTTTCTAGATCTCAAGACTGATTTGTAAGGCAGCTGTTGCAGCAAGGGGGAAATGATTTGAGTCCACCTGCATCACATTAGTGAAAATCATTCTTTAATTAAATATTCATGACTTGTAGCTTGCTGTTAGAGCAGGCAAATCTGCTTGGAGCACAGCACTAATGTGGTATGAAGTAAGATTTGAAGTATGATTACTCCGTTGTCATGGTTAGTAATATTTTTGTTCTTAAGATTCTGTTGTTTTTAACGTATACTGTGTTTTATCAAAGAAGTTTAATTGCCTCTTACTTAGCCATGATTTTGGCCAGTATAAATGTAATATACCAAGGGATATATTCAAGGAATGAGAGAATACAACATTATCTCTATCTGTGCATGTACCGAGCATGGGCGGAGCTTAACCTGAACTGGGCAGGGGTGACCAGAAGTTTTTAATTTATGGCTGAAAGTGATATCCTCTTGGTTTATCATAAGTTGCTATATTGATTATTTATTAAAAACTATTTACAGAACAGTCTCAGCATTAAGACACGTTTTGCTCAGATGATAATCGTATTCATAAAAAGTACATTATCTGTACTAGATACTTGTTACCCTCATTCAACCCTAACCATTGTAAGGATCATGAACATGTGTGAAGAACAGCTTTCCAATGAGGCCAGAAAGCTTTAACCTGTTCCTTAAACTGTGGCAGGTTTCATGGAGGAAAAAAAAACAAACAAACAAACTGGCTTGGACCTGTTCATGCATCTTGCAATTTCCTGTTTTATGTTCTGTAATTACTTAATTTGTGACAAAGAACTAGAATAGCACTTGCCGTTAAACATATTAACATTCAAATTTAGTATTAAAAGAGTGTCCTGGATAACACAGCCATTAATGGAAAGAAGAGTATCTACATATCCCCATCTGAAACTGAAACAAAACTAAATTGCATCCATTGTCAATGGCCTGACAATCTAACACCTCATGTCAGGTTTTTATAGCAGTAAGAACTGAGTAAGTTATAGATTGTTGTGCTCTTATTAGTTACTGAATAGAGAGGCAAAGTCCCTCCCCTTCAAGTATCCCTCACTGGCACCTTCATTTTTTGATCTTGATTGAATTGTGCAATCCAAACAGGTCCAATTACACAAAGTCAGTTGGGAAGATAATTAAAGATAATTTTGCAGCTCAAGAATGTAAAAACAGTAAAGTACTACTTAGTTTTGTGTAACACGTCTCAGTGAGCTACATCTGTCACAGTATACATCACCAACAGCAAAATGGCTGTCACATTGGTATAGAAAAAACTATTAGAAGAGGTCAAATTGATCACAAAGCTTTGGCTTTAGTTTTATCTATGTGCGACTGGCTCCTCAAGACCTCAGTCATAAGTTTCTGTAAGTATTAAACAAGACGTCATCTATGCGACTGTTGGGTGTGTAGTTTTCTAATTATACATTTTTACATTCTAATACTTAAAACAGTTTTCATACAAACTGTGACTTACTTGAGTTGCAAAATTACTTGGTGACGTGCACTGTCCAAGAAGAGAGATGTAGTTCATTGTATATTATCATATTAAACCAAATAGTACCTAAATATTTTTAGTTATCTTTTAAGTTATCTTTAATTATCGTGAAATTGACAAACATCATATGTGTTATTCATGGCACAATTTAAACGGGATCAAAAAATTATGTCTCTTTCTGTTAAATACCAGAGAAATTCACCTCTCTACAGTATCCAGGGTGATAACAGCCGGTTAACAGCTTAGGTATTATTCTGTCTCTTTTTTCTTTCTCACCATGACACTGGCCGGGCAGTATGGTGGACAATCCACCAACCTCCATGATACTAACATTTGGAGTATTTTGTACTGATTCACAGTAGGATGCAAAACCATCTGCATGCCTAGTTTTCAGTGTGGGTTTTTGGAGGGGATTTGGGTGAAGCGACCCTTTCAAAAATTTTCCTGTCTGGTCAAAAATAAGATAGAAACATAGAAATTCTCTGAGAAGTTGATCTCTGAACCAACGCGTTTAAGGCCACACTGACTGGTTGATTGCCAAATTTCTGAGACTGAAGTTCTTAAAATGCCAACCAACATCAGTTTTTTTTGTCTTGGTTTGGCCTCTTCATTTGTGAGCAGTTCCCAGCAGCTACGTCTGTGATTCTATTCCCCTGCCTCCTGCCTCCTCCGGATGACCACTGTGATGGGTCCTTCAGGTAAAGCCTTGATCATGTTCCAGGCCTCAAAGCGAGTCATGTCCTGCAGACTGACTCCCTGGACCTGCAGCAATGTATCTCCAAGTTGCAGACCACTTTGCTCTGCTGCTCCACCTGACACACACAGAAACACACTCTGTTGGGATGGGAACTCTGAAAGAATTTATTCATTATTAGCTGTTAGCTCTTCGAGCTTCAAACTATTTTCATAGCTGCAAAACCAAACATTGTTTTGTTTTCTGTTATGTTTTTTGATTTGATTTTTGTTTTTTTGGAAGTGAAAGCATTTCACGTTACTGTTTTACAGAGGTGATGCTATGACAGACAAGAGGACTAGTACTCCAGTACTTCTACTGCTGTAGTTATCACTCATTTTTGTGACAACTATTTCTCTCAGAAAGTTTTGAAATCATTTTATTGTAAGGATAATGATAATGCTATATAATGTCAGCGTCATGACTTTACCTGTAAAGATTCTGTTGATGACTAAAGGTTTGTCTCCATGGATTGAACCCTTTCCTCCCTCCAGAGTGAACCCAACTCCTCCAGCTCCTTTCTCCAGCTCCACAGTCACCGGAGCCCCCTGCTCCTCCACTGCAACACAAAACACAATTAATAAATCACACAAAGTGGTTCATAAAGACATGATCACATCAGAAGTACCCTGCACACCTTCACTGTGGAGTTGAAAATTTTGAAAAAAGTCAAGATGTTAAGTGAGGTTGTAACTGTAATTCGTGTCATGAATGTGAACCCTTCTTAGGGCCACATGAACCTGTGGGCGTATTTACTGCCTAAACTGAACACCATTTTGTTGGAAAGCATTGGAAATCTGTAGAGGCTCCAACACTTGGGTTATTGGGACTGCACCTGCAGGGTTGGGTTCTTCACTCCTGCAGCCTCCTTCCTCATTTTCGTCCTCCTCTCCTCTCTTGGCAACCACCACCACCGCTAACTTCAGACCACGGGCCTGACGCAGAGCAGTGGTGGCATCAGCGTGCGTGATGCCGCGCAGGGTTTGTCCGTTTATGGACAACACCTCATCTCCTTTCTTAATGGTGCCTTCCTGAGCCGCCAGACCACTGGGAAACACTCTGTGGACCTGCATGGAAAACATTCAAAGTCATTTCACTGGTAGGTTTCCTCAAATTATCAAGATTAATACAATCAGTTAAATCAAAATCAAATATTTAGCTTGATCTTGGGTAGACGTTGTTCCTCATTTCACTTATTTTGATTTAAAAAAAACTATTCATGAGGAAAATCATCAGATACACTGAAAATGTTCCCTGACCACAGTATAATAGTTACCAATAGTTACCAGTATAGTTACCACCTCTCTGTTATATGCATCCACCAACAAGTTGCAGTTTACATCCATGTCTGTCCAGACAACTTTAAAAACTTTGAAAGAATTTAATAAAACGTAATGAGTCTTTTTTTGTGGAAGTTATCACTATATTGACATGTTATTTTTAACATACTGTCTCAACACTATTCAGTCGGTTACACGTCTGAAGTGCTGCTTACTGTAACAGCTTTGCTCTCCAGGTCAGACCCTCCAGCGATGCTGAAGCCGAGCCCGGCTCCTTCCTCTTTATGCAGAATTACAACATGGATGTCATCTAGTTGCTGTGGAAAAGGGGGAGCACACAACTTTATTCATGTTCCTAAATGTAACAGAGAGTGAAACACTTTCCCCACAACTTTCTAGTCGTAATCACTGTTGTCTTAAAACGTCTACATTTTCCAGTCCTCTCTGTCCAGCTGTTATTACCATGAATGTATTATTTAGACCTGGATATGACAGTGTCACTCAGCCTTGTTTCCAATTTTGCCCAGTGACCACCTGTGGTCCCAAAAGCTAGTTTCAACAACTGGGGATTGGACTTCCAGGGTCCCTACCTTGGCGCATCTTGGGGTGTAATTATAAGGAATGGCCTGTTTGATCTGAACCCAAGTCATGTTCAGTTAATGGACTTCTGTGATAGTCACAGTTTGTCCATAACAAACACCATGTTAGAACACAGGGGTGAACATAAGTCACAGGGGAAAAAACCCGGATGTGGGAGGAGCTTGGTGAGATCTTAGAGAAAGGCTGGCAAACCATCTACCGACTCAAGAAGGGAAAGAGGCACTTAGTTCACACTGTTTACATTGGGACTGGGGAGCCGCTGACCTCGACTGAGGATTCAGTCAGACGGTGGAAGGAACACATCAAGGATCCACTTAATCCCACCAACACATACTCCGTGGAGGAAGCAGAGCTGGAGGACTCGGGGATGGGCTTTTCCATCACTGGGAGTATACATGAGTCACAGAGGCAGTTGAACAGCTCCACAGCAGCTCTGGGGATGGATGAGATCTGTCCTGATGGTGGCGGAGTGGGGCAGTGTCTGTGTCTGTAACGGTCTGTTGTGGTGAAGATAGAGCTGAGCCAACAACCAAAGCGTTCGGTTTACCAGTCAGTCTACATTTCAACCTTCACCTTTGGTCATGACCTGTGGGTAGTGACCAAAAGATCAGGATCACAAATACAAGCAGCCGAAATGAGTTTCCTCCACATGGTGGCTGGGCTTAGCTTTAGAGAGAGGGTGAGGTGCTCGGACATCTGGGAGGAGCTCCCCAAGAGGAGCCAGTTGAGGTATTTTGGGCCTCACAGACCTCCCTGTTCAGTTGTTTTGGGCATGTCCATCTGGGATTAGACCCCAGGACACAATGGTGTCGCCTGGCCCGGGAACACCTTGGTGTCCCCTGAGACAAGCTGTTGGAAAGCAGCAGGGAGAGTCCCTGCTGAGACTGTTACCACTGCAACCAGGACCTGGATAAGAGGTAGAAAACTAGACGAGACGAGATCACTTGTGGTACTGCCATGCAACTCATAAAGGATTTTCCCCATAGACTGCCATTCTAAAATAGATGTAAAACTGCTGAGAGGACACCTCAAACTGCAAACAAGGTCAATTAGAACTCTTTCTATAACGAGTTCGATCCGTGATGGTTTTATATTTGTAAAACTTCTTCCAACAGATAAAAAATATTTAAAAACCTCTGACATCCAGACATCATCACAAAGTAAAGTCTGTGGACCGAGTGGGAACTCGTGGGCAGGGGCAATAAGAAAAACTACTGCACATATTCTGTGAAGACATAATTGTGCCTGCCAATATTTGAACAATCTTGTTCACATTATCTTTGGAATGAAGGAATGAATGAAAGGAAGGAATGAATTCTGCTCTGAAGAACTGCTCTGAATAAGAAATCTATTCTTTGATTTTGAAACAGTCTTAGGAGACAAGTCCTAAGACGACTAAGCAATTTCTCTCTCAGTGCCCAAGCGCTTCATCCCAGTAGAAGCACAAAGAGAGTGAAACAAACTACAGTCTCATAAAACATAAATGAAATCACCAAGAGGGGATTTTAAAAAGTGACATTTTAGGTCTTGTTTATTATTTAATGGGGGCTTCTTCTGCACTAAAGGGGCCAGACCTGGACTTGAACCCGGAACCCTCTTGTTGTGAGGCAACTTTGCTAACCACTGCATGACTGTGCCACCCACATATAAAAGTGTACCTCAGTAAATAAATTGTCAGTAAATACAGTAGCATTTACATCAACAAATCCTCCACAGGTTCATAACACGTCTGACTCTACAACAAAATCAATGTGGTGACCATCATCTGGCTATGGATTCATGAAAACATATTAATGCAAATTATTTTCTCTTAGGTTCACTTAGAAACTCTAAAATAAAAGACTTTTAAAGAAACAGTTCAGTATTTAAAAAAAAAAACAAATTGCTTCCTTGGCTTCTTTTTTCTAGACAGAGATATTCAGACTGACATCAATCTCAAATACAGAGTCAGAGTCAGGACGTGATTAGCCTTAGTGAACCACACTGTGTCTGCAAGACTCTGGTAAGCTGCTTCACTGCAACCAGCTGTTGCTCATCAAGACTTTTGGACAGAGTCAGTGCTGAACAAGGGGGGGTTACAACTAACACTTGGTGGATGTTTTGCATTTATGTTTTAGTCTCAACATGTGTTAATAAGATTGCTTGTAGTATTCTCCCCAATAACATTTGACATAGTGAAGAAAACAAAATCTAAACCTTAACACGAAAAAATAAGCATAACTAAAACATTTTGCATAGTGCTTTTTGTGGTTGGTCAAAATTGTATGGACAGTTAGCTGGGGGTGATAGGAGTTATTTCTAAAATCCTGACTGCAACCCTGAATTACATCTATTTGTTGTGTCTCTGATAATTATGATTATTATAATTATTAAATATTCAAGACTTCAACTTTTTCTTTAAAGATTTTACTTTTTACTTTAAACAAACCCTAACATTAAACCTTATACCAAATGAAAGTGTGGAATTGTTTTTTTTACCTTCAGCATCTCTTCGTCCAGCGCTTTCACTTCCCCTATCATCCTCTGTATGTCCTGTGAAGGGATGGCTGAGATGACAGAGTGAACAGAAGCAGAGGTGACTGCTGCCTCATTGTGAGATCCCCCCTCCCCTCGCTCAATCGTACACTCTCTCAGTGTGGCCAAGCTGTGTTTTAAAAGATGAAAAGAGACAAATATGTGATGGTTAGTTAGGCACCTTATGCCAGCAATGCATAATGTGCTCTATTTAACATTCGTTTGACAGTAATAACTTTCCACTTCTTCTCTGATAAAACAGGAAGTCTTTTTTCTAAACCCGAACCCACTTCCTCATCAGTATAAAATAGGCCCAGTATACCTTCAGCAGGAGTCCCTGTGTAAATGATGAACACATCACAAGTCATGTTCAGCTGTACCTCTTTGCAGAAGTCTTACCTGACAGAGAATCCCTCGATCTGAGCCGAATCAGACTCGTGTGCATTCGTGAAATCCACCGCAGTGGGGTCCTGCAGGTTTGGGGAGCGAGGGCTACAATGGGAGGGGTAAGTGGGCAGAGAACGCATCAATGCTTGTGAAACCTGGAACAAAAACCACATTATTCTGGTTATTCTTGTAACAATATGACAATGTCAATCTAATTTCAATCTTTTGACGGTCTCAGGCTGATATACACTGACTGACTGATAGACAGTCAGCCACGACGATTTGTGTCAGGGGTTTTAATCTTCTAGCTGTTCTGGGTTCTGTGGGTGGGAGCGTTGTTGTTCCATGGAACTGTCTCATTGCTTAAAGCATTCCAGAATGTTTTTTTGTCATGTAAGTGTCAATGTAAGTGAATTGCAAATAATTTGCGAAAGGAAAAGAAGAGTCACATGAATATCTAAAAAGACGACTGACAGTTACAGTCCCACTTCCTGCCTCCACTCTGATTTGCTGCGCTTAGAACTCCCACACCTTGTGCCATAACAGTGATCTTGCAGGTTCACTGCATCTTATACTGTGTGAGATTTTTAGGTGAAACATATATCAGACCATATAATATTTAGCTTGAGGACAGTCAAATTGTGCATTCAGTACTTTACCAAAGCTCACACACTGTAAAGAGACTGTAGTGGTGTGGTTTCCCTGTGCAATTAATGGTTATTGAAACATTTATTAATTATTTAGGTGTGCTTACCTCCAAATAAAGTGGATAAATTGCTGTTTGTAGCTTGTTTATAAGTGTGTGATTGACTGCTCATGTTAGTGCTGCCATGTCCCCAGATCTCAGTTTTTACTTTAATCAGTACAATGTTTAAAACTGATAGAAGTGGCAGTCAAAACTCCTCACATGATAGATTACCTGGTTACTGAAGGCGATGATTTTCCCTAAGCCCTCTTTCTCCAGACCTCCTTGGGGGGGACCGTCTGTCGGAGCACCTGCACTCAGAGTTGTGTTCACCAGCCTCTCTTGACTGCGGCCTTCATCCCCTTCCCCTGGATGACTTTTCCCCTCAGCTTGACTGGATTTCATAGATGTCACAGGAGGCAGAACCTCGGACTCTGTGGACCTGCTAAAATCCTCTCTTTCTAGCTTGGGCTGTTGTTTGGATAAGGCATTGCTGTCATCATGGACTGGAGATGAATGAGAATCAAGTAACCCTGAGTTCAGATCAGTGCTGATGGGGTCAGAAAGTGGGAGATCTGTGGAGTCCTGGATGGGAGGAGGTTCATCTTCAGAGGACTTGTCTGTTGATTGACTACATGCTTCAGAAGTGATAGCAGAGGTTGCAGCAGTGACAGTTGTGCTGTCTTTCTCCCTAGCAGGTGCTGGCTGATTTGGCGGGATCTCGTTGGGGATTTCATATTTTCCCTTCTCATAATCTCCGTGTGAGGCAGGACTCCTGGATTTCTGTTCCATCAAAGGAAGGGAGGTGGTAGGGGCCACAGGCCTCCTGTTGCCCCCTTTCTCTGGACTCTCTGAACTGGAAAAAGTCTCAAATGAGTGGATCTTTTGTTTGATTGACAGGTTGGCTGCGGATGAGGCAGACCTGACTCCGAAGTTTCTGCTGAAGCCCACAGTAGGCTTCTGCTCAGCTGGTTTATCTTGTTTCTTCTGGTCCTGCTCATCCCGAATTTTCCTCAGACTCTGGCGAAACCAGGTAGGCTTGGGTGCTACTGGGGGTCCCTTCTTTGCTCCTGAAGGAGTTTCAGACGTGTTTTCGGAAGTCACATCAGATGGAGGATCATTGGAATCTGTGGCTGTGCCATTAAGCTCAGGGGTGTTGTCTTCGTCACTCATCTTAGCAGGCTTGCTGTGGTTGTTCAAAGGCTCTGCTCTGTCCACAAGGTGGCTGTGGTGATGGTGGTGGTGGATCTCAAGCAGCTCTTCTGGGGAGCTGTGTGAAAGACGAACCCAGGGATCCTGAAGCTGGCTTTGAGTATGTTGGTCAATACAGGCCTGTCTCCTCAGAGCTCCTCTTTTTGGCTGAGAGCAGAGCGCAGCTGATGGATCACCTGTCCACACAACAGAAAGAAGAGTAGAGTAATGAGAGGTGAGGTCAGATGTTCATATTAATTCAAAAGTAACAAAAACATAAACAGATATTACTGTGTATTCAAACTGATTACCACACGATGGTCGGAATAGTCATCATGCAGGAGCCTGCCAGCTTTAATATTATTATCACGAAAGCTCTATGAAGTCAAAAGTTCATGTCTTTTCATGAATTTAAATACATTTATATCAAACTTAAAAAAACAAGTTGTAATAGCATGGGTTATCATGGAAGTACAACTGTAACATGTCTAACCCTAGCCCTAACCCTACTCTTACAAACCTAACCCTAACCATGTTCACCAACGGAGTTTAGCGTGTTGGCATGCTAACTATTATTAATAGGCTGTAAATACAAAGCAGAGCTGAGGCTGATGGGAACTTCATTTTCGTTTAAGGTACTTATTGGGTCATAAACGACTGCAGTAGAAAAATAACATTTTGACTTGATGGTGCCACATGACAGATTAAGGGATGACCAAAGTTATTCCAATTCATCCTGCAGAATACTGGACAAACTCTGATGACAGACTATCATAACTGATCACTTTTTCTTTTGCAAAATTAGAACTTTTCATTTTTTAAATTGAGATTCTATTGTGCTAACATAACAACACTCTGCTACAATAAATGCATACACTTACTGATAATGCATTATAAAATAAGTTAAACAATGACTGAGGATTTTATTCACCTCCACTCCTGTATGTGTACCACACTGTTGGGTGTGGTGTCTAAACTTGACAAAACTACCTTTAAGCATGTGATGCCTTCATTGGTCAGCATCATACATGTTTTATACTAAATTTGAACTTGAATATTTACACTTTTACTCAAAAATTCCTGACAACTTTGGTGTAACTAAAGCAGCTGATCATCAACATTGTTGCAGCTCCAGCTGAACCTGAATGACACTGCTTTAAACAGGAAACGGAACCTCAGTTCCTTTCTATTGAAATACTCATAACCGCAGCACCAAGTTCACATTGTTGAATTAACTGCACGATTAATGAACTGTTCTGAAGCTGCATTCGGGTGCTTAAATGTAAAGTTGACTTGTCTCCTACCTGTGTGTGGTCTGTCGTTGGTGCAGGTTGAGCTGTTTGGATGAGTGAAATCTTCTTTGCTTCCTTTTGACTGTTCTCTTAATCGTTCTCCTCCCTGCTACACAAACAGGAAGTACTGTGTCACAGCTTTTCTAGCAGCAACCACACAGAAGTGCAATAACGTCCTTTGCTTCCGCTCAGACATTCCTCCACATCACTGCTACTTCTCTCACAATGTTTCATTCAGTCAGTAACAGACCCATAACATAACCACAATAATATATCCTGGCAGGGCTTAAACAGGGATTTGCGAGGATCTCTTGTCCACAACCACATTGTCGACAGTTTTCACTTCTTCAGTTGAAAGCAGCTGCAATGAAAATTGTAGACACTGTGTTCTCTGGATTGTCTAAAGCAATGATGGCACTGTTTCTGGAAAGAGAAGTTGCTGTCTAACTTTCTAGACGTCACACAAACTGAATTCACCTCCCTAGAACACAGACACACTATATAGACAAAAGTATTGGGGCACCTGACAATTACACAAACAGGGACTTCAGTGATATTGCATTCTAAATGCATAGGCAGCTGTGCAGCCAAAACAGCTTCCACTCTTCTGGGAAGGCTTTCCACAAGATTTTTGAGTATTTCTGTGGGGATCTTTGCCCATTCATGCAGGAGAGCAATAGTGAGAGGCCGTTTTAACTTATTTTTCAGAAACACTGAACTTCCTATCCATATGGACATATTTAAAGTTAAAGTGACATATTTTGTCATTGGAGGGAACTCACTCCAATGAAATTTGTGCTCTGCATTTAACCCACCCAAGTGATGTGCACACACACACAACAAACCCGGGGCAGTGGGCGACCGCGTGCAGCGCCCGGGGAGCAGTGGGGGTTAGGTACCTTGCTCAAGGGTACCTCAGCCATGGACACCGGGACGGGGAATCGAACCAGCGATCCACCACGATCCACGGTTACGGGTCCGACACCCTAACCGCTGATCCACGGCTGCCCCTAAATATCTTTATATCTTATAAATATCTTAATATCTTTACACTGAAGCAAATACAGCAAATACAACAATGTACTGTGAATGCTTAGTTCAGTGTTTTCATTGTTAGGCCAACTATGAAAAAAGGGAGCCCACATTCTATAATTGTCAGTGTCAGACAGTGTCTGTAAGCGGATGTTTCAGTCCAGAAGTTGGCACTAGAGTTACTATTGTGACATTCGCTGATTTCAGCGCTCAGCTCAGGACCAGCATAATTCCTGCATATGGTAACACAACATGCACTACTTGCTTGCTGACATGTACACAAACACATGCACAAACACTGATACATGTAAAAAGCATGCATAATGAGCATGACTGGAACATAAGACAGGCATTGAAAGCACCATAATATGCATTTGCCATCCTTACTGATTCTAATACCTTCCATCCATCCATTTTCTATAGCGCTTATCCATCAGGGTTGAGAATGATCCCTATGACATGTATTCATTTCGGACAAATCTGCAGCACAAAATATGCATCCATGCCAAAGTTCACTACCGCTACAGAAAGCAGTGTGTCTGTTATGTAGTAAGGAGGAAAATAAGGAGACCAGTTCTGTCATCTGCTATTAATGTTTTCACCTTAAAAAAATCAAAAACTTAAATCTTTCTATAACCGTATTCATAGTTGTCATGAGCAGACTTGTGCAACAAAAAAAAAAAAAAGATTTGGAAAAACACGTGTACCGAATGTTAAAATAAGCATGTGCTGTAGAATTGTCCGATCGCAATTGAATTGTCCGGTGATAAGGTAATACAACAATATACACCTGTTGAACATTTTATTCCAAAAGCATGGGCAATTATTCTGCTGCTCTAATTTTGATTGGACCGGACATTTCATCAATTTTATCAGAGCGTGTAAAGCAGAACGAATGGCTTCATTACTGTTAATATTTAATTTTCTAATGGTTTATAGATCAGTAATAGGCCATACATATGAATACTTCTGGGTTGCACCCTTACATTAACCCTGTGGGTCTACAAGTAACAGAGCCTTTAGTTAAAACTTAGAAACCCCTAAAAGTAGCACCAAAATACAAAAAATACAACAATTAAACAGTGTACTGTATGTAACGGAATGTCTATGGTCACAGCATTCTGTTTGAGTCTTGAAAAGCCATAGCATGCATTCCTCATTCCACATCACTTCACATACATTCCTTAAGAGTAACCTGAGGATGTATCGCAAGGCCTTGTATACAGTGCTGAAGAACTGCAGGTGGTGGAAAGAGAGAAGCATGTTACATATTACTCTTTTCAGAAGAAGCATGATTAGTACACTGAGGAAAACACGATTGGAGCAGCCCACTGAGAAACAGAGCAGCGAGCATGTAGAAGTCATTCGGGTGTGTTTGCTGCATTTCAGAGAACTGAGAGTGGAAGTGAGAAATACGCTGAGGGAGATGACAGCTTCTGTAGTCTCAGACATACTTTCACCATCCTTATATGGAAACTGAACTTAGACCTTCTAGAACTAAACTAAGCAGCTAACTGAGTTATGAGTATTTCAGGCAGTGGAAGGTCAATAAAATGAACAAGAAAATCCTATATGAATTAGACAATTGAGTTTTTGAGTTTAAAATGAAGTGATGGATGGATAATTGTGATGTTTATTGTGCTTTTGTGTGACTTTTTTTTTTTTTTTTTGCTACAGCAACAGCAGCAGGGTAGAACACAAACCTGGCTGACCATATTGCTGTGCAAATCTTTGAACACGGTTTTGGTTATTTTGAAATGTAATATCTTAAGCAATTTCCCTCTTTTTGTTTCTAGCTGTGTGTGCTCAATGGGAAAGGGGAAAAAGAGTTTAGCCTACACAGTGACAGTACCAGGTTGGATTTTCAACTAGATTTCCATCTCAGTTTCAGACCTGTCTATAAGGCAGTGGTCAAAACTTTTTAGTCAAACCAAATAAAGGAAACAAATATTTTTGCAGCCAGTATTTTATCATTAGTGCAACTATATACTTTCATAGCTGCCTCGTACGTCAGCTATTGAGCAGTGACTGTTGAGTATTCATGCCTTGGAAAGTCACACTATATTAGCTACTGTGATTGTCTTTGTGCTGTAATGATGGAACCAGTAAGCTAACTACTATGTTTTTGATACTTTGGACCCATTGAATTTATAAAGACCTTTCATACTATATATTTGTAGAAAGAAAGAGCATTAGGACCAAAGAAAAAGTAAAGTAAATACCTCTGGAGCAATGTTTTATTAGCAGGGCTCTCTCTTGTGTTTTGTTGTGTACTGGCAAGCACAAGCACAAGGGCTGTGCGAAAAATTATTGTTTGATAAGGGCTGCACATTATTTCACTGAACAGCCTATGGCAGAAAAGCAGCTGCAGCAGCAGCAACTGAGAGACACAGCAATGCATGAACAAACGTGGTTAGTTTCTAGTTTGCAAATATGGATGAGAACAATGCAGATGAAGACTTTGAAGACAAGTCAACGTTTCTGTGAGAAATTGTAGATATGTGTTTAAGAGAAGAGAACAAAAACTTTTAAAGATGTGTTTACTCGACAGCAGTGAGTCATTTTTACAGCTCAGGTGGTCAGCAGCTCAGGTGGAGCAGTGTACCTGGCAGCTGGTGTGTGATGATGGCTCTATTCCGTCTTCTCTGACTGGGGAGCCTCTACTGGAGCCACTAGAGTCTCCATTATAACCCTCCTCACTGGTCACATCCTGAGGCCAGCAGTACCGACGTGGAGCACCTCTCACCCTGCAGCTGGACTGTACAAACACACACACACACACACACACAGTGTGAAGCAAGAAGACAGTGTGTAAAACTGTGTGATATGAGATAAAACGCTGCTTGAAGTGACATGGTGTGATTGTTTGCTGCCAGCTGCACTGACTCCACTATCCTGTCAACAATCTCCCTCAGAGATTTTATCACAGCAGTTTGCCGACAATGCAATCATTTAGTGTCACATGGGACATGGGGCCGATGAAGCCTTTATGGTTATGATTAAGAGTGAAGGATTATTGTTAATACGCATTAAATCTGACATGAATTAGCTTAACCATGTGAAATGTGTCAACTGAATATAGTGGTTTGAGCAATGAATCAGTTATCACTAAAATAAGAGGACATCCATACATGAAATGCTCCTCTGTCTCTAAACCCTTCCTCAAAATGCACTTTTCACTGAAGTTGCAGACAGAGACAGGACCAGGTGGAGGACCAAATAACTGATGAAACTCTCAAAATGAGTTTCTTCTATGAGAACATTTTAGTAACTCTTCATCACTAACCTTAGTCTTATTAAACATGTTTAATATTAAACCATTCCGAGATAACCTGTGGTAAGATATTTTAGTTTCCTGGCTTAACCTTAGAAGCTACAGAGGAGAGAAACAAAGGGGGGATGCAAAGAGTGTGGATATATTACCTTGCTACCCCTTGAGGCCAGATCCAGGGCCTGGTGACTGGACAGACTGGAATTGTACGGAATGTTATAGTCTTCATCAGGATACACTGGCACTGACAGTCTGTTGTCAGACCATGTCTCCGTCATAGACTACACAATGAGAATGAGACAAGATAAGATGAGCCACACGACTACACATTAGAAGACTGGATTTAATTGGACACACTGATTGATTTTCAGTTAAGAAAATCATATATTCACATAGTTACTAAAATAAGTCAAGACATAGGAAATTACAAACAATATGATGCACTCATGTAGTAGAATCCTAGAAGTAGAATCCTAGAAACTTTATTGTGAACCCTGCGTGAAGGTTCATCCACCTCATCACATAACCAGAGGTATGTCTGGTTACCTTGGGTGTGTCCAGGCTGTGGACACGGGCTGACGGGTTATGGCGTGCGTTGTGGAGGTTATGGATGGCGAGGCAGCGGTTGTGGTGGTGGCTGTTGGTGTTGTCGCTGCAGGAGCGAGTCATGGTCTTCTGTGCTCGTCGAACTGTCAGCTGACTGAAACTCCTCTCCAGGCAGTTATCACACCTGTGCCGACTGTGAGAGCAAGACTCAAGTCTACGCAGGCCTGGGACGGAAAAAAAGAGCATTTTTTTCTAAGAATATAATAAAATTATAATAAACTAAAGGTAATAACAATGACTTTATAATCACTTAAAAACTCACTGATCCTGATGTATTGGAGGATTAGGTTTAGAGATGTAATGGAGGGAACAGGCTTTAAAGTAAAAAACATTTTGAAATATGAGGAGAGACAAGGGCCTCGATAAGCAGCAGAAAACGAGAGCAAACCCAACTTTATGGGTGCAATACAAACTTTTGGTACAACTTGAATATATCAAAAACTAAATTTTAATCCATCAAGTTAGTTAGTTAGTCATGTTATTACTAAGAAAGGTCACAGCGTCTGTCAAATGGACATTTTGACATAGATCTTTGTAGCATTTAAACTGTAGATAAAATCAATATCATCTGAAAAAAATATTTTTTTTGTAAATCGCTAAATATGTGCAAATGTTTGCAAATTTCAAGATATTCTTAAAGAAACTGCATAAAATTCAGCACTTATTGGTACATTAACACACATCATGGTATTACAGCAGTTCATCCAATAGTGAGGAAATATAATCTATAGCATTTGTGTTCATAGACACAAATTCTTGTACAAACCGAAAATATAGATATAGATCATTTCAGTTTGTGAAATGAAATATAAATGTAAAATGTAATCTGTAAGATTTACTTGAGTAGGCAAAGATTGTGATTTCAGTTATATTTTAACAAAAAATATGTTCTGAGAAAATTTTACTTGTACACATGTACACAATATTGATTAAGTTTCATCACTACTTCACATACTGCTGTGTTGCCGGGTTGCAACAGTGCACGTTGCATAAACCCTTTTAAAATTACAGTTGAGGATCGAGGATATGAAAGAATGCATAGGAGTGACTTATGACCTTGAACAAGAATATGTGACTGTGGAAAATAAACAGCAGACAAATAAATATTTCACCATCAATACTCCACTGGCTCTTGTCCTTTCTCAGTTTGCTGTTTTCCACTGCCTGAGCGATAGCCTCATTCAGCTGCTGCTCTGATACCTTAGACACACAGGGCAGAAACTGGGAATGTAAAGTCAGGCTGACGAAAAGTATTGACACTTTGTGCTCACATTTTAAAGAGAGTATTAAAAGTTCAGAAAGGATAATATATGAGAGTATAAAAACAGTCCTTTTATGGCTCACATGAGAATGTGAGCCATAAAACCCAAGATGTAAAGAGCTATTACTAACAGCAGAATAGCAAATGACAATCCCATGAGAATGCCAACACCATCAACGACGAACAAGGACTTTCTGTACCCATTCTGCCTTTGACGCAGTGTCAGAAGTATTCCTGAAGGGACTTTTGGTGATGTCTTTTATGATGGCGGGGATTTTCTGGGGGAAATCTGCACTGCTGACCTCTGAAAACATTTCGACCATGTTTGTGTTGTGTTTTAAAGGGACTGGTAACTAACTTGCACACTAAATTAAAAGCATGATTAACATTACACCAAAACAAAAGCTTGTTAGCATGGTCATTCTGAGCATGTTAGCATTTAGCTTGAGGCAGCACTGTGCCTCTGTACAGCCTCACTGAGCAGCTAGCAACCACATCTACCATTGATAGCCACTGAACAGTGCCACTACTGTGAATGAATGTTATATAACTTTCTTATTAATTACATCATCTTGGCCAATTACTGACTGTTGCTGAGGACGTTCATTCAATTTCCCTCACTGCTTACTTCCTCTCAGCTTCACAAGGGTTAGCAGCAGGGAACCTATTCCAGCAGGTAGTGACAGGAGATACAACACCAAGTTAAGAGCTTGAAAACCAGAGGGAGTCCATGCTAATAGCACAGGGACCCACAATTGAACCCATGAGGCAACACCCTGAGCCAGCAGAGACTTTGCCCTGTATGCCCATAAATCTGCACTAGTTTAAGTAAATGAGGTGAGAGCATTGCATACTTTGGGGTCGGGGTGTCGACTGATGATGATGTGGACAGGACCTGGCATGCTCTGGCTCAGGACTGTGTAGACGTCATTGAGCGCCATGTTGTAAACCACAGTGTCGTTGATCTCCATGATCTCATCTCCACACCTGAACGTATAAAGGGCAAGTTCAGGAAAAGGTGTTGGAAAGAAAGAAAGAAAAAACAAACAGAGGTGAGAAACATAAGCTTGGATATGCATGAGAAATTGTATTTTATCATCAGACACAAAGGATATGACGCACATATACACTGACACACTGTATAATCAGAATATACTTCTTTGGAACTGGGTCAGTTAAGTAACATACTGTACATACTACAAGAGTTGCTATTTTCTAAATTACATTAGTTGTATTAAATCCATAGTGTAATTCAGTGGATTAATCAGGGAAGTATTTTAATTACTGAAGTTAGCATCGATGATCACATACAGTGTTTTGTTCTTTTGACCTCTGTTATTATATTACATGCTATACATTGCTAAACACAAGTATCTGTGTTTTTCGTAACTGACTAAATTGTGTTCCTTGATATAAACTTTGACTTCATTCTTACTGTAGCTGCATTTTTTACAGTAGGCATTTTAGTCATCCTTCCAACCCTACACCTCTGTAGTAATTTCTCCTCACCGTAGTCTACCGTCCATGTGTGCTACAGATCCAGGAGAAAGGGTGTGGATGTAGATCCCAGGGCATCCATCACCAGATGGAACACAGCACAGTCCAATGCCCAGACCAACACCAGCCTCTGGGAAATGACACGTGCGTAGAAAGCTTTATTATCATATGATTTATCATCATTAAAGGTGGATGTTTGACTTCTAAAGAGATTTACTGTTTACTGTTTGGAGTTTTAAAGATATTTATGAGGAAGAGAAGGTACAGCCAAAAGATAATAGCTGTTGCACTATGCAAAATGTACGGTTCAGCTTTTGAGCATTTTTTTAAAAAAATCTCCAGCAACAATACACAGTCCAGTCACCACAATTGAATCTTGGCACTTTTTTTGTAAACCACAGTTTTGTATATTTCATACAAGTCACACTAATGTATCTACAATACAAGTCATATTATGTGAAAATTACATGCACATGAACTGAGACAAAATACTACTGTTTGTGACCACTTCAGCCAACAAACCAGCTCATGTTAGCAGCTACTGGAACATTCTGTAGCTGTCTTTGTGCCAGCAAAAGGCAATATTTTGAAGGACATGTGAGGAGATTATCCAGCTTTGTATGTGGCCTCTTAGACAGATGGGTAAAAAAAAAAAAGATTATAAAAAATCAAAATATTGTATTTCTAATCAGAAAAAACTCAGAAAAGCAAAATCAGTTTTAAATGAAAAATCAATGATCAAAAAGCAGTGACTATCATGTCAATAATGTGGCTAACCTTTCTGCAGGATAATCTCTATCATGATGCGGTCTCTGGGTTTGGCAGGCTGGCCCGGGATGCCCAGTGTGTTGCTGCAGTTGTTGTTCAGGTAGTTGTAGTCTCCCATGTCGGCACTGATCCTGGCCATGCCTGTGGTGGAGCTGAGGGAGCGAGACCTGCATAGCTGAGCTACCTGTGCCTGACCACACAGAGCCCCCACCCGCAGGCTGGTCCTCACCACCAGAGTCAGCAGGCCCTTTTTGACCTGCTACGTAAGGAAAGCAACATTTCAAATATCCTCTGTAGCCCATAGTAACAACGTGATCTCTCATACTCTCTGGTCATTGTTTATGTGTTTATGTTAAGAATGAAAATGTTGTTTAAAGCACACACAAGCTGGTGACACGCAGTGGCCCCTCTGGGGTTTCTTCAGACTAACAGGAAAAAGATACTGCAGCATTAGAACCAGGACCACTAGACTCCTTCAGTGCCTCATCCTCACCACAGGATGGCGACTATAACACACAAGTTGCAGCAGCCTACGCTGCCTCTCTGAACTTAATTGTAGACTAACACATGAGGGATCACCTGAAGGGATCACCATTCACTATTCAACTTTGTACTTTAGGCTTTGGCTGACGGCTGACAGTACACATAGACATACATCATTTTCTCAATCTGAAGAGTCAGTTCTTCATTTCACATAAACTATTACAGTTGCAGTTAATCCTATTGGAGCTACTGTGGTATAAAGTAGGAGCTTCAACAGCATTGGTACAACAATATGTGAATAGAATCTTTTTAATTTTAAATTAAAAGAGGAAGAGACTAGTTCAGAGCTAATCTTTGTCACCTTTTAGTTTTAGCTATTGTGGAAACCAACCATGGCTTATCTAAAAATGTATTAGACACACAACAAGTTTCATATATGTTTTCTTCAAAGGGTCTCTGGAGAACTGCATACTGGAAAGTCTGTTAATATGCTGATGATATTTTTTTAGAAACTTAATTTAATGATACAATACATTCATGCAACTCTAGTTTCAGGTTAAAAGATTTGGAAGTTGGAAGAATTTATGCATGTTACTGAGAAAATATTAGTTAATTCCACTAATTTTTTTCTACAGTGTAATGAAAACATACACCAGTCAGCCACAACATTAACACCACTGACAGGTGTAGTGACATTAGACAATAAAGTCAAATACTTTTTGGCAGCACAAGGGGGATCTATCATCCAGCAGGTTGTTTTAAAATTGCAGCCGATTGGTGTATAATTTTGCCAGAAAAATGCTTCTGATTTGATCTGATGTCTTCTACGTCTTTTGGCTGCTCCCTGTGGCTTCTTTTTTTATGTTCGTATTATTAAGTTTGGCAGGGCACAGGAAATAGGAGCCAAACACATGACTCAGAACAAGACCTTCAAAATCACTCACAGTCTTCAATAAACAAGCAGGAGTTTGGTACAGCAGTCAAAACAGGCAAACAAATCCCAAAGGAAGACCACAGGCAAATTGCAAACACAAGCAAGTCCACAAGTCCAGGAAGTCAAAACAGAGAGAAGACCATTCGAGCAAATGACACTGAGGTACATGATGAACATACACTAACAATCACAGTGGCTGGACATGCACTGGCTTGTATATCCCCACTTAATATGGTGGGTTGGTGGATTCGGCTTATTTCGGCGCATCCGTCAGCATTTGTCAGCTTTCGTTCTTTTTAAAGTTTCAATAAATGCATCCAGGTTATTTTGATCACAGAAAACAACCTGAAGTGAGAGGAATACCTCTGCTAGGATCACAGTGTGGTTGTCTTACTTTGAACTTGTGCAGGGCTTCATCATGAGTCAGACCGTGGAGTGACTCTCCATTCAGCTCCAGGATCTCATCACCTACGCAGGCACACAAAGAGCATACCTGAGATCTGACGGCTGGACATCTACTTTGTAACGTATCAACTGACACCATTTGGAAATCTGGAAAGAAGACTCTTACACTCTGTAAGACTTGAGAACACTTGAATTCTAGTAATTGGCTTTCATATATTAATTTTCAACTGCTAAATCTCAAATCAATGCTTTGCAATACCTTTTGTGTTCCTTCATCACACACTCTTCAACTGAGAATTGAACTGCTCTTAGCTCTTACACCTTGAATCGCATTCTATTTGTCAACTGCTAGTTCCAGCACTCCCACTTCAACTGACATCTCAACTGCTGTCATTGTTTACACGCGTTCAACTGCTGTAATAAGACAACACATCACTATTTCAGTGCTGACACATAAACTGACATTTCTTATTGAGTGAAAATAAGACACTTGACTCACACCAAATTCAAATATTGGAAGATTTGAACATGAATGATGTTAAACATATGCCAATAAATGAGTCTAAGCATGATAAGTATATTGGTAACGTGTGTATGAGCTTCATGTACAGCATGTGGTCCCTCACCCTCCTGCAGCCGTCCATCAGCAGCTGCTGCCCCTCCAGGGAAAATGGTCTTGACGTAGATCCCCATTGGTCCATACATGCTGTCCCTCCCTCCCACTATACTGAAGCCCAAACCCTGGGATAGGCAGCAGAATTATTATTCATTATATTAGTGATTAACATCTTCAAACAACAATATAATTATAAGAGTTTGGTACATTTTGGTCATTTTGACTTGAAATGCAGTTTCCAGAAAAAGCTAGCAGGTGGACTTTGTGTCAAGATTATTTGTCAAAATAGAGTATTAAACATTATGAGCTTTATAACTGATAGCATTATGAGCACGTGCAATATAAGACATAGACATAATTACAACCAAAGTATGCCCACATGATGAACCAAATGAAATATTAAGTTGTAAATGCATATGTATGAAGTGTATGAAACTCAAACTTTAGTGTTCAGCAGTTATTATGTTCTGCTGAGAACAGTGGTGATTGAAGAGCAGCAGTGTACTGACATTTCCTCACAATGTGATACTGGATACATACTTAATACCAAAGTCAGAGGTATTCAGATAATTTTTTCGATGTTGGTGAATGGTTCCTACCTTGCCATGGCCCTTCATCAACACTATATTGCAGATTATGAAAGCTTGCACATTGCTGCAGGAGTGTACAAGATGAGCAGAGCTTAGAGAACGGGAGGGACGGTGCACAGGCTGGAGAAGTGCAGCGGCATGTAACACACACACACACACACATACACACACACACACACACATAGCAAGGGGTCATGATTTAATTCTTCCTTTTAGTAATATTTTTAATATTTAGTATGATTTTCAAGTTGGGTGGTGCAGTGGTTAGCACTATCGCCTCATAGCAAGAGGGTTCCAGGTTCGAATCCCGGTCTGGGCCCTTCTATGTGGAGTTTGCATGTTCTCCCTGTGCCTGCGTGGGTTTTCTCCGGGTACTCCGGCTTCCTCCCACAATACCAAAAACATGCACATTAGGTTAACTGGCTACTCTAAATTGCCCCTAGGTGTGAGTGTGAGAGTGTGTGGTTGTCTGTCTTTGTGTGTTGGCCCTGCGATTGACTGGCGACCAGTCCGGGGTGAACCCCGCCTCTCGTCAGCTGGGATAGGCTCCAGCTCCCCCGCGACCCTGACGGATAAGCGGTATAGAAAATGGATGGATGGATTTTTAAATTTGTAATGGGTTTACTTTTTTTTAACATGTGTTAAAGTGCTACTTCAGCCCTTGTCTTCTACTGCTGGCCAGTCCTGAGTGTCGATACATATTTCTGGATACAAGTGCCAATGATTCATGTTTCAAATATTCCAAACTGTCTGACTAGTAGATAGTCAGATCCTAGACTTCTTCACTGAATAACTGTGAAGAACGTATTGCTTTTCAGCTCAGTTTTTCAATTGACAATGTACAGTTCAGGTTTGCTGTGCTGTAGTTTGACTAAATTTATCCAACATCCAACAAAAAAAGATAAAAAAAAAAAAAAAACATGAAGACTAGAAAATTGAGCAGGTCAGAGATCCTGGTGTACACTGTGATGGTGTGATCTTAAATGTATTCTGATAAATCCAATACCTGGGTCGTGTTGTGAGGAAACTCCAGCTGCTGGGACAGAGACTTTCTGTTTCCATATAAACCACCATTCCCATGACTTGTATAAAACTCTGGGGTCCTCATAATGATGCTGTCCAGATCCCCAATCCAGTAAGGATGAACACCTGGTTGTACACACAGTATATCAACAGAAAATAAACATCAGGTTCAAATGAATTTCTCTTAAAATTATAAAATAGATAAGGCAAAGAACACACAAACCATAAGGAGACAGTAAAGCCTATGAAATCAAGTTTAATGAACCTGTCTGCTTCTACCTCTATCTCAGGGCTGCCCAAAGTTGGCCAGCCTTAGGATTCCATCTAGCCTACAGGTGCTTCTATTGAAAGAAAAATGTTTAAAAAAATGAACTAATTACTTATTATTTTTATAATCTGAGCACAGAATGACACAGGAGGTCAGTCAGTTAAGGGAAACTTAGATCCTTGTACCATCACTCATAAGAACTCTCTGGCTCTATACTTTACTGTATTACAAATATAAAGCACCATCTACACCATCTATCTGTTCAGTTAAATCTCACAGCAGAAGAACTGTAAATGCAGCATTTTTCACAATCATGACCACATTTCCCATAAGCGGTGGGCCTAAAAGATATTACTCCCTGGCCTCACTCATATTGCTCATCGCCTGCCATTACCACAAACTCTAAAAGCTTTAGCTTTCTACCAAAATCTGAAACTGTTGGATGACAGATGATTGGTAAATTGACAACTGAGTGAAAACTGTATGATACACACTGGTTGAACTGGAGCGTGTCCTGTTGTTGGACACCTGTCCTGGTGGACTCTGCCCAGTCTTCTCTGTTTCCCAGCAAATCTCTTCGTTTACCTCTGGGATAGGTAACTACACACACACACACACACACACACACACACACACACATCTATAATAGACATACATTTATGTCGAAGAGACACAGACAGATAACTGTGTGGGCAGTTTTCCATGTGAAATTTGAAAATAAAAGCAAACGATGACATAACTCTAAATATAATAGAAGGTCAGACAACACCTCTGGATTAGTTCACCTTTAGGTGGTTGTTGTTGGCCATCAGTTCTTCGTCTGTGTGCCCCACCAGTGACAGAGCATCAGATGGGGAACTGAGAGCGGGATGCTGAGGGCTTGAAGTCAAACTATGCGAATGAAGAGTGTCTTCACACGTGGGAATGTCCTGAAGTACAGAATACACCAGCAAAGAGAATCACTTCAGTCGTGGCCCAGCATGGGGCACATGAATGGCAGAACTGACCTTTCCTCATGGTTATTTCTGCACTAATTCTGCTTGTACAATATAGAACAATGCATCACACTCATTATTCCAATAAATCACTGTGGCTACTGTGGTTTTCTGCGACATGGACTCTACTTGACCTCTGAAGGTATGCTGTGGTATCTGGCACTCAGCAGTCAGTAGCAGAGCCTTCAAGTTCTGTAAGTTTCAAGGTGGGGCCTCCATGGAGCACACTTGTTTTCCCAGCACATTTCACAGATGCTCGATTGGATTGAGATCTGGACAATTTGGAAGACAAGTCAACACCTTGAACTCATTGTCGTGTTCCTCAAACCATTCTTGGACCATTTTTGCAGTGTGGCAGGGCACATTATCCTGCTGAAAGAGGCCACTGCCACCAGGGAACATCATTTCCATGAAGGGGTGTACTTGGTCAGCAGCAATGTTTAGGGAGGTGGTATGTGTCAATGTAACATGCACATGAATGGCAGGACCCAAGGCTTCCCAGCACAACATTTCCCAAAGCATCATACCACCTTCACTGGCTTGCCTTCTTCCTATAGTGCACCCTGAGGCCATGTCTTCCCCAGGAAAGTCACACACACACACCGAGACATCCACAAAAGAAAACATGATTCATAAGACCAGGCCACATTCTTCCCTGGTCACATGTCCAGTGTGTGGACCCTGTGTGGACAGCATGGGCATGCGACTACGCAGCCCCATACATAACAAACTGTGATACACTGTGTGCTCTGACACCTTTCTATCGGAACAAGCTTTTTCAGCCATTTGAAAAAAGTAGCTTCTCTATTGGATCAGACAATACATGCCCCACATGCATCAGTAAGCCTTGGCCACCCACAACCCTGTTCACTGGTTTTCCCTCCTTGGCTCACCTTTGGTAGGTCCTGACCACTGCAGTTCGAGAAACAGCCCACAACAGCTGCAATTTTAGAGATGACTTGACCAAGTCATTTAGCCGTCACAATGTGGCCTATGTTCTTATGCTTGCCCATTTTTTCTACTTCCAACACATCAACTTCAAGGACAAAATGCGCATTCGCTGCCTAATATATTCCACCAAATGCCAGGTGCCATTATAACGAGATAATCAATGTTATTCACATCACCTTGCAGTGGCAACATTGTTATGACTGATTGGCCATATTCAGTTCAATTCCATTCAGTCAATTGATATAGTGCCAATTCACAACAAAAGCTACCTCATGACATTTTCTAAATGGAGCAGGTCCAGACCATGCTCTTTAATGTAGTCTTTAACCAGAGACCTAACATTCCCCCATGAGTAAGCATTTGGTGACAGCGGCAGGGAAAAACTTCCTTCATGTACAGGCCGTAGAGTAGATTAAAAACAACTGAATATAGAATATTATAGGGATGTACGGTGTCATATAGCATAGAGCAGTAGAACATAGTGTCATGGATCAGTTTCAAATTAGTCATCTTACCATTTTAAAGAGAAATTAAGAAATTGCCGAAAAAGAAAATAACATATCTTTGTGTCCCAAGTGAAGAGTAAGTGAAAAAGAGCAGTAGTATCTGGTAGTACCTCACTGTATAGTGGCTCAGGTTAGCTAACTTTATATAGATGTGCAGTATACAGTATATATTACGTCAGTTCTCCTTCTTTGCATCCCTGTTGTATCTGTAGCAACATAGTCTATATATTTTCTGTACTATGAACAGTGATTGGAAGCACAGGAAAGGGGGTGTTTCATTGCTAAAGGGAACTATTATGAAAAAAAGAAAAAAGAATCAAACAGACTCTGGGTTGAGGAGAGAATCAGCTGAGCTCCAGCGTCACATGTTAGACATTCTTTCCTACTGCTCTTTTTCTCCATTTCTACTTTGTTCTGCTGTTCAGGTTTCCACAGCCTCCTAAAAGTGACTCAAATAGACTTGGCGGGATGACGAGGTGTTACAGTGCCCAGCAGGAAAGCTACCACAGCAACAAAAATACTTAAACCTGAAAAAAGCCTCACATTCTGCTTCTGCCGCTGCTAAGGAGCAATGAAAAGACACCGCTCTGGGTTCAGTAATAACAGCTCTGCTCCAAATGGCACATCCACGCACACAGCACATGCTGCTTATTCGTGAGGATGCAGTTGCTTATGTAAAAGGTACACATTATATATGATTGAAGCTATTACCTAGCTAAAATTGTTTTGTTACATTAACATTTTGTGCCTATTTTCACATTTTTCCTTGGATCTGAAGTAAAATTACATAACACCTCCCTGAATTTCCATGACTAATTTGCTTGTGAACCTCAGAACCTTAGAACCTTAGAAATTATATAAATGTCACTGAATTTTCTTCTCACATTACTCTTATTTGTGGACCAAATTCAAATTCTTTAAATTTCTCCTGTGTATTAACATTTCTGACTGGATTCCAAGGAGCCTTGTGTTTCAGTGCGTGTGGGACTGGGAATGTGATTGCAGCATAACAAATATGTCATACCCACAAATATACAAACAAACATTTACTGTAGAGAGGGGGCTGTACTTTGGCCCAGCTGCAGTCCCTGGATGCTCTGTTTAGCCATATGGGGTATGTATCTGATCAAAGAATTCATTTTTATTTATTGTTTATGCATATATATATTTGTATTCACTCTGAATTTCAGTGAGCGCTCTACACAAATGAGCACTCATGATAATTAAAACTCATTCATGCTTTAATTACTTCCTGCTAGAATTCTGTAATTATGAACAAGGACATTTTTCTTCAGTTTACTCAAAATTCAGCAGTTAAGTCAGTTGATGTGCTCACAGTACTTCACTTACAACCTTTTCTCACTTTCAGAATTTATAGCTTCTTGGCAAAGCCCCAACATGTCACTCACAATAGACTATAGCAAACAAAGAGTATTGAACATACCGTGCCCCAACATTTCAGAAAAAGGGCAGGATTAGGGGTTGTAGAGGTTGCACTATCATATAATGAGGTTCAAGATTCAATGAGCAATATGTTACAAATGTACAGTAGACATACAACATGAATCTATTTGCATCAAGAGGTCAGAGTCGTATGTACACTATACAGACAAAAATATTGGAACACCTGACCATTATACCAACGGGGATATTAATGACATCACATTCTAAATACAGAGACAACTTTGCAACAGCTTCCACTCTCCTGAAAAGGCTTTCCACAAGATTTTGGAATGTTTCTTTGGAATTTTTTGTCTATTCATGCAGTAGAGCAATAGTGAAGTCAGGCACTGATGTTGGACGAGAAGACCTGGCTTCCAGTCTCCATTCCAGTTCATCCCAAAGGAGCTGGATGGGGTTGAGGTCAGGGCTCTGTGCGGGCCAGTCAAGCTTTTCCACACCAAACTCATCCAATCATGTTTTTATGGACCTTGCTTTTTTGGACCTTGCTTTGTGCGGGAAGCATTAACATTTCCCTTCATTGGAGGTAGGGGGCCCAGCCCAATCCCTGAGCAACAGCCCTATACCACAGTAACTCAATAAAAAAGAGGTGTGTCCCTGTAATTTTGTCCATATAGTGTTTGTAAATAAAGTACTACTTATGAATTGTCATTGTGAGACTTGCACAGGTCCCACCATTTCAGAAAAACCCATAACAGCCTCAGGGACCCCTCCCGCCCTGGTAGCTATCTCTTTGAACTGCTGCCCTCAGGCAGATGCTCAAGCACAATAAAGTCATAAACAGAATCTAAATCCCAGAGTCATAGTTGCTCTGAATGCTGTTAAGTCTTGCATTTACGTGTGTGCAATATTAAATACGGCACAAACTAGTAGAATATTGTCCTGTGAGCATGGATTTATGTGTTTTCCTTCTTCATCTTAGAGTCTTCATTAGTTTAATATTAATTATATTATATTATCATATTATATATACTTATTATTTACTAGAAATCTTTATTGCTTTATTAATATTCTTTGTTTTATTATATCTATTGTTTATGTTTTTATGTGGAAATGCACCAGTAGAGGAACATTTCTAGTTTTGTTGTATATAAACATACAATGACAATAAAGGAATTCAGAATTCAGTATTTATCAATTATCAACATATGAAAATAATTATTACAACTACCTGGCTGAAAACAGTATTGTTATCTCTAAGAAATAGGAAAAAGCAGAACTCCAGAATGTAATGGAGTCCATTTCATAGGTCAGCTGCAATTACCTCACTATAGGCTTTAATGTGAGAGCTCCTCATTCCCTCCCCCGCCATCCAACCACTGCCATTTAGAAACTGTCCGTTAAAAGGTGCCAGCTTGTCTGGGCCCAGGAAGTTGCAGCCCCTGAAGAAACAAAGATACAGAGACAGCTAAAAACCAATACAGTGCAAAAGTCTTCAAGAACAAAACTTGCATGACTCTAATAAACATGACTGATATGCCAAAAGTCAAATTTTTTTGTTTAATGCTAGTTATTAGCAAGGCCTTTTCACTGGGTAAGCAGATAAAAAACATCCCATGGAGTGACAACTAGTACTGCTATGTAATTGGGATATTAAAAGTGGGTAAATTTCCAGTGTTTTGTTCCTGCCACCAGGTTCATGCTATTTCACTGATTGACAGTTGGTGATGGTAAAGAAAGAAAGCATTGCACCAACAAAATCAGTGACAAAGACATAATGCACAATCTGAATATATATATGTATGTATATATATGTTGTACCTAGAATCTGCTGGATGATATTTTTTTTTAACTTTTTGTGTCCCTTCTTCTTGATGTTGCTGTCACTTGGGATTGCTAGATCATTACCACTGCCTCATCCTATTGTCCCACAGGATCTTAGCTTGACCATTCTCAACCACCTTGGGAGGTTCTGCCCTTGGGACTTCCAGCCCATATTCATCTTCTCTCTCTTTGTTACCATCCCACCACACTTATCTGGTCCGAATGATATTCCAGTGTCAGTGCTGGAGATCCTGGTGATGTGGATCAGGGAGTCAATGTCTTGCTCACTCTTGGTGTACAGCTTGATGTCATCCATGTAGAGGAGATGGCTGCTGCTGTCTGTACTTCAGTGCATTGGCAGGTTAATGGCAGGCAGCTGAATGGAATTGCACCCTTCTGAGGATCCTTCATCCATGTCTTCCTTAGGTTAGCCACCCATAAGTAAGTAAGTCCCATCCATCAGTAGCTGGTTCATTTGTGACGCTAGAGACTCATGGAGTGCAGTTAGCTTCTTTAACCAGTACATGTGGATCATATCAGGGCCTGGCACTGTCAAGGTCTTCATGCCTGACACTCATTGTTGGATGTCTGCCATTGATGGTTACTTGGTCTTGTTCTGGGGGACTAGATACTATTCTCATGTTACTGCCCTGCCAGTGAGAGTACACTTTGGATGGTTAAGTGGCAAGCTTCTGCTTCCTGTTTGTATCTCTTTGGGCAGGCAGCCAGGGCTGTAAGTCTTTGTTTGGCAGTCTCTAGTGCCTCAAGAGTAGACTTTATTGGTAGCCCTTTCGTCATCAGTTCTGGTAACTGACTGACTTCTCTCCATTTTGTCCTGATCTTGGCCTCAAACCTCCTATTACATGGGGGATAGCGCTCCTTGCTAATTGTTACGGTGTTGACCTTGTAGCCAAACATCCACACGGATTACTGTTGATGTGGTTTACCGAAGTTAGTGGTGTTGTCCCGTTTCTTTTACATTTCAATACTTTCTACGATCAAAAGACTGTGTTTTTTAACATTTTGTTTTGTTTTACCAACTGCTGTCAAACTGTGTCCCATGCGAGCCAATGGTAAACCTTTTTGGATCAATATACATACATGGAGCTTAAGTTCTTTTTGCATGCACAGTGCAACCTATCAGAATGCACTATTCTTCATGACCATGGTACAAAAAAGCTTTAAACTTCTGTTTTTTCCAGTGTCATGGATGTGTCATCAACAAGATGGTCAGTGTACCAGATTACACATGCTGCAGAAATCATCCATTTCATTGTGCAGCTTTGACACCACTAACACCATCTGATTATCAGATCCATGAGATGCGTTTTATTTCACACTTACATTTTGATACACTGTGTCACTTTTTGTAAAGAAAAGGTTTCCCTCAAGTGAATGAAAGTTGGTAGACAGTTGGAATTAACCTTTCTATAAAACTTTCTGTATCTGGGATGTTATCTGGCTTACGACATCTGAAATCAGGCCTTTGCTTGAATCAAGGCCTTCCTTCTAAATGATGATTGGTTGCTTTTCTTTTGCTGTTACACTTTTTTTTATTTAGCCTGATTAAAAAAATGTATTTTGTATATCTACCTAAGGGCAGCTTTCACCATTTGTCAAGTACTTAGAGTGGTGGTACTATTTCATTACCTGTGTAGGTTCCCTCCATTTCTTCCTGGCTCTACATTAGTGTCTTTGTCCTCTGTCTGGACGCTGTTATCAGCCATTTGTGGACCACACACCTCCTCAGTGGGCCCTGTGGTTACACACATCCTCCAGATACTACTCTCCTATCAAGACATACACATATGCACACACACACATGCACACAAAGTAAATGAGAATAAAGAAACCTCTATATTGGGAGGTAGAAAGCAAGCTTTATGAGCATATCAACCATCTGGCTGAGGGAAGTGACAGCCAAGGAGAAAGAAAACAGCAGTAAGGTTTTATAGGTGCATGAACCAGGGAGCTATAGTGTTTGGAGGTTAAGCTTATGAGGCAAAGTCACATATTTTAATGTCTTTCTAGGGAAGAACATGTGATCAGGTTATTAAATGATATAATACAGACTGAATGAATGTGTTTTAAATGGGTGCTGAAGTAACTCCTTTACGTCAGTTACTTTAAATATAGAGCAATCATTTTCACAAGGTGAACATATTCTCATTTCAAACAAAGAAATCCAAAAAATGATAAGCAAGAATTATATTTTGATTGTATTTTTGAAATTACACTCTTTATGACAATATGACTTCGTTTACAAATCGTTCTTTCATAAACCTCCACATCAGGATGGACTGTAAAGGATTTAGTCTCAACCGAAAAGCCATAAGGCAATGGCTATGATATTGTTTCTGTCTGGTGGGTGATTAAGAGTGACTGATGTTCAATCTGGCATGAATTATCCCCAAAGGAAAGCATGGCTCCAGTAAATTACTGTTGAGCTCAGTTTAGGCCAAGGTTGTTTCGCAGCTCAGGATCAAGTACTGGAGGTGATAAGCAGCAACCAGCCAAAGAATCGTGTAGTATTGTGTGAAACATCAGTAAACTAATCTCCTTTCTTGCACAAAATACATCAGCACCATCATGGCTGTTAGCTTGATGAAAAAAAGAAACGCCAGAATGGCAGACTTCAAGTCGAGCCATGCTGACAGCTGCAGCTCTGTGAGAGGACGGTTAATATGTTCCTTTAGTTAGCTGCTGTAGCATGTTGAACCAGGTCTACAGGGTTTCAGTGAGTGTTAAATGACAGGGTGTCACTTTAATATGCGAATCTTGGGTGTATAGACTTTGAAATTATGTATTTTCACACTCTTATATTTCAGCTGTTTTATGATGATTGCCTTATAAATTGTCAAACATTGTACACTGTAGGCAAAAGTATTCAGACACATGAATATTACGCCAACAAGGACTATGATGATACCACATTTTAAATACAGAGACAGCCTTGCAGCTATAACAGCTTCCACTCTTCTGGGAAGTCTTTCTACAAGATTTTGGAGGGTTTATGTGGGTATTTCTGCCCACTCATCCAGTAGTATCATACTGAGGTCAAGCACTGATGTTGGAGGAAAAGGCCTGGCTTGCAATTTCCGTTCCAGTTCATCCCAAAGGTGTTCAGTGGGAATGAGGTCAGGACTCTGTGCAGGCTATTCAAATTCTTACACACCAAACTCATCCAACCAGGACTTTATGGACTTTGCTTTGTGCACTGGGACACAGTCATCTTGGAATAGACAAGAGCCTTCCCCAAACTGTTGCCACAAAGTTAGAAGTAGCATAGTCCAAAATATCTTGGTATGCTGAACCATTAAGATTTCCCGTCACTGGAAGTAAGGGGCTTAGCAGCCCCATCTCAATACCTTTGTATATATAATGTATGTGTACTTCATGGTATAATTCAAACTGAACTGGTCTCTTGCCCATGGTGGTGCACCGGAAGTGGTTAGCTTTACTCTGTAAAATGTGACTCACTGCATTACATTCTTGTGATGTGTAACTGGATACCATCCAGCCAATAACATAAAAACGTCAGGCAGCATGGCTATAGGGATCACAGTGTTGGTTGGTCAGTCATTTTGGTCCAGGCTGAAATATCTCAACAACCACTGAACCAATTGTCATCATACAGGCAATCATGTTACCTTTGAGATGAATGCTGACTTCTCATCAAGTGTTATCATCAGGTCATTTCTCTTAAACTGCCCCTTATTTTATGATATATAAATAACGCTGGGAATGATTTGAGAACTGCTAAATTGCAGGACAACACAGTGGTGTATTCAGCTGCTCCTTCTCAGAGACAACCCATACATGAGTTTCAAATAGCACCAACAGCCTGGGCTCAAGTCAGTTCTTAATGTTAGGAAAATTAAGTTGCTTTCGTCTAGGGCTAGTTTTCAGTCCCCAGGTAACTCAAGTCTCCACACTTTACATGGAGGACCTAACTGAAAAAAAGTGTCTTTCAGGTATATGTTTGGATGACATGCTTTCCTTCAAAACTACAAATAGATAATCTTGTGAAAAAACTGAAGCTAAGATAGTTCTTTTTATCTTCAAAATAAGACTTATTTTAACATTAATGTGTTTATGACCATGGTAATGTTGTCTACATGCATGCTGCTGCTTGTACATTCCACCTATAAGATTCTATTACTACTGTCCCCTGTGATTGCTAATCAGCTTCGGTTACTGCGCTCACCATTGTATATTTTACGGGATGGTGGAATGGCTGTCACTGAGTCTACCGAGAAAATTTAATTTGTGTATTCTTGTGTACAATGCTTTGTTGGGTAAACTCCCCTCATATTTATGTAATCTCCTGATGCAGACCTCCAGGGGTGTTCATCTTCACTCCCCAAGATGGTTTTTATCATTTATCAGGTTCCAAAGGTTTTTACTGAGCTGGGAAAAAACTTCCTCTTACCTTGCTTTGTGGATTTGAAACAGTGTAGTGGAGTTAAAATGACAAAATATTTCACAAACACATTAAGTACAATGACCACAAATGCAATATCAGAAAACCAGGATACAGTATGAGTCTAACCTATGGGCCCAACCGCAGACCACAGACATGCTAGTTTTAAAGCACTGGACAGTGTCGATCATTAATTTATGTAAAATGAGTGATGAGAGACCAACAGTCTAAGCATATTTGACATTAGTGGAATGAAGCTGAGCTGTAGAGGCAGAACAGCACAACAAACCCTGCCTTTGTCTGAATGTTTGACATTCAAGCCAGCCACAGTGCTCAGTCTAACAAGACACCAACGCAGGGCATGTGATTATCATTACATTTAGACAAGAAACATTCCCCACAGTGTAGCACAACATGTTAGTATGCTGATACCATGCTGAGGTATTTACACATAATAAATATTTACTTCTACATATCATTATTATTGTCAAGAATGAAAACTGTTAAATATGCAATTTTATTCATGGCTGCATAGTAGGTTTTACCTTGATGCTGAAGGACCTCCTTATGCTCCTTTTATTCTCCCTGAGCATGGAGTTATGATGCACCTCATTATCTGCCACAATACTTCCTCTTTTATCCAAGGCTGACTGTTGAGTTGTCCTCCAGTGTCTGTTCTCTGTATCCCTGTACTGTTCTGGATGTCCAGCAGCCAAATTTGTCTTCCAGCCTGGACCCCATGTCCTGCACCCTTCTGATCCTTCCCCTCCATTCCTCTCTTCTGAATAGTCATCATTTGTCTTAGAGTGACACAGGATCAGGGACCTGGATGGAGTCAGTGGAAGTCAGAAAATTACTTGGTAAGTTTGGTTAGATTTAAACACTAAAACTATTTGGCAAGGTTTAAGAATGCTTGAGGTTATATTCAGTATGTTAGTTACATAATTTGAGTTATGCACGTATGTAACATAGGGTAAGTTAGTACATTACAGAAGTTAAAATAAGTCAGTGTTGACTTTTGGTTTCACATACGATATCACACAGAATTGTAATTAACGCTGTGAAAAACAGTTAGGTTGAGAAAAAGATCATTGTTTTGGCTAAAATAAGTATATTAACTTTTTATTCACATAAGTTAAGTAAAACACACGTAAGTATCTCAGTACCAGTGATTAGAGATAAGGTCAGTGGATCAGTCAGTAACACACAGGAGAATGGGATTTCATTCCTGTGAGACTTTGATTAACCCAAGCCATGATTTCTTAAAGATCAATCATCAACGGAAACAGACATGCGATTTTTTGCATACGAATTGGGCGAAGTTAAAGCTGTGCATCCCTGAAACACAATCATTGCTCCCTGGCTGAAATTACTGGTGTTGTTGACCGATCCACTGGTACCAACCTCCGTATGATGACTTTGTCGCTCCTTATTCTACATCACCTGACTTTCTCCACTGCCACTGTCATAATTACTATGGCCACTAGAGGTCACTGCCTAACAATAAGCACACTTACATAGACTGCCTATACAACCATTTTTCTGGCAGGAAGGTAGCAAAGTAAATGGCATAAATAAGAAATCTGTAAGAAAATAATACTGAAGTAAAAATGCTGGAGTAATGCAGCCATAAAAGCAATTTGAGATTTGCAAGTACATGCTGTATGTCAGAATTCAAAGTGAAACAAAAAGAAGTACTCAAACTACTCTCTCTCTTCGTAATAAAACAAAATTCAGTCAATATGTTGCCACTTTTAGACTATGAAATTACATGAGAGGACTTATACCAGACTGTAGAGGTTTTTTGGTTTGCTTTTTTTTTGTTTGTTTGTTTTTTTGCTATTTTTGCAAATGCAAATGAAAGTAACTTAACTGTGTGTGTCTTGAGCTGCCTATACAGCCCTAGTTGTAAGCCTTTAACTTGTGCTAGTACCTGGAGAGCATGGCCAGCTTCTTGGAACGGTGGTTGTGGCTACTGGTTGAGTTGTTGTTGCTTTTCCCCTGGTCCCTGTGTCTCCTCTCCATCCTCTTAGCAGCCTCTGTGCTGGCTTTCCTCCTCTGGTGGGAATATCTCTGAGGCATGGCTGTCAGCGCATGTGTGTTTGTGTGCCCTGGTAGCTCAGAAACCAGCACACTCCTCCCAACCGGTCCGAAGCCTAATGGATAAGGACGCTCTGCAGGGCAATTAGAAAATTCAGTTAGGACAGTCTCTGCATCCGTGTGTGTAAGCGTTCTGAGAAACCGCTTAGGCAGTTGTGGAGGCTCGCAGAGATAAAAGTGCTTTTCTTTTGCTTGGTTTGAAAAAAACGTTCCCTCAGTCCTCATGACTGCAGCTAAATCAGAGACAAACACACACACACACACACACACACACACACACTGAACATGCAAAAGAGCATCTGATGAAGTTCACTCTAAGCTCAATTCCTGTACCTTGTGAGAACAGATAATGGTGTTAGCTATGTTGTACTGGTCCCACTAATGGGCTGGAGTGAATGATGGTGCGCGCACTGCAGAGCTTCACACTCATGAGAGCTCTGCATGACGACCCTCAAATGCATTATACATGCTAGCATAGACAGCCTGTCACATTGACCATGAACACTTAGTAAATAATGTGCAGATGCTCTTTAACTGAAACCCATAAAGCCTTTGGTCTGACATCATTATCTTGCTATCTTCTCTCCCAACCCCCTCACAGTCAGAGCCTGGCTGACTCGGCAGGTCTGAGCACTACTCCAGGTATATGTGATGTTGACGCTTTGATTGCACTAGATTCTCCTACTTTCTTACTTGTTTCATTTCACATTGACTGAATGCTAATTAGCTTGACCTTTGTGACTTCTGCAGCTTTCGTTTTTGGTGACTGTACACCTTTCAACCATTTCCACCATTTGTGCTAATCACAGGATTAGACCCTGTGAGGTTTTTGTCGACAGTCACTGTCAAATTAAGCAGTCACGGCTTGTTGTCTTTCATAATTTTTACACATGCCCAGAAATTGTCACAATATTTTTGCCTGACACAACCAGCAACATCATTTTTCATCACCACTGGTGAACTTCTAGAAGTTGTCAAACTACGCAAGAGAAGGTAAACAAATCCAGATTTGTTAGTCTTTCTGTCAAGGAGTACAGGTAGTCATGTTGGGCTATTACTGGGTTGATAACGTATGGTCTTATCGTAACAGAAGACCAAAGATACAGATTTGAGGTCTAAAATGGGACTGCTGTGAGACTTGATTTACCGGAAAACATTTTAGTTGCCTTTTGTGGGTGTTATGTGACAGACCATTTCAGGTCAAGGAATAATGTGGCACTTAAGTCTTGAAAATGGTGAACTGTCCCTTTTTCAATTCTTTGGTCTTCGTGCAGATTAAGCAAACATGATGTCATTTTATATAATGCAATTAAAGAGCTTCAGAGATGCAGGTTTAATGACAGTTTAAACAGCTTTGATCACCTTTGGACAGAGTCAGGCCAGCTGTTTCCTTTCTGGTTCTTAAGTCAAGCTAAGCTAACTGCCTGCTGGCTCCAGCTTCATAATTAACATACAGACATTAAAGTGGTATCAAATTTCTCATCTGTGGAAGAAAGCGATGAGGCACACCTTTATCTTGACATCCGTCGTCTGTGGGACACTGTGTCTGTGGACCTGTGGACTCAGCGCAGCTGGTCTTCCTGCTCTGTTACAGTTCACAGGCTGACAAATGCCTCTCTGTGCTGTGAATATCACAGCCCTCAGGCGAAATCTAACAAATCTTTTCAAACAGTAAATACTGCATTTACCGCAAGGTGGCAAGTTGGAGTCTCAGCTTTCAGTTTTACAGCTTAGATGAGAAAATTACATTTAATAAATGATTATTGCAATACATACAACAGATATGTGATTGCAATGTAAATGGAGGTTAAATAAATGATTGCATTAAAAGTGCTGTTCATCTCTTTATGTATAGGTAAACACATGAATATCTGAATAGAAAATAAATAAACTAGTTATCACCCAGGTTCCAGTGAATGAGTATGAGGAAAGGCTTTCTTTCCTGGTGAATCAGTGGCTCTGATCCTGGAAGTGTGTTAGCAATTATGGAGCATTAGTCTGCTTGTTGTGTTGGCCAGATAGACAGGAAACAGAGACATAGATCTCTGTGCTGGAGGCCCATACACCCCACAGGCTCCATATCCCCCACTCTCTTCTCTTTTCATACGCTCTCCAGCTGGACATTCGCCAGCACAGTGGAAACATGTAGAGTAGCAGGACAGACTCAGTCTCAGCTACTGACTCGAAAGCATCATATTCATACTGAGGACTAGCTGAATATATTGAAAATGTGTATTTGGATAAAGCCTGGTCAGATCTTCAGCACAAGGAGCTATCTCTGTTCTCACTTCTGCTGCCTGAATTTGGAGGAAAAACTCTGGAAGCTGGAAGCTGGACATTGTACTGAAGTATATTTTTGAAACACCACATTTAAGTACTCCTTAGTTTAAACGCTCCACTTCTCTTTACTTAATATGATATTGCAGTTTACTTGCTTTAAACTTCTACACGACTGTAGTTCAGTGGATTCAAAAACTCAGCAATGTATAAATCAAAAACAGGTGACAGAATAACTGTTGAAATGCATTACATTTATGTATAATACCTGAATAATAACAACTTGACTAGTTACAATATGTTTGTGTAGAAGTTCCTCTTAATCTTATACAAAATAAATGTATGAATTAATAATATTAATATACAAGCTGTGACCCTTTACATTGAATTTATGTGCTAAAATTAGATGGAAATTTTGGGTGTAATTACATATCACATCAACTATACCATTAAAAAAGCAATTGCAAGGAGTAAATAATCTTGTCCACTCTTCAACTGTTGTCCATAATAGACTGTTGGACCTTGTAGGTTCTGTTTTTGAAGTCAGGAAAGCTCATTCAGACTCTACAACATCCATCCATCCATTTTCTATACCGCTTATCCGTCAGGGTCGCGGGGGAGCTGGAGCCTATCCCAGCTGACTACGGGCGAGAGGCGGGGTTCACCCTGGACTGGTCGCCAGTCAATCACAGGGCCAACACACAAAGACAGACAACCACACACTCTCACACTCACACCTAGGGGCAATTTAGAGTAGCCAATTAACCTAATGTGCATGTTTTTGGTATTGTGGGAGGAAGCCGGAGTACCCGGAGAAAACCCACGCAGGCACAGGGAGAACATGCAAACTCCACACAGAAGGGCCCAGACCGGGATTTGAACCTGGAACCCTCTTGATATGAGGCGACAGTGCTAACTACTGCACCACCGTGCCGCCCAACTCTACAATATAACAATGTTCATTTTTTTAACTTAATATTAATGATTGTTAGCAGCTTTTTCCTTACCACAGGCCTAAGAAGGTCATGGATTAAATGCCAACACAGGCTAATGGTGAGCTATGAGAATGGAATCTTTTAGACACTGACAGGAGGAGTTGATATTTGAAGAGAGAGAGAGTGGGTGGATATCATCAACAAAAATTAAAATGTATAATTTCAATTTATTTCAGTTTATTTATTTATATAGCACATTATACAATCAAAATTGTCTCTAGGTGCTTTACAGAAACCCAGAGCCTGAACCCCCGAGCAAGCAGACAGTGGCAAGGAAAAACTCCCTTTTAACAGGAAGAAACCTTGAGCAGGACCCTTCTCACAAGGGAGAACCATCCTGCTGATAGTCGGCTGGGTGAAGGAGGGGAAAGAAGAGGTAGACAAGACAGAGAGGATGAAAGACAGAGAGAAAAACATACGCAATAAACATCATACATTACAAAGGACAATAGATGACCGGTTGTTAGAATTGGGATTCTGAAAGACTATGTATTGTATGTATTTGTTAAGATGAAAATTTCTGAGTGTCTGCCTAATATGTGAATTCGACCAACATAAATCGACAGCTTGTGATTTTAGGGGGAGTTTTTTGAAAGCCTTTCCCACCCAGTGCATAACTTGTTAGATATTGAGCATATGGTTTGATATAAGTCTTTAAGTCTGTAAAAGTAAAAACAGTTGAAGCAAGTAAACGCGGCTAAAAATAGTTGTTTTTACATTTCTCATTGTGCCCTGAGCAAACAACCAATTAGTGAGTTTAAGGGTAATTATTGTTTATTTCCCCCACATTGGGACAGACAGAAAGTAGCAGTTTCACTTTCATAGGGTCTTTAAAACCTTTCTGTGTAGGCTATATGTTGGCTATTATGTATAATTTAGTCATTATAATTTAAGCAATTTTTAGCTTCATAAAAAGCACTTGTTTCAGAGCCTTGAAGATTTTGACTGCCTCATATGATGTCAGCAGAGGAACAGAGAGTCTGACTTTCCTCTAATGCACTCTATTCTGCTGATGTAATGGCACAGCAGCGACACTGTTCAGTGTGAAAGAGAAGAGGAAAGAGGGAATGAGGAGGAGAGGAAAGGTCACAGTGAAAGGTGTGTTTAAGTTGGAATAGTGTGAACAGTGTCCCTGCATGTGTTTGCATACTTGTGTGTGTGTGTGTCTGAATGTGTACATGTCCACATGGAAGCCATACTCTTTGCCTCTAGCTTCAGTGAGGCAGGGAGTCCAGCCTAACAGAAGCTGATTGAGTGAAAGCAGAGGGTGGGGTTGTAGCGCAGCTGAACAACATGTGTGTTGTTTGGAGTTTTCACTGGGGAGTTTTCCACTCTGTGAGACTTCGCAGGAGCTACACAGGAAAGCCAAGTGAGCCACCTGTAGGGACTCATGCTGCAAATGAGCCGTCCACCACTTTTACAATGTGTACTTGAATTTTGTTGAATTCTTGAATTCTCTTGATTTCTTGTTCCATAAATGATCTCACTCTCTCGAGGGAGACTCAGCTGCTCTGGCCTCCATCGCATCGTTTTGGAATGACAACCCAATGCTGTGTATGACCATGTGGTATCTAAACCTGGCCTCGTGGTTTCTTGCATGGCTGTGGGGAGAGCAGAGAGGAAGCTGCACCCGCTATTTGGACTCTAAAGGTCTCCTTGGATGTTCACAGTGTTATGTAATTTGTGTTTTCATGAAGGACCTCTGTGTGCCAGTGGCTCCACACACACACACACACATGCAGCCCTCAGGAAAACAAGTGCATCCTTTCTCTGCAACTAATTTTGATAGTTACACAATACTCACTCAGACGGACCTCGGAAATAATGTTTTACTCTTTTCAGTCATAATCTTTATGATCATAGATGTCATCTTTAATACAAGTCTGAGAGACACATGGCTTGGATAACTATAGACTTACACTGATAAACATAAAGCCTTTAGTGTTGGGAGTGGGAGTCATACTCACCGTAGTCGATCATGTCGCCTTTTAGCCAGCATCTACAACATCTAGGGAAGGTGCCAGCAGGAGATCCAAAGGATGGATTCAGTCCAGACAGACAGGCAGATGTCCAGGCAAAACATCAGGCCAAAACTGATGTATCACTCAAAGCAGGGCTTCCTCACTGTGTTTCATCTGGGGTAACATGCCTGTACCTCTTCTCCTCTTCCGTCCTCCTTCTCCTCCTCCTCCTCCTCCTCCCTGCTTTTCCTTTCCCTCTGTCTGGAGAACTCAACAGTGTGTCTCAGTGAGGCACAGCTCCCTAAAACCACTGCCCCTTTCCTGTGAGCCAGCTCCAGAGAGGAAAATACACTGCACTTAACTGGGCCTGACCTCACACCTACTTTGCACCACACACTGGTTGTAGTCTTTTACAAAATTCTGTGAGTGTTTCTGTGTGTGCCCACAGTCCGTAGGTACATGCTATGCTGCTGCAGAGGATGAATAGATTCTCTGTGGCCCACTCCACATTGCACATAAACTCCACACACAACTCTAATTTGAATGCATGTGTGTATGAATCTAGTTCTCAGTCAGTGTTGTTTGAACTGCAGCACTGGGCAGTAAATGTACAAATAGTTGCTTTTGGTGGGGGCTGTGGATGGAGATAAGCAATCTGGGAAAAGTTAAATGGGCTCTGATGAGAGGTGAGGGGTTTACAGCGTTTGGTATGCGGTTTGGGATACGGATGAACCTGAACTGTGAGCTATTTTCAAACTCCAGCACTTTTAACTAAAAGGTAGCAGGAGCTGTCAAACCATTTTGTGTCACATTCAGACCCTCATTTGATGAGATTTAGGGCCTTGGACAAAGATTTTCACTGTGAAGTTAGTTATTACTTGTACAATGTGGGGAGACTGATACATATTCATCACTCTCTTAATGTTGTACAGTATACACATATGGCTTTAGAGTTGTCTGCCTTCTCTAGGATATAATGGAGCTACATAGCAGTTCATTTGTTGCTTTACAAAACTACATGTGAAAAACTCAACAGCAAAGTCTTTTTGCAGAAATCCTAACCCAGTTACTCAGTATAATCCACAGAGCTTGTTGTGAGCAGTCTCAGGCTGGAACTATTTTATTCCTACCAAACTACATGTAAACACAGCTTAGGTAGCTAGGCTCTCGTTCATGAGGAGGCTCACGCTTTCTTCTGTGTGGTGACAGATCAGTGAAAAGAATGGTAAAAACTAAGGTAGCAGAGTCCTTCATTTTAATCCCATCCAGTTATTCACTTGTGGTTTGTTGACCATCACCTCCTGACAAAAACATCTGACACTTCAGCTGATATGTAAATGCTACACTATGTTCTAGTTAACTGTGTCTGCCTGCTGTTTGCTGCATCATAGATACAATGTACAGTGGGTTTATCGAAATCCGAAGAGGACTTTGCAATGCATTTTGTTGTGCCTCCCTCTAGTGGTTCACCTGTGTCATTGTAATTGAGAGGCCTCAACAATGAATTCCTGTAGATGTCAGTTTAGACTTTTACAAGTAAAGTCGGGATACTTGGAGGTATAAACTAAGTATGAGCCATTATAAATACTTTAGGATGGTTAAGACAACTTAATTCGACTCATTCAGAACCATTCAGTCTAACTGTGCAAGTATTGATACCTTTTTACATTTGAGTATTAGTTTAGTTAGCACTGAAAGTTTTTACAATAGAATGTAAATGTGCAAAGTTGACCGTAAGTAGACAGTGTTTTTGTTGAGTTTGAATGGGAAAACAGTTCATGAATTCTGAAAGATCACTGAGTGCATTTTGAGTGCATTTTTGCTGACTGTGTAAAGAGTTTTAAGCTAACCTAAGAATGCATGTTACCAATGGTAAAAATAGAGCATATTTAAATATCTAACAAATATTAAACTTGTTTAACTGGACATGACACCTAAACAAACAATGAGGCAATGAAAACAATGTTAATCTGTGGACAGTAAACAAAATCCATGGTCCATTTTGTATAGCATACTGAACACAAATTATTTAATAATTTTTGCAATAAGTGAGATTAAACACTGGGTTACAAAATAAAGTAATGTAATCTAAACATTTTTGGATAACTTCAAAATCAACCTTTGAAAATATTGCCCTTATACTAACAAAAGGGACACAGCCACAAAAATTTCTCTTTAGACATCTAACATTCAGTGCAAAATCAGTACATTTTACATAATCAGCATTTACAGTTGGTCAAATTTTAATGCCAGTAAAATTGTCATAATTAAATGAAAAACAAACAGAAGATTCTATTAATAAAAAAATGGAAACATGACTAACGTGAATGACTTTGCTATACAGTACCACATACTCATCAAATTCATGAAAAAGGTTTCTTAATTTTAATGTTGTCACATACTACCTAAAATGATGAAACAATAGAACATGATTTGTATCTGAGCTCCACAATCAAAAGAACTTAAAAGCTGAAACAGAGTTCAAATAAAAGCTGGTGAACTGTTAATGGTTTGGGTGGGAATCAGCAGTGACAATGGTAAGAGTATACGCAGAAATGCATCAGGCCACACTGTAGAATTTTCTTTAAAAACCAGAAGTTGTGTAATGGGATGACTTTGACATGAACCTTTACTGGCTTCCTACCTGAACAATATTACAACAGCTCCATTGGCTCCACATGACATATCGTATCAACCAGGCACGTGCAGATAAGGGGGGCTACAGGGGCTCAGGCACCTGCCCTTTTCCTGATGGACATTCAAAGTGCCCTTTTGACAGGGCTGTTTTTTTTTATTATTATTATTATTTCTAATAAATAAATGAGTTCCAACAGCTAAGTTCTCCACAATGTCTCCTAAATCATATGCGAAGTTATACATTTGGGGGGAAAAACGTTTTACACCTAAATACCTTGCGGCCACGATTCATGACGTCACATGGTCAGCGAACCCATCGAAAGCGTGTAACTGAGCCCCTGCCCCACCAGAGGTCTCTGCACGTCCCTGGTATCAACTGCTCTGCTCTCAGCATTCAGTGGCTCTGCTCCCCAGCTCTGGAATTCACTTCCACCTCACCTCTGTAACACTGACTCACTCCCACATTTCAAATCCAAACTCAAAACTCATATGTTTAGACCAGTCTACTCCCTCTGACCACAACTGCATAATAGGTGAAGTATTTCTTGACTATATTATTATTATATATATTATTATAATAATATTTTTAAATTAATCGTCCCCAAGGTTTAGGCCACTTGACCCCATTTTAATCTATATATAAACTATATAAACTTAAGTATCCAGACACACCCTTTATGGGGCTGTTTTTCAGGGGTTGGGCTCGGCCCCCCAGTTGGGCTCGGCCCCCCAGCATACCAAGACATTTTGGACAATGTTATTCTTCCAACTTTAGATTGCATTAAGTAACTTAATGCATTAGTCTTACGCTTCAAGTAATGTTATTTAGTTACAATTTCAAAGAAGCAATGCATTATGTTTAAAATATTATCCATATAAATATAGTTTTTTTGTTTCTTTGGTTCCCATTAACTGCATTTACTGAAACTTGATGTTGGCTCAGATGACTAGACGAGCCCATGTTTAATTGTTTTCATATGGGCTGGCATGGACTGTGCCTATGCTTCTGCCCAGTTTGCTGTCAGACTGAATGGCCAAAAGATTGCACAGGTACAAAATGCCAGGTAAGATACTTGGGATAGGATTTAGTTCAGCCAAACCAAAGAGTTTGAATGAAATGTATGTAATGAGTTAGCAACTAAATAAAGCTGAACTTAGTCTGGTTCAAGAAACTTGAATTCAGAAGATGTACAGATGCATTTTTTCTTTGTTAAGGGAAATTGTTAAATATATTTCTTTTCTTGATTTTTTATGAGTCGAATAAAGGGATTTTCTTTCTGGGTAACGCAAAAGTACTCTAAAAAGTTACTTTTCTCAATACGCATCTCTGTAATTTACTCTATATACAAAAATGTATCCAAACACACCTCTTTATGAGGCTGTTTTTCAGGGGTTGGACCAGTGACGGGAAATCTTATTGCTTCAGCATACCAAGACATTTTGGATGATGCTATGCTTCTAATTTTGTTGCAACAGCTTGGGGAAGACCCTTTTCTATTCCAGCATGACTGTGGCCCAGTGCACAAAGAAAAGTCCATAAAGACACGGCTGGATGAGTTTGGTGTGGAGGAACTTTCCTGGCCCACACAGAGTCCTGACCTCACCCCATCAAACACCTTTGGGATGGCCTGGAACGAAAACTGTGATCCAGGCCTTTTTGTCCAAAAACAGTGCCTGACCTCATGAATGCCCTACTACATGAATATGTAAAATTTCCCACAGAAATACTCCAAAATCATGTGGAAAGCCTTCCCAGAAGAGTGGAAGCTGTTATAGCTGCAAAGCTGTCTATGTATTTAGAATGTGATGTCATTAAAGTCCCTGTTGGTTTAATGGTCAGATGACCCAATACTTTTTGACTATAAAGTGTACATTATCCCTTGGTGGTATCTCTCATCAGGAGACACAACATATCTATGTTTTTTTTTTTGCTTTTTTTTTTTTTGTTATTGTAAGACTTTTATTATATTTTCAGTATTGCATCAAAAACAAAATAAAGGAAAAATAGGATTCTAAAGACAGATAAAACAAAACCCCAAAACAAAACAAAACAAACAGGCAGACAGACAATCCAACAAATACCGACAGACATCAGAACACGACAGGCAGTCCATTATTCAAGGCAAAGTGTGAGGTCTTGGTGCGAAATACCCCAAGCTCCATATCGTCAATGAAATGACAATACGAATTAGATAGAAAATGAAATATATCTATCAAAACTGCCCTACAGTTCTCCACATTTTCAGTGTGGGGACTTGAGGTTATCTCCAACACCTTAGAACTGTCCGTGCAAGTTATTGGGCGGGTTTTTAACTTTCTAAATACATATTTGTTTAAGTGGGATACCATAGTTCTTTCTCCAAGGAGGCAGTTGTCCATATAATATATAATTTATAATATATATAATATGATTATATATATTATATAATATATAATTATAAGGGAAAACCTTAGAACATTTCCATATTGCAAGAATAAATGTGCCACTTTTCCCCCACATTTCCAGCATAGATCATCCCACTCTGTTAAGTCTTGACGGGGTAAAATAATATCTATGAATTATTTTACACTGAATAAATTTGCCTCTGGCTTCTTTTATGTAGTCTTCAGTGAAAGAATATATGCCCATGTTTTTCATCCATCATGATCTTTTTCCCATATCAGTTTCAGATTACTATGCTAGCCATTATTATTTGTCCATTATTTGTTTATGAAACTTTGTAGGTAGCTGTAGGTAGCACTCAACTGGACCTCCCATCCTGACCTAAGGGAACAACCTGTTTTTCCCATTTTCAAATAGATCATCTAATATTCTGATACCTTTTCTTAGCCAATGAGTCCAATAAATAGTCTGTTTGTCTATCTTTACTTTCTCATTATACCATATGAATGCACATTTTTTATGTACCTCCTACCAAAATGGTTTGGTAATCACCTTACTTTTCTTGTTTTTAACTGTTTGTGCAAGAACTTCAATGGGTCTACAGGGGGAGGCAAGTTCTCTCTCAATCAGGACCCTGTCCAGACCAGTATCAGTTCCGTCCCAATGTCTTGCAAGCTTAGACATTTCAAAGGAGATACTATAATATTTTACATTCAGCAACAATAAACCCCCTCTCTTCTTTGACTGACATAATTTATCTATATGAATTTGAGGGTTTTTCCCACCCCAAAGAAAATGTTTATAATTTTGCCATAACTTAGTAATAGTTGTTGTGGAATGCATATTGATCCCAATTAAATAATTTATTTGTGGGGCCAGTGTAGGAAGGAGCGCTACCGCAGGTCTTTCATTCCCGCTGCTGTTAGACTGTATAATTCTATGGTCTAGTCCCCTTTCTTCCCTTATGAGGACTTGTATATAGCTTTATAGTGTACTTTTTTTACTTACCTTGTAAATTGTTAATTTATTTCACCTCTATATTTTTTGTAACTGTTTATGCACACTTTTTGCACTCTTCTTGTGTTCTTGTGAGCTGCCACAACAGGTGAATTTCCCCACTGCGGGATCAATAAAGTTCATCTTTATCATCTTTATTGTATTCACTTTACACCATAATGTCAGGTCACTTTAATTTTGTCTAATACTTTCTCCGTCATCTCCCTGGGGAGGTGTTCCAGGCATGCCCCACTGGGAGGAGGCCCCGAGGAAGACCCAGGACACACTGGAGGGACCATGTCACTCGACTGGCCTGGGAACGCCTTGGGGTCCACCCGGAAGAGCTGGAGGAAGTGTCCGAGAAGAGGGAAGTCTGGGTATCCCTGCTCAAGCTGGCGCCCCCACGACTCGGCCCTGGATAAAGCAAAAGAAATGGATGGATGGGTTGTTGGATTGATGGACTCTCTGTATTAGTTGTCATAATTTCCCTTATCTCTGGATTTGATTCTATCCCTAAGTATTTCATACTCTTTGGAAACCATTTTAAATTGAAGGCGGAGAACTGATCATGTGAACAAGTTTGAGACACTGGCATCGCTTCTGATTTGTGCCAATTAATACAAAAACCACAGACTTTAGAATATGCTTAAATAGCTTCTAGCAAAACTGACGCAGAACTAGCTGGATCCCCATTCACTACCAAAATATCGTCCACATAAAGGCATAGCTTATGTTCCTTCACCTCCAATAGCTCCCTTAATTCTTGACTCTGCTCTAATCAACATGGCTAATGGTTCTAAGAAAATTGTGAACAAGAGCGGGCTTAGATTGCACCCCGGTCTAGTTGACCTGGTCCCATTGGTAAAGACAGTGACTTTAGGGCATGAGTATAAGACTCTTATCCATCCATATCCAGAAACCATTGTCAAATCCAGATTTTGACAGAGTTGCAAATGCAAAATAGCTATGTTGATGACACAGCATAAAAATGAGTCTGAGCTGTCCTACAAGTGAACACTTCCAGATAGGAGCAGAATTCAGTGTTACTGTGGGTGTTCATTGCTTCCGAGCTCAGCAGCTGAGCAGAAACTCTGTTCCCCGGCTCTGTCCCTCTGTTCCACTTTTTGTTTGAACGCAACATTAGAGAGAAACAAATTTAAATTCTCTCAGCTTTTCCTGAGACTTGATACATCCTTTCAAGTCATGTTTTATTCACTCTTTTATTCACTCTTATCACCTTACCACCTTCACCTCTTGTTAGACCTCCCCACTTCCTGCTTCTGTGTGTTTCCTCCCAGTTTGATGGTCTGCCACGCCCTGATTGGGTCCACCTGTGTCTCATTTTCACTCCCTTCACCAAGGGCATTTCATGTGTTGTGCCTCCACTCCATGTCACTTTGTCTCAGTACCTTTGTGTGTAGTGTTCTAGCCTTAGTATTCTGTGTAGTGTGTTTTTTGCCTGAGTTTTGCCTGTCATTGACCCTGCCTGTGCCATTTCCCTGTTGGATTTGTTTGCCTTGTATCTGCTCTCCTGTTAAAAACTGTTGCTCTTTTGAATAATGACCTTTACTCATAGTCTTACATTTGAGCACTGTTCATTGTAGTTTTTTGACTTGACTTTAACTCAAAATATCCTTTCGGGTTCATGTGGGCTATTGTATAGGTTGTGGTTTAATAAGGGAAATGTCAACAGTGACTTAAAATATGAGGCAGCATGTATTTACTCTGCTGACATTTGAGCAAAAACGAAACTGCTTTTGCACTAACCTTAACCAAGTGGGTTTGTTCCCCACACTTTGCCAGATGCAGCACTCCTGTGAACCCTTGTGTCTAATACCAAAGTCCTGCACTTTGTACACTCTTGCTCCTCCTCCCCATGGCCTCAACCTGGTGCAACAAAGCTGGCTTTGAAGTAACACATCTTCTTTAAAGGTAAAGCTTGTGCACCAGACTCTAATAGTCTATTTAAAGTCCAACAGGGCTAAGGTTTCCACCCAGCACAAACTGTGTTTGGGTTTCAGTTTCCCACTGATAGAGATTGAAGTTATAGGTCTAGTTTGCGTTAGTTTTAAGGCCTGAATTACTTTACTGTTATATACTTGAAAAAATTGACATCCTCTCTTCAGTGATTAACTTTGGTTAATTTTAGAAGTTTAAATGAAATACCACATGACTATCTATTATGATGTGAGAGCAGATGCCTCTTATTTCTAGAAGAAATGAACTCCACCACAGTGGTCTAATAGCACACAGAAGACAGGCTCTGCTTATGAATTGTACTGTGTGAGGGAAATGGACCACACCTCTGAGGGAAAATAGTGTTAAAAACATCCTCTGTAAACAGCCTGAGAGCAGGAAACCCTCTCGTTGGCGCTGACTCACAGTGTTTCACTTCCATGTCTGGGCTTGGTTGGCAGACACTAAAGGGCCGGACCAATGTTTAAACAATAATACACTCTCCTGCTTCCTTATGATCTCAGATAGAACACATTAGATTTACAAGTGAAATTTACAGGTGTCCAAGACTCAAGAAAAAAACAAAAAGCCTTTCATAATGAAACTTCTCATGTTGCATTTTAAAATAAATGACAAAGACAGTTACTTTGTCACTTTTTTCTACCAGTGTGGAATGGATGATTCCCCTCTGCTGTTCTTGCTTAACCCCACTGCTGGCCTGGAATCATGCAGACCATGTCCCATCACAGTTACACTGAGTTTTTGTGAAATCCACAGTACATGGAGTAGAGTCTGCTAAGAGTTTTACATGCTTTCATAATGCTAACCAGCATAACTACTACAGTGATAAAGACATGATCCCATTCTTGCATCCTTGCCAGCTGTGTTCAGCAGGACATATTACCAAGCACGATCCTGGTGATCCTACATGTTAAGCTCCTAAACTTGCACCACTGTTTCTAGGACTACTTTAAAAGTACAGTCACGCACTTCACATATGAATTTCTCTGGGGGATTTAAATCTCAGGCGGCACGGTGGTGCAGTGGTTAGCACTGTCGCCTCATAGCAAGAGGGTTCCAGGTCCGAATCCCGGTCTGGGCCCTTCTATGTGGAGTTTGTATGTTCTCCCTGTGCCTGCGTGGGTTTTCTCCGGGTACTCCGGCTTCCTCCCACAATACCAAAAACATACACATTATTTTAATTGGCTATTCTAAATTGCCCCTAGGTGTGAGTGTGAGAGTGTGTGGTTGTTTGTATTTGACTGGCGACCAGTCCAGGGTGAACCCCGCCTCTCGCCCGTAGTCAGCTGGGATAGGCTCCAGCTCCCCCGCGACCCTGACGGATAAGCGGTATAGAAAATGGATGGATGGATTTAAATCTCAACTTTTTATGAGCAGAGCAACACTAAATTACAAAATTACCGGAAGTAAAGAAGAGAAGTCTTACAACTTCTTCTCTGCTCTCTTACAAACCTAAATCTCCTGCACAAATATTTACAAAAAAAAGCAGGTTGTGAAACTGAAACTGTTGCAGAAGTCAGGAAAAAACTCATTTAAAATCACACTGACACTAAAAATTCAACACAACAATAATATGACCTTGCATAATGATATGTTGTATAGCACTGACTGATTCGATCAATACAAAATAGGTAAAACATCAAATAGTAATGAAAAGAAAAAGCTAAATAAAGACTTGTAGCAAGCCAGCGTCCCTCCAAAATATGGCACGGTATCCATTATGAAGAGTCATGCAAACATAATTTGTTAGTCTGATTTTGAGAAGCAAACGTTCATGTATCAGGAAATGATTTTTTTGTCATTCACATATACGTGTAGGGTGCCAGCAGAAAATCAGGTGGATCATTAGTGTCAAATAGATTAGCTATATAAATACTATATAAACACTTAAAACAGAGAGATAACTCATTGGTCATAATTGGAGATTAATCTGACCATAGTTCATTTTCTGCTCACTTTGTCTTGAGCCCCCCCTGCTGTCAAATATAGAGCTATGCCTTTTCCATTTAGACACCCTTTGCACCAGCTTTATTTGTAGAAATGCACTACTCACCACCACATTTGTACAGCGGTGGCTTTAAATTAACAGCCAGTGCATTTCTGCATAATAATGAGCCATCTATTTTTTTTAACATTCTTAAGAAACAGTGGTGGAAGAAGTATTGAAATTGTAAAAGTATTGATTGCACCCTATGAAAATTACAAGTAAAAATCCTGCATTTAAAATTTAATTTTAGTGAAATGCAGCAAAATGTACTCATATCAAATATCAAAAATGGGCCCTATTGGTTTTGCATCATTATATTTTGGATAATTATTATCACTGGTGCATTAAATGTAAACTTTAATATTATGGCTGCTTTAGGAAGAGCTCATTTTAAATGCATTACATACTTTTGGGTAGTTAAATCTACAGCACAATGTTTGATATTCTAATAACATGTGCACACTAGTACAAGTACTTCAAAATTGTACTCAAGTACAGCATTTGAGTAAACGCACTTACATTCCACTACTGGTAACAGTGTTGAGTGAGTATCTGGTCTGTTTGACTGAGTAACACACACCACTGCATTTCCACTGCTATTTCACAGCTGAGAGCATTTAAAAAATATATTGCGTATAATTTTTCTGAGTTTTTGTTATCCCAGGCTAGATTATTACTTGAAAGAACTGGAAAGTGCTGATGTATATCTTTGTATGTGTGCATGGGTACCGTACCCTCCCACTCTATCACACAGAAATCCCCAGAATCCTACAAGTCGCATAAAGTGACAACACAACTCACTCTGAGGTAAGTGCTTATATTTAAACAGCTCTACTGCATTACAGGTCCAGTATGGAACTTAGTGGCACACAGAGGTGGAGTTGCAGATTACAAGCACCTGAACATACCTCATCTCACCCTCTCCTAAACCGATACCTAAAATATGAAAGGGCCTCTCCAGGGCCAGTGTTTGGTTTGTCCGCTCTGTGCCTCTTTAGAAACATACAAGTGCAACACATCAGAATCTGTGGAAGACCCGCTTCCCCCTGTAGATATGAATGGCTCAGTCTAAAGTAACAAAAACATGACTCTTAGTTTCAGAAGATATGAAAACGTTATTATGATTATTAAAATTCCTTTCTGCATATACAGTAGATCCCTTAAATCCTAAACATTGGACCTTTAAAGGGCATCCATGTTGGAAGTATTTTTGATACGGATATGTTGCTGTTGAAAATTTTTTTTATTTTTTTTATTTTTGATAAGTTGTCATGAATGTCTGTATTCATAATACTTGGCATTACGGGTGTAAAATTAAAACTTAAACTGCAAAAAATACATTATGTTACATGCAGACATGTGAAAATATGACAATGTATTCAATTGCAAGAGCTTAGATAGAATCGACGTTCCCGTCAGCCTCAGCTGTATTTAGTACTAATTAGCAAATGTGGCCTGCTGACTAAAGTAAGAAGGTGAACATGCCACCAGCATGTTAACATGCTTACTGTGAACGTCTCATTCCAGCACTGACACCAGTATTTAAGCACCACTGTGCCCAAATGCAGCCTCACATAGTCTTAGTCTTTCATCAAGAGCTGCTGCTATCCTTTTTCCACACCCTAATCATGGTAATATCACCTACCCTCCACCTGGCTTTAAGACAAAAGGAATTGGGATAACTAATAATCTTCTGCCTCCTGGAAGAAACGGGATATGTAAATAGCGCACATTTGTCTCACGCACACAGATCGCTGAGGTGATTTCTGATAAAACCAAAACTGTGACTGCAGAGGTGGACTGAGGCACCACCCAGTGTAAATATTTGTGTTTGTGTGTGAGAACAATAGCAAGCAGGGTGGGTTAAGGATAGGATATGAAGTATGTGTGTGTGTGTGGGGGGGGGAGTAACAATGTGTACACTATCTGTTCATCAGGAGGAAGCTCACCATCGACTGCGAATCCAAAAAAAGATCCTGAAACCATTATGGCTCAAAGGTCAGTGTGTGGGTGTGAAAGCATCCAGCTGACCATCTCTTCCCTGCAGGCAGATCCAAAAGAAAAAGATGCTCTCAACATGGCTAAGGTAAAAGGTCAGTCCTTGCACTGCGGCAGGAGCCAAAGAAGGGCTGGGCCTGGAATTAAAAATGGACTTGAGAGACAGCCAAGTTTCCACATTCTGTGGCTGAACATTAATGGAGGGTGTTTTCAGTAAAACAGAGCAGATGTCAAAGCTGGGGAACAACTGTTTAGTTACATCACCTGCTATAACAGCAGAGGGTCACCTCCCATCACTGTTCACCACCACATCTGCTAGGAGCCGCAATCAGACTGCCTCTACTGAGTGCAATACGGGAAAGATGTTGAGCCTGTAAAGCACCAACGCTGCTCTTTACAGTAGCTGTTAACAAATACTTTACCTGTAACAGGCAACATGTGTTAGGACATATAAAAATACCCTGCTTTAAAAAAGATCAAATAGTTCCAAAAGTATTGGGACACATCTCTTTTCTCAGATTGGATTTTATATTACATAGACTGGATTTTATATTGTTATTTATTTTTTACTGCAAAATTTTTATCTTTTCTCTTTTTTTGATTTAATTGCATGGCATTAGTACCAAGGTGAGAGAGAAATGTCCTCAGCATACCAAGACATTTTGGACAATGCTACACTTCTAACTCTGTGGCAACAGTTTGGGGAAGACCCTCTTGTACTCCAGAATGACTGTGCCCCAGTGCACAAAAGCAAAGTCCATAAAGACACGGAGAAGAATTGACTGGCCTGCATAGAGGACTGATCTCAACCCCATCCAACACCTTTTGGATGAATTGCAAAAAAAGACTGTGAATCAAAACATTTTGTCCATCATCAGTGTCTGACCTCACAAATGCTCTACCACATGAATGAGCAAAAGTTCCCACAGAAACACTCCAAAATCTTGTGGAAAGCCTTCCCAGAAGAGTGGAAGCTTTTATAGCTGCAAAGCTGTCTGTGTATTTAGAATGTGATGTCATTAAAGTTCCTGTTGGTTTAATGGTCAGGTGTCCCAATACCTTTGTCCTTTGTGTGTATGTTTATTGCATCTTGAACTATGACCGGCGTTGTTGTGTTGTGAGCATAGAGAAAACTTCCTTCTTCAGCAGATGAATCTGAAAACAGACTTGTAGTGGTACACTCTGTACACACATCATCCTGAAGTGAAACTAAACAAGAAAGAACAATAAGCAAACTTATGTTCGTGAAAGGGCAATATACAAACATTAATGAACTATTCAATTCAACTCAGTTTATTTATATAGCAACAAATCACAACAAAAGTTATCTCATGACACTTTCCAATTAAAGCAGTACTAGATCAAACACTTTTATCCATTTATTTACCCCTGACTAGCTTAGTTAGCCCCGTCTGCGCAGTGATTCATAAAGGAGATAGTTCTACCTGAACCTGTTCTCACAACCAAAGATCTGTGGATTATCCTGCCAGGACATTATTTCTGGAAAGAGACATTGCTGTTGAGTTTTTCAGATGTATTTCTGGGGGGCTTTGAGCACCACCAGTGTCATCTAGTTCTACTATATTCAAGAGAAAGCAGACATCTCATTACAAATAGAAAAATGCAAATACATAAAATCATTTACAGACTTGAATTTTGTTGTCTGATAAAAAAAAAAATGTGCTGAGGGATGAATGTGTTGGGCGTGATAGCAGTACAGCTAAGATCATGGATACAACCCTGCTACCATCTAGTACTAATAATTACAGGTTTTAATGTGAACAGGACATGAGTGAGCTTGTTTATAGAAAACAAACTTCATTGATCTGAAAATACCAGTTTTGCTCAGCCAAAAGCTTAAAATACAACGACAGCACTGTTACATGACATGTGTTTCTCTTGAAGTTTAAAGTAGGGCAACAGCCTGTCATTTAGTCAGCCAAACCCATAAATAATGCAACCAGGATCAGTTCGCTCTTCTCAGATTACTACAACAAACCTGGAAACCTAATGTGCAAACCTGCCTGGCAGCAGGAAGGATATTCACCTTGTGCAGTGCCATACGTGAACATTAAAATAAAATGCACACTAAAACCCGAACACTGGTACAGTTTAACCAGTGTGAATACTTTATCTACCCAGGGGTTTTTCCTGTCAAAGACTACACACCAACCAACAAAGCAGTTGAGCTTCAGTACAGCTGGGATCTGGGAGTGTGGTGTGTGTGTGTGATTGGGAATAAAGGCTCCTCATCTTGTCTACTGGCAGCTTCCTTCTCCTTAGAGATGGGTGTCATCAGCGTTGCAGGGATGGGAGCTACCCTGGGGAAAAGGGACAGGCAAGTGTTTCCCTCCTGCAGCAGGAAATGGGCGAAACCTTTCCCCGAAGTTATGACTCCAGCATTTTGTCATGTGAAGGAAGCCACTCCTGATAGCACAGGCTATAGGTTTCCTGTTGTGGGCCAACAGTTTTGGCTTCAGCGAGTGCTATCGGGGAAGCTGAAAAAATGCTGGGTCAAGAGCCGCCGAGAGCATTTCAGTATCAGACTGCAAAAAGGCTGTAATTAACACTGTTACATGATAAAATTCAGGGTTATGGGCGCTGTAATAGAGTGGAAGCTGTCAATTAGGCAAACATCGTCTGCCGATCTTTTACTCAAACCCAACTGAATTTGTTCAGAACAACACAGAGAAGTCACAGGAGATGTTCACAGTTTGAGCATGTCTTGGTGATTACCTGTATAGTACTCCATTATTAATCCTCATTTGATTTATCATTTATTTTCACTCCACAAGCATCCCATACAGCCAAGAGTCACTGGACACTGAAATGTTTTATTTACTCTGTTTTCCTTGATGTCTGAATTGTGAATGTGAAATGTATTAACTATTTAGTGTTCAAACATTCGATTATGGAGTGAAAACAGTAGTGTCCATGACATGAATAACTGAACAAAATTTCACACACATTCCTGGACTTCTGAGTGCAGAAAGCGGGATTGGTTATATCAGCACAGATCGTTCGTCTCGTGTGCGTTTCCATAGAGATATGTCTTCTTGCCACTTTCTCTCTCACCTATCTTTTAGTAACCTTTTCAGATTCTTTCACTTTCATTATTCCTGCTCAGACTGTAACACATATGTTCCCATTAGACATTGTGGTGCACAGGCATCAGAATTTCAGAACACCATAAAAAAATTTAATTTATGGTGTCCACTTAATCCTGGCTACCATTTAGATTAAACACTGATTTATCCTAATATTCAAGTCCTCTTTATTTTTTTTTATTTTGTGATTCTTATTTCTACCATAATTATTATTATTTCATGTGTATTTATATGTATTTTATATTCTTCATATGTGTAAGCCTACTATTTCTCCTTCTCTCCTGTCTAAAAAATAAGCATGTAAATTAATCTTTTTCCCCTGGAGGTCAGAGTGAACAGCAGTTTCACTTTAAATCGACATTAAAACATTTGCTTAGTTAGTTTATTAGTGTGAGACTGCATGCAAAATTCAATTCCTAACAACGCCCAAGGATACCAGACTTGGAAAACACTATCTAGAGTCATATCAGGGTTATCTGAACTGTGTTATAAAAGAATTCAGTTCAAATCCAACCTCAAATGCTGCAGGGAGGACATCCCTATATAATACATTTCATTAAAAGAGGATTTGGGTTCTTTGAGATTACCACAACCCAGATCTTATGGCGGTTTTACCCGAGAAGTAGAGCGTGACCTGGGTTGAACTGGAGACGACCAAACAGGAGAAGACAGGATACTGTACTGGGATGTGTGAGCAAGCCTAATGCTAAGTTCATCATGTAGGCCGAGAGACAGAGAGGGAAGATTTCCATTTTTAATGACATGCAAATGGACGTTTGGGTTGAATTAGTTTGAACAGTGGACATGATGATTTGAGGCATTTTCATTTGTTTGCTTCTTCAGGCTCTTCTGGAGTGGACTGCAGTGACACATTTCCTCTGCTTCCCCTTTGCTTAGGCACCTTTGCTTTACTTTGGATTGTCTCTATACTCCAGGACGTTCTGAGATATCACTGTCATAGAATGTTCCTACCTGCTTCAAGACAGTCACAAATGTCCCTATACATAAAATGTCCGCAGTGTCTTCTAAATGACAAATGCACTGTGGCTCTCACCCTCACTCTGATGAAGTGCTTTGGGAAACAGGTTTTCCCGCACACCAAAGACAACAGCCCGGCCAGCCTGGATCCTGCAGTCAGAGCTCAAAGATCTCCAGATCTCCACTGCCGTTCACTCAGTTTTCCCTGTTTGTTGATTTCACCTCAGCATTCAATACAGTCTCCCCCGTGTAACTACTTGGCACACACACTGACAGTGGACTTTTCACAACAGATCCCAAACAGTTTGAAATGGTCTTGACACCTCCCTCAATTCTAATGCTCAACACTAGAGTCCTCCAGGGCTGTGTGCTTGGCACCTGTTCATGCTGTACCAACCATAACAGCAATCCCAGCTATGGAGAGAACTCTGTTGAGACAGAGAATACCACAATACTTGCTGGATCACAATCAACGAGTGAGAGATTATACTGAGAGGAAATGAACAGTCTTGCAGAGTGGTGCATAGAGAACAACCTACTGCTCAGTGTCACCAAAACCAAGGAGCTGAATGCTGATTTTAGACTGAAGAAAAGGAAGATGTACGCCTCTGTCTACATCAGTGGAGCTGAGGTGGAGCAGGTGGACAGTTTTAGGTTCCTAGGACTCAGCATCACAGAGAACCTGTCATGGACATCACACATCTTCACCCTCAGAAAGAAAGCTCAGAAATGACTGTACTTTGGGAAACTTAAGAAAGCAAAATTCCTGTGCCTTCTTCTTTTCTGAGTGTGACAGAGAAGCGATAGAAATCCTAACAAGAAACATCACAAACTGGGATGGGATGTTCTTGGCCCAGGACAGGAAGGTTCTGTTGCAAGTGATTAAAACCACCCAAAACATCGTTTGCACCCATTTACCAAACACTTGTGATACCAGTCAGATGAGGTGTGCGAGACCAAAGGGTACTAAAAGACAACAGCAATGATGATTAATGTTACTCGGATGATCAAGTTACTCACTTCACCTGTCAGTGATATTAATGTTGTGCCTGATTGGTGCTAATTAGTGAGCGTTAGAGGTGTTGAAGTGTACTTTTTTTTCTGGACAGAGCTGAGCTAGCACTTTCATCATGCATCTAATCTTTATCTTGAGCTAGGCTAACCAAGCCCTGACTCCAGCTCAATACTTAACACACAGACTGATCTCATCAGACATTTTGATTTGCCACAGGAGGAAAGACACAACATCAGCTATGACTTTGTTAAATGCGCCATTGGGCCATAGCATTGTGACAGGAAACCAGCATGCATAATACCAGATCTTGAAACTGACGCAGCTACATGGAATCAAGTCATCATTCATTTTATGATTTACAACCATGCATTTCCAACTGTGATATGCTAAAGCCTGATGTCTATGACCTGACCTGAGGATGTAAACTGACCACATGAAGGCAACCATGACACATTAGTGTGTTACCAACCATTCAAACTCGGCACACTACATGGAACACAGAACTGCATATTGTTGCAGTTAAACCAAAACACAGAATAACATGGAAAATCAACACCAGTTAAACTGTGCATGTGACACATTTTTCTTCTTCTACAGGGAAGTCAAGGGTCAGGTCAGCCATGGACTATCTGCCCAGAGCTGGTCTGGAATCAGTGTATTGCTCAACACCTCAGCTGGATGTTTGCTGACAAACGAGCATGACCCCAGGTTTAGGTAAAGCATGGACATTCTAAAACACACAACCATCAGAATGTGTCGACAAGAGCCACAGCCAGCAATCAGTTGACTGGGTAAAATAACGCCATGTTGCTATTCTCAGAGTCGAAGGTGAAAACATCTTCAAATGCTTTGTTTTCTTGAGATCAACAGTCAAATCACAGACATTCTATTCAATGATATAAAACAGAGAAATGCAAGAAACTGTTGTCAATACATTTTCTGTTGATCAGTGGAGTCACTTTAGCTGCCTCTTGTTTCAACACTAGTGCAGGTGCCAGTGACTGCAATGTAATAATAAATAATACAACTATAAAGCTATAAACAGCAAAATCTAAAACTGTAAAAAAACAAACTTTGACCTGCTACCATTCAAAATGTACTGTAGGGTATATCATAATTTAGTTGGTGATTTTATTGTGTATTGTATTTATCTGAATCTTTAAGCTATCAAATAAATATAGTGGAGTAGAAGTACATTTCCCTCTGAACTGAAGAAGTATGAAGTAGCAGAAAGCAGTGATACTTGAGTAAAGTAGTGCCTCAAAATTGTACTTCAGTACTCAGGTAAATGTACATAGTTTCACCACTGCTTGGGGTATCTAGTCATGCAGACAGTTCTGATTTTATTTAAGGTTTTGAGATACGTTTCAAATATTCTTCCTCTGTACTGAGAAAAAACACAGCCAGCATGTTCTGTGGGTTACCTTTGGACACGATTTCTGGGTGCGTGAACCCCCAAAATCTTGATAGATGAGAATAATTTTTCGGTAAACATTGTTTGCTGATGGGATTAAAAATACATACAGCGAATATATGTGGAATTAAAGGGACAGTTCATCCCAAAATCAAAAAAGGCCTGTTTTTTTTCTCTTATCTATAGCGCTGTTTGTCCATATAGATTGTTTGGGAGTTTGTGAGTTGCAGAGTTTTGGAGATATCGGGTGTAGAGACGTCTGCCTTCTCTTAAATACAATGGAACCAGGTGACACATTAACTGTGGTGCTCAAATTGCCAAAACAGTAACAGCAATGTCCCTTTACTCAAGTCATGACACTACACTGTACCACTGCTGAAGTAGGAATCGTGCCTCTACTCATGGGCGAGAAGCTTGTGCTCATGACAGGGTGGAATGTAAACATTAAGTGACCTGGGGGTGTACTGTCCCTTTAAGAGGCTCTGCATTAGTGTGCCAATTCACTTTTGATGGCAATTGTAATAAGGCACCCTGCATAAAGATTTTATCAACATAAAGACATGATTTATTGTGCTTTATACATAATTAAGACTGTCAGGGCTGCCCAGTCATAAATAACCACTTTGACTGATCAAACAGTCTATTTAATGAACTAAAGCACTGACAGGATGTTTCAGAAAATGTTTTATCATCAGCTTAAGACTCACATACATTTAATCATTAAAAAGGTCATTATTTACCTGTTAGAAAACCGTTTATACAGGGTGCATTATCAGAAATTGATATTTGAAATGTATAGCTCCAATATTAAGAATATGACAACACTTCACTTACTTCCACAGTACTGGTGTGGAAGACAAAATCTCAGAGAAAATAATGGAACAAATCAAACCTGGACAGCTACCACCAGCTGACTTAGATTATATGGTTTCTGTTATTTGGCTGAACTGATCATTTGAAACTAATTGTACTTTTAAAGCACATTAGCCCAACAACAGCATATCAGAAACAACGCTTTTAATAGCTGAAATAAATACTCCATTACATGCATGATCAAAACACTTTAAAATACTATGGGAAGTCTGGTAAATAGTGTAAAACCTATGGCACACACTCACAGCAGCTTTTAACAAATAAGAATTCACACATTGAAAAAATAAAAAGCATTGAGACACTCAGATCACTCTTTCCAATCTCACAAAGCACATGTCATCGAGTAGGTCAGCCAACCATAGGTTCACACAGCGAGGCTACATCCATCATTAAGGCTGGCATTTTCACCAAAACTGAAAACTGAGGTAAACTTTTCAGGTTTGAAGGCTGTTGTCTGTTGGTGAGAGTGGGCTGTCAGCCCAATAGCAGTCAAGTGGTCAGGTTAACAAGGTCTGAGTCACATCCAGCGCGACACGAAACCCTGCAGCGGTCGATTTTAGTGCTACTTTGCATTCTGACACACATCAACCACATGGACAGACCCACAGACAGCCTTCTTGTGATGTTATTCTGACTCTAAACCTGATGAACAAGGACAATCCAAGTGAGTCTCTTTGGTATGTCAGAATAGGACAGAGACTGGAGCTCTTTTTGCCTCTTCCTAAACTAATTCACAGAATGAGAGTTGACTGGCGGCAGAGTCCTTGGAGAGGAGCGTTCTCGGAGTGCCTGAGTGAGCAGAGTGCAGCCATCTGACACAGCACAGGCCGAATTACGCAGGCGCTCACGGTAGTCTGCCATTTTCGAGCTACTCTCGGGATGCTGGGCAACATCCCTGAGGCCCTGAGTGAGGAGGACACAGGCTGAAACCACACTCATGGCTCCCCCTAACACTGCAGTCTGTACACCCTTGCCTTCAGTGGAGATACTTGCAGCTCTTCCCAGGAACTGAGGCTCTGTGGCAAACCCCACCAGCGCGCTGACAGCCTGGACCAGAGCGGCACTGAAGAGGACACAGCGATTCCTGGTCAGCTCACTGGGCTGGGTTTTCACCTCTTTGACACACGCCAGGAAGGCTGTGCCACTCGTGCTCATGCTCTTGACGCTCAGTTTGAACTGCTCTTTTGCAAAACGGTCCCTGGACCTCTCGCTAGCCAGCGACGAGATGTCGGTCAGATTCTTGAGGTTGGTAGAAATGTTCTGGGAGAGCTCGAGGAGAAGCTGGGGAGTGAGGTCTGGCAGGGGTGTAACTCGGAGGAGGCTGCAGCTCTGTTCCACTTCATGTCGGCAGCGAGTCACTTTGTAACGGTCCACCAGACCCGGCAGGCAGGGCTGAGAACCAGGCGTCTCCACGGCTGCCAGGTAAGCGGCGTGAGCTGAGCATTCGGTCAAAGACACCACCAAGTCAGCCATCTCCAAGAGGCGGTCCCCCACCTCGGTGAAGCGGCCCATGTTGAGCTGGCTTTGAATGTCATGGGTCAGAATGGAGAGCTCTTTAGTCCTGGCGATGACTGTGTCGCGGCACTGGTCGAAGGTGTCGGCCACTGCCACACCCTCAGAGGTCATGACCGGTCTAGTCTCGCTGGACAGCAGAAGAAGGTCGGCCACCAGCTGCATCTTGCCCTTACATGTGTCACAGATGGAGGAGAGACGCTTCCTCTGCTGCAAACTGCCAGTGGGTGTGCTGGTTGATCCCTCGCTAGCCGATTTGCCAGAACCACCACTAGCCATAATAAGGAGCAAAGTGGGAGGGGGGAGAGGGTCGAACTGCTTTTCTGGAAGGGTTCAGTTATTTATAGTTTCCTGCTGCTACACACTGCATTGTACTATTTAAGACATTACCAAGATTCTCAAGAGGTGCCAGACGACCTCACCGCTTCTAACAAACTCTTTTAAATAACAACTGGCCAGACAGTCTTCTTCCTTCAGACTAAAGGCAATAAACTGTACATTATATGCTGACACACAGGACATGTATTCTCAATGTAAACATGTAGAAAGAGCAAAACTCACTTACTGCATTTACTTATGATTGAATATCATCCCCATTATCAATGTATGTGTCTCTAAAGTATATTACAATAAAGTCTAATCTATTATTAGTAATTATATGATGTAGCACAGTCAATCAAAATCCCCACAACTTCTGCATAATCAGTGTAACAAGATATATGCTCTTATTTTGACAATTAACTTAAATGCCCTGAACACCATAATCCAAAAGTCAATATTCTCATTGTAGTCTCAGGTTTTTTTTTTTGTGGAACAGAAGAATTCACAGGTTGTTGGGTTTAAAAAAGAAATCACACACAAACTGCAGTGCCACCAAGGTGCCTTCTAAAAGGCAAAGTGCAGATTGAGAATTATAAAAATAATGTCAAAAGCTCCTTATCTTTTCAAAGAACACGTTCCCAATTGGAATTACATCTGCTGAATTGCCTCTGTGCTATTTTTCTAACTCTAGATGCCTTTTCTTAGGGACTTTTTATGACTACAGATCGATAGGATATCATTTTGTGTCCACACGCATCAGCGCAAGTAGACTGAAACAGCACCGAGATCTTTTCCGACTTGTTCCCAATGAGTTTGACCGGCCTGGCGAACTCATGCTGGTAACAAACAGGACACCACCCGGGCAGCTCTTCTGGACAGCGGGAAGACTTGTGTTTCCCTCCAGCACCATCATTTCATGAGTCCTCCCAAGGAAAATCCACCGAAAGGACGACTTTCCAACAAAACAAATCCCTCAATCCACTTTCAACCTCTTCTTTTTCAAACAGAGCCCTGGGATAGAAGCTAGCAGTTGCTCCGGTTGCTTCGACTCCATATGCATCGTCCGTCTGTCCGCCTTCCACCTCCTCCGCGTCTTAACTCGGGACCAGAGATAGTGTAGCCCCGCATATCTTCTTTGGGGACGCGCTTCTCATATCCATACCAGTCGGTGGTTTAACTCACTTGTCTCGGCAGGTTCACGGTCACGAAACCGTAAACGAAACGTTGGCTAGAAGAAGTGGCCGTTATTCCCGGAGATTCAAAGTCGTGCTGCGCGCTCCCGCTACAGTACTATGAGGAAGCAAAGAGGGTGTGGTCGCGGCTGCTGGACTGAGCAAAGTTGTAGCAACCGAACAGCACAAGTAGCCCATCGCTTGAAATTAACTTTCCACCATGTCTGTGAACTGGTTGCCGTTTCACGTTAACGACGTCGCGAGGAAAGATTAAAGTTACAACTTAGCCAGGGAGATCCGCGGACTTTTACGACTGCTTTTACTTTCAGGACTGGTTGCTGATCTGCCATGAGACATCCCTGCAGCGTTAAGTGAACCGATAGCCTAGCTAGTTGTAACCAAACCGGAAGCTCGTGCATTCAAAATAAAAGCATAGGTTTTGTTTTAGAACCGCCTGCCATCAGGGGCGTGACGCGAGGTCCCATGTCCTCGACATTCTTCTGGACATTCTAGTAACCTGGAGGAAAGATTACATTTTTATATTAATATATTAAGCTATAGAGCAGTTGCATGAATACTAAATTTTGTGTTCTGATTTGTTAATGCTCTCCATTTCTCTTTACATTCTGCGTGTATATCTATAAAATAACAATAGAATAAAACAATAAAAATAACTTTCACAAACATTTTACTCAAAACACAATATTACAGGCAATGACACATACAGTTGTCTACCCAGAGTGTTGTACTGAAACTAACAGAGCAATAGCTACCGTCTCAGGGAAAGTTTCACAGTGGCATGCATCAAAGTATTGCATACGTAAGAATAATGTCACATCATTAGCACAGGAGTAGCTATAGCTCTAACAGTGTACACCAAAATCGTGAAAAGGGATGATAATGTAGTTATACTCGATTTGTCAATATACATGTTCGTAAATATACATATAAGACATAATGCAATAAATAGTATAACCTCATTTGTGTGTGATATATACTCATTAATATAAAATGACACAGTATAATACTGTTCAGTAATAATGTTGCATGGGATTAATGGTTATATCTGTCTCTATATTAGTGTATCCGTCCAAGCAACCTACATTTAACATAGTGGAGTGTATGTGTCATGTTGTAAACCTTTAAAAAAAAAAACCCAAAACAAAACATACAGCCTCCCCCTGTCTGATACTGCAGATGTTCAGTTTCTTCTTCCATCAGCAACAAAAATCAACTTCAGTTTCATAGTATTTGCACTACTTTTTGAATACAAATCTTTTTATTTGTATTTTGCCATTAACAAGGCTATCGAGCCTTGTATCCCTGTGACCCTTAGCAGCAATGACTTTATAACCTTTTTTAACGACAAGATCTTAAACATTAGAGACAAAATTCAGCACCTACTGACCTCAGCTGATCCTGATGTAACATCAAACATTAGTGTCTTAGAACCAACAGTAGAAACAGATATTCATCTTGACTGCTTTTCACATATCGATCCCCATCAGCTATACTCACTCATATATTCATCCAAGCCAACAACATGCCTCTTAGACCCCATCCCTACCAAACTTCTCAAAGAAGCTTTACCCTTACTTAGAACCTGTCTATTAGACATGATCAATCTGTCCCTGATAACAGGCTATGTACCCCAGTCCTTTAAAATAGCTGTAGTCAAACCTCTCCTTAAAAAACACACACTTGATCCAGAGGTTTTAAGCAACTATAGACCACTATCTAACCTTCCATTTCTTTCCAAGATCCTTGAAAGAACAGTCGCCAAACAGTTATATGACTTTCTTCAAAATAATAACTTATTTGAAACTTTTCAATCTGGCTTTAGAGCTCATCATAGCACAGAAACAGCATTGGTCAAAGTCACAAATGACCTCCTCCTGGCATCAGACAAGGGATTTATCTCTGTCCTTGTACTGTTAGACCTTAGTGCTGCATTTGACACCATTGACCACTCTATATTACTGCACAGATTGGAACACCTAATTGGCATCAAAGGAACCGCATTAAGCTGGTTTCAGTCTTATTTATCAGATCGATTTCAATTTGTTCATGTTAATGATACATCGTCCACACTCTCAAAAGTTAGTCATGGAGTTCCCCAAGGTTCTGTCCTTGGGCCAATATTATTCAGCCTGTATATGCTCCCCATTGGTGATATTATTAGGAAACACTCCATACATTTTCATTGTTATGCGGATGACACACAATTGTACTTATCAATGAAACCAGATGAAACAAATCAGCTAGTCAAGCTTCAGGCATGTCTTAAAGACATAAAAACCTGGATGACCAGCAACTTCCTACTTCTAAATTCAGACAAAACCGAAGTTATTGTTCTGGGCCCCGAACACCTTAGAAATAAATTATGCAGTGATATTGCATTGATAGATGGCTTAGCCGTGGCCTCAAGCTCCACTGTAAGAAATCTAGGAGTTATCTTTGACCAGGACATGTCCTTTAACTCGCACATAGCAAATATTTCAAAGACTGCTTTCTTTCACCTCCGAAATATCGCAAAGATTAGGCACATCCTGAGTCAGAAAGATGCAGAAAAATTAGTCCATGCATTCATTACATCTAGACTGGATTACTGTAACTATATCAGGCTGCCCCAGTAAATCCATAAAGACTCTCCAGCTAATCCAGAACGCTGCAGCACGACTACTGACAAGAACCAGCATGAGAGACCATATTTCTCCTGTTCTGGCTTCTCTACATTGGCTACCTGTAAAATTCAGGATAGATTTTAAAATTCTCCTCCTCACTTATAAAGCCCTGAACGGTCAGGCACCATCCTATCTTAAAGAGTTAATAGTACCCTATTATCCCACCAGAACTTTGCGTTCCCAAAATGCAGGGCTACTTGTGGTTCCTAGAGTCCTCAAAAGTAGATTGGGAACCAGAGCCTTTAGTTATCAAGCTCCTCTACTATGGAACAATCTTCGGTTTCGGTCCGGGAGGCGGACACCCTCTCTATATTTAAGAGTAGACTAAAAACTTTCCTCTTTGATAAAGCTTATAGTTAGGGCTGGCCTAGGCCGGCCCCTAGTTATGCTGCTATAGGCTTAGACTGCCGGGGGCCCTCCCATGACGCACTGAGCTCTTTCTTCCTCTCCCTCTCCTTCTGCACACATTCATGTCCCATTAATGCATATTACTAACTCAACTTCTTCCCTGCAGTCCCTGTGCTTTCTTGTCCCGCAGATTCCTAGCGATCATGACTGGACCTCCTGCTGCGGTCCTGCTGTCGTCCTGCTCAAAACCTACTGCAATTACTACTGTTTAGTCATAATCTGATTTAAATCTGTTAAGACTCAGTACAGCTACTACCATTATTGTTACTACTATTGTTATCAAAATCACCATAATACCTTCTGTATACTTCATTGTCATTATCATTATCTACATTTCGATACTTCTGGTATTATTATTGCTGCTATGCATCTCTGCTTGTGTGCTCCTTCTCTCACACCCCACCCCCTCTGCCTCTCTCCCTTGCTCTCTCTGTCGCTCTCCTGCTCGCTCTCTCTCTCTCTCTCTCTCTCTCTCTCTCTCTCTCTCTCTCTCAACCCAACCGGTCAAGGCAGATGGCCGCCCATCTTGAGCCGGGGTCTGCTCCGAGGTTTCTGCCTTCTAAAAGGCAGTTTTTCCTCGCCACTGTCGCCAAGTGCTTGCTCAAGGGGGAATGTTGGGCTCTCTCTATTTTACAATTTAATTAAAGAGTTTGGTCTAGACCTGCTCTAATTGGAAAGTGTCATGAGATAACCTTTGTTGTGAATTGGCGCTATATAAATAAACTGAATTGAACAACCCTTTTTTTCTGAAATAAGGTCCCATGGTGTTCAGCAGAAAAGGAGGAACTTTGTCTCCCCATTTATCTTAGATAAACCATTCAAGACAGATGGCCCCAACCTGGAGCCAGGGTCTGTACCAAGGTTTCTGCCTTCAAAAAGGCAGTTTTTCCTTGCCAATGTCACTAAGTGCTTGATCATATGGGAATGTTGGGTCTATATATTAAAGACTAAATTAAAGAGTATGGTTCAAATCTACTCTATTTCAAAAGTTTTGCAAGATAAATTTGTTGTGATTTGGTACTGTATAAATAAACTGAACGGAGCTGACCATGGATTGAAAATACAAGGTAAAGATAGATTAGAGGGTATATGGGGGCAGTCGTGGATCAGCGGTTAGGGTGTCGGACCCGTAACTGGTGGATCGCTGGTTCGATTCCCCGTACCGGTGTCCATGGCTGAGGTACCCTTGAGCAAGGTACCTAACCCCCACTGCTCCCCGGGCGCTGCACGCGGTCGCCCACTGCCCCGAGTTTGCTGTGTGTGTGTGCACGTCACTTGGGTGGGTTAAATGCAGAGCACGAATTTCATTGGAGTGAGTTCCCTCCAATGACAAAATATGTCACTTTCATCTTTCTTTCTTTCATGTCAGCTAATTCTGGCATGCTGCCCACTGCTAACATTAGCTTGATCAGACAAGCTTCTGTTTTGTGTGACTGGATGTTTGTGAAAGAGTCGAATAAAAGACTAACAGAGACTAGCAGGAACAGACATCTCCAGTCTATGCTACCATTTTATGCTACATGGTGTATCTCTAAATATAATTTAGAATATCAATAGTAATTCTTCTTATAAGCGTTACAGGAATATGTAACCCACATGGGTTTCTGAGCTTGGTATTGTGAAGTAGTGCAGTTCCCTGGCCCACCAGGGGTGGCGCGTGCGCTGTGAGAAAAAAGTCTCAACCTGTGATTCAAGCAGAATGAGACACCTCGGTTGGCGGGCCTTAGCTCTGGTAGGGAACGCTAATGCAGTATTGATTCCTTGAAGTTATTGTATTGTTCTTTATGAAAAAAAAACCAATCGGAGCTTTGATACTGTTATCAAGGGTTTGATACAACATAGATACAGATATAGATCATTTTAAGTTGTGATGAATGATGGTAAAAACGATCGCTAATCGCGTTAGCATCGAGCTAATCGCTAGCGTTGTCATGTTAATGCTTATTTACACTCTGCAGCTACTTTGGCTAAGCTAGCTACAGTTATAGCACCGTAAGCAGAGCAGTAACAGTGTTTCACCCCATTAAGGGTGCATTATATTTTATTCGAGTTAAAGTTATTTCCTTGAGGGAGTGTTTGCTCTTTTGACTGATTTTATGTCCGATGTGATTGATTTAAATAGTTTTTTAATTTAAATAGTGAGTTTCAGATGCATTCTATGATTTCATTCACATGTTTAAGTGGATGTTGTGAAATAAGAGTACATGATTGATTGCTCATTGGCACTAAGATATCTTGTGTGATGTGTGTCTATTCATTTTATAATGATTAGAGTTTGTATATCCCTGATAGCTGATGTACTTGAAGAGAAAGTTTGAATGATAGTAATGAGTTAAGGAGATTGAAAGAGAGGAAAAGATTGTGACTTATGCATTCTGCGCTGTGTGCATAGATTGGTTTTTTTATTTAGACCGAGTCGATCAGGACCTGAACTTGGTGTTCAGTGGCGAGCCAGTTAAAGACTTGACTTGACTGTGGAGGAACCAGCAACGCGGTGTGGCCAGCCGCAGGATCCATCTGCAGGACACAGCATCATTGATTTCCCTCTTCACCCACAGACAGATAAGATGAACATTTAGAAATCTACCCGGGTAGTACAAAGACATAGACATCACAAGAAGCACACGCACACGCATCCATGAGAGACCTTTGCTTCCTTCTGTAAAGGAGCAGTGCACGTTGGACATTGAACTTGACTCTTTACTGAACTTTACTATTTTCTTTCTTTTGGGCCCATTCATTGTGCATACTAGGAAGCCGGCTTAGGTAGGCAGGGTCAGTGGTTCCATGTTAAGATTTTATATATAATATATCTGTGTTCAAACCATCTAGGTGTGTGTGTGGTATCTCTGCTTATGCATACTTTCAGGCTCTGCAGCCGTTCCTGGATTTTACTGATACTGGCTTAATATTAAACTACCATAAATATACTTCCCTCATCTAACTGTCACAAATACATCTTACATTCATGTAAATCTTTCATCGACCTAACTGACTAAATGATCCACTGGCCGAAGGGATCCTTTGGGGGGTAGCCCACAAGCATTAAAAAACTGTTGGTAGTCTAAGTTCACTGAAGAAGGATTAGGACATGATTGCCTCCTCCCTTAGTCCTGAATAGCTAATGCTACTGGTCACTACCATGTTTAGTATCATTCATTATATATGTATGACGAAAAGGAGTGACATCAAGTTTGGGAAATGTCTCAATATATGTTTAGTGCAATCAGAAATAGTGGCATAGTGCTGATACATGTCATGGACCCGCCAATATTAAAAAGGCTGTGTCTACCACTCTGGTAACCACGTTCCAACCTACTCCTGAAAGAAACTTGTTGTGCATTCTTGGAACTTTTGGCCTGTCTAGCCTCGTTTTTTTGAGCCCAGGAACTTCTGCCTCCCTCAGCCGTGTTTGCCCAGCTCATCTTTTGTTATCCTGTTCTTGGCTTCTTTCCTCCTAGTTTCTTCTCTGCAGTTTCTTGTTCCTCAAAGTTTTTTGTGCTACTGCTCTGAGGAGTCGTTCTTGGAATGGCTTTTTGACTTTTTTTAACCTTGTGTTTTTGTGAACAGCTGTACATGTTTACTTAAATCGTTACCTTTGAGCCCTGTTTCTCTGTATCTTGGTGTTCAACCTTTTGTGTCAATTCAATTCAATTCAGTTTTATTTAAAGTGCCAATTCATAACAGAGTTATCTCACTTTACAGGTGTGTAAAAAATACATTCAAAATAAGAGAATCAGAGAGAAACAGGTCCCAGTGCAAAGCCCCACTTTGACTAAGCATTTGGCAACAGTGGCGAGGAAAAACTTCCTTTTAACAGGCTGAAACCTCAAGCAAGACCAGACTCAGTGTAGACGGCCTTCTGCTGTGACCGGCTGGGAGGGAGAGGGAGTGAGTAGAGACAGGGAGGATCCAGCAGCACTATCAGTGCAGCAGGCGAGACCATAGAGGGCTCAGGATCCAGCAGCAGTACCAGGCCTCAGCAGGGCAGTGTAGGAGATTCTGAATCCAGCAACATGCTCTGGAAGTGCTGAGAGAGATGTAGCACAAGAGCTCCGGGGAAGAGGGTGAGTTAGTGCTGTACAGGTGATGGGACATGATGAGTGATTCCCCCCTGCTCTAAAAGCTTGGTGTTTGAGGATCTCCCCCAGCAATCTAAACCTATAGCAGCATAACTAGGGGTTGGTCCAGACAGAGTCTGAACAGTCCTAACTATAGGCTTTGTCAAAAATGAGGGTTTTAAATCTACTGTTAAACATAGAGAGGGTCTCTGCCACCCGGACTGATGCTGGTAATTGGTTCCACAGTAGAGGAGCTTGATAACTGAAGGCCCTGGCTCCATATCTACATTGGAGCATATAGATTATGAATAGCATTGGGCCAAGTACAGGACCGTGTGGAACACCATGGCTAACCTTAGTGTGCCTGGAAGTTTTGATTCACAAGATTTTATAGATATTAGATTATAGATATTTAAGTCGAGTGATATTTTGCTTCGACACTGATATATTCACACTTAGTAGTGAGTAAGTGTCTTAGTACCATTAATTACAGTTGGCCAAATAGGTAGAAATGAGAGCTGCTTCACCCAAAGTGGGATGGATGCAGTCTCTCCTAATTAGACCAGGTTTTCCCCAGAAGATCTGCCAATTGTTACCAAAGCCCACACTGTTTGCTGGGCACCACCTCGATAACCAGCGATTGAAGGATGAATAGCGGCTACACATTTTGTCACTGGCCAAATTGGGGAGGGGTCCAGAGAAAACTACGGAGTCCAACATTGTTCTGGCATATGAACACACCAACACAACACTAAATTTAGTGATTGGCGTAGTCGGGTGTCATTACTGCCGACGTGAATAACAATCTTACTGTCTTTATGTTTAGCCTTAGCCAGCAGTGTGAAATGTGAGCAAATGTGATTCAATGTTGCCCGCTCTGGCCCCAGGAATGCAGATTACGGTCGCTGGTTCCGCTAGCTTAACGTTTCGCAAAACAGAGTCTCCAATGATCAGAGCTGGTTCCTCGGTGGGTGTGTCATAATGTGGGGAATACCTATTAGGGACGTTAAGTTGAGGTGAAGAACCTTCTCTGGCCACTCCCTTCCTGTAAGCTCAGACATGCATCACCTGCATGTGCTTTTACGCTATAGTTTTTGAGGTTTATTATTTTTGGTTTTGATTTCTTTTGGATTTCACCTTTTTGCTGTGTGTGCCATGTATGAATGGGGTGCTCCCATTACTTTGGATTCCTTCACTCCATATTCCCCTCACCGTTGGTAAGCCTCAGCCACGGGAGTAGTTTTTTTATTTCTGGGTCTTATGCTTTTATAACCTGACTTTTGCCTCATGACACCACAGTGACATTGCTACGTTGAACCACGTCTCTTGCCCTTCTTTGTAATGCTTACCTGCGTGCCTTACAATTACAATGTTGTTTCCCTAAACTTCCCCGGGTGGCGTTGTCGGTTTTCCTTCTAGGTTTTATGAGTATAAATTGCTACAATAAATTGTTATCCCCCCTCGTACTGCCACAAAGATACAAGCACTGAGGCAGAAATTTTACTTTAAAATGTTTTAAATGATTTTATTTATAACATTCATATATAAATATATAGTTTTGTTTTTTGCTGCTTTTTTTTTTTGTGTGAATTCTCTTTGGAGTGTGGGAGGAAACCGAAGCACTCGGAGGAAACCCATAGACTCCACCCTGGGACAAAATTTTATTAAATGGGAGTCCCTGGTCTAATTGGTCATTAAAATGTTTTAAATGATTTTATTTATATCATATATATATATATATGTATATGTATTTTTTTAGGTTTTTTTTTTAATGCTCTTTAGAGTGTGGGAGGAAACCGAAGCACTCGGAGGAAACCCATAGAATACACCCTGGGATTTTATTAAATGGGAGTCCCTGGTCTAATTGGTCTTTAAAATGTTTTAAATTATTTTATTTGTATCATATTTATATATCTATGTCTATATAGATATGTGTGTATACATATATATATATATATATATATTTATGTTCTTTAGAGTGTGGGCGGAAACTGAAGCACTTGGAGGAAACCCGTAGACTCCACCCCGGGACAAAATTTAATTAAACGGGAGTCCCTGGTCTAAATGATCTCAGTTCAGTTAAGGGATTTGTGACATGAAAATATTTTGAGAACCACTGCTGTAACCCCCAAAAGCAGTCTGCTTCCACAAGTTCGGGATCAAGCAAAACAGGAGACAAAGCAGGGGACTCCTCTGCCACAACCTGTGGGTCTTGTGAATCACAGAGGGACTCCTCTTCTACAAGGTGTGGGTCTTGTGAAATCAGAGACCCCTCTTGCTCAACTTGTGAGTCCTGTGAAACACAGAGGGACTCCTCTTCCACAAGCTGGAAATCCTGCTCCTGACAGCACACTCGTTTGTTAAGTTCTTCCTTGAGTTGTACAATTTCTGTGCGGAGGATATGACTGAGCTCTTCTTCAGCTTTAAGCTTTGCAGCAAGGTCGGTGTTTTCATAGGTTTGTTCGTGGAGTTTGTTTTTCAGGTCTTCAAGCTCCATACACAGAGACTTCTTCAACTCAGAGGCCTCCTTTAGCAAGAGTTTGGTCGCTTGTTCATTTTCATATTGGACCTTCAGGTTGTTGTTAGTACTCTCAAGCTCCATCTTATACATTGACACCTGCTCTTCATGACAACTGATCTGTGCCTCGAGTTGCTGCTGAATGGTGGCATTCAGCTGTTTTTCTGCCAGGATGTCAGTGTTATACCTTTCCTGGATCTCTTTGTATGCATGACAGATCTTATAGTATTCGTGGCGGAGCTCATCGTGTGAAGCAGTGAGCTGCTCAAGCTTCCTCATAGCTTCCAACTCCTTTTTCTGCCACGTCGTCTCCTGCCTTCTCATTTGAGCCAGTTCTTTTCCCATTTCCTCCAGCTGGTGACTAAGCTGGGTCTTCAGACAGTACTGTTGATGACACTTGGCTTTTTCTCTCTGATACAGATCTGTCTGCTGCTTTCTCCAACCTCTCTCTCTGTGGAGCTCATGGGTCAAATACTCAATCTGGTCCCAGAGAGTCTTGTTTTCATCGATCTCTGATTCCAGGTTGGTAGAAAGGTCCTCCACCTGTTTGAGAAGGGACTCTCTTTGTTCCTCACTGGTGGAAAGCTCCTCTGTCAACAAATTTTTTTTTGAAAATAGCTTCACCGCCATTTTCTTAAAATGTTGCTTACATCTTAGCTCCTCAACAGCAACCATCCATGAGTGAAACAATCCAATAGTATAAGACCACATTAAATCTTGCATAGTTTAGTCGGTTGCTATTCCACTCAGAAGCACTGTAGGAAAATATAAGCCTCTGTTCTAAAAACACGTTATATTTAAGTTGAGTGATATTTTGGTGTTCAAAGATTAACAGAATATTTTGCTTTTACACTGACATATTCCCACTTAGTAGTCCTTTAATTACAGGTCCTCCCATACTACAGCTGGATTTGTTGCCTTTCTTCCCTTCCCATCAGCGCTTATGTTTGGATACTACCCACATCTGCCTTTTCAGCAGCAATAATATGATTCACATTTTACTTTTCGTGAAATAAAGTAGAATTTTATGGGGCAGTGTTGGTTTACTTTCTGGTATTTTTACTGCTGTCTTGACATTGTTCCCAAACAGTACAAATGTGTAACTTCATATGTGAAATATTTTTTTACTAACTTTTGTGTTGTTTAATACAGAATACCTACAACTAACCCAAATGTACTATATATATCGATATATATATCGATATATTTTTTTTTTCTTCAAATAGGCTACTGTACTTGAGTATTTACATTGTATGTTCCTTCTTCTCCCGTATGAATGGTGAATATTGTACATTCTATATTTGTTGTTGGAATTTACTTTACACATTAATCTGTTGTGTATGCAATATATATAATCACATCATAAAATGATGGAATAAATTGGCCAACAGCATATAAAGTTTTTGAAAGCAGGTTTATTTTGACCAGCTACAAAAGTAAGTTGCCTGCTAATGTACCATTATTAATAATTGTATAATATGATATATTATGGTAGAACTCTCAAAATGATCATTATGTGTGGTTTTTCTTTTGGTACTTTTCTTACTGACAATGCTGGGTATGAACCATTGAATTACTGCATTACTGTTCCATGAACCTTTACAGGAACAGTAATGCAGTGTATGAGTGTATAGTGCAGTAACTTATGATAAAGTGTATATGTGTTTAGTTCTCTGAATATCTTAGATCTTTTTTGGAATAATAGGTTCTATGGCTACATAGGGAATGATGAAGCTCATGTATGTTGCATGGTAACAAACCCTCTTCGTGGCAGGAAGTTGTGATGAACACACTGAAAGTGAATGTGAGTGTTGTGTTATCAGTGGGACTTGCAGCTGCACAGGGCATTGTGCCATTGGGTGGAGTCAGCCAGAGAGGAAACAGCTCTACAGTTTGTCTCAGCAAGACTGATTTCTGAGCTCTGCTGGTCTTCACAAACTGCTTTCGAACAGAGTCTAAAAATTGTAATCACATGCTCGCTGAGAATCAGTGATGTTTTGCTTTATTTTATTTATATATTTTTGGGGGGATTTTAACGGCAAGTTACAGTCAGGCCTTTACGTTATCATCCACTGTATTTCCTGTCCCTGGAAATGATAGTGGCTGACTCCAACCAATGGACCTATTTTAGGTTATGAGTTTGGATTTTTGCATATACATGCTTAAAAGATATAAACACTTACACTGAAAATTGTCAGGTCCCACCTCCCTTAAACTATTGTATTTCACAGAAAATGGTTTTCTGTTGATCCCACAAACATATAGTGTATGTAGTGTGTGTATCTACAATGAGATTGTTTTAGTAGTGCACAGGTAAAAGTGTTTAGGACTATGCTGAAGGAATGCCTGCTGAACTGATGTCTTCAACAAGAAGTCTTAAAAGCAGGCTAAATGGTTTACATGCTCTCGAATCCAGTTCCATTTAATTAAATGAATTAAATTAAATTAAATTAATTAGATGCAGAATATGTGTTTGGACTATCTTACTTGTAAGCAACAGATGTTTGTGAACACACTGCTGTTAATGCCAGGTCTGTACATAGTCATAACGCTCCACTGTTATCCAAAATTATTAAAAAGTCATTAATGAACCACACTATTGCACTGAGTCACTAAACTCATCAAATTACATTGTGAGCATTAGTGGTGTTCCGTTGGAGAAGTTGTGAAATTATGGGCTGTGCATCACGTTCATTAGTAATTAAGAATAACCAATATTTAAATATAGAATAGAATAGAATAACCAGTGAGGAAAGATATGGTAACTAAGTGAAATTTACAAAAATTAGTGTACTTAAATATAATTTAGTGGCACGTGTGCTTGAGTAGGCTATTTTCATTTTGTGCTAGTTTGTACTTCTATTATCCAGAGGTATCTATCAACAACTTTTGTATGTATAGAGCGCATAGTGACAACATACGAAAGTTGTTGTTGAAATCCGACCTCATCTATCTCAGTATGCTACTCAGCTTCTTGTACAGGCCATGGTTTTCTCCCGCCTTGACTACTGCATTGCCCTTCTGACGGGCCACCCGGCATGTGCAGTCAAACCTTTACAAATGATCCAGAATGTGGCAGTGCATCTGGTTTTTAATGAACCCAAACAGGCTCATGTCACTCCATTACTCATCCAACTACACCGGTTACCTCATCAATTAAATTCAAATCACTAACACTAGCTTACAGACAAAACTCCCTTTTAACAGGAAGAAACCTTGAGCAGGACCCAGCTCACAAGGGAGAACCATCCTGCTGATAGTCGGCTGGGGGAAGGAGGGGAAAGATGAGGTAGACAGGATGAAAGAGAGAGAGAAACATATATGCAATAAACATCCTACGTTACAAAGGACAAACATGACAGGTTGTTATAATTGGAATTCTGAAAGACTATGTATTGTATGTATTTGTTTTTTAGCTGATATGTTGTTTAAGTTAAGTTTAAGTTCTAATAGCACTACATAGAAGAATGACATGGGCAGATGTTGACAGTAGACATTGGGTTTGTCAGAGGGCCAGATGCAGTTCAACATGTAGATCTGGATGGAGAGAGACCTGCAGAAAGATACAGAGAGAGAAAGAAAGGGAGGGAGAGACACAAAACTATGAGGAGAACTGGACATACAGTTAGTGACATAAAATAATGGATCATATGTTCATCTGATGAGGGGAGAGGAGGGGAGAGGAAGAAGAGGAGAGGAGGTGGGGGAGTAGAGATGGTGGTGGTATTGGGGAGGTGGGTGAACTGCTCGGTGGATCATGTTTGTGTCTCCTGGCAGCATAGGCCTATAGCAGCGTAGCTATGATAGAGATTAAAGACTAAGAGTTAGTCAGACCTATTCTACCTGTGGCTGTATATCAAGAAGTGACTGTAACTATGCCTACCAGCCCTACACACTTTGTTTGAGGCTAACTATACGCTTTACTAAACAGAAAGGTTTTAAGTCTGGTCTTAAAAGTGGAGGTGGTGTCTGCCTGTCGAACCCAGATTGGCAACTGGTTCCACAGCAGGGGTGCCTGATAGCTAAAGGCTCGTCCTCCTGTTCTACTTTTAGGAATTCTGGGAATTGCAAGTAAACTCTGTGCACTCTGTGATCTGAGTGTTCTATTGGGAATATATGGGACTATTAGATCCTGCAGGTATGATGGGGCTAGTCCATTTAGGGCCTTATATGTAAGTAGGAGAATTTTAAAGTCTATTCTGAATTTTACCGGAAGCCAGTGAAGAGAAGCTAAGATGGGGGAGATATGATCCCTTTTACTGATTCCTGTTAAAACTCTAGCTGCTGCATTCTGGATCAGCTGCAAGCTATTAATAGAGTAATTTGGACATCCTGACAATAGTGAGTTGCAGTAGTCCAGCCTAGAAGTAACAAAAGCATGAACAAATTTTTCAGCATCACTCTGAGAGAGGACGCTCCTAATCTTAGCAATATTACGGAGGTGAAAGAAGGCGGTCTTAGAGATCTGTTTAATGTGATGGATAAATGACACGTCCTGATCAAAGATAACGCCAAGGTTTCTCGCAGTCGTACTGGGCGCCAAAGTAATGCTATCCAGAAAGAGAATGTTATCAGCTATTCTAGTTCTGAGGTTTTTGGGGCCTTATAACCCTTCTCGGGCTCTACAAGCCAGACTTTTCTCCCACAACATTCCACGCTGGTGGAACAGCCTACCAGCCAGTAAGAGCAGGGGTGTCTTTCTCTTCTTTTGAAAAGCACCTGAAAACTCAATTCTTTCAATTGCACCTTCTCTCCTAACAACCCTAGCCCTCTAACACAAAATAATTTGCAAATGATTAATGAAATGATTAAGCCACAATTCAGCCACAAATAACTGTTAGTATGTGATTTATTATATGTGTATTATTGTTATTATTATTATTATTATTATTATTATTTTGCCACCATGTGATTTATCACTGATTAATTGGAAATATGATGTCAATTCAAGAGAACAAATAGTGAAAACTCTTAAACATAATGTAGATGAGTAACTTATTTTTTTTCTTTATAAAGTTGATCCTTGATTGAAGTGTAGTGTCAAGTACAATGGGCATCAGCAATCTCAACACTTCACTAAGACTGTGATGCAAATGTCTTGTGTTCTAAAGAAAAAAACATGCTTTAAAATGCTTTTGTATGTGTATAAGCCATTCATGACCACTACCAGACGGGTAGGAAATGTGTAAGAAGAGCAGAATGTCGATCAGCTCCAGCACGAAATTGGTTATAAGCCCTCCAACTGAAAGAGGGAGAAATGTTGTACCCAATAATTCTGACATTATTGTGAAATTCCAGCAATCGGTTTCCGTGTCAACGGGCAGCTTTTTTACAGCTCCGCCACGCCCCTCTCATCTTGTGACATGCAGACTCCAGAGCCAATCAGAACACACCATCTGTAAACATGGCGTCCGACTTCAGGTGGAGATGTGTCGTGCTCCTGCTCTGCACATATGTGCTTTGCATTTTAGCGACTGACAGCAAAGATAAGCCCAAGAAAAAGAAAGATATACGAGACTACAATGATGCCGATATGGCACGTCTCCTGGAGCAATGGGAGGTACGTAAACGTGATGGTTTTTCAGTCAGCATTGAGATATTAGCTAGCTACTAGCCTTTCTGTTAGCATGGTAAGTGATCAGCTAAACATTGGTCATCAGTACCATACAATTACTCAGTATCTGCGGTCACAGAAAGTAGTTCGTAGTTCTTTCTCACCTAGGAAAGCTGTATTTTGAAACCAGCGTTGTAGTACCAGGGTCAAATACACTATGTAGACAAAGTTGTTGGGACACCCGACCGTTACACCAACACGGATTTAAATATCCTCGCATTCTAAACACACAGACGGCTTTGCAGCTGTAACAGCTTCCACTCTTCTGTGGGAATTTGTGCCCATTTATGCAGTACAGCATTTGTGAGGTCAGGCACTGATGTTGGAGGAACAGGCCTGGCTCACAGTCTCAGCAGGTCAGTGGAGTTCCACACCAAACTCATCCACCCATGTCTTTATGGACCTTGCTTTGTGAACCGGGGCACAGTCATTGCTGAATAGAAAAGGGCCTTCCCTAAACTGTTGGAAGCATAGCGTTGTCCAAAATGTGTTGGTATGCTGAATTTCCCTTCACTGGGAATAAGGAGATTGCCCAGTCCTTGAAAAACTGCCTCATACGGACATGAAAGCCGTCCTGGCCGTTTTCACTTCTCACAACTCGCTGCACATCATTTCTCTTCTTTGTTCTACAGAAGGATGATGACATTGAGGAGGGTGACCTCCCAGAGCATAGGAAATCCCCTCCTCCCATCGATTTCTCCAAGGTGGACCCCTCCAAACCAGAGGAGCTGCTCAAAATGTCCAAGAAGGGCCGGACTCTGATGGTTTTTGCCACAGTCTCAGGGGATCCTACAGAGAAAGAGACGGAAGAGATCACCGGCCTGTGGCAGGGCAGCCTCTTCAACGCCAACTATGACGTTCAGAGGTATTTACTTCGCTGAACTCATTTAACATGAGCGAGAACTTTCTTAAGCTGTTTGTCAAGAGGGTAAGCTTACTTACCAGCATGACATGTAATCATTATCTGTTGAAATTTGAGTCAGTTTCTCAAGCCAACAGTTATTAGAAATAAAAAAAATATGTAGTTATGCACTGACAGTGACTGATTAAACTTCAGGGCTTTCTTCCTGTTTATACACTGTGAGCACAAGGACGTCTGGTTATTTGTAGAAATAAAAGCAACTGTTGAAGACTAGACAAAGCTCTGCCACATGCTCATGTTCAAAGTCCACTTGCTACCTTTTCTTTGCCACTTTCAACTACATTTCAAGGTCTTTGTTAGCAGATGCAGTTAGCAAAAAGTAACTAATGATCTTCTTGCTGTGAGGCAACACTGCTATCAGTGCATCACTCACTGATATACACACATACATACATACATTCCACAACCAGTACCTTGTGGAATGTTGTGAATAAGTTTCAATTAGTTTTGCACATCTACGCTTTATAATTTTATTCCACTCGTTTTTGAAAAGTTCCAGTTCCTAACCATATCGCCACATGTTTTTGATAAGGTTCAGGGCTGGGCTTATCCCTTTCTGAAGTCATGCCTTGGTTAATTTGCGCTTTGGGTCACTGTCACATTGAAATGTAAAATTCTTCTACATCTTTAGCTTTCTGGCAGCAGCCAGCAGGTTTTGTGCCAAAGTACCTTATGTATGGAGACATTCATTATTCCATATATCCCATTGACTACAGCCCCTGTCTCAACTGTAGAGAAGCGGTGCCAAAGTGTATTGATTAAATTGTTAGACAGTCACTAGAAGAAACAGCAGTACATTACAGTAGAGGGTCGTGTGTAGTAATCAACTATGTGGTTTCATCCACCTGTTCTTCTGCAGGTTTGTGGTGGGCTCCAACAGGGTCATCTTCATGCTGCGGGATGGCAGTATGGCTTGGGAGGTCAAAGATTTCCTTGTGTCCCAGGAACGCTGCATGGATGTCACCGTGGAGGGACAGGTGTTCCCTGGGAAGGCTGCCAAGAAGGAGGACACCAAATACAAGCAGCAGAATGAAGTCAACGCCAAGAAGAAGATCAAGAAGAAGACTGAGAGCAAGAAACCCGACTTAGAGGGGAACAGTGCCAGCCATTTGAAACAGGAGCTGTGATAGAAAAATGCAGAGGGAGAGGAAGAGCTACAGGTTGTCGATCTTCTATCCTGATGCTTGTTCTCACAACCAAACTGTCAGCACGCTCATGAGGGCCTGCAGGACCATGTGAAGATACAGTGGGTCAGAATCAGCCGTATGAGTGAACTAATAAGTCCTGTTGAGTACATTGACTTTGACTGCTGAGCAGGTGTCATAACTCAAAGGTTTATTGTCTTTTTTCACCTCTGTCATTGAAAAATGTTCACACAGAGTGGCAACAAGCTCTTAAAATCAGCGTCAGTATCAGTGCTGTCTTATTTTTTCTTGTTTGATTATCACCCAATGAAAAAAAATACCTACGAATAATGTTCAGGAGGTACTTAACTCAAAAGTCTGATTTCTTTTTTTTTGGTACAAACATGGACTCAGTCAGGAGACCCTCAGGTCTTAGTCTGTGTTAGACTGTTCACATCCAGCATCTTGTCAAGATTTGATTTAAAAGTAGCACCAACATTTTCTGTTTCTAATTTTTCACTGCACTTGAAAATAAACATTTTTTTAAATATATTCTTATGATATATCTGTCATTGCTGAGATTTGAGTGGAAGGAGGTGTTTAGAACCTTAACTTCACTAAATGTACTAAAATCACAACTGTGAAAATACTCCACCACAAGTAAAGGTTTTAGATTTTTTTGCAGCCCAGACTGCCCTCTCCCTGGCCGCTTCCACCAGCTTGTCCGAGGGGATACCTAGACACTCCGTCAGCTGTAGCAGGAGTCCCTCGAGCCAACCACGCCCTGGTTACACTCCGCCATCTTGACAGCACCCTTCACCCCCAATGTCCACCAGCAGGTTTGGGGATACTTTAAGTAAAATGTACTTCAAGTAAAAGAACTCTTAGTTCAGTAAAATGTTCCCTATCAGTGTTTTACTGTGTTTCTGAAGTTGTTGGATTAATTGGACTGGGTTGTTGTTAACTGCATCAAATTAGGGTCTTGCCTCTGTACATCGTTAGACCCTAGTGCTACATTTGACAGCAATGACTATTTTGTATCATGTTGCACAGATTGGAACATTTATTTGGCAGTGATGGAACTGCATTAAGCTGGTTTCAGGCTTATTTATCAGATTGAACTTGTGTTAATGATGAATTCTCCATACACACAAAAGTTAGTCATGGAATTCCCCAGAGTTCTGTTCTTGGAACAATATTATTCACCCTGTATATGCTCCCCGTTGATGATATATTAGGAAACGCTCTGTACATTTTCACTGTTACGCAGATAGCACACAATCATATTTATCGGTGAAACCGGATGAAGTAAATCAGTTAACCAAACTTCAGGCATGTGTTAAAGCCTCAAAAATTTAGGTGACTTTTTTTAAAACATTTTTTTACTTTTAAACTTAGATAAAACTGAAATTATTGTGTTAGGCCCTAAACATTTTTGAAACAAATTAGGATACAAAGACTTTTGTCACAACCATGTATGTGTCGAACATAATGCAATGAAACAACGTTCCTCCAGGATGTTTCATGGTTCTACATGAAGAATTATGCAGTATGCAGAGTATAAAATAAATACATTTTTAAAAAAAGCAAAAAATTCACCCATTTACCGTGAAATATATGCAATTACGAAATACAACAGTGCAAGAACAGTATAGACAACAAGACAAACACAGTATGGTACAATAAAATATGGACAATAGACAGTGCAGAGTAAACCATATGAAGTTAAAGCGACATTATTGATATTAAAGTGCTGTGATAGTAAGTTTCTTGATCATTTGTGTGTGAGAGTGTGGGGGTGTAAGTGTGTATTTGTGTCAGTCCTGTCCCTGATAATTGAGCAGTCTGTTGGCATGAGGAGAGAAACTATTGCAGACTCTGGATTTGGGGGTCCGACTGCTCCAGTACCTCCTACCAGAAGGCAGGAGGTTAAAGAGTGTGTGTGCTGGGTGTGTGGTGTCATCCATAATTCTGCTGGCTTTGCAGATGCACCATGTGGTGTAAATGTCTGTCATGGAGGGGAGAGAGACTGCGATGATCTTTTCAGTTGTCCTCACTATCCGCTGCAAGGAGTTGCAGTCCTGGATGATGTGGTTCCCAAAGCAGGCAGTGATACAGCTGCTCAGGACACTCTCTATAGTGCCTCTGTAGAAGGTTGTCAGGATGGGGGGTGGAAGATGGGCTTTCCTCAGCCTTCTGTGTAAGAGTTAGAATCAGCCGTATGAGTGAACTAATAAGTCCTGTTGAGTACGTTGACTTTGACTGCTGAGCTTTACAATAAATCAAAGATTTATTGTCTTTAACCATCTGTTTTGTCTATGTTAAGAGACAGATTGTTGGCTCTGCACCAGTTTTACCTCCTCTCTGTAAGCTCATCGTTACTGCTGATGAGACCCACCATGGTCGTGTCATCAGCAAACTTGATGATGTGGTTCAAGGTGGATGGATGGGGATGGCAATGGTCTCATCTGTGGAGTGGTTGGGATGATGGGTGAACTGCAGGGGGTCCAGTGAGGGTGGCAGCAGGGTCTTGATATGCCTCACGAGCCTCTCGAAGCACTTCATGATGATGAGGGTACGTGCGCGACTGGACGACAGTGATTGAAGCAGGACATAGGAGACTTCTTTGGCACAGGGATAATGGTAGTGGTTTTGAAGCATGTGGGAATGATGGCACTGCTTAGGGAGATGTTGAAGATGTCAGTGAAGACATCTGCTAGCTGGTCTCCCCTGAACACTCTGCCAGAAATGTTGTCTGGTCCATCGGTCTTTCGGGAGTTAACTCTGCATAGAGTTCTTCTCACATCAGCTGTGGAAAGACAGAGCACCCGGGGGACCCAGTATGCACCACATACCATCCATAGAAGTGGTTCAGCGCATCCAGAAGGGACGCATTACTGTCACAGGCAGGTAGAGTTGTCCTGTAGTTAGTGATGTCCTGGATGCCCTGCCACATGAGTGTTGTTGCTGTCAGAATCAGAATCAAAATTCCTTTATTTATCCCAGAGCGGAAATTCTTTGTACTTACAGACATTGCAATTTCAACTTTCCAGATGAAGAAAATGAAAATGAAAGATAATGACAAAATAGAAAAAGTATAAAATAAGGTAAAATATAAAATATCATATATGTACATATATCTATACATTTATATATTTCCAGGGAAATGTATGTCTGTGTGTCTGTTACAGTACAGAGTTCAGTAGTTTGATGGTGACAAGCAGGAATGATTTTCCTGTGTCACTCTGTATTGCACCATGGGAGTAAGAGTCTCTTATTGAACAAGCTCCTGAAGCTGTTCAGCACATTGTGGAGAGGGTGGGAGGGAAAGTCCAGTTTAGTTGTTATTTTGGACAACATCCTCCTCTCAGACACCACTGTCAGAGAGTCCAGTTCCTCTCCCACAACATGGCTGGCCTTCTTGATGATTCTATTGAGTCTGTTAGTGTCCCTCACCCTCAGGCAGCTGCCCCAGCAGGCAACAGCATATGTGATGGCACTGGACACCACCGACTCATAGAACATCCTCAGCATCGTCCTGCAGATGTTGAAGCTGCCTCAGGCGTTATGGCTCTTTCTGTAAACAGTGTCCATGTTCTTGCGATGTGATCCAAGTACACCCCTAAGTACGTGCACTCCTCTACCACCTCCACAGTGGCCCCTCTGATGCTGATAGGGGTCACTGGAGCCTTAGTCCTCCTCGGGTCCACCACCAGTTCCTTGGTCTTTGTCACATTGAGCTGTAGGTGTTTTTTTCCCGCTCCATGTGACAAAGTTGTCCACTACCGTCCTGTACTCTCTCTCATCACCTCCAGTAATACATCCAACCACCGCGGAGTCATCACAAAATTTCTGAAGATGGCAGGACTCTGTGCAGTGCTTGAAGTCTGTGGTGCAGATAGTGAAGAGGAAGGGAGAGAGGACAGTCCCCTGTGGAGCTCTGGTGTTGCTGATTACTCTGTCTGACATGCAGCACTTTACGTGTATGTGCTGTGGTCTGCCAGTCAGGTAGTCTGCAATCGAGGACACCAGTGGAGCATCCACCTGCATCGCTGTTAGCTTCTCGGCCCACAGAGCTGGCCTGATGGTGTCAAACGCACTTGACAAGTCAAAGAACATGATTCTTACAGTGCTTGCTGGCTTGTCCAGGTTTGTGTAGACTCTGTTGAGCAGGTAGATGATGGCGTCATCCATTCCGGCTGACAGGCGAACTAAAGAGGATCCTGAAGTGGTTGGACCATGAGCTGCAGCTGTTCCGGGACGAGTCTTTCCAGGATCTTCATGATGTGTGACGTCAGAGCCACAGGCCTGTGGTCCTTGGGGTTGCTGGGCTGCTGGTAGAAGTAGCAGGACTGAATGTTTGAGGGCCCAATGGGTAAGTTGAGCTGAGTATCACCAGCATAACAATGATAAACACATAATAGAAATGATGTTTTAAGTTAAGGGGAACATATATAATGAAATTAAAAAATTTCCAGAACTGACCCCTGAGGCACCTACAAGTTAAAGGAGCACATGTTGGATACCTTGTCATTCATGGCTATAAAAACCTTTCTGTTGGATATAGAGGAAAACCTACATCCAACAGAAAAAGGAAAAAGTTTAGTGCTGCATCCCAAATCCCCACCCATTTTAGCTGGGCAGTTGAAATGGCATGATCATTTGTGCCAACAGCCGCAGACAAGTCTTAAAAACTAAACTGGCACTTTTAACTTTTTACAAATTTCATTTGTCACCCTTTGCAGATCTCTGTTGATACTGGGTTTCTGTCAAAAACCTGATGAGTATTGATTTTATGTCATTATCTTCAACCAGCTCCAGAAAAAAAAAAGTATTTATTTATTTAGTTTTTAAATATTCATGTGTCAAAGCCAATTCCAAATCTGACCTGGCATCTTATTTTATGTTGTTTGTGGGAGATTGCAAAAATTTGCCCGTTGCAGTTCTATGCTGCAGTAAAGAAGTACATTGTTCATAAACATACCTGTCCCAGAATGCATCCTGATTTTGTTATCTATCTATATCTACGGCAACTAGATAGCATCTCAGAATCATTTAACTTTTGGCACTCTGACTGACTTTGCAGCTGGTAACGTTAATAGTAGCAGCCTAGCAACATGTCCAAGAAAATTAAGTTGATGCAGAGAGCAATTTAATGACAAGACAAGACAAGGCAGCTTTATTTGCTTAGCCCATTTTTACAAGCAGTTTGTCTCAAAGGGCTTTACATAACATCAGCAACATCCTCTGCCCTTCGCCCCTCACATCGACTAAGGAAAAACTCCCAGGAAAACCTTTAACAAAAAAAAAAGAAAAAAAAGGGGAGAAACATCAGGGTGAGCAACAGAGGAGGGATCCCTCACCCAGGACAGGCAGACATGCAATGGATTTTGTACAGGCAGGAAAGCAGTTAACAACATGAGATATGCGATAGATGGGGGATGTTCAGGCAGGGGAGAGCTGATGGAGGCAGCTCCTGGTGGGCAGGCTGGGCCGTGAACAGGGAAAGCAGGAGCAGCAGACTGGTTGATGAGCAGGGACGGCAGGCAGGGTAGAAGCAGAGGGAAGGAGGTGATGCAGGTGGAGGTTGGTGCTGGTGGATGGAGCTCTGGAGAAATCTGTGAAGACACAGAGAGAGTGCGAGACACCAAGGCCAGACTACACAGTATAACAGATAAAGAAGGAACAGCAAATGTGTGTGAGGGGAGTCTAAGCCTATGGCAGCATAGCTATAAAATGGTTCAGTTACCTGAGCCAGGCCTAACTATAAGCTCTGTCACAGAGGAATGTTTTTTCCCTGGACTTAAGTGGAGAGAGTTGGTTCCAGTAGTGGAGCACAGTATCTGAAAGCTCTACCTCCCAGGCTGGTAGAGCTGGCTAGAAAAAGAGTGCCTGAGATGTTTAGGTGTAAATACAATAACTTCTGTTTTTTCTGAATTAAGTAATAACAAGTTGGAGGATATCCAGGACTTAATGTCTTTCAGACAGTCTTTCCAAACTGGTAAGGTGGCTTCTGTCATCTGGTTTTATAAATAAGTATAGCTGAGTATCATCAGCATAGCAATGAAAATTGATGGAGTGCTTCCGGATAATATTCTCTAATGAAAGCATGTAGAGAGTGAAAAGTATCGGCCCTAATACTGAACCCCGAGATACACCATAAGTAACTTTACTCTACTTGGAGCAATTATGATTAATGTTAACATGAGAGACATGATATACAGACAAGACACTTTGACATTCAAACTGTTTAGCATCATTTATTTCTGTACAAAAGTCCTCAAAGAAATTCAGAGTCATGGAGCTTCAATTCTTTACAAGCCCAAGCCACATATACAACAAATCCATTTAATGTACAGTTAAAACGAGCCAACTATACCAAGAGTCGTATGCATGAATGCATTAGGTGTCTGATACAAATCTTTTAAATGGAACTATTATGGTTCTTACATACAGTATACATACAGGACAGTAACATTACAACTCACAGATGTACCTTGTAGATTTTGATAAACTGTGTCTGTACAATAAATAAGTATAAAATATATCTCTTAGCAATCTGTGGATTTATAGAAACACATTAAACATACAAAACACTAAATTACTGCTACAACCTCCGAAAAAAGACCAGCTATTTCGGCAAAGGAAGGAGGAATCCTTTTTGTTTTCCCAATTGTAACAAAGATTTTGGCATCATTTTGAAATGGGGAATCTGCACATTTGTAAAGTCCCTGATTTAACATTCCACGGAAATTTAATTTGATCTTTTATATTGTGTGGCCTTCTTGCTGGTTCACTCCAAAAACACTGACAAATGGGTCACAAATGCTGTTAAGAAAAAAAATACATGAGAGTAAAACATCACAATATCAAACGAGCGAATGCTCAGACTGAAACAGAGCAAGTTAACAACCACAGGTCTTAATGCAAAAGAAGGAATGTTTCAGATTTTTTCTTCTTCTCAATTCTCTCTTTAAACAATTTAGTCAAACACAGCAGGACATAAAAGCACTCAACTTTTACATCTGTCACACATCACAGAGGCCTGCATGGGAAGGATCATAAACATACATTATGCATGCGTTTGATTGGCTGGCCCTATTTGCTCCCTCTGCTTATATAATAGCTGTGCCTTTGCATCATACATTGACAAGCAACCATGGCTGACATCATGGAGGTCCACTGGAGAATTGGCCTGTAGTTTTAGAAAAAACAAAAAAACCTGGCTGGAAAAACATGATCAACATTACAGTGAATAATCTAAGGTCTAAGTCTCCTACCAACTACAACCAAACACTGCTCTGCGTAATACAACTTTATGTTTATTTCAGTGTTCCATGCCAGTGCAGAGTGAAGTATGAAAAACTTAACAATTAGAGGAGAGTAATGGTTCCAACAGAATTTAGTTTGTTTAAACTGGTGGGGAAGCTGTAAAATGAACTTTGGTCTGAAGCAAACTGGACTGAATATACTTGAAAAGGAGAGTCTCACTCAAGCAGCTACTCTTTTTATCCTAAAGCATTAAGTTTCACATTTTGAAAAACAGGTTGTTGGAGGGAAAATGAATTTTTTCACTATGACCATGAATGAATTACGGGACTCATGGGCCCCGGGACGCAGGCGCTTATTTAGTCATTTGGTCTCATCAGCATTTTGCTGGTGAACCAGAACTCTTAGGTTTTGTTTAGACTTCTTCAGCAAATCATATTTGTATGTCAAGTCGGATGTTTAAGACAGACTGACCACACTGATCAGATCGGTTTTGTGTGTCCAGACATCACCAACCAACCATGGCTGGCACCGTCAGTTTAAAGTGACTTGAGATTTATAGATCAGAGGATTAAAAGTTACAAATGGGATTCTTTTATTCTTTTATATGCTCAGTATCTTTCATGAATTGAACATAAGAACAACTAGGAAATTATCTTAAGACTAAGTTCAAGTATAAATTGAAGAACATTTTTAATCAATCATTAGGTCTGGATGTATTGGGTTGCTACATTGATTGACCTGGTGTGTGGAGGTGAGGAAGCAGGTTCAGTTTTGACCTATACTATTTCACCAACTACTATATTTTGATGTGTAGTAGTGAAAATTATTAAACCATGATCCTGTTCATGACAACATCTTTTTCCTTAACTATGAGTGGAGCCTTTCAGAATGGCTACACTTTTGCCTTTAGTTGTAGTCAGAGGACACTTAGATTTTAAGTTTCAGTAGATGTTCATAGCTGGTAGTGATACCAAGTGAAACAGTTTGCAACCACCTCAGACAGCACTGTTCAACACTGTCATCTGACTCCAAAGTGTATCAGTATTTTGCTGTATAAGTAAACCAATAGTCAAGTCCTTCAGAGGACAGACCGAGTACAAACTATTAAAGGTTGAACTGTATTTACCCCCCTTTATTATGCTAGGTGTAGCTTGAGAAGAGTGGGTTAATGTTTTGTTTTTTGTCAGGGAGCTAACAAGCCTACCAAGTAGTGTTAATGTTAACACCCGATGTGTTGGGTTGCTGAACAAATCCAACAATTGGCTAACACTATGTAAACATAGCAGTGGTGGAAGTGACACAAGGACAGTGTTAACTCAGGAACTGAACCAATATCAGCCAGGTCTGTTCATGTCTGTGGAGCCATTTCTGCAAACACAACTCAGAGGACCTCCAAAATGGCCGCCAGAGGAAGTATTGTCATGTTAAAGCCCTGCACTGATGAGATGCCCATGATGATCATGGGCAGTGCTAGCCCTGGGAGAGGGTCTCCACTTTTTCAACACACTAAATCGCATCATTTTCTCACCACCAAACCTAAAAGCACTTGGAGCTTGGAGCACTGACTCTGTAGTGCTGGCAGTGTGCATGTGTATGTATAAGTGTGTGCCTGTACATGTTTTTTTTCTCTTTTTTCTTTTTCTTTTTTTTTTTTTTGGAGGAAGAGTGTATTTTAGTCAGTCTCCAGAGGCTAAATAGTCTCTTGGCTGTTGTCCCCCCCCTTCTGCCTGCCACTCATAGCTTCATCTTGTGGACCACAGGGACAGGCAGGACCTGATGGATCTTGGCTCGGTTGGTGTCCACCTCCATACGGACCCAGTCAGGATGGAAGGAGCCCTTGAAACCCACAAATGCCAGCTTATCTGCAATAAGGCCAAAGAGCAGTAAAGTGAAATTATTATAATGCCTGCTATTGCACTCACTTATCTTTATAACAACAGCTTTGTCATAAAGACTGGTTATGAACACTTGCAACTCATGTAGAGTCAGTTATATTTTAGGACTATCACCAAAGGAGAGACAGCATGACTAGTTGTGCTGGGATTGATCCTGAAAACTGTCAGTTAAATCATGAAAGATGGAAATTACAGTTTTTCCCAAACATCTTGCATTCCATTTAAAATGTTGTCATTTTCAAAATAATTAATAATGATTTTTTTTTTTTGGATAAATCACCATTGGCAGTGTTTACAAAGAAGTTACAAGAAATTAATTTCCTTGATTGCTTATATATAATGATATATAATATATAATGATACATGACACATCATTATTAGACACCGATAATGCTGTGATTAGATAGGATTTCAGGTACTGCATACTCATGTTAGAATGGTCAGCAGTGAGAGCATTCACCTCAACAGACACCGCTACAGATATAGTTGATTACCTTTCAGTTTTATGCTTTTGTCTGCTCCAAGTCTCTCCAGGACTTTAGTCCAGGGTCCTCTGGTAACCAGACGGCCTTTAGATGTAATAAGGACAATGGAACTGGAGGAACAGTAAAAGCAGTAAGCCATTTTAGTGTTAACATTTAGCTAGTAGCTGCATGAGTCATTTAAACTATAGTGTGTGAGTTGTACTGGAGCCTGAGACACAATGTTGTTATAAAAATGACTTAAAAGGATCACAAAAGAGTGGTAGTAAAAACTGAGAAGGATTTTTAGCAAAGTTGAAGCATATTCTTACCCGTCCCTCAGTCCATTGACGTAGTTGTCTATCTGTGCAGGTATGCCCTGCAAGATGGAGTTCCTGAAGTCTTTACTCTCCACTGTTTTCCCATCATGTCCATTAATTACCGTCAGCTGCACCCCATCTTCTCGCTGGTACAACTTCCTGCCATTGACCTGTCACAACACAGCCAGCCAATCACACTACATTGCTGGGTTCTACTGTATAACATAACACTGCATACTTCAGAAATGTGACAGCTCAGCAGAACTGACACTGAATAACACAGTGTCCATAAAAAGAAAAACAAAATGAGATATAAACTGCTTTATTAAATGGAAAATAATATAATTTGAAAGAAATGAATATAAACAAAACAAAAAGAATACAACAACAACAAGGTAACAACAAACAAATTAAAGGGTCAAGGTGATATGGTGTAGTTTGGTGGAAAGTAAAGTAGTTACATGAAATACATGAAACTGTTCACAACAGGGTCTGTAGATTATCTTGAGTAACCATGTATTTTTGGCCACTTTGAGCGCTTCAAGTGAAGTACCATCTAGTTCTGTTGTATTCAACGCAGACATTTCTCACACCAAAACAGCCAAGGTGGATAAAGCAAAAATATGTATTTTGGGGTGAATTGTCCCTTTAGGACAGGCATGTCAAACTGGTCCACAGGAGGGCCGGTGTGGCTGCAGGTTTTCTTTCCAACCAAGTAGCAGCACACCAGACTTGACTCATTTAATCAACTGATCTCTGTCTTCAGACAGTTGATTGGTCAAACGGTGTGCTCTTGGTTGGTTGGCACAAAAACCTGCAGCCACACCGGCCCTCCTGTGGACCAGTTTGACATATGTGCTTTAGGATAAGATTCAATTAGATTTAAAGGATTATTCTATGCAACTTACAAGTGAAGCCAAAAAGCAAAAAGCAAAACTTGGATCCCCTAATCCTCGATATCATGTTTCATTAGTCCTTCTCTGTATGGTAAACACCCCAAATGTTCAAATTTCACATTTCCAGTTTTCAATGCAGGCTTTCATTTAGAAATGTGTAGTCTACAAGCCCAAGCTGAGGTAAGCCAGATGACGTCACTATGACATCGTCATAGTGATTTTCAAAGGACCACAGAATACATTACGCAGCTTCTCAAATTGTCTGTTTTGTCAGTGACTTTGGAATGACCTTCAACAATTCAAATCTTTCTCAAGAATCGCTCGCCCCACCTTTATTGTAAGAAAGTTTTGCTAAAAGTGAACAATAGGACATAGAGGACATATCAATCATCTGGTGAGGAACTTTTAGGAGAGGCTTCTAAGTGATTATGTGATTAATCAGATGTTTGATCTGAGTGGAACATGAAACAAATGACCTGACATCCGAGCTATACTAGCTATACTACAGTTATGCAGGAGAGCTAACTATGCAGTGTGATAGGGATAAGTGAAAACAGTTACATGTCATGATGTAGAAATGCAACCTGTACCGTGTCTCTTAATGACACTCTCTAGAAGAAGGAAGATGAAATTATGTATATTGAGATCATTTCCGTTCAGTAACCCTTTGCTAGCGACCTACACTGATCAACCAAAGTCACAGTAACTGTACACCTCCTATTCTACTGTCTGTATGAGACAAAGGATACCTCAGTAAAGGCAAAGTCCTCCTTGATGTGGAAGAAGCGAGTGTTGTAGGACTCCAGTTTGACCTCCAGGAAGTGTTCTTGTGAGTGCTGAGAGTGAGCAAGCAAAGAAGCAGAGCTGGAATAAATACACAAGTTTTGGTATTTCACAGAAACAATTTAAAGTCGGGTTTTTTACTCACCACACTGAGCTCACGGAGCTAAACAAATTAGATGAACTAATTACGGCTGAAGCTATCTATAAAAGGAAGAGATTACATTTTGAATGACCGCTGTGGGACGGTGAGATTCAGAGGCAGGAAAAGTATCAGGAGGAACAGGATGTAAATAAGAACACAGCAAATGAGACACTCAGTTTACAAGCTGTGCAAAATAAACCAAGTAGAGTAAAACAGAAACAGAAAACAGGGGACAGGGAACATTTTACTGCACTATGACTACTTTTACCTAAGATAATTTAAGCACATGGAGCTGAATAAACTTATATACTTTTACTTAAATTTTGAATGCAGGATTTTTACTGTGTCCAGTCTAGTCCAGTTGATATGCATCTCTGTCTATATACGCCCCAACTCTGTTACCTTCCCTCTCTTCCTCCCTCCCCCTCTCTCCCTCCCTCCCCCTCTCCCTCTCTCACAACCCAATCGGAAGTTGGGAGAAGGAAGTTTTTCTTTGCCACTGTGCTTGCTCATAGAGGTTTCGTTGGGTCTCTCTAATTGGAATGTCATGGTTAAAAGTGTCACGAGACAACTATTGTTTATTTGACGCCATATAAATAAACTGAACTGAAATTGAATTGAGTTGAGTTATATTTACTGGTGAGAGAAATTGAACTGTTCTCTGACTTCAGATTCAAAGTCTACAGCACAAGCTTATTAACATACTCTTTTCCATTAGAAGGACAATATGCTTTTCCATCAAAGGAACTGCAAACTGAAGACAATGAAATTCCACACCTGACAGAGGACTCTGAGATACACTAGTCCTCCCACCCTAAAAAGACTGATGGTCTGACCAGTGTCAGTTCCATTACAATTGTGTGTCAGCTGTGTGAAATTTCACAATAAATATCTCACCAGTCTGCCGTTGGGTATCATTCGGGGCATCGGTACATCCACAACGGGCACCTCAGCGTGTTTGGGGTAGGCCTGGGCCCTGCAGTCGCTGCGTGGACTGCCTTTAGGAATGACGGCTGTGATCTTCACCCTCTCACAACCTTTGACAGAGCAGAAGGCAAACTGCTCCCTGTCGTTATGAGCCTTCACCTTCAGGAAAAGCAGTCTGCAATGCACACAGCAAAGCTTTAGAGTTCATACACATCATCTGATGCTTTGCAATCGCAAAACAAAGAAACAGCAACAAAGGCAAAGACATTAAAAAAGAAACTGCAAAATGAAATTAGATAAAGGGTGTATTAAAAGGGTTTTTTGTGTGTTTATCTGTGTGTTTCTGAAGCTTTTTAAATCATTCTGTATCTTCCCAGTAGCGATCCTTATGTATTCAAATGGTAATATAGACAAAAGTGCAGGGACACAGACATTAATATGAAGCTGTTCCCCCCCTTTGCGGCTTCCACTCTTCTGGGAAGGCTTTCTGAAGTGTTTCTGTGGGAAGTTTTGCCCATTCATGCAGCAGAGCAATAGTGAGGTCAGACACTGATGTTGAATCAAAAGGCCTGGCTCACAGTCTCTGTTCTAGTTCATCTGAAAGGTGTTTGATGGGGTTGAGAACTCTGTGTGAACCAGTCAAGTTCTTCCACACCAAACTCATCCAGCCATGTCTTTATGGAGCTTTGCTTTGTGCACTGGGGCACAGTCATGCTGGAATAGAAAAGGTTCCTTCAACAAACTGTTGCCACACAGTTGGAAGCATAGCATTGTCCAAAATGTCTTGGTATGCTGAAGCATTAAGATTTCCTGGAGAACAACCCCATATCACACCTGAATTCAATAATTAAGTGTCCACTTTCGTCTATATAGTGTATTTCAAATACTGGTTCAAATATGCATGCTTCAGAGTCAAAAGCTAAAGTCTAAAAGTCTTGAAACTTTTTCCTTTATGCAGAACATGTAGTGGTTTGAATTTTCACAGAACTACCCTGCTCATAACATGTTTCTACACTGAATGTTATTTTGTGATAACTGATAATAGTTATTAAGTTTGCTTGTGAGATGATAAGTGAGCTGAGACAACGTGGTGGTCTGTGTGCAAGTGTGTGTGTGTCTGACCCAGTGTCTTCCTCCCAGTAGTAGTATCCTCTGGCCAGGTGGGAGTGGTTTATCTTCTCCCTCTGTGTTGTCCTCATGAAGACACCGGTCTTGCGGGTCTGTTTGGTCAGGCGGTTGTGAATGTCGGAGATCACAGTGAAGTCGGTGCCTTGTGGGTAGCAGAGCCCCACGTTGATCCAGTCATTTCTACAACACAATACAGTCAGAAGGCAAACTGAGTACAAAGAGTGGTATGTTCGAATATGCAACACTTTAGACTAGTTTACCTTTCTGAGATCACTATTGTTGCTTTTATGTCATATGTTATTTCTTGATCTTCATCATTCCTACATTGTAGTACAAATATATGTGTTATACTGAGTACAGCTAATGGTTAAAATTAAACTCAATCTGGAACATATACTCTAATATCCTGTACATTGCAATATAGACAAAAGATAGGTAAGTCATAACAGGTTAGCCATGATACAGTTCCTGCTCAGTGATCAGCTGATCAGACAGTGGTTGTAGTGGGCAGCTTGCAGGTGTGAATCTGTGTAACTGGGCGATCAGGGCCTTCCCTGCATTGCTCTCAGTGAATAAATACAGGTTAACACACACCTGATTGTGTGTTATATTCATGTCTAAATTATATTTATACACCCCTTTAAGTTGCTGATTGTCAGTCTGTTAATGCAGCATACAGGATTATGTTATATACATTTTGCTATATACATATATATATATATATATATTGTACACTAAGCTGAATGAGGGAGACCATCAGAACCACTGTCCAGGATGATACAACAAAGATTCATCTGTACATCAGGAATATGGCCCACAAAGATGCACTGTTAAGTCAAGTCAAGTCAAGTCAAGTCAACTTTATTTGTATAGCCCATTTTTACAAGCAGTTTGTCTCAAAGGGCTTAACATAACATCAGCAACATCCTCTGCCCTTCGACCCTCACATCGACTAAGGAAAAACTCCCAGAAAAACCTTTAACAGGAAAAAATGGAAGAAACCTCAGGGTGAGCAACAGAGGAGGGATCCCTCACCCAGGACGGGCAGACGTGCAATGGATGTTGTACAGGCAGGAAAGCAGTTAACAACATGAGAATGACATTACTAAAAAGACAAGTAAAACAAAATTTCAACTGTTTAGTTTCATTTTTGATACCACCCCAATATGATTTTAACATTTCACAAGACTGAAATTATAATAATGAAATTATAATGAATTGCTGTATCATTCATGTATGTTTTATGTGCTGTTGAAAATCACTATCAAGTTAAGTGAATAGGATGAGGATGATGAGAAGGACTACAAGCATGGGGGACCAAGCCCTTGCACGGCATGTACCACCAACAGATAGAAGAAGTGGCTGATATCAAGAAATCCTACCAATGGCTGGAAAAGGCTCGACTGAAGGACAGCACAGAAGCACTAATCATGGCAGCACAAGAACAGGCACTCAGTACAACACCATTAGAGGCTGGGGTTTACCACAGCAGACAGGACCTCAGGTGCAGGCTGTGCAAAGAAGCCCCTGATACAATTCAGTACGTAACAGCAGAGTGTAAGATGCAGGCAGAACCAGCGTACATGGAACGCCATAACCAAGTGGCTGGCGTAGTATACAGGAACATCTGCACTGAGTATGGTCTGGAAGTCCCAAAGTCAGAATGGAAGACACCTCCCAAAGTGGTTGAGAATGACCACGTTAAGATCCTGTGGGACTTCCAGATCCAGACTGGCAAAATGGTGACAGCGAACCAGACGGACATTGTGGTGGTTGACAGAAGAAGGCAGTGGTGATAGATGTTGCAATCCCAAGTGACAGCAAAATCAAGAAAAAGGAACACGAGAAGCTTGAACAATACCATGGGCTGAACAAGAAGGAAATGGAACAACAAAACAAAAGTCCCCAGTTCCTTAACAAGACAGCAAATCTAGAAGATAATGATTTTCTGCTGTGAGGTCCATAGCAAAGTTTAAAAGAAGTAGGATGTGGTTACATTTTACATCACACTGCACAAGGTAGGCAAGAGCAGCTCATGATCAGTTAATATATTCTCTGTTATCTCAAATCAAGCCAAAACAAGTCATATTTCAGCTCTTTGTGCCGAGAATCAGCACTACTTGTTGTATTCCTCTGTGAACTGTAGATGGAGCTGTTGCTATACAGCTCCAGTGGAAATATACTATTTTGGCTCTATACTGTCCATGTGGGAGGGAGGACTCAAGCCACAGGGAATACATGACATACTTGAAATGACAACTAGGCTTTATGCAGTAGAAATGACTGAAGGCCTCGCTGTAACCATTGTCTGAAGGGAAGAGCACAGAGTGAGAGTCTCCTCGTTTCTGTGGTGAATCTTCTGTAACTAGCAAGGGTGAGAGGAATGAGCTGACGGTGTCCATCAATTTACTTCACTCACCATGCATTTTCTGAGTCAGAAGCTGTTTCAGAAAACCATCTCAGAAAATCTTTAAGGAGGGATCTGCGCTCGCAACAGAATTAATCTTGTCAGCTAACTCCCCACGTCATGGAGCAAATCCTTACATACGTACATCCAACCCCGAAGTTGTTATTATGCTACAAACAAAGTACTTGTCGGCATCTGAAACACCTGATACTCATACAGTTCTGGAATCAACAATCGTGCCTACATGGGTCAGGTGTGTTGGGATGTGAACATTAACAGGGTCTAAAATTCTTTGTGTGTGTGTGTGTGTGTAACACCATGGATGCCTTTGTGGAGACGCTCTTTATCGGTGGCAGATGCAGGTTGGCTGAGGGGCAGGGGAAGAAAAACTGAAACGGAACCAGCTGTTTGTGATGGGGTAGCAGTGTACAAGAAAGGTGTGATGCATTTATGGTAAAACAGTTTAAACTTTAGTTAAGATTAAATTGTTTTATTATGTGTCTCAGATGTTATAACTGCTACAACTCTGGAATCAAAACACACAGGGAACTATAAACTATTTGATCTAATTTAGCATTTAGCTTGCACCATGCATCAAATTTTCTGTATTTTCTCCATTGGAAGAGCACCATACAGTTCACATCTTCACACTGTTCATGATTCTTCATGTTTTGTCTCACTCGTTAAGCTCATATTTGAACCAGAAGAAGACAGAAGAAGAAGACAGCTTTATTTGTATAGCCCATTTTTACAAGCAGTTTGTCTCAAAGGGCTTAACATAACATCGTAGCAACGTCCTCTGCCCTTCGACCTTCACATCGACTAAGGAAAAACTCCCAGAAAAAAAATGGGAGAAACTTCAGGGTGAGAAACAGAGAAGGGATCCCTCATTCAGGATGGGCAGACGTGCAATGGATGTTGTACAGGCAGGAAAGCAGTTAACAACAATGAGAACAACATTAGTAAAAAGACAAAGCACCATCATCAAGTATGGCCGTTTTGCTTGAAGCAGAATGAATCATTTAGGATCAGTATATTCCTTTAATGATACATCATCAACAAAACCAGCTCCTTCCCCACTTAAAAGGAGGACTCCACTGATTTACCATCATACTCCTGTGACTATGCACACTTTAAAAAAAGGTAGGGAGGACATTCACAACTCACACCAGAGACCATCTTTGATCAGTGACAGGAGATATCATCTCCCCGCATACAACCACCCCTCTTCACACGATCAAAGGTCCATGACACCTGAAACAGATCCATTCACTGTATGATGCACAATCTCCCTCTCATCCTCCTTTTCCTCCTCTTCAGTGTTTACTTCAGTGCTGAGCTGAAGGTAAAATACAGGCTAAAACTCACTTCATGGATGGCTGACTGCAACAGATGAAGCCCTCAGGCTGCTTGGTTTAGTCAAAGAAGCGGGCTTGTAAACAGCTCAAATGTTTGTCTTGATGCTTTTCACTGGATCAGAAAGGCTTGCTTTTCTGGGCTGATTTTAAAGACAGTTTAGACATATTATATCCTTCTCTTTTAGATCAACACTTACTTAAAGTCGAGATAAAAATATATAACAGTTCACAACCCCTGACTAAACACCGATATTAACTTGTATTCATCCATATTAAACAGAAAATCAGCAGTTCTATGCCTCCATGCTTAAATCGAGTTGCAGTTTCCATCCATGTCAGACTCATATAATACATGCAATGACTAATACCAACAAAACCAATGAGTTTGAGCAACAATGCTTGAAAATATGTATGTTGTTGCAAAGAAGCAACAAATTCTAAAAGGTGGCTGCTTCATAAACATCTCCAACCCAGCAGCACAGAGGATCTATACTATCAGAACACCCAAGATGAGTGTCACCGATTCACGGTCTCACTACATGTGAAATATGGTCACAACCTGCCCCTCTTTTCGAGTTGGACAGAAAACATGATAATGTTATAATGAAGTTGACCTTTGACCTTTTGTCTAAAATGTCATCACTTTATCAATCATCAAATCATAATTTTTATCATTTGTGTTAGAAATTAGTTATGGCCAAAAACATGTTTGTGACTGCGCCTTGACCAGTTTTTAATCTTAAAAATCTTAACCTCTTCCTAGGGGGTACTGTAGTTAATCACGGTGCCCTCAGCTGTAATTCACCCATTGCCATAATCAGAGTGGGGCTGAAATATTGAAAAAATCGAGATATTATCAAGTGCAAAATCCAGGAGGGGAAATTTTTTTGATGAAGGTAAAAATGTGTCACATATAGTATTATTAATGAAGCACTGTGGTGCTATAGAGATATCCCAGCCAACAGATCATATTCTGCAGACTTAAGGGAACATGCTTGTTTGGCACAAAACCCAGCAAAAATCACATCATCATTTTTATTTATTTTTGTCTGTGAAAATGAAATGTAAAATTACCACTACCACTAACTCACATCCTAATCTCATTATCTCTCAAAACAATCACAATATAATTTTTTATTTGCTATTATTATTTTTTTTATTGCTAGGTTCTAACTCAGAGTATATCTTGACTGATGATATGACATTTTTACATTCTGCACTTTCTAGATAACCAGACATGAGTTTCCATTAGCCTTTGGGGGAAACAACACTCGGGGCGAGTAATTATAATCTCAACACAGCACAGCACAGTCCAGTGGAAAAGGGCAAAGACTTTTCTCAGTGGTCATTTGCTTTTACTGAGATTTAAATGAATACATGCAGGCACACTAGAGCTGCTGATAGAGGTGACTGTATCATAAGGAAAAAGCTCATTTCTCCCATCCGTACAACCATCATATGTCTGCAACACACTTTCAACTGATTTCCATGTTGCGCTATCCATGAACATCAAGCACATTTAAAGTCTTACGTCATGTGTTATTTGCTCCTATTACTGTTTCAATCCCATTTAGCTGCTGTTGTGAGACCATGATTATTATGCAGGCTTGAATGTGTTTGATCTACAATCAATCCTGAGCCTGCAAATGATACATTTGGCTAAATCTTGTACTTTTACATCACACTAATGATATCTAACGAGCACTGACCGAAATAAATAAAGCAAATGATTCTCACCTGGTCAAATAATCCAAATCAGACCTGCTGTAAACATGCTGTGTGTTATGGTGGTGTTTGCTGTGAGTGTGTGCTGTCATAAGTGCAGCTCATGTGTCCACTGACTTGCTGAAGTTGATGAGCCAGATGGTGACCTCTGCAGGCGCCGCCTGGTCCCAGTGGATGGTGTAGCCTTTGGTTAGTGTGATCACTGGCTGAAACTGCTGGTAGTGTTTCCTCTTACCCAGAGCACCCTCTAGTGTCAAGGGCCGATCAGGGTACTCATCCCTCACTATGTGCATGTTCAGGTTGGCGGGGTTACGTGTCTGGACATAGATCTGAAGAAAAAAACCACCATAGCGTCAGAAGGCTGATCCTAATAATTTTGTCATGATACAAGCACCTAATGTTTAACATTGCCGTAGAAAATTCCTACATCTGTATATATGCATATGTACAGTATAAACCTCAGATAGACATCACTGACATTAAAGCTGACATTACAGGGACTCTTTGCTTATACTACTGCTATGTGAATGTGTATTTGGATCCTTTAATAAAGTAAATACACCAAGACAGGAATATAAAAATACTCCATTACAAGTAAAAGTCCTGTATGAAAAATACATAACTAAAAGTATTATTAAGAAAATGTAGTAAAAACATTGAAAGTAATATATACAGTTATATCTAAGCTATATATTCACACACATATATATATGTGTGTGTATGTATTTGTTAGTAAGTGTTAGTGTATGAGCAACATGTAACTGTAGTCACTGCTGGAGGTGCAGTTAGTGTCTCTTTTGGATACAGTTAGACCTGTTCATCAAAGCCAAATGTGCTCACTTTATCTTGTTAGTCAGACAGCTTTCAAGTTGTTTGAAGGCACCTTTAAAGCAGCTATGCTAGTAGTTTCCGCCTTACTCCTGTCTTTGTGTTAAACTAATCAAAAAATATCTTGTGTTGTGTACCGGACACAGAGATAAAACTGATAAATACTCCGGATAAGAAAATAAACACATTTTTCCAAAAATACACTAAATATTAAAAACATGGTATTTTTTTTTCCTGAAACAAAATCATCACTATTATTTCATGTGCTACAAAACCTCCAGTTAGGATATCAGATATTATCGGTGCATGAATGAACCTGAGATACAGAGACATGAAGGTAGGGAAAGAGGGGTCAAGCAACTGGGTATTTGATAAGCAACTGAACATAAGACAAACTGAGGGAATGTTGACAGGATGAATGACAGCCAGAGGCCGGTAAGGTAAAGGTACGCTTACAGGTACAATGTCAGGGTAAATGAGGTATTCTTTCCTACCCCATATGCTCTGAAGAAGAATGATACAAAGGTGGAATGGCACAGACTATTACCGTACGCCCCACTTATGAACAACTGAGATGACCAAGATATGCCAAAATATGCATGATTTCTCATTTCACACAGAACACATTCTTATTTATGAAGAACTTTGACTAGTATGTGAAAATACATGCAATCAACCAAAGCCAGGCTGTAAGAGAGAGTAATTTTGTGTTTTTTGAGGGCTGATTTGTGAGGATGAACGAGTGACGGAATCTACTGCCCACTGACCCACCTGTGCATAGCGGCCACTACAGATGGCAGCCCTCCAGTCAGGCACGTCGATGCAGTCATGGTGACGGAGCAGCCAGTTGTCCTCTTTGACCAGAAAGGCTCCAGGATACTCACTGACTGAACCATCAATATCATGGAAGATGGTTGTTTTGTCCCCGTCCATCTGCATGTTATTAAACCAGGGACCCGGCTCCCCAAAAAACACCCGAGACGTGATCTGCAATACAGTGATACAGGCACAAACCTTAAGCTGCACGAAATGAGCATGTTGTGCTCATAAACATAACGCATTATGACATCCAAAAGCTTGCAAATTTTCTTTACTTCTCCAGATTTTACTTTCATTGAGGTGGAAAAGCCCCTGATAACATTTAAAACACAGCTAAGGCCTTCTTCTGTCCAAAGTTGACCAGTTTTCACATTTTCCACACAGCACTGGTGGTGCAGTCACCTAGTGGTGAGGACAGCTAAATTGCATCAGTTTACATGAAAATAAGGTTATCATCACAATATTTTTCTGAGTACTGACACTGATGTTTATTGCTTTGGGTAATTCACACAGGAGCTAACTCACGGGTACGTGGTCAAAAGTGATGCCAGTGACGTTATTGTTGGGGCAGCTCTGCCACGAGTTGTTGAGCCTGAAGCCAAAGGCACTGGTGTGCCGTCCATCTAGGGCTGTGTACTTCCGAAATGTGCAGTTCTGCATGTTGATGGGCCCATCATAGATCTGCATACCCCTTATAGGAAAATCACTGTAGGGAAATGCAAATCACGCACAAACACACACAATCAGAATGGGGTGTGATGTTGATATAGTACACTGTAAAGGAAGTGGAAGTAGTGGCTGGACAAACAAAAGTCAATCTGCTAACCCATGCTTCAACACTGGAATGCATGGGTGCATCTCATACTATTACTTTTAATGTAGCTTGTAGTTGGCTGACGTTAATGTGGTTATCCACACCTGGGTAAGATTAGCCCTGATCCAGGATTAGAGTCTGTGCTTTATTGGCTTTTGATGTATTTTCATCACTGGCTGAAGGCAGTGTTTAAAAGGCATAAAACTATTTTCCACAGCAACACTCCACTCTATTCACCATATTTAGTCTAAAAATTACATTTTCAACAAAACTTTCACCTTGGAAAGACTTGCTTACCTTATTCATTTGCACACACACTAGTTTTTAACAACAATTGTCTTCATCACACTCAATATCACATCTATCTGTAATGGTGTGACAAATATATCTGTTGATGCTAAAAACCATTATAAGTATTTATACTGGGGAATAGAATACTAAAGGAGAAGCAAATCTGGTTTAATGAACTTGGACAGTGATAAAATGATAAAATGGGACTAAAGTTGTAGAGTACAGACCATTCAGACCGTACAGACTTTCATCACTAAAACATTTTAATTCATAGAATTAACAGTCTGGCGCTGTAGGCACGGTAGTGTGACTGAAAAAAAAATTTGTGGTTCAGACTGTCCATGACAGGGCAGCAGCACGAGGACCAGGGTTACTTATTTTGACCAAATTATCAATCTTTTTCAAACCTTGGTTGAAGCTCCACTGTCATGACCCAGCTCAGGAAGTCATTACAAGGAGCTAGACACACAAGGGTAAACATTTAAATAATGTTTTATTGAACATAATTAAACCAAATCTGACCAAGTTACAGTAGCAGTAAGTGTTCCCAGCACAGGGTGTGGAAATCAGTCAGAGCAGTAGTGCCTGATGTGTATTGAGTGAAATATGTGGTTGCATATGTTGCATGGTGCAACAAAAAAAAAATTACTTCAGGTTACTGAACGAGCTGCCTACAAAGACAGGTGAACCGCACAGCAAAGAAAATAACACAGCAAGAGGGTTCGTAGTTTAAGTCCCGGTCTGGGCCCTTCTATGTGGAGTTTGCATGTTCTCCCTGTGCCTGCGTGGGTTTTCTCCGGGTACTCCGGCTTCCTCCCACAATACCAAAAACATGCACATTAGGTTAAATGGCTACTCTACATTGCCCCTAGGTGTGAGTGTGAGAGTGTGTGGTTGTCTGTCTTTGTGTGTTGGCCCTGTGATTGACTGGCGACCAGCCCAGGGTGAACCCCGCCTCTCGCCCGTAGTCAGCTGGGATAGGCTCCAGCTCCCCCGCAACCCTGACGGATAAGCGGTATAGAAAATGGATGGATGGATGGACAACAGGTTAAATGACTGTGTATGAAGGGAGTCACATGCAGTGACAAACCAACAAATTATTAGGGATGCACAACATATATATATTGAACCAATAAATTATCAGACCAATAAGGGGAAAATTATATTATCAGTTATCAACTGATAATGATAATGAAATTAGAACCAGCAAATAGAGCTGACAATGCTAAACTAAACTGCTTTCAATGACTCTTGTTGTATTCATGATGTCAAAGTGCTCCACCTGGGTAGACCCACGAAGTGTAGACAGACTAGATAGACATCATGATCGCTGTTTGCAATACATGTTCCACGAGGGTCATAGTTAGCATATGAATTCTTGAGTTATGGCAAAAACTCCCAGTGATCTTTAAATTTTAATCACCAAAATCTCATCAGTTCATCTTTTCTTTGACTTCAGCTAGATACTTGAGGTAAATTTGAAAGAAATCCTGAGATATCGCATTCATGGGATTTGGGACTAATGTAACAACAGCCACGTCTATCTCTGGAGCAAAGGCTTAATAAAGAGAAAGACTAACTACCCAAATTCACGCTCTGGTGTTTTCTGACTCCCTACCATGGATGGTAATGAAAATCTTTTCTATCTAGAGGCTTCATCAAATGTTCAGTACAACACTGCATGAAAACACTTATGCAACGGTGTCCCAGAGTTCATATAGTTCCGTCAAAGAATGTCAGACTGAAGATGAAGAATCCAGACAGAACTGCCTTGTCTTGACTTTTTCTCACATAGTGAATGAATCACTGATGACATTGCTGTTGAGACAGTCCTTCAGACACAGATTCTGACCAAGTACAGATACAAGGAGTTTAATTCCAGTTTAAGTTGCTCTCAGTATTACTCACACTTCCAATAGAAATACAAATAGCAATACAGTAGATATCAAGCTAAACCATGACAACAAAGGTATTGGTGGGGTGATGTCTGAGTTGAAATCAGTGAGATTTGTGACTGATGGCCTATCAGACCTGCTTCAAAACACTCCCAGGTCATCATTCAGCTGATGTTCTACACGGTGAGGGTGGGATGGTGAAATCCCTCAGGGTTATATGTTGAAATTTGTTTCAGCAAATAACCCTATCCCTTTCCTTATGTACTCTGCCAAGTGGGCCATGGGAAGGAACTGAATTCTAGCATACCAAGTCTGGTTCTCACACATACCAGCCCCTATTAAAGTGCTACTCCACCCAAACTCTGCTGTTGGACTATTGGCTTTAAGAGTGGCTGTCACATGTTATCAGGTTGCTTCTTTATGAAGAGCAGCAGCTGTGGTCATTTTGAATACATATTGGGTTAAGGTGGCACCATGTTTTCATAGCAGACCTCAGCTTACGAAACCATTCCTGCAGCACCTCTCTACTGACCACACATAAATGTTCCAAACACATAGGCTACATACAGAATATAGCATCACACAGAAGCAGTGTATTTAGTCATACCTTAGCAGAACTTGATTGGCTATCCATTCTAACTGGTATTAATTCAAAGTGACTACAGCTGTAATTCTTGAGTGTGACAAAATACCATTTTTTTTTACAGCCACTTTCAATATTTGATTTGCAGGTCAAAAGACATATTGACAACCTAAATACAGCTGAAAAGCAGTTGAAAGTTTAGAGGTTACAAATACAGTAACAATGTTATAACAGCATTTCACTGGCTTGAAATGAATGTGCACTGGTATCATTGGTTTTTATGTCTTATAGTTTCAGTCATATTTGGGATGCAAAGTTTACATGTAACATCTAGAATTATTATGAGAGTTCCACGTGTACTGCCACTATCCAGAACTCTGATTATCTGAAGTGTATCTGTGACTCCTCCACATTCAGAAAATCCCTCACTGACTGAGATACCACAATAGTTTGGTGGTGAGCCCTCTTTGGTAACTGACTGCCTGGACTCTGCTCTGATTCACATTTTTTTGCTGTCACCAGATTTGGCTTCTTAATTAAATCACATCCTCTGCTTTACCAGTGTCCAATTTTGATTTTTATTTCACTTTCATTCCGTGTTATTGATCATTCTATCATTTATCATCATATTAGTTGGCTCAAGTTGAGGATGCACCTGCGCACATGACAAATAGCGATCAGAAATATGGATGAGGTGTTTAATTGCCACAGTAAAAATTTCGCCAAATTTCTGTCACACTATTCCAGCTAGAATTTATTCATATAAACTGTAAAAAGAGCATTTCCAGGTCTCTGAAACCAGGTTGTGTTTAAGCGGGTGAACACATTACGTAGAATACTTCAAACCAGAGGGCTGTATTACGAAGCAAGAATTGTGCTTTGTGAGGTGACAGTGACAGTGGTTTCCAACTCAACAGGCTACAATGACACAATAAGCACTGCTTATTGACCAATCAGTTCTCTAGAAAATGACACGAGGCTTTCATGAAAGGTGTATTTCTTCATTTCATTTCTTTCCTATTGGCTGCAAGCAATGTCAAAGCACAGCACTGTGCTTTTGTTTACTGCTATTGTCCTACAACAGAGACTGATTGAAGCACTAAAACCTTGTTCCTGTTGTACTGTATATATAAAAGCACCGCTATGAATTATGTTTTAATAATTACTTTTTATTTGCTCCCACATCCAAACTGACACTGCCTAGGTTTGACCTGAAGGCATACATACATGCCATAGGAATATGTCTTAGCAACACTTTATTTTAATGAAATACACAAATGTAATTCCAGTCAGATTTGTGCCTTAATGATGGACCAGTGAGTAACGGTTTAGTGAGGTCAGATAAAAGAATGATATCCTGGATATGGTGAACTTGCTTTAGAGTGCAGGCCTCTGGAAACTATCATATTACATGTAAACAGTTACATGTCAGTTTACGGATAGGATGTACTTCACATATTCAAATGCTTTTAACGCAGTGGTTATATGTCACCTAGGGATCTTTCACTTCTCACCTTTTCAAGCTGCAATAATGACCTGTTTTGGCTGTTTGAGCAACAGGCTGAAAATAAAACATCTAATGCTGACAAATGATCATCTTATAAATCTCCAACACCAACATTACATCAATCTGAGGATGGTTTTAAGCCTCTAACGCAACTATAAATGCGGCTAATGAAAGTGAAGTGAAAAGTTTGTTGGCTGTAAAACCAAAACAACAAGCTAAAATAGGCTACAACTGTCACTTACATGCCACGTGGCAGGGTTCTGCCATTGAGGTCAGAGCCCCCGAGGCCCCAGATACGGTTGTCAGGCAAGGGCATCCCACGATTGTCACTTTCACCCACAAACAGCGAGTTTTTCACCTGCTGATGAGAGCCGTCATCATCTGGAAACGTTCCTCCGCTGCTCGTGTTGAGAGAATAGACATAGCAGTAGAATCAGTGCGCTTATTCATTCCACAGTTTGAATTTTCTTTGTTATTCAAACATCAGGTCCAACACATTGTTCAAAGAATTAAAAAACTGGGAGTGCAATTTCTTGTTCAGTGAGTACAGCCCTAACATGTGAGGCCATATTAGCAGGTAGGTAACTAGTAGGAACACAGAGTTTGTGTCATTAATACATATAGATGGACGATATGTTTCCATTTCATCCCAATGTGCAAAAAGTGAAACAAAAATATCTCAGATAACAAGCTCTGTTATCTTCCATTAGTGACATCATTTACAGCCAACATTTGTTCTTTACTGTCAGTCATGATCTTTTATCCCCTTCTTATAATGTCAAATAACCAATTAAAACTAAACGTGTTAGAAAAATGAACACTTGAACATGCATGAGCCTCATAAGAATTATTTAAAATGACAGAGGCCATCTTTGAAAAATTGATTTGACGTGTACTTTGATGTTTTAGTCTGGTCCGTGTCCTGTCTTCTAACCTGGATTGGGAGGGGCCCTATACTGGAGCAGCCACCAGGGGGCAATAAAGATGTTTTAGATTCACTTTGGGGAGCTCTCATGTTGCTCGTCTTTATTCTATAGTGGTGTGCACTTTAATTTAGTTTTATGTTCTGATTTTCCAGAGCAAGAGCAGCAATGGTCGTGGTAAAAAATTGATGGAATGAATACAAATGCAATATAACTGTTACATGTCACTCTTAGCCTTTTAAGAGTGGGTAGGAGGTACTTGAGCTTAACAAGGTTTGAAAGGTGGATTTTACAATCATTTTAGCCGCACTCTAAGATGAACTGGGTCCAGATCATTTCCTTAATTTGTATAGTAAAGTTCAAATAATTCACCATGTACAAAGTGCATGTGTGATGTGTACATCTAATTAAGATTAAGGGAGTGGCTAATTTCTAACTCCAGACAGAGAGCTGTTCATAGTAACCATGTACGAACTAATGCTGCAACAGAAGTGCATGTAGATCTTAGGTCCTTTGTTAGTGTAGACAGGTGGATGTAGAATATAGATAGCAGTAGAAGTGACACAAACTGTGTGATACTTGAGAGGGAAAAGATGAGTACAGGAAAGGAAGGGAAATAGTAATTCCAATTCCAGGTTGTAGCTTTGGAAAAGTGGAAACTCTGGTCACTGGAGACAGGTGGGAGGAGATGGTAGTCGCCAGGAATTTTAATTAGAGATTGGAAGGACATTCAGAGTAAAGTTTTCTTTGGGATGTTTTTGCACATGAGTGTGCTTAACCAGGGTTCTCTTAGAGATAGACATTCTTAGACATTCTTTCTTTTTTTATGACTTCATGTAAATGTGTGAGTTTAATGTAGATTTATTATGCAAATGTCACTCGTTATATGTGCAATGTCTGCATCATATTTCAGTTCAGCTGATTCTCACGAGTAATGTAATCTATCTATCTTTAATGAATGTAAAGGGGTTAAAAAGGTAAACAAATATGTCAGATCAAGTGACAGAAAAAAACTGATAGTGAATTGTCACGAGTTATTGTTGTAGGGGCAAAGTGTTCTACAATATGAACATTTGTATTAAAAGTAGAGTGATGGAAAATACATTTGTGATCAAAAGTGCAAGTAGACTATTAATGATAAATCACGCAGTTATCGTTGTAGTCGCTGAACTGGAAAATCAGAAACCTGAAAGCTGGAACCATTTTGAATAATGAATGTACACCATTGTTCTGCAGCAGTCCGGTGAATCAAACATGTGGGGTGGAGCTTATAAGGTACAGTAAGCCCATTTATCATTTGGTCAAGCTATTTGACTATTAAATTGGCAAGGGATCTCCCTATGTAACTATGTTGATCTGTACTGAGTTAAATTAATATGGTTTGAACCCCCTGAATGTTTGGCTGAACCAAAAATTCAAGTGTAGACTCCATTGTCCCTGCATACTTAATTCTCTGGAATATCTGGCTGCTATACTTGTATTGGCTTACTACAATATATTACTATTGCTGCTATTCATATCATGCCCAGCAACACATAAGTAAACACAGCGTCTTTGCTGAGCTATTCAACTTTTCACAAAGTCTTTTGCATCTCATTATTCAAGTGGAAGTATCAAGTGAAACTAACATTGTTAGACGTTCTCAGTCTTTTCCAGGCAAGGCGAAAAGCAAGTGACCCTGATATTTAAAGGTGGCTTTCAGCAATTTTAGACATTAAGATCATTTTATGAGTCAACTACATCTAAAAATAATAACACAATGTTGACTTTTGGTTTTATGCTGGCACTGATGGTGGACCAAAAGGCCTGGCTCACAATCTCTGTTCCAGTTAATCCCAAATGTGTTTGATGGAGTTGAGGTCAGGACTCTGTGCAGGTCAGTGAAGTTCTTCCACACCAAACTCACCCAGCCATGTCTTCTTGGACCTTGCTTTGTGCACTGGGGCACAGCTATGCTAGAATAACAATGGTCTTCCCCAAACTGTTGCCACAAAGTTGGAAGAATAGCATTGTCCACAATGTCTTGGTCAACTTTAAGATTTCCTTTCACTGGAAGTGAGGGGCTGAGCCCAACCTCTGAGAAACAGCCCCATACCACACCTGTATTCAGTAGCATACGACTAGCAGGCTTTTACAAAGAGATGCTATCCATTTACAAGGATTCAAGGATTCAAAGAGCTTTATTGTCATTTCACACATGAGGTGGAACAAAATTAGTTTCCCTGGTCCCGGTATAAGCCCAATAACCAATACTAACTACTATAAATATAAAACATCACTATATAAATATAAGAAATACAAGAACTACATTACATTATGGGAGCTGTACATCCAGTGTATTTGGAGCTTGATATCAGACTAAAAGGATTTCTCAGTCTCAGTCCCTCACCTATATGGAAGTATAGCACCACATGATAACTGTAGAACCCTTTTCAACACTACTGCGCTAGCGGGTCTATTCTATGTACATCTTGGACCTCCAGTATTTGTGGGAGGTATTTTCATTAAGACTTTGCCTACATTAAGATGTCTAAATTTTAAAATGCCATTCTAAAAATAATGTGCCCACAAAAGTGTTTTAAGTTTGTAGAAACATCTGAACAACATTCAAACTAAATCTCAACATCTCAACAACAATCTCAAACACGCTTAAAAATGCCCCCTACCCCACCCCCAATATATTTTACATAAAAAATAAACAATAAAAATTGATATGCTATGACAGGCACCAATACACCACCGAAATAATAAATGGCATTTTTTTTTTAACCATAATCCTGACCAAAGTAATTGCCATTAAAGAAACTGCCAGTAACATTCTCCAGCATGACAGTATACAGGAGTTCTGGGTGTTGTTTGTTCAAGTGGTGTTGGCATCAGCAGAAGCTGTTTCTCAACTGCTGTGAGGTACAAACAATGTCAAACATGGCTCTGTTGTGTACTCGGCTATACTGAAATTTAAAATTAATGTTCACAGAGAGAATTTGTTGATCTTAGCTGTATTGGCACACGAACCCCAACCTTAAATAGCCTGCCTTGCATCATTATTTTGAGAAATCTCTGTTTATACATTGTAACACAAAGTCAAAGTGTTTTTAATATCGTAACAGCTCTATTCATACAGTAAAACTGCCGTTTATTAATTGAACAGGGGTCTGACACAAAGAGAAAACACGCACACAAACTTCATGTGAAAACACATTTTGCACTCTTAGGTACCCTGTTTTGTAAATTCAGATGAAAATTCCCCACCAATTCCTACCTCTGTGACCACTGCACCCATAAATTACTTTTCACATTGCATCAAAACACACAGTGCATCCTAAGCAGACTCATTATAAGGTCTTTTTCAACTCACACTTCACTCACACAGACAGACATAGGGATAGAAAGAGAGGGGGAGGGGTCCTGCAGCATCACCAAAAATATGCAATATGAGCAGTGATTTAATGTTTTGGGGGGGGGGGGTCTTACCTTGCCAGAGTGAGGCCTATGCCATTATCAGCAAATCTAAACAAGAAAGAGAGAATATTAGTACTGTGAGCACCACAGCAGTCTGAGGTCTCCAGGTAACACACATGCACACGCATATGCACACACACATGCATGCATGCACGCACGCACGCACGCACACACACACACACACACACAGTCTGAAGGAGATAAAAAGTTATCATTAGATCGGGATGAATTTTTCATTTTCATCTCTGTCATTAAATGTGCAACGACCTGTGCTTGTCTATCTGAAACTCATAACGAAGATTTTTAACTGAAAGTTGGGAACTCCACTCAGGCAAACATCAGTCATTCATTTACTGAAATTGAAAGTATTCCTTAGCACCGAGGTAGTACTTACTGGCAATCATCCAGCCAGACATCCCCTCCTCTCAGCCAGGCTCCATGGTCTTGGTTCTTATAGGCTACAAAGTGGTGGATTAGAGCAGGAACTCTAGGTTTGAAGGGGTCAGCATCCTGGTGGGGACCGTATCTAAACAATACATCAGCATCACAGACATACACACAGTAAACAAAACAGAGTATCAGCAATTATATACTTAATTTCTATATATATTCAGGGCAGCAAAGTAAAAAGTTAAAAACAAGTCTGTCACTTTAACGCTGTAACTTTTAACATTTTTATATAGAGAGAAGTCTTATTGCTCTTAATAAGTACATTTAATACTGTAAAGCTTCATCTGAAGTACAGTTCTAAAAATAATAATAAGAAGAAGAAAAAGAAGAATCCCATTCTATCCTAACTGACAGAGAGGCAGTTACAGAATTCAAATATACTGAATTACTATTGAATTGCTGCTGACATATATTTTGAGTAGTTAAAAACTCTGCTGCTTTTGTCAAGTCATGACCACTGTCCATTACAAGTTGCTTTTGACCTCTTTTCAGGCAATGCAATCTGTGAGAAAGCTTTCTGAGAGAGACAAGATGTTTATTCTTTGAAGAGCATCAATGAATTGAAGAGGGAGTGATGTGCTGGGTGTATTCATATTGAAATGATGAGGTCAGGATGACAAGTTCCCTCTAACCACATGGGACTGGGATTTTACTTTTTCATTTCTACTTGAGTGGATTTCAGATTGAGTAATCTCATTTCTGACACAGTAGGAGTTACTGTGGTTCTATACCAATCTGTCAGTTACAAAACAGGAAACATGACCAGTACAGACTGAGAAATCCATCACCCTAAATTGTAATGGGTGTGATGTGACTTGAGCTTGTCATGCAGTCTCTGACCTGGCGCCAACCAGAGACAGGAAGGGTCTTTTGTCCTTGTCGTTTGCCATGGTGGTCTTTACACCATTATCAAGAATCATTCCGGCCTGGAACAGATGGAAGATAAACTACATGTCAGGCTGTATAAAACACCAAACACAAATCAAACAAATCAAACAAATCTGTTAGAAATAAGTTGTCCTTATGAAAGGCACTTGATTTACACAAGTCTGACTGTGTTTGTTCATATTTTATGCTCTGCTGGAATACAATTTTGTCTCTATTTTTAATGTGAAATGAATATGAAGAAAATCTTTATTTAATAGCTGACCTTTTAGTTAAGCCGAAACAGTTTTTTACTGTTTATTGTTTATTTTAGTGTTATTCTCTCCCTTCGTGCAGGAAGGATGCATGAGTGCGAAACATGTGTATTGGCTTCTTCAACCAATAATTCAGGCTTAGTAGTAGAGGACTTTTTCTTTTCACTGTCATGCCCAGACACATGTTGGATCAGGTCCCAATTGAGAGCAGTGCATTCAGATTAAATCAGTTGTAGCTGCTCTCATTTATATCATCGGTCTTAGTGAATAGCCTGCTACATTCTGCGGCTCTGACAGTGTTTGGTGTAGATTTAATAAAGCTGTCTTTTAACCTTGCCCTGCTCACTTCTCACTTCTGTTACTGAAAGGGAAGCAAGCAGCTGCTGCAATCGCAGCAAAGGGAGATGTAAATTTAAATAACCATATGTGACGGTTTAAAGCAGCATTAAGATTTTTTTGACAATCAAAGGGCAGAATGCAACACAACCCTGCTAAATCATAGATTTATCAAGCTCTTATAGCTAGGATGTTAGCTAACATTGAAAATCTGGTCTATTAATAGTAATACTCTGCATTTATAGTCTTTCGAGTGTGGTGACTTTTCATTGCCTTTCCAAAGCCAAGGATACAATAGAATAGATTCGGGTCTTCTCCAAACTGTTGCCACAAAGTTGGAAGCATAGCATTGTCCATAATGTCTTGGTATGCTGAAGCATTAAGATTTCCCTTCCCTGGAAGTAAGGGACCAAGCCCAATCCATGATAAACAGCCCCATCCCAATACTTTTGTCTATAGAGTATTAGCCAGGGGCAGCCTTAAGTCCAATGTAGGCTAGCATGGCTCCCATTCTGGGTTTCTTTCCTACCCTTTCAGAGCTGTCCGGCTGGTTTGGCTGAACGTTCAAAAGGTGCCATGAGTAGTCACTACTATTACTGTAAATTTTGTATGTTCTTGACTGGAGAGCTTGACAGCCGTGGCGACAATAATGAAACACAGCATGGCAAAGGCGTAGGTCGTTAGTGGTAACCGGGCTTCATCACTGACTTAAAATCAAGGATAAACCTAAAATATTCCATAACTAGGCTGAAAACAAGTGCTCACAAACAAGTTATCCACAGCTGTTTTGGAGCTCTTACAGCATAATACTTTTAGAGTACCATAAAATAAAAAAATAGTTTTAATGATAAAACCCATGCTCTGCCTGTTCAAAACTAAGACACCTCTACTGTGTTGCTACTCTGAACGCTCAACCTGCAGCCCTGACACAATCTCTCTCTCACAAACATCCTGGGGTGGCACCCTGACATGAGTTATGCTCCCATTAGGATGATCCAAATTAAAAGTGAAGAAGGGAAGGATAGAGTGAGATGGGAAAGAAAAGAGATCACTTTTGGGGGCAGGGAAAGGAGGGAGATAACAATAACACTTCCGCTCCACCAGCGCCTCATAAATCTCTTTCTGCTCGAGCTGTGCTTGATGCCGCAGGCACCTCCAAACTCTCTCCTGTCCTCTCCATCTCATCTTTCTCCTTTGGCTCACTTTCCTGTTTCTGTTGTCTGGCCTCGATTTTGTTATTCGCACTATGTACCTACTGCTTTTACTCTCATCGTTTCATGGGAGGTCACATGTTACACTCTGGTTTTCTCTCCCTTCAGTTTTTAATGCTGTATTACCGTCCATTTTTCAGCAGCCCTTGCAAAAACGACACGAATAAATGCGTAATTAATATTTTCAGACTTTCAGACTTTCAGTTATGGAAAGAACTGAAAGAAAGAATTTTTCAGTCTGTGTCACTTCATGAACCCTTAAACCCTCTTGAAGTTGCAGAGTTAAAGTGTTAAAGTTTTACAACAAACTATGACTAAAAAACAAGTGATTGTGTGCCGAGTTGTGTAAAAGCCCAATGTACTCTAACTGTGCCAAGGTCTATGTTTGGTTCTGTGTGCATTTACAAGCACTCTGCCTTTTAAAATGACTTTGTCATTGGCAGTGACCAGAACAAGTAGCCAGGTAGAATGCTGAGGCTAGTCTAGTTGATGTGCACAGCCAGCTAAATTTCCTGAGCTGTTCTGTTTTCATCGCCACATAAGCATTATTGCAATACATTACCATATACTGTCATTTATTCGTACCTCTGTGGCATGTCCTGGTCTGTCAAAAAGGACCCAAGCACAGGAGGCAACACTATGCACCAGTGGGTTCTGGCCTTCACATTGTCTATTAATTCCTTATCATGCCCTCAAAGAGCATTATCTGACTTATACAATGGTCACTTACCAAGAAAAACAACTGAGTCCATTAATTCATATTTTCCATTTTTTCCAATGAGAATTTCATCCATCCATCCATCCATGTTCTATACCGCTTATCCGTCAGGGTCGCGGGGGAGCTGGAGCCTATCCCAGCTGACTACGGGCGAGAGGCGGGGTTCACCCTGGACTGGTCGCCAGTCAATCACAGGGCCAACACACAAAGACAGACAACCATACACTCTCACACTCACACCTAGGGGCAATTTAGAGTAGCCAATTAACCTAATGTGCATGTTTTTGGTATTGTGGGAGGAAGCCGGAGAACCCGGAGAAAACCCACGCAGGCACAGGGAGAACATGCAAACTCCACATAGAAGGGCCCAGACCGGGATTCGAACCTGGAACCCTCTTGCTATGAGGCGACAGTGCTAACCACTGCACCACCGTCCCGCCCATGAGAATTTCAAATTTTTCAAAAGTTATATAACTGTCCAAAACCTGGAACAATCATTACCATCCCATAAGGTTCCAATGCAATGGCAATGCTGTTCACTACTCAAGTAAATAGATTGAACCCATGATGTGGCAACACGAGATATTGCTTGTCCACTTAGCTGACATTATGCTAACAAGATTCAAAGTCAATAATGCTGCACGTCATTGAAAAAGAGTAAATATAATTTGACAGTATGATTGACAACAAGACTGTCTTGCCATGCAACCCTGTCACTGCCCCAAGTCAATCTCAAGATTTTCACCAAGAGATGATGGTCCACTGTCAGGCACAGCCTGAAGTAGAAAGTAGAAAATAGAGAGCAAGCATTCATTTAGAATGGACAATTTGACTGCAACTACTTATTTGGTGTCCATTATCAGGAATTAATGGACACCCTGTAGCCAGTCAGAATCAAGTATTCACTATAGCAGCAGTCATATAGTTGTTTTGATATTAATTAGTAAGTTTGTTGGTATGACCCGGTCTGTAGGGTCAACCCCGTATAAACCATGTCGTACTAAAGCGGTTCTTTCCTTACCCCAGCATCCGTCCATCTTTGGACTCACCCTGTAGTTGGAATGGGCTCTGTTGTTGGTGAACTGGCCCATAGGTGTGTGTTCCGTGCGTCCTGGGGAGTACATCCCTTCTGAAGGGCCAGTGGGGACATGGTGGAAGATAAACCAGAACCCTGTTTCCTGAATGTTCACACACATACACAGATAAAAAAAAAAGAGACTGTCAAGATTCAGGTTCTGTAATTAGTATAAATGTAGAGCAGAAAAAAAAAACAACAAAAAATAACATGCGCATGTGTAGATTCATGCAGAGATCTTTTTGTTCACACACAAACACATGCACCCTCCCACACACAACCTCGGCATGTCATCCTGTCTCTTGTTGTGTTCTTTGCAGGTATGCAAATGAGAACAGTTATTACACTGGCGAGGATAAATGAGACTCCATTCCACCCGACATATCCTTGTGAAATCCCAGAAGTATGGTCATAATTGGCACTCTATCATAGTGAAAGTACATCAGTGCCTCTGTCTGTTGTCTACTTGATTCTGAAGCTAATAGGAGTACACAGCCATTAATTTTACCTGGCAACTTGTTAATGAGACAGACCTCCACCCTGAGAGAGATGAGGGGGAGAAGAGAGGTGGGTGAGGTAAGAGAGTGAAAAGCCAAAGCAAGAAACTCACCTCTGAGCCTGCAGCAGCACAGTTGATGAGGTTGTTATTGGGGTTGGCGATCCAGAAAGTTGAAGTCGCGCTATACAGAAGGATTGTGTCGAAAAGGAAAAAGAGAAAAACAGCTTGGTTATTGGATTTCAAACAAATAGTTTTAAGCAGTGATGTAGTGGTAAATAAAGGCAGGATGAACTCTCCCTCTCAAAAAACAGGTTTTGCACAACCGCACTGCTTAATGTTTGTATAAATTCAGTCCTATAAGGCACATGCAAGCAAACTGATATCTTCTTTCATTCTTTCAGCAAAACCAAGCTCAAATTTCCACAACTACAATATCATCATTTCACCCTAGAAAGGTGGCAAACTCATTTGCAAACAAATTGTGGCAAAGCGGGTTATCCTCTGCTACATCCCTCATCTTGACCTATCTGTTAACCTCCCTTCTCAATTCTGCAGCCTTAACAAGGATATTCGCTCCTCTCCCCATCACCCCCTGCAGCAGCTCAGTCTGGATGAGAAAGGAATTAGCTCTGGTGTAATCAACGTCTCAGCCATCCCCAATCAAGGTTCAACACCCCCGACCCCCACCCCCCAAGGCTCCTTGATGTGTTTTCTGTCAAAGAGGATGAGAAGGAGGAAGTTCTGACCCAGACAAAGAGGAGAGAGCAGACAGAATCTCTTGTCTCTTTCAGAGAGCCATGTTTGATCAACTGACAGTGAAGGTGTATGGATGTTGCCCCATTCCTCTGACATCGCTCCGTAACAATTAATGCATGTCTAAAGGTCCAATGTGTCCATGTGTGTTTTTGTGTGTGCATAAAAAAAACAGGGTGGAATGATGAAATTCCTCCAATGTGAATAATAAATTATTTTTATTTCTTTAGATTGAAGGTGAATGTAACAGAGACAGACAGCTTAACAGTCTGACAAAGAGTCAAGGTCACACAAGCTCAAAATATTCAGACATGCTGGTTTGCTTCGAGGCAACACTGAATCATTTACATGGAAGTCTCTGTCTGTAGTTCTGTCAGTTACTGTACACTGTAACATGGATCTGGCATGTGGGTAAGGAAACTACATTTCTTATAAACTGATTCCATTTCTGTCAAAATGCTGACAGAATTTACATTGACTGTTTGTAATCGGAATAATTTATTTTGTTGTTGCTTAAATAAACCAATTAAGAGCTAATGGTTCTTGGTTCTCTTCCCTTTAGCAGTTTTTCTCTATGAAGACAGCCGTGGTTGTATTTGACCAGATTATTAAATCCCTGTTATATATCTAGAGATGGATGTAATTCTAAAAATTCATTATTCACAATACCCCTATTTCTCTGCTTACTCGCCGTGCACTCAAACTGCAATGTGCAGATTAAAGGTCTTCTTGTACTTGAGCAGAACTAGTTCATGCGATATGCTGTCCGCTGGTCTTTTTGCTCATTACATACACTATATAGACAAAAGTACTGGGACACAAAATAGACTTCAAAATTCTCCTACTTACATATAAAGCCCTAAATGGACTCGCCCCATCATACCTGCAGGATCTAATAGTCCCATATATTCCCAATAGAACACTCAGATCACAGAGTGCAGGTTTACTTGCAGTTCCCAGAATTCCTAAAAGTAGAACAGGAGGACGAGCCTTTAGCTATCAGGCACCCCTGCTGTGGAACCAGTTGCCAATCTGGGTTCAACAGGCAAACACCACCTCCACTTTTAAGACCAGACTTAAAACCTTTCTGTTTAGTAAAGCGTATAGTTAGCCTCAAACAAAGTGTGTAGGGCTGGTAGGCATAGTTACAGTCACTTCTTGATATACAGCCACAGGTAGAATAGGGCTGACTAACTCTTAGTCTTTAATCTCTATCATAGCTAAGCTGCTATAGGCCTATGCTGCCAGGAGACACAAACATGATCCACCGAGCAGTTACTCCATCTCCCCAATACCACCACCATCTCTATTCCCCCACCTCCTCAACACCACCGCCATCTCTACTTTCCCACCTCCTCTCCTCAGGTCAGCATATAATTCATTATTTTATGTCACTAACTGTGTGTCCAGTTCTCCTCATAGTTTTGTGTCTCTCCCTCCCTTTCTTTCTCTCTCTGTATCTTTCTGCATGTCTCTCTCCATCCAGATCTACATGTTGAACTGCATCTGGCCCTCTGACAAACCCAGTGTCTACTGTCAACATCTGCCCATGTCATTCTTCTATGTAGTGCTCCTAAACAACATATCAGCTGAAAAACAAATAAATACAATACATAGTCCTTTCCAACAACCTGTCATGTTTGTCCTTTGTAATGTAGGATTTTTATTGCATGTATGTTTCTCTCTCTCTCTCTTTCATCCTCTCTGTCCTGTCTACCCCTTCTTTCCCCTCCTTCACCCAGCCGACTATCAGCAGGATGGTTCTCCCTTGTGAGCTGGGTCCTGCTCAAGGTTTCTTCCTGTTAAAAGGGAGTTTTTCCTTGTCACTGTCTGCTTGCTCGGGGGTTCAGGCTCTGGGTTTCTGTAAAGCACCTAGAGACAATTATGGTTCAACCATGGATCGGGTCATAAAAATTGTCATTCTGTTTAATAGCGGATTGGATGAGGACTTTTGATGAGGAAAATATCAATCACATTACCTATAACAATCCCACAGCCGCAGATAACTGTGGTTCCCCATAAAGAGAGAAATGCTGTGCATGAGACACAGCAGTTTCATTATTTATTGAAATTTTCCAGCACACTGCCTGGATTTGGTCCATGTTCTGTGCTCTTCTACACATCCAAACATTCACACATAGTCCACATTCATACAGTGAAGCTGTCTGGAGCAGCTGTTCTTATTCCGAGCAACAATGGTGCTGTCTAAAAATATTTCAGAATCTAAAGGTTTAATTCTTTTTCCACTGGAGAGCTCCATCTGTTCTGTCAAGTTTATAACGACAATTTTCCTTTTTTGTAGTGTGTTTGCTGTAGTGACATTATTGCCGACATTTTAATTTTAATCTATATTCTGTTCCCATTACACACATTTATCATCAGTTCAGTCTCTCTTAAGTCTAGCTCTTTTTGTTCATTACTTCACCTCTATCTTAGATTTCCAGATTTTCAAAGTGTATCCATTACTGTTTGCTTTTTTATGGCTATAGAAAACATCTTTCACATTTGCACCAGGCATAATGAGAAAATCATTCTAGTTCCATTTGCAGCTATGTGAGGAAAACCAGCTTAATGTAATGAATATAAATAAGAATGGCAGATTTGCAGTTCAGGTCCACATCAGCTTACCACATGGCAGCACTACAAAACCTCCACTTTTCCCCTCTACTCTCTCTTGTTGCTTTTTTTGGTGTGCCTCTCTGTGTTTTCATTGTTGCAGGTTAACCCAGTTATGGGTATCATGGAGTTATATTTTATTTTAAAGGTAAAATGCCAGAATTTGTTTGAATGTTAATGTCTCTTGTCCAGTAGTATAACATAACTCTCATTAAAATCAGTGGAAAAAAAAGTGTCCAATAGCAAAGACATGGTTTATGTTCATATAGTAGGTAGGTCAGTGACCACACCATTAGAAACAGCAAGGGAATGCAGGAAGTAGTGTGTCATTATGTAGACAAGAGGAATGTAGGGATGGGGTGGATGGATGTGTAGCATGTCTAAACTCAGTCTGGGTCCTGTCACAGACCTGCAAATGTCTGCTATTTAAATCTTTCCCTAACCTACACCACACAATAGCTGTCACGTGCAGGTACTGCAGAAAGAATGTCAACAATGTTTGCTATGCCCAATAAAACCAGACTAAAAGTTTGCAGCTTAGCTGATCTGTGAGGCTTTTTGAGGTAAAATCTAAAGTCAGGGCTAACCTTCCCACATACTAGATCACAAAGTACAGCTGAGGCTGATGGGACTGTACTTCAAGTATTGGTTAACAAACAGAAATTTTAACCTGATGATGACACCAGATGAAAGTTTAAGGGATCAATGTAGTTACAGTTCATCATTTAGGGACCATTAATATTACATATATTAATGCCACAGCAATACATTCCATAGTTGTTCAGATATTTTAATCAAGTATATTACATTTGTCTGGGAACAGTGCAAGTTTGTTCAAAAATTTGTGCTAATGCATCATAAACATGCACACACACACACACACACAGCTCCTAAAATGTTTCACTTGCCTTTACTCTGCTTCTCCTCGAAACAGGTGCATATTGCGGGAAGAACACTGAGATGAAAAGGTTCTGGTGTGAGCAAAGGGGCAACTCGTTTTTCATCTCAATGTTGGCAAGGAGCCATTTTCAGAAGTTCCTGCTGTCTGATGAAAAGAAGGTCTGGCAATATTGGTTGATCACTGTCAATTTGATTTGCACAGAATTGGACTGGACTACAAGAAAGATCTGGACTAAAACAAGGTGCTGGTTCAAGCGGTTCAAGCAGTTTTTGGCTGGCAGCAGATGGTGACACAAATAGCCCTGTGTATAGGGCAGAGTGGAGCTGTTTAGCAACAAGGTGCTGAAACAGGGGAAAAAAAAAATCACACTGACCATATACCAGTGCAAACTTAACTTTGGATACAAGACACAATGATCTTCTACAACATGACAAAAGGAGAGGTTGACATGCACTGCCAAACAGTGTTAACCAAACAGGTTACCAATACACACTCTCTCTCAAGATGGTCTGTTGCAGTGTTCTACAACATGCTGGATTTTGCTGCTATCACTGCATGTGTTCTGTACCAGAGCTGCATGGGTGGCAAACTCCCCAAGTGGGGACTGATGCTCCAGCTGTCCCAGGAGCTGCATGCAGAGAAGATGGCTTCAGTAAGCACACATACAAACAGACCGTTGCAGCAAAATATTAGCCTGATATCTAGACTGGAAATATGGGAGTGAATACCTGGTGAATAAGCATATTGCTGGTATGTGGATTTGTCCTTTGCATCTATGTGTATGTGTGTGTGTGTGTGTGTGTGTGTGTGCAAATGGAAATATCATCAATGAAATAACTGATGCTGAAGTAAGTGGTGCTTAAAAACACAACCAACAGCCATTTCTGCTGTTTCCTCTGAAAGAGATGACTTGGATGGATAAACACGCACACACACAAACTAAGCACTAAGCAAAACATTCAGGCCAAGCACATCCATCTGGCTCAGTTCAGTTTCAATGACAGTTTCATCCTCCTCATGCAGCCCACATGTCCCTGTTCCTCTCAAATCTCACTGAAATTGATTGTACTCATCTGAGCATTTAAATTCAACACATACACAACTCAACAATGACAGGGGAAGAGACAGAAGGAGCCACAAGGGAGGGTTATAAAGGAAATTAATCATCATAAATCTTACAGTGGAGAATGTTGTTAGTGCAATCATGTTTGATTAAATTGGAATTTCTGAACCACAGTAATAAATACACTATTAAAGAATACACTGATCCAGACAAATTGGACAAAAAGTCTCATTAGGACTATTGTGCATTGTGTCGACGCTGAGATGAGGTTAGAAACTGCAAATCCTTGCAGGACCCTCATGCTGGAGAGCAGGTGGATGACTTTGTACCAGTGAAAGCCACTGCCACTATGCATCTATAACCTTGGCCTTTATGCTCTGCAGCTGAAAGCAGAGGCAGTGTGGTGAGATAAAAGTCATGTGACTTGGATTAAACTGCTTTATATTCTGAGCCGCATCTTTATGCCTTAAATATAATGCTGCTCTAACAAAGGGAAGGTGCAGGGGGAAACCAGGCTACCTCTACTGATAAATGTGTCTGTGTGTGCGGACTTTCCTATCTTCATGAGGACCAATTTCAGTTTTAAACCATCATCCCAAAGATGTCTCTGCATTGTGACTAGATTTTGACTTATTTTGACTACTTAAAAGATCTGTTAGTAGGCTATAATTCCCACTTTGAGCCCTATTTTTGTGGCAGCATAACAACCAGCACAAGCAGCATTCAGGCAGTTTTGTGTTTTCCTAACACAGTATTACTTTATTTTTTATTACTGTCATCATGTCATAAGCATCTGTGGCTCTAGTTTTTGTGGTGTAGCGTTCGAACTGGCAGTGGAGCCAGTTGGAGAGGACATTAGCTGTCATTTTGAAGGATGAAAAATAATAGCTGGTGCTGCAATACTTGCATAATGTAACTTAACAAAACTAGAAATATAATTACTGTCAGTTTTGTTCAGCCTCTGCCCTTTCGCAATGTTTTTGACGCTGCTAATTATCTGTTATTGTTTTTCTTTGGTAACTTTAAGAAATAAGTAGAAACAATGAATTTATTTAATTGTTTCTGCATTTGTTGTTGTCTGTCTCTCAGGTCAAAAGAGAATTATTGCCTTAAAGCATTTCTCTGTTGTCATGTGAAAGTGTCAAACTACCATCTTTGTTTGTTTTATGCATTTTTGAGAAGCGTTGTGTCAGAGAGAAAACTACTTTGTTATTTTTTGTGTGTGGTTTCATAGATAGAAAGATAGATAGATATTTATTGATCTCAAGGGAAATTCAGTAAATGCTAAAAGTTCATGCTAAAAACAAAACTTAACAAACGATCCAGAGGTCATTGTTGAATTGTCTTTGTATTAGGTATAAGGGTAAATACTGAAGCTACATTATTATTATCAACTGTGTCACATGCTAGATGAAGGTCTGTGAAAATACTGCTACTTCATTTCACAAATGCTCTCCCTATATGGAGGTATTAGTGAATATCTATAAATACATAAAGGTTTGCTGGATCCATGATTGTACCTTTATTCCTCATCACTCTTTTACAAGGCAGGTAGCCCTTTTGAAGTGCACTTACATGATGTTAGTGATTGGTTAAAGGTGCTATTAGCGAGGGTATACAACAACTTCTGGGAGTGGTTAATGTAATCAAATTATTGAACTGCATAAGCTCTACCACTTTGTCTACATCTGAGTCCAATTCTTTGCTTTCCTTACTTTATCCATTATATAGACACCTAACCATTACACCAACAGAGACTTTAATGACATAACACTGTAAATACATCAGCAGCTTTAACAGCTTTCACTCTTCTGGGAAGGCTTACCACAACATTTTGAAGTCTTTCTGTAGGAATTTTTTTTCCCATTCATGCAGTCGAGCATTTGTGAGACACAGACACTGACTGAGAAGGCCTAGCTTGCAATCTCAGTTCTAGTTCACCCAAAAGGGTTGAGGTCAGGGCTCTGTGCAGACCAAGTTCTTCCATGCCAAATTTTATGGACCTTGCTTTGTGCACTGGGACACAGTCCTGCTGGAATAGAAAAGGGCCTTCCCCAAACTGTTGCCACAAAGTTGGAAGCACAGCATTGTCCAAAATGTCTTGGTATGCTGAAGCATTAAGATTTCCCTTCACTTGAAGTAAGTGGCCAACCAGTGAAAAACAGCCTCATAAAGAGGTGTCTCTGGATACTTTTGACTAAATTGTGCATATTAAACACCTCTGGAAACTTTTTTACTTCCACCTGGCAGACGCATGAGAGAACCTGCATGGGAATGAAGAGATTTAACTGGGCATATAGTTTATGTGTGTGTCTTACCTGCAGTCTTGGCGTGGGTTGGCCACATATCCTGGGAAAGCTCCTTCAGTGATGTCACGGCACATTTTGCTGTCCCTGTCTGAAGGCAGCAGGGTCCCGGCTCGCACCATTAGACCCAAACAGTGGTCAAAGGTATTCCTCTCTTCTGGCCCATCTTCTGTGAAGAAACAGTGGCCTAGTGTGTCATAGCCCACCACATCCTTTACCTGGGAAGGGACAGATAGTGAATTTCACTGATTAAAAGCTGACATTATGTCACACTATAGTGCAAGGCCACGACCTAGAATCTTACAAGAGAAATAACTACCCAGAAAGAGTGTTATCACCTGTGAAAGTATTAACTTTCCGCAGTCTACCTTGAACTATGTTATGAAAAATGACCTCTTGCCAAATGACTACAATGTGAGGAGGAAGTTTCCATCCAAGTTGGACTCTAAGGGCATGGACTCCATCATCAGAATCAGAATCAGAATCGTCTTTACTGCCATGTAAGTGAAGAGGTTTCACATTACTAGGAATTTGTCTTGGTGATTGGTGCATACATAGAACGTAAGTAACATATAATAGTAGAATGAAATAAAATAAAATAGAATAAGGTAAAACAAAATAAAATAAGTAAAATAAATATGGTTCTGGAGGTAGTACAAAAGTGAGGTAGTACAGGGTGGAAGCATAGTACAAGTAGGCGAGGTAAACAGTGCAAATGGTCAGCAGGTGGATAATGACATGAGCATATATCAGTGCCTGTACTGAGGTAACTAAAGTGCAGGATGATCGTGGATGTACTGAGAGAATGACATATCTTCTAAAGTGGCATGCCAAACATTATGAAAAGTTTACTCTGGTTATTTTTTATTTTTTTTGTGCTTTCACAGTTTGGGCTCCATAGTGCATGAGATTACAATTCTTCCTTGCCTGAACAAGCTGAGTTCCTGATGACTCACACACAAGAATGTCATAAAATAATTAATTGATATGACTCTTTGTGAATTTTTATTGATGTATCTTGAACAAGTTCAAAGCACGTACATGCATTCCTAGATGAGATGTGATGCAAGCTTCCAGGTAGCAGGTAAACACTGAGTTATGCAGAAATCCTAAATTCCCCTTGATCTCATCTATTGGCGCATGTGTATGTAAACAAAGACGGTACAACCTCCTAATGCTCAATGATCAAAAGTGAAAAGGCTGTCAGCGAATTTAAATATCTCACTGTGGTACAGGTGAAACATGCTAACTAAGCAAAGTTTAGACATTAAAAACTGTCTGTGGATATATTGTATTTTATGATCTTAATGACTTGCCTTTAGTTGACGAGCACACAGCTGTGATGTGCTTTTGTGTGCAGTTTTGTATTGCGCGGCATGTGTCTTTTTTTTTTTTTTTTTTTTTTTTACTTTGTTGATGTTTGTTAATAGGCTGCTTTTTTGCTCTGACGTGCCAAGGGACTACAGATGTGAATAAACTTGAAGCTATAATCTGTTACAGTGCACCACATATATGTTTGAGCTGTACACCACCCCTTTTAAATCAGTTAAATAAGTAAATGAAAGTTTTTCTGGACTTCTCTGCCAGTCCACCATTATCTAAAATGACATACATACATACTTTTGATTCAAATTTTAAATGTAACTAAAATCTACTCAGCTCTGTCATCACTGTGTAGTTTATGTAGTGCGTAGTGGATTTTACGCTGTGCATATTACTGGCTTTAAATTTTGTTTACATTCATTTCATGTTAATTTGATTTATGTTACATTTGTTGTGTTATAGATCCTCCATTTTGTTAGGTGTTGTCAGGTGTCAAGTGGCAACGTAAAGTGTAACTCAAGACTTTGACATTTTGGCAAATATGCTTCTTCAGAAGAAGATCAATACCTCTCTCATGTCTGTACGCTAATCCTGTAGCTGTTGCTAGCAGCGAGTGAATTGAGTTTCCACATTTGGAAACTGGTAAATGAGTAGCCTGGGTCGTCCAAAGATGGAGTCCTGTTGTTACTGTTAAGTTGCTAGGCAGCCAGTAGAGACTGAAAGGAAGTCACTGCACCTGGCCAAGAGTCCAGCAGATAACCCCCATTTTTATGCTTTGTTTCTTGTACAAATTAAATAAAGAATGTTGGTTATGGGCTTTAGAAGTGCTGATAGACGAGTTTTGTTACCCCTAAAGCAGGCTAGTTGTTTTCCCCGGTTCTCATTGCTTGTGCTAAGCCAACTGGCTCTTGAAAATGTGTTTCCAATATGTCAAATTGTTTACAAATTGTTACAAATAACATCAAGTGAAAATTGCAAAATAAAAAAAAAACAAATCCTTAACTGACCAGCAGTCCGTTGGAACCATGGATGGTTAAGCAACGGGAGAAGGAGTGGTGGATGGACAGATCACTGACGGAGGTCGGGGGGTCGTAGCCTCCCCTCTCATCCACATCTCCATTCATATGGAAATGGATCGGATAGTGTCCCATTGTCTGTTGGCCCATGTGCTGCAACTCCACTCCAGAAATATGAACTGCCTTGAAGCCCCGCTCCACCTGATAAAGACAGCAGATGAATTTCAGTCACTCTTGCAGGGAGATGAGGTTGTTGCATCACTCAGACAACAGCTATTAGGCACAGGGAGAAAAGCTAATGGGCTGAGTGAAATATACTGATTTAAGACTATTACAGTCAGTGTTTAAGAATTAGAACAGAATCAACTTCTATTGGCAGTATATGTATTTTTACATAAACTGAATTTTTCCACTGCATTTAACCCATCCTTGGTTGAACACACATGCAAGACAAGACATGCCAGGACAGCTTTAATTTGTATAGCCCATTTTTACAAGCAGTTTGTCTCAAAGGGCTTAACATAACATCATAGCAACATCCTCTGCCCTTCGAACCTCACATCGACTAAGGAAAAACTCCCAGCAAATTACATGCAGTGAAAACACACACACACACACAGGAGCAGTGGGCTGGCGCTATCTGGCACCCAGGGAGCACATTGGGGGTTAAGTGCCTTAAGTGCCTTGCTCAAGGGCACATTAGCCGGGGGGCACTTTCTTATTAGTCACTCTACCACACCCAATTTTTCGAACCGGCGACCCTCCGGTAACAAGCCGCTTCTTCAACCTCTAGGCCACAGCTGCCCTAATTAAAATAACCTAATATTTATAATATGGACAAAGAAAGGGATTGTCTGACAATGAAGCAAAGAGAGGTGAAGGAAAGAAAGAAAGGAGGAAGGTGGGAAGAATATTTGACAAGTGCATCGAGCAAGGAAGAAGAGAGGACATAAAAGAAGTAGTTTGGGAGGAACCTGAAAGTAAAGCGATCAGGGAGCTGTGGATTAGGTTTTGGAGGCGGGTGGAAGGAAGGATGGAAAGCAGAGGTCAGAGAGCTGGAAGACGGGAAGATCAACTGCCCCCCCAACCCCCTCACCACCACTGAGCAGGGTCTTAATCTCAACTGTTCCAGAACTGCGCAGTGGCTGGCAGATCAGAATGTGCTTGTACTGAGTAGCTTCCAGGTGTGAATGTGTAACTGCGTGAATGTGATCAGGGCATTTCTGAAAAAGAGGGCATCTGTCTCTGTGGCCCTCTTCCCAGAAAATACAGGTTAAAAAAGAAAGATAAGAAGGCTGAAGATAAAATGGAGTCTTCATAAATAAATTCAGCAAGAAAGAAAATAATGGAAGCAAAATAGGAATTGAGAGTAAAAGAGATGAAGGATGGTGAAAGAATACAATGATGGAGGACTGAAAGATAGAAAGATAGTCAGGAAGGAAAGGTGGCATAGAAATAAAAGAGGTATGAAGGAGAAGAAAAGAAAGGAAAATGGGAGGAAGAATGAAACTAGAGGGGTATGAGGGAGAGAGAGGAAACATGGAATAGGAAAAGGATGCCACAAAGATTAAGAGAAGACAAGATAGAATAGAGGAAAAGATGATGACAAAGAAGGACAAAGAATGACTGACCATGAAGAGTAGAAGAGATTCACCAGTGAATAGAAGACATTAGGGAGCAGAGTGAAAAGCAAACCAGATCATAGGGAGAAAACCCTTTTGGTGATTTTCAGTGTAACTTCACTTCAAAGATTACAGCCTTTGAGAAAATGCAACCCCCTGCTGTTTGGGAAACAATTTTTAAAATGCAAGCTAAAACAATGCTTCTCGCTTCTCTCTGCTCACAGCCAGCTCATATTAGCGGTGATACTAGGTTTTAACACAACAGTAATTGCACAATTGTCAAAGGGGGAATGTGCTGTGAGGCGTTCATTTTGAAGGGCTTCACTGAATTCTCATTGAGGCTTTCCTTTCGCTCTGTGTTTGTGTGTGTTGCTTGTTCATACTGTGCACACACACCCATGCATGAGAAATATGTGACATAAGCCCGTGATGGAAATTTTTAATAGGATATGATAGCTAGCCCTGGGGAGAGAGGGATGAAGGCAGCAGGAACAACTACAGCCTCTCTCTCTCTCGTTCTTACGTCCTTTCCTGTCTCTGACTGTCTGTCTCCACTGTCTTTTCTCTCCTGGCAACAGACTAAAACATACAGTATGCATCTTGTTTGGCAGCTTCACCTGCTCTAATTTAACTTTTTGATGTAAATCAGTGCATTGAATTTTGATTGACCAAATGTGGAAATATTAGTGTGTGCAAATGACCACATGAGGCTTTGACATCCACATCTTCTCTCCTATAATCCTTTCTCTTCAGGTAGTCTAGCTATGTGACTCTAAAGATTGCAATATGGGTGGCAGTCTTTGGTCAATCTGCTGTCCCCAAGGCCAAGAATGAACTTGTTCCATACTGGACAGACTGTCATTAAATTTGTTGTTCAGACATTGTGGCAGCTGTGGTCCAGGAGGTAGAGTGGGTTGTCCACTAATTGGAAGGTCAGTGGTTTGATCACTGAGTCCTGCGGTCTGAGTGTCCTTGGAGAAGATACTGAACCCCAAATTGCTTGTGGTGGCTCTTCCATTAGTGTGTGTGTTTGTGTGGATGGTTATCGCTCCTGTTGAGCAGCACCTTACTAACTGTCACCAGTGTATAAATGTATACGTTGTAGAGCACTTTGGATCGTCTATAAAAAAAAAAAGTGCTACATAAATGCAGTCCATTTTCCATTTGACTTGATTATGTTTTGACTTTTCACCTGGTGACAATGCCAGGTGAAAAGTCAAAACATAATCAAGTCAGCATTTCAGTTTGTCCATTATGTGAGCTTATGACCAACCTCACACTGGCTGTGGTGCTAACACTAAACTAGGATGATGAACACTGTACCAACATTAACATTTAGCTTAAAGCACATAATAACAACCTCACAAAGCTGCTAGTGTGGTTGTAGACTTTCATTTTTGTATGCATTCTTTTGATTGAAATTACTTTAAAATATAATTTCTACAAAAAAATTATGTGGATATCATGAAAAAGGTGTACAGAGCCATGCTAACATATTGACATTAATGCAATGTAGTCAATGATGGCATTGATGCTAACATGGTCATAACATAGTATAGAGTTAGGTCACAGATTTGTCTCTGCACATGGTTACAGATTGCATAAATTGGCTTCATAATAATCACCCCTTCTCGCTCAGTATAAGACAGCAAAGTACCTGCACAAAATATTGGTCTGCCTCACTTTATTGGATTTCCTTCCATGTGACCATCCGTATCTGATACCAGCATTTTGGTCAGGGTCAGTCGTAGAAATGAAATGAAATGAACCATGCTTCATTAAATCATATCTCAAATCAGGATGCAACAAGGCACTGCGAATGGGTTAGGCTTAAGATGTGGGCAGCTCCCCTCAGGAGAGGAAGCATCCAAGATAAATTAGCCTGGGTAGCAGGGTTAGTGTGGCACTGTCTCTGACTCAAACCGTGAAAATCACTGTTTAATGCGACTAATTGGTGTTAGCTGTTGAAACAGTTTAGCCAGTACACATTGTGTCACACATCTGGCTTCACTTAGATTTAGGAAATTTCCTTTCTCAGTAAATTAAATGAAAAAACAAAAAAAAAACACTCAAAAAAGAAATAATTAAAATTCCATAATAAATGCTCTGATTGGCCACTGTCCCTATCAAACTGATCAGCTCAAAATGTCTCATAAGAATTTTGATTGATCCATCAATCTGTCCATTTTATGACACTTTTTTGGGTGTCAGGTAGTGAGGCCCTAGCAAGATAATGAAGACATCTCTCTCCACCAAGCAAAATTTTACAGCTCCTGCCGAGTGATCCTGACACGCTCCCCAGATTCTCCTACCAGTTGGACATAACTGGAAAATCTACAAAGAAACACCATCTGAACTTTTAAAGTCCGGAAGTTTTAACCACCTCAACTGGCTCCAGTTAGATCTGCAACAAAAACAGCACTCATCTGTGGGCGGCACAGGGTGACCCAACAGTGTACCTTCAGATGTCCTCCAAAAGTGTCGAAGTCGAAGAATTTGCAGATCTCATTGCCATGGCAACCGGGCTCCATCTCACCACGAAGTAGGATGTTGCGAGTCAGTAGGCCCACCTCCGCCCTCATATCCACCCCATCCACTTCTTCACCCATGTGGATGAATTGGGGCTTACCTGCACGCACGCACACACACGCACACACACACGCACGCACACACACACACACACACACACACAACTAGGCTCAAGGGCTCAACATTTAAACACTACAACACACAATATAGAGACATCTGTTGAAAACTACTGCATGGATGAAACTCATCTGCTGACAGTGCTGTTTGAAGTTTCACTGTTTCTTCTAAACAGTTCCTTCAACAGAACTGAGCACAGTGTAAACAGATGCCTATTCTCACCAGAGACTGAGAAAAGCAGTTTGTTGTTTGTTTTCTGTGTGAATGTGTGTGTGTTTGGGTGTGTGACTGAGCAGATATTTCAGATAATTGCAATGGAGGACATAATGGTGAAGCTGAGTAAGAGTTTTAGCACCACTTCTTCTCTTTTCAAAGGAGAATGGGCACACAACACTTATAATTGTGGCGAACAGACAGAGGCACTCCTATATAAATTGATGCATAACACACACACACACCACACTTTCAAACTTTAATTTACGCACAGAAGAGTTTGTGTGAGTGTGTGTGTGTGTGTGTGTGTGTGTGTGTGTGTGTGTGTGTGTGTGTAGGAAAGACAGAGGGAAAGACAGAGATAGAGGGAGAGAGGAGGGAGGGAAAAATGCTGACCACGAGTTCATCCTTACGTCAACCAAAGTTAGAAACCAAACCACATCTCCACCCACCCTTCATCCCATCAACATTCAAATTTGCAGTACAATCACACTAACCTGGAAGTCAAACTAGTAATCGCCTTGTGTTATACAATGCAAAACCAAAGGCCTACTGCACAAAGCTTTTTTTTTTTAATTATTCCTGCAGCAACTGAAAGGCAAAGTTTTTTTCTGGTGGCACAAAAGCCAGTGTCAATGCTTTTGAATGCCTCTATGGTAGATGAAACACTGTAAAGATCCCTTTGGTTGGCACAATGTGCAAGACATTGTGACAAAGTGCCATCTAGGGTGCTCCTTCGATGGAAAAATGTAATGCAGATGCGAGAAAATTAGACAGCCTCCATGTGTCTCTAAATGGTTAAACAGTTTATAGTTCCCTGGGTGTTTTTATTAGAGTCACATAACAAAGCAGTTTTAATCTTAACCAATGTTTGTGACCATTTCACCATAAATGCGTCATGACTCTGACCACTTGTGCAAAGCTATTTGTTGGTATTTTGTTGAAAACTGGAATATCTGGAATATTTTAGAATTTACCAGACAGAGCACGAGAAATCAGTTTCTCCTGAAACTGAAAGCTGATCCGTTCCACTCAGTATTCGAGGGTAAACTGACTCCATCCAGCATTGAATAATACCCACTGAACTCCTCCTAATTTGTGTCGATGTGCTTATGAGCCTGCTGTGCGATTGACGTGTTTCTGTTTAAATGTAGTCATGTTGACAGGTTGTATGAACTACTTTGTTTAAAGCATGACATTCAAAAACCTTTTAGTTCTCAACCCCACCTGCACTCATAATGATCCTAACTACAGTATTATGCATTTTACACAGCGTAGTTCCTCTGAAGGCAGATTTACACCTCAGCAAATGGCACTGAGGCTGAGGAGAACAAAAAATGAATGAAATGCAGAATTCCCATGATATGCATGGAGAAGAAGAAAGAGGCAGCAAAATAACACAGTAAGTGGAATAATGGGTGCTCTGTCCCACAGATCTTCCACTCCTACACATTCATATACAAATGTGTTGATCAGAAAAAACAAAGTGATATTCAGGGAAAAAACAAAAACAAAAATCAAAGAACTATTTGCAATCACACACCCACATGCTTAATCTCTTGTTCTCATCCTACTCGCTTCATCAGCAACAAAATATCAACAAACAATTTTTTTAGATCCCAGTTTACTACAATTTACTGCTAGTGCCTACTGTAAGTCCTTCAGCTTTTTCCCACAACTGATATGTGCTTTTTTGAGAGTGAATAGCCAGCCTGTTTTTTTTTTTAACTAACCATATAAAATGTTCAATTTATATTGTGACTATTTAGTGATTGCTCATAAACTGATGAAAAGCTCTCAATGGTGGATCAGCTGGTGTTACCAGGTATGATAAAAGGTGCTGTGGCTGGTAAAGCACAGTAAAAGTGGGCAGTTCAGGGATAATTTGATCTGAAATATGCAAAGGATTAGCTGTGTGTCACATGCCTGCAATAACATTATCACTAATATGCGATGTAAAACCTAAATTGAGATAAACTGATTTGAAACGGTGTCATTTTTAAAACACAGGAGCCATGGTTTTCATTCAAGTGTCTTGTAGGACACGTCAGTGTGCCAGCATGCTCAATATCATCGCAGCTACTACTAGCAAAAACAAGATGATGTTTATATTTAAAATATCCCACCAGTTAAAGTTATATCTACAGTTTATCAGGATTAGCCACCATTAACAGTGGTCATATCTAACAAATGAGGCTGTATTTCAAAACTCCTGAGTGAACTGTCACTTTAAACTTTACTAGATTCCTTGTATAGTGTTTGAATTTAACAGACGTAGACGTCAGTTCAAATAGGCCACTGAATGAATGATAATCCTCTCCTTCAGTCAGACATAAGCATGAAACCTTCCTACGCACGATTGCATCAGCTTTCTGGAAACCTACGCTATCCACAAAACTCAGGTCTGAATGAATTTGCAGCAAGAAACAGCCCATGTAATGTTACAATTATGCTTAACTTTGTACCACCATTATGGCAAAACGTATGTGGACAGTAATGACACATGACTGGCTACAGCATACAATATTTCAAACAAAATGTGATTAATACTTTGTTGCAGCACTTTTCTTGTTTCATCGTGACAATGCCCCCATGCACAAAAAAGTCCATCACAAAATGGTTATCCCAGTTTGATGTGGAAGAACTTTACTGGCCTGCAGCCAGGTTCTAGCCTAGAGTCCAGAGTCCTTACTCGCTCAAGGAGTCAGAATCACACATTGTAATATCACATATGGCCTTAATTTTTGGATGTCCACATACTTTTGACCAGGTTTTGATATCTGTTATTAAGGTTTTTTGAGTTTGACTTTTTGAGGTTTGTTACATATACATATAGACAAAGAAAAATAACTCCGAAATATCAACTCATATTAATCTCTCTCTCGCACAGTAAATTAAAAGCATATGTTAATGGCAGCACAGCCTCAGCTTTACTCCTAAGCAGCAACAACTCTACTACTTTTATAGGGTGTTCAGTTCACAGCTATATTACTGAAACCAGTACTATAATTACTGAAGGTAAATATCACAGTATCTGCCTAACCAGGAAACCACATAGCATTATAAGACTCAATGATTTTGTACAGGTGAGTAATTTCCACACATTCATTAAGCAATTATTCAAATAACCTAACTAAACACTGCACCAAAGTGACCCCCCCCCCCTCTTCATTTGGCTTAACCCAGTGATGTCAGCATGACATCACCAACACTATAAAAGACAGGAAATGCAGGGCAGGCTGTCTTTTCAAACAATAATGGTGGGTCTGTACAAAAGAACAATCTTAAATATGAACAATGAAACAAACAACTGAACAATACTGAAACCCACAACAAAATAAAAGTAACTTAAACCAACATATAGCTGTGTGTTTGTTTTAATTTACACCTATGCTCTGATATAAAATGTAACATAATGCTAATACAAACAAAGCCAGGGTAGTAAGTGAAGCAGTGTTTCTAAAGCAATGGCAAACCAAAATGAAAAATACGGTGTAATGTGGGAGATAACTGGTGTGGGACAAGTGGTGAGTAAAGGTTCTCACCTACTTTTAGTGGATGTTTTCCCGACTGAAATCTCAGCTGACCTGGAGAGATGCGGACTGGCTTTGTGAGGCAACGCAAATGTCAGGATGGAAATAGAATAACATTAAACTCTTCACTGGTGCTCCAGGCCATTGATCCACTCCACAGCATTTATTTTCTACACTCATCATCATTTATGCCATTTAGAACTGTCAAACATTTAAAATGTAAAACCAAGACACAAATTATTGGACTCAAACTGATAAATAGCCCCGGGCTCTTTGTCTCCGTCTCTCTCTCAGCCACCTCCCAGCTCTCAGCTGCCAAGAACCAAAACAACACACCCTCCCTGTTTGTGCATAACCTCAGGGACTGGGGAATAGACTTGATTATCACTGCATGTTCAAAGATGGTGCAGCAAAGTGGCACCAAGGCAGGAATTAATGAAATGGATTACAGTCAGGAGGAGAGTGACAGGAGCTCTGAGGAGCAGCCTCAGGCTCATAAAAATAGGATTTCCACTGTGTATGGCCAAACACCCTGTGATGTCAAAGAGCTGAGGAAAAGGAGAGGGTTGTGGGAGGGCTGGGTATGTGTCGGGAGGTGATCTTAATGGACTGATCTTCTGATGCTGCCGGGCAGGACAGAAACGCAAGCAGCTCAGGCAGAGATCTGAAAATAAATCCTGGACTCCATGACTAAGTTCACAGCAGAAGACACGCAAACTTGACTTTTTTTGGTGTGCAAATCAGCGTTAGAATGCGACAGCTATGAGAGGATGTCACGTCATGTTACTGGTGACTTTTAGCTGCTGCGGGCACCAAGGGTTTTTCCACGAGACAAAGACAAAGGCCATTTGAATCATACAGGAGAACAGTCAGGACTGACAAGACGGACCTGCAGGACCCTGCTGAATGTGTGTGATGCAGTAAGAAAGAAAGAAAATCAGTGTATGTTTGTGTGTTCATGTTAGCATGCGTGTGTGTGTAAGTGTGTGTGTGTCACAGTGAATGGGCCCAGTCAGTTCTTCAGGATGCAGGCTGAGACTTTCCCTTGGCCCTGAGTCAGTCCAAACACCTTCCACTGACTCCCACACACTGCTCTAGGCTGTCTCAACCTGGCTTCTATCAGAATGAGTGTTTATGTGCGCACACTTACACACACATGCACACACCTCCACAGACTCAGTCTTAGCTCTCATGGAATGGTTCCTTGGAATAAAGATGGTCTCAGTGTGTGTGATTTTAATCTGTTTAGGCAGATATAAACGCCATAGTTTAACAGAGATTTCATTCCAAAGCACTAGAGGCTATATCTAAAAGAGGAACACATTCACTCACTCGGGATCCAACAAATTAAAATGTTCTCATCTTGAAAAAATGCCAGCATTTTGCCAGTAAAAATAGCCATAAAACTATTAAAGTTATAATCCTTAAAACTGCAGTCCTTCCTTAGAATTAGCAACACGTCTGAACAGGAAGTACATTTAAATAACTTTGAGAGAGAAATAATAGGCCTATTCCAAATGATATGTGCATAGACCATTGCAAGCAGCTGACACATTTTGAACAGCCACTCTGTCAGGAATACGACATAATGTTGTTTTAGTAGGGTCGCAGAGCACGAGTCACTGGTTCCAAAACTAATTATTGGATGTTTTATACAGAAATGCATCCTCAACGTTGTAGATAAAGAAAAATGATAGTTAATTACAACTTTGGTATGATAGAAATAGTTTGAATTGAACTGAAACAATATTGTAGTGGCCAAGGTAAATGGAGAGAGCATGGATCCCTCTTTTAAAGTGGGACCACTAGGGAATAAACCTTCACTGAGGAAGAAATCCACACATAAATTACACAGAATTACGGTGAGTAAGGTGGGCCAAAATTGAACCAGTCATAGTGAAATAGTAATTTCACCCTTTTTTTTCCCTCTTCAAAATGATTATGATTAAACTGGGAGCAGAGTTAGGTAACACATAAAAGTAATTTGTTACATTACAACGTTACAATCATTAAAAAAAAATTAAATAAAAAACAAACTAGTTACTATATAGACAAATGAATTGGGCCACCTGACCATTACACCAATGGGAACTTAACTAAATACACAGACAGTTTTGCAGCTATAACAGCTTCCACTCTTCTGGGAAGGAAGCATAGGCACAGTCCATGCCAGCCCATATGAAAACAATAAAACATGGGCTCGTCTAGTCTGCTGAGCCAACATCAAGTTTCAGTAAACATGCAGTTAATGGGAACCAAAAAAACAAAAAAACTATATTTATATGGATAATATTTTAAAAATAATGTATTGCTTCTTTGAAATTGTAACTAAATAACATTACTTGAAGTGTAAGACTAACGCATTAAGTTACTCATTACAACAACAATTTTCAAACGCATTTCGCAATGAAGTGAGTTTTCTGTTGATTATGAGTTCTGATTTATTTTGCTGATTATTAAGAAGAAATAAAGGATCATATTGTGACATGACTGAAAGAGTGAATGCGCGTTGATTGACCGACCGCTTCTACAGATGGTCTTCCTTTGACTGCCCTCCTTCACTTCTTGTTTACACAAGCTTGTACTTTCATTTTCTTATCACAAAATTAAGACATTTCTTGTAATTCATCTTTTGTATTAATAATTCAACCAGAATTAGTTAATGCCAATCTTATAACCAACTGTCCATCACCAAACATTATCAATGCAGTGAACAAACATGATTTTTACTTTTGGAATTCTGGATGCCTCGAACAATTCGAACAAGACTTAACAGACAGTCAACTATACTGAACTCATGACCCAGTGTTGATTTCATAATGTAAAATGTGTGCATACACCAGCTTTGTCTTTGTCCATTTTAAGTTCACTACATGAATCTTTTGTGTTTAGGCCAACAACTTGAATGCTGCACAGGTAGGACTGACTCTGTCAGTAACATATTTAAAGTACTATGCAGAGATGTACAGAATGCAAAAGCACTGAATGATTATTTGAGAAATATCTATAGATATCTAGTACTGTTGTAAGAAAATCTTAAGGATTATAAATTTAATCTAAGAATATATGTAAACAGAAATTTGGACTTAAAGAAAAAGCTATGTTTCTGAGTTTTCTGACATATACTATATCTATTTTCAAATGCATTGTGATTAAGCATTTGTTATTCCAGCACCTAAACTGTGAAAACAAGGTGCCCAACTGTGTTAAAAGTTAGCCAAATGGACTGAGACTCATTTTACCTTTCTGTGTGACTGATGTGTTTGTACTGCTTGCTTTATGTGCTTGGTGTTTTTTCATTAGTTTAGCTTGTTTCCTGGCTCTGTCACCTTTTGCTTTTAACCTTGTGGGATACTTTGCAACAAAATGGTTAGTGCTTGAAGTGCTATAACAGTAAAGTTGACTTTATGTAACTTGCCTTTTCCATTTAAAATTAAATTCCTTCAAATGAAAGATTTCTCTTTGTGAATGTTCTTGTCTGGGATTTCTGAATTTATTATGTTACATCCTCAAAGAGCAACTTAAAATGTTCTTCACAGTTGATGTTCAAAACTCAGCTGTTAGCTTTGATGAGGCTTAAATGGTGGAAGCAATACACACAGCCAACTGGCTCAGTGACATGGGTATCTAGAGAAGTGTGGAAAAAAAAACAAAAAAACCTTTTCACTACTGGATTTCCATGAAAATATGGGATTACATACTTTTCCTCTCTTTAATTCAATGCAATTTGCAATTCAGATTGACAGAGGTTAAAATGATAAATCAGGAAATGTTCAGGTGCTTTCAGACAGCTACTGTGCCTTTCAATTACTCCTAACCCTTACTCTGTTCTCCCCAACTGATCTGGCTGCTGTTTTTCCAGAAGTAATAATAATAATAATTCAATTCACTATGAATGCAGATTTGTACAAGCAAACTGTTGCATACTGTGTAACAGCTGGTCAACAACTGTAGCTGGGCAGGCTACTCACAAATGCTCCCATGTTTTAGACTACCTGAGCCCATCACTGAATTGAATGAATTTGAGATACATCAAGTTTGTGTTAAAGCCACCCAGTTCATTTTTCGACTATCTTTGAAAATACAGTCATGGAAAAAATTATTAGATCACCCTTGTTTTCTTCAATTTCTTGTTCATTTTAATGCCTGGTACCACTAAAGGTACATTACCTGAAGAATACAATGAACACGACAAAAAATGCTTTATGTCCTATTTGACATGCTTAAGCTTAATTGTATTCCCAAGGTATATAAGAGTCCATTTCATGTCATAAGCAGCACTGCACATGCAAAGGCCTAGAGTGGTTTCCTGCTTATATTACAGCCATAGCACAACTCAGAAGTTGTCAGCTCTCACATAATGCTTAAAATAAAAGAATTATGTGAAGCCACAAAGGCATCCATCTTGACACTGCTGGAAATTGGCATGAGTGAGAGACAGGTAGCCAAAAAACTGAAGATCTCCAAGATAGCTGTTCATTATACCAAGAAAAAGCAAGCATGGTAGTACCAATTTGCTAGCTGGTCGAGGCAGGAAACGTCTTTCTACCCCGTGCACTCATCTGTTCCTGTGTCAGGAATCGTCTGCAGACCTCCAGGGACCTTAAAAATGAGTGGGCACTGTCGAGGAATGTGACTTGTTCAGCAAGGACAGTTCGAAAACGACTTCTTGAAGCTGGTCTAAAGTCACACAGAAGAAGCCCTTCATCAACGAGTGTCAGAGGAAGGCCCGGTTACTCTTTGCTAGGGTTCACAAGGATTGGACTGTTGATGATTGGGCTAAGGTTCTCTTTAGTGATGAATACAATTTTGAGTTGATGCCCACTCCAGCCAACTTACTGGTTAGAAGAAAGCCTGGAGAAGCCTACAAACCCAACTTTCTTGCTCCTGCAGTAAAACATGGTGGTGGATCGGTGATGATCTGGGGTTGTTTCAGTATGGGTGGAACAGGGCAAATGCGTGTGTGTGAAGGGCGAATGAACCAGGTCACGTACAGGGCTACTCTTGAAAACAGTCTTCTTCCATCAGCTGATAAACTCTTTTTAAACTCCTGCCTCGAATGACTGGATTTTCCAACAAGATAATGCCCCTTGCCACATGGCAAAGTCAGTTAAAACCTGGATGGAGAACCAGAACATTCGAACCATGCCTTGGCCTGCTCAATCGCCAGATCTTAATCCAACTGAAAACCTGTGGTACATCATCAAACTCAAAATGGAGAACCACAAGCCCAAAAACAAAGAAAATTTGTTTGAATTTTTGCAACAGGGATGGGCTGCTGTGACAGCAGAACAATGTCAGAAGATGGTAGAGAGCCTGCCAAGACACAGTCATCAAAAACAATGGTTATACTCCTGTGTGTATCATGTGACTAACAGACAGAAAAGAAAACATGGAATGCCTAAAAGCACTGTTTTTGGCAGTAAAATGCCGTAGCTGTTGATGTAAGAACTTAAGTGATTTTGGTTATTATCAAGAAAACCATGGAAAATGGCTAGATAACAGCTCTTAAATTGAATTCTTATGAATTATTTTTGTTGTTATCATTATATTTGTCCAAACAAATGTAACTTTAGTTGTACCAGGCATTAACATGAACAAGAAATTGAAGAAAACAAGGGTGGTCTAATAATTTTTTCCATGACTGTACACTTGCTAAACAGTGATAAATTCATTGATGAGGAGGCACTAATGAAGACAGTAGTTCTCCTTACAGAAGTCACTGAGCTGTGCCAGAGGCAACCCACTGATTTGAGTGGAAGACACACCACAGTTCTCTCTGACACACTTATTTTAAGCTTAGGAATCTTTCTTCTACTTTAGGTTCAAAACCAATCCTATCTATTGATGAGATGAGTGGAGGATTGCATTGCCTGTGTACTCACTTACACTCTCTCCCTTTTCTCTTGCACAAGAACACATTTACTGAGCAGGCTCTAGCAAGCAGGAGGGCAAAATTTTTACTGATTTTATTAGGTCAGTCATGCTGTGATGTAAAGCACAAATACACTACCATGGAGCACTGTGGCATCCTTCATTATGACTCCTCTCTCAAAAACACTCAAGTCGTTGGTCTCAAATTATACTATAAACAGAGCTACCTTTTGTGAAAATTTGATGCTTTATACGTGTATTTAGTGTGTAAGACATAAATGTATTCAGTTTACAATTTGTGAATGGGAGAAGAGCAGCATATCCTCAAATTTGAAAAGATGGAACCAGTGAATGTTTTGTTTTTCACTTTACTAAAATTAGTGATTTGAAGTGATTTCAAAGAGTAATCAATTGTTGATGATCGTTTTGACTAATCAATTAATCAACATAATTGTTTACGCAGTAATTACACTGAAGCTGCCCAGTTGTTGGCATTCTTTAATTTTGTTCTTAATTCTTAAGACTTTCATTGTAACAAACCCTAGTACTAATGGTATTCATGACCAGATTTCTCCAGTGAGGGTAACCAGCTTTCAAACATGTTGAAGAGGACTGCAGACTTGACTTAGTAACAATAAAAGTCTGGCTAATCTGAAACTTAACTTGATAGGACTGTGTTGATAACACACACAAATGCTTGCAGAGCAACACCAAACAGTTCATTCCAGCTCCACATGGTAACATGATTTAGGTCACTGGTTGTCTCACCTTGAACCTTGACCTGGTTCGGTGTGCAGGCAGGGCAGGGCAACAGGGTGAACTCTTCAGCCTGGTGCATGGAGTAGTCTGTACTGGCCACCACCACCCGATCGCCGGAACCCCAGCCCTCTGGCTGGTCAGCCAGCTCTAGGATGCTACTGTTGGACAACATGTCGATGGTAATGCAGGCCTGTGGACGAACTACAGGAGGAGACAGTGAGAGTTACAGCTTATAGGATGCAGCAAAGCTGATACACATACTGCTACATTCACACATTGCAATTACACACAGCAACACTTGTCTACATTTGGAGCGCCATGTGCATGTGTGTGCACAATTTAAGTTCAAGGCTTATTTTCGACATAGCAATATAAGAACATGGCTCTTCTGTGTGGCAGGGCTATGGTCAAACATTTTTATATATTTTCTAAGCCTTTTGATTTGGTCTGAGTTACCTTGCTTTATTTTGAAAGAGATTTTTTACTCTCAGCAGAATGAGAACACTGTTTACGAGAATAACAATATCTCAAGTTAGCTCCATTCATGACCACTCATCACTGTTTTTCTGAATCATATGATGTATATTTTGGCAACATTGTACATTGACTTAAACACAAAAATAATATGAAGTCATTTAGATCTAGAGCTGTGGCATATTGTGATTTTCTCCAATCTCCAGCTTGTTCTCACTTCCAACGCGTCAGATACAGCAGCCTGGTCAGTGGCCAAAGCTTAAACATAACATGTATAAACAGAGTGAAAAGCTCAAGTCAGGAAGTGGTGGGGTGGTTGGATGGGCCAAACACAAAGCCTTCTGATGGAAGACCAGGATTCAAATCCCATGTATGATCAAATGTTAAAGAAGCTTTGCTTTTAACTCAAAGCAACACAACACGGGTAAGAAGAGTGGCACAGTCAGAAGCTTAGTGTCACTGGCAAAGCTGATGGATGTGACGTGTTGGCAGTGAGACTGTGTTATGTATATACAGTATAAACATTATATATCATTTCATCAGCCACTTCCCAGCTGTGCCCAGAGATTCCGTCCATGAAACTCAAGAATAGTGTCACTGCTGAGAATATGGAAATAACTCTTGCTCTGCTTATACAAGCACCAGGTGGCTCATAGCAAAAGTTCCAGCACCCTATATTTCCCCAGCATCCTAGCAAGACACTGTGCGGGGGACGATCACAAGCTTTCTCTAACTCCACAAAACATGTAGACTGAATGGGAAAACTACTATGAATCCTCCAATGTACTTGCAATGGTAAGGACCTGGTGCACCATAAGTTTTCCCAGACAAAATCAGGCTATGATGCAGTATCACTCCACACAGTTCTAGCTACCAGGCCACAAAGACATTATCTTACAAGAGCAGACATAATATACTCACTCCCCAACCCAAAAGCCTTTGCTGCCTCCACAAAGAACAAACAGGAGGCCAGATGACATGACATGCTTGTTTTCCCTTAGTCTAGCCCTTCTCAGACCCACAGACAAAAAACCTGTGGTGCAGGCTGGATGAAACGCTGGATTTAAAGTTGATGCAAGGGGTTAACAATAGCCCAGCCATAGCTACCTATGGCATAGTTTTGTATGATCAGACCATAGACCATTCTTTATATTCCTCACTGTAACTGTGTTTACATTCTTATATGGATTTTGTGAACATGGATGAACAAGTGTGGACTACATGTGTTCTTACATAAATGAAATTCTATCCACACAACATGTTGTATGGATAACATGTTGTTGTTGCTGTTTGTATGCTCATTCATTCATACAGAATGACAATCGCACTGAAGATATTGAAGATAATGGCTTCAGTAGTTGTGTGTTACTGAAAAGGAGAACCCTGCTTCTTTCTTTGGCTTCCTTAAAGTTATCGTCACTCTCAACAATCTCCACTGCGATCAGAAAAAAAGAGGAGAGAACACAGGAAGACCAAGCCGACCACTGACTGCATAAAAAGACAGATGACATGAGCGCTCCTCAGAACTGAAGCTACAACAACCCCGGATTGCTCCCTTTGGACTGGCTGCACCACCTTGATCAAATACAATTCTTAGCACAATTTTATGCAAATTTGTTCCAACTTTTTTTAAAGTCTTACTTAACCATAACAATAAAAACCATAGCAAACACTGACCTTAACCAAACCCTAACCTCAGCCTAACCTTAAAGCAAGTCTTCACCCTAATATTTAATGATTTACATTGTGGAGACTTGCATTTTGTCCGCATAAGTAAGGCAGGTCCTCACAATGTGACTGTGTAAACACATTTTTTTTGTCTTGACATATCAACCACACACACACACACACACACACACACACACACTGGTTGGAGCAGTGTCTGTGAACTCTGAGCTGGGTGTGTGGCAATGCTTTCCTGCACCACGATACGGGTGCTATGCATTCCAACAATAGCAGCACGCTGACACTGTGTCCTTATATTTATAAATCCATCCATGCTATAATTGTAAGGGTTATTAATTCTTGTTGAACAGCAACATAATGTAGCCAGAGTACAGGTAAATACCCATACACATACATACTCACAATCACATACACAGACACTGACAGTAAATGATGAACATACCCAGTTTTCCACAAAGAAAGCGGACTCTGTAGTTGCGACAGAGGCCATGAGTCTGGTCCTTGTTAAGACAGACAAAGCCGTAGTCCTTGTCATTTTTATGGATCACATCTCCTGTTTGGTTGGATGGTATGCCATCATGGGTTTCAGCCTGAACAAAGGAAAAATGAACAACAACCATTATTTCCAAAGGCACCAAAACATTACTGTCAAATGTTGTGACACAATAGTAGCATTAAAATTTTTGGCTTGTCTATAGTTAGAGACAGACAGAGAGAGAGAGAGAGAGAGAGACAGAGGAACAGAGAGAGACACAGAGAGAGAGAGATGTCTAGACCCTTGGCATCTGGACATCTCTTATTTGCAGCATCGAAAATTATGTGTTTTGCACCAGGCATCTTGGTATTTGTGTTGTGTCTGGCTTTTGCTGGCAAAAATAGGAATTTCATAATGGGGCACCAGTACTGAGGATTTGGCTCAGAGTTCAATCAGTCTGAACACACCAGCTAACTTCATGTCCAAGTCAGAGTCCTATTCAATTTTAGCAACATTACGTCCACACACACTGACCCTCATGCATCTTTGTTAATTATTTAAATTTTCTGATTTAAATAAACATTTCTCAGCTTCATAGCAATTTCTACAACATTTGTCTACATTTGACTTTACTACCACCATTCAATTATTCTTATACATGGTGAAAGCTTTAACACTACTTAAGATGTAAGAGCTCTTCTGCAATCCAGCAGATTTCCCTTCAGAAAAGAGCTGGTAGCATAAACCAGCAGGTCTCCAATTCTCCTTTTTTTATATGTGGCGTCATTTATTTTATGATGCTAAATGTATGTTATAACCATTTTTTGACTTTAAAATGGTCTTCACCCCCTTTCATGAGAAACCTTTCTGAAAAAGGAATAAGTCTGTGACCTCTTGAACTCCAGCGATCTTAAGTGTTACCATTACATTAAAAAGCCAAACAACAGGAAAGTAATGATGTTCATCCTCCAGCAGTGAGCCTCTTCATGTTTCTTTAGGATGGTCAGATAATTCAAAGCACATCGGAACCACATTACATCAAATATTGGAGTGAGACAAAAAACAAACAAAAACCAAACACTTGGCTTCTAAAAATACAGATTCCACAGGGCAAATGAAAAGAGAATGTGAGGAAAACTTTGAGCACATCCAGCCAAAATGGAAAACTGAAAACACACACACAGCTAACCTGAGAAGGACACGGCCATGGCAATTCTTCCTAAATAAATTTCAAAAACACAACAAATGTAGTACCTACATGGTAAAAGGCAGGTGCGAAAAATAGAAGGGATCTGTAAATATCTGGAGGTCGTTATTGTCTGCCAGCAGTTATCATTTTATCAGTAAACAGTATCATTTTTTAAAATCATTTTAACAGTAAAAAAAAATTGCAGTCTGGAAAGAGGAAGGGTAAATGCAAATGGAGCAGACTGATCAAGTTGTAACGTTGCACAGCAGACCAAAAAAAAAAAAAAAAAAAGAAGAATAGCTGTAGCCTACAGCAGTTATTTATTAATGCTAATGCTATGGGTGTTGGAGATGGTGTGGGCAGACCTGGCACTACTGCTTATCTTCATGGAAGGCCAACAGCTGCTGTTTTGTGGAGCTAGGCTGGATCCACAGTCACTGGCTGGGGCTGTGTCATGTGCCAGAAGCACAGTAATGGCAGGTTGGCTTGGCCATGACCTCCAACAGAAGTTAACACAGGAGCAGCTGGAGTTGCCATCCATGTGGCAGTTCTTCTTTGGTGCACCATTAAACCAGCAATACTACATATGGATGTCACTTTAGAAACCCTGTTGTAAGGTTTAAATTGCCTTCACATGCACATCAGATTCACAGGAAACAACACAGCATGTAATTCAATGTAATTTTATATCATTCATAGCAGCCTTAGTGTTTGTTATTCAGTCTCTTTACACTGTGTCAGAGCCATACACAGTATTAAGTTGGCATAGATTAACCATTGTATAAATGCCTTAAACATGCAGTCTTTCTAATGGCCAGCAGAGAGCAAGTCTGATTGTGTGTAAAATTATGAAAAAAAGACTGCAGTGCTTACTTGATTTATTACCATAGCAAACACTTTCCTAATGAGTTTATGATCTCAGTTGCTAGTTTGAAGTCTTCTCTAACACAGCACAATGTTAATTTTGTAAAACATTCCGATGACAATGGCCATAATGTCAATCCCAAGGCAAAAGCACAGGCCAGTGGATAATATTATTCGGCTCCATCCATTCCTTATTATAAAGTTCATGGTCAAAGCTGTACTAAGTTACTAATAACGCAGTTGGAACAACCTTTTGCTGCTGCTTCACATTAAAAGCACATAAAAACATGGGGTGGTTTTTATTAAGAAGGAGCCACCGGAGATGCAATGTATTATTTGCTGAGGTAAACACTGACAAAACAATGGCCACTTTGGTCCTTCGTTGACAGAAGATCAGTTTAAAATTTTCCGGGGAGTAATGGAACAAGGTAGATCATCCACAGTGAATTCTTAGATAAAGAGCTGCAGGCAACAGACTGCACAACTTCAACTCCTCTGCAGGCATACCAACTCCTTTTAATGTGTGCCACTATTGTGTGGAAAAGCACTCATCACTTGCAGTCTGAGATTCAGTGTGTAATTATTGATTGTTGTCTTTTTTAAACAAACTGGGATCGGTTTCTGCATTATTAAACCACACTTGCTGCTCCTTCATATTAATGGAGAATCAACTCTATGTATTGAAACTACAAGCTTCTCTTCATTAGAGGTATTTATGCTACAAATGAATGACTAAAAAACTGTTTTGAAAGCTTTAATACATATTACACAACAGCTTTAACACATTTAAGCTATTTCCCAGCAAGAAATATCTACTGTTAAGTAATATAAAAAAACTCTTATATTAATTATTTTGTATTTTCACGTTCCTGCTTCTCTGTGGACAAACCAGTTTGCTACAGGAAATGTTGCAGTTAGCACAACAGCAATGTAACTTGTGTAAAGACAGGATCGACAATATGCCATTAATCCGGATGCTAACCTTCTCATTGTACTTAAGCCTCTGACTAGCCAGTGTAAGTGCCCAGCACAGTGACAGGCTCAGTCAAAAAGTAATATTTTACAAGACATCTCGGTTTTCTGCAGCCAGTTTCTCCGACAATTGCCTTCTGCAATCAATATGTAATTTAGTCTCTTTTATCAAATTCAGCCTGTGAAAAATGACCTTGTTTTGTCTCACTCTGTATGTGAATGTTCTCTGTACCTTATATCCAGGGGACAGATATCCACGGTTAGCACACAAAGACTGAGCTAAAGAAGAAACGGTACTCTACCTCTGACAAAAATGTAAAAACATGACTTCCAAAAAACTCACACTCACAAGCTGTCTCATTTATGCACGCTACATAATATGCTTAATTGATATACATGTGCAGCAAACATAAAAGTCTTGTGTCAAAGTCAAATTTCAGGATAACCAGTGATGGAATGAGCAATGACAAAACTGTCAGGATTAGTCTATTAATTAATTGGTTGCCAACATGCAAAATGTCAAATTTGGTGGTTCCAGCTACTTAAATGTAATGATTTGCTGCATTTCTTTGTCATTTATGACAGTAAATGGGAGTTTTGGTCTGATAGTTGGACAAAAGAAGATATGTGAAGACGTCAATTTGAGTTCTGGGGAACTGAGATCATTTTTCGCAATTTTTAAAAATTTCATAGACTTAATGAAAATTGTGAAAAATAATCAACAGATTAATATATAATGAAAGTAATCACATGTGACAGTCGTAAGAGCAACAATATACTGTAAGTACTATAGTGAGGGGCAATTTTGTGTAGTACTTTACTTTCCATATTTCATTCCACAACATTTTAAATATCGCACTTTTTACTTGTAGTTGCTTTGCAGATTCAGATCATTAATACAAAACACAATACTATTAAATATTACTACTATAATGAACAATTATCTTAAAAATTAAAATAAATAAAGTAAAATGACACTAATACCAATAATTGGAAAAATACTGAATATCAGATTTGATAAACTGACCAGGCCAGTAACTAAACTGTCCATAAAAGGAAGCATCAGTTCAGGTTTAATGGTCAGTGCCTCTCAAAGATGACATCTCATGAGTGAAATGGCTGCATTGGAATACACACCTGATTTTGAGAGTCTACAGGTTGACGCTATCGGACACTAATGGGGACTCACTGTCATATTATTAATTAACACCGCTAGCTGATGCATGAATAATCAGATTAGGCGACTTAGATTCCATGCAAGTATTACATCCTGAATATAGGATATACCAGCATAAGACTAATACCTGGGATGCTGAGCATGATTGCACAAAGGTGTAGCCTAGAGAGTGTAGACTCGAGTCTTTGTAGCAGTTAAGTTATACTGCGATCTAGACATTTAAGTTAAGTTATTCTGATAGTTGGAAGAAGAGAATTTTTTAACAGTAAATATTTTCTTGTTTCTTTACTCTTCTGTGACAGTAAATTGTATCTCTTCAGGTTGTGGACAAAAGAAAAAAAAAAAAAAGATATTTCAGGATGTCTGACATTTTATAAATCAAACAACTGATCAATTAATTGAGAAAATTGTTTGTTGCAGCCCAATTTTGCAGCTGAACAACACCTCTATATGTCTGCCAATAACTGACAGCTTGGGGGACAAACAAAAGTCCCACCCAGACCTCCTTGCTACAACACATGTAACAATTCTGACATCCTCAATGGATACTACACAAAATACAATATGACACTATTATAGAAAACCACCAGAAGAGGGCTGTGAAGCAGGTTATATTTTCTTAATGTGGAGCTATTAAGCTGTCACACTTCTACATTTCTTTAATTATAATGTGTGCACCTCAGCATACTTGTACCTCAGTGCAGAAACATAACTATCCATTCCTGTTCCATCATTTGTTGAGGAGAGACAAGACACCCTAACAATCATTAACCTTAGTAATGAATATGAACACACCAGAGAACATGCATGTAAACATACTTAACATACACTACGGTATGTGTTGCTGATGACATGATGCAGACCAGGAGTTGAATGAACTTGAAAAAAGATAAAAAACAAATTATCAGCTGACTGGGAAATTCACTAGTGTCCCTCAGGAGACACTAGTGGACGTGCAGTTGGTCTGGAGATTCGCATGACTTGCAAAACAAATACTTTCTCCAGTCCCTCCCTTACAGTAGATCTAGAAGCTGCATTGCATTGCTGGACAAGCATGTCTGCCAGAAAAAAAAAAAACATTTCAAAAATAAACTTTTTATTTCTCTATACGTCTTTGTGGCATGGAGTCATCATAAATCTCTGGGAGGAAGGCATGGCATGGAACAGAAATTGCTTTGTGGATGCACAGTGTCATCAGTTCTGTAATCTGAACCAGGATAAGACAACAAACATGAACGTTCTCTGAAAATGTTGGAGTATTCTTTTGAGTGTGGGCTTGTGAACAGTGCTGAGACTTAGGCCTACAAACAGCTGACGTTTAATTTCAGAATGCCACGGGCATGTAATTAGTAGATTGAAAATTGTTTCATCTCAAGATGAAACCGTAACAGTCTGTAGATATATTTCACCCTTGCAGTTTGCAGGAAACAGACATCACCTCAGGCTATCAAACATTTAAACAGAGGGAGCTGGAGGCTATGTGGGTAAATTGACTCATGAAAATTATGTCTCAGCGCCACATTAAAGTTTTAGAATATTTGCTGATAACCTATCACTGGATTTCCATGTTGCTTCAGAAGAATATAATAAGACCCAGCTGCCAGCATCAGCAGCTCTCATCACTGTGGTGTGGTGACTGTATTTGCGATCAGACATACATGCACACACACGCATGCATTTGTGTTTGGCGACGTGAGGAGAGATTTACCTGGATGTCCAGTGGACTGCTACACAATCGGTCTGGATAGGCTTCGTGCAGATCAGACAGTTTCTCCCAGTCTCCAGATCCCCTCTCATCATCCCTGTCAAACCACTCTGTCCACTCTGCCTCTGTGGAAGACACACACATACCAGCCGCTCCCAGTTCAGTGGTCAGACAGCCAAGCTGCAGATATTAGACTAATCTACATCAAGGCTTTGACTTCCAGTCCATTTAGGTTGTCAGAGAGCATTTGTAGCAGAGTAATTGAAGGGCTCTCTCCTCCCATTATGGTCTCTGTTTGGCTGCCACAGTGGGGATGTGCATGTGACTGTGGGCTTGAATTTCAATTTGAAGCCCAACACGGAGTGAAAAAGGCTGCCAGACCTGTGATCAGACATTCTCAGGCAGCCTGAGAATGTGTATATATCTTCATGTGTGCACGTGTCCATGTCTGCATGCTGGAGTGTTGTAGTTTCATTAAAAGACCTTCTATCTGACTGAGATGAAAAGTATGTAATTGGAGTCTTTGAACTAAAAAAGGAGGGGTCAATAACAGCAGCATCACAGACAGCTAGGTGTGAGGCAGACGTATTGATGAGATGATGTGGTGATAATACCACCAAGGCTGGTCAGCTCTGATTCATGATGTGTGTGTGTGTGTGTGTGTGTGTGAATAACAGCTGAATAACAACCTCTAACATCTGCCATACTGACAGGCAGAAAATATGTATTCATATTCTTGCTACTAACACTGATCTCATCATACTTTGCTATGCAAGACAAACATCAATAGACCAAATTCACACAGTGGCTATTTTCCTCTTACATCGCATTCACTTTCTGAAGGTCAAATATCTGGGATGTTGTGTCATACTGCTGTGTTCCAGGTTGTAAGTTGTAAACATAGGAATTTGACCAATAATTTATCATTTCACTGCTTCCCAAATGATCGACATCTAAAAAGCCGATGGATAGTAACAATCTGGAGGGACATTTCAAAATAAAATAAGATAGTAGACAACCCATGCACCACCGCTTGAAAATATCACACTCTACTATAAGAAAGACAAAATTAATTCTGAACTCAATGTAACAAAGCTTATATGTCCTGCAGTTAGCTTCCTGCTCTGAGCTTGATGTCAGAATGAAACAGCTGCTGCATGATTATGTTCTATTAGTGCCAAAACTGGAATTTAATTTCAATATATTCCGTTCAGTAAAGGTGTTTATATAATCACTGAGCTTGATTAAAAAAATGTTACCATTCAAAATAAAGAAATAAATCACTAAATAAAATTTTTTAATTTGATTCCTCAGGCTTTACAGGTGGGTCAACATGATACAAGAGTGGAGCAAGAGTGGGTTGGCTGGGCCTTCCCCAAACTGTCACCACAAAGTTAGAAGCATAGCATTGTGCAAAATGTCTTGGTATGCTGAAGCGTTAAGATTTCCCTTCACTGGAAGTAAGAGGCTGAGCCCAACCCCTGAAAAACAACCCCATACCACACCTGAACTCAATAATAAAGAGGTGTTTTTCTATATACTGTATTTACTATGGAGTTCATCACTATCACAGAAAATGGTTTGATAAATACAGCACGTGTTGAGGCGGAATGCCTCACATCTGCCCCTATAAACAAAATAGAGGATACCCACATGCAGTACAACAAACTCTGAGGTGTATGTTTGTGTGTGTAACATGACTTACCTTGTACCCACTGGCTGCTGGTGGTGATTGTGAAATGTTCCCCATATCTTGACTGAAAAACACGAGAGCTCAGGGCCTCTGAGGAGGCCTTGGTCCCTGACAACACACACACACAGACCACTTTCACCATGCTTTTCTACTACGCATAAAAGATCAGGTTGCTACCAAAAATTTTCTGTTAATTTCTACCTTGATAGACAGCGTGATCCTCCACAACAGATGAAATGTCACCTTTTGTCGCTATAAAAGTCCACGGATGCCTGTAGAGAAAAAAAAAAAAAAAGAGAGAGGTGAGATGAAGCAGGGGAAAGAGAAAACCAGTGATAGATTTGATATAGGAACAGAGAAATGAGGAGGGGAAAGGGACAGGAACAAGACAGACAGACAGAGAGAGAGAGAGAGAGAGAGAGAGAGAGATACATGTACTGAATAAAAGATAAAACCAGAAACAAAAGAGAAGAGGACATATGAATAGAATCGGCAGAACAGCAGGTGAAAGTTCACACACATAGATGTAGGATGCATGTAAAGAGTGAGCAGCTGGCAGCCACAAGTGGGGAGAATGGGTATGCATCATACAGGTAGTGATGCACTGGCTGTCAGCAAGGAACAGAGGAAGTTCTGTGCATGTGTCCAAGATGTCACCACGTATCTGTGAATGTGTGTGAACGTATGCAAACGGAGTAACAGTTGGAGAGGTCTGACACTGGTGTTGGGGAGATGTACATGAAGAGCTTGGGTATACCTGCTGTCTGAGCTGAGAAACAACACTCTTGTGTGAAACAGTTATTCTCAATTGGTGTGATATGAAAATGTGCTGGCAACAAGAGAGTATACTCCATCGCCATAACATCTGTCTCGTGTCCTGATAATGGACACCAACTAGGTAACTCCAGTGAAACTGTCTGTTCACTGCTCTAAAGTAATGTGTTGACTGTTTATACTTTGATATTGCATGGGAAAAAAAAGAAAATTGCACGTGTAATAAATAATACAACAATGACTTGATTCCATTAGAATGCAGTACATTATACCAGAAGATTCAAGATTCAAGACCTTCATTGAACAGTTGCCTGCACAACAAAATTAGACAACAAGGCCACAAAGGTGCAAGGTGAAAGTGTCGAGTGAACAAGCATTGTAAGAGCAAAGGAAAGAGGCGAGCATATACAAGGGCATCACAAACAACAATAAATGGGCTACTTATAGAGGCCGTGAATGACGATGCTGCACTTTGAGGTAGGTATTGCGCATCATGCGGCAGGCACTGCACAGCAACAGGTAGTGGAGCAAACCCGCACTGACATCAATCAACAGCAGCACTGAAGCGACAGACCCGTATTTTACTTATTAAATAGCAGTGGCGGCTGGTGCTGAAACTGATCGGGTGTGCTGACAAATAAATTATAGCCATAGAATTGCAAGTTAAAGTAAAAGTAACATTCTCATTCTCTCTCTCTCTCTCAATATATATATATATATATATTTATATACGTATTACGTATACTTATATACTTGCACACATACGCACCGTTTTGACAATTTTTTTCTTCATAAGACATTGAAGAAAACGGATTATTTAGAAGATAATCCACCTCATTCATGTTAGCGCCCGCCATTTTTCGTCTTCTTTTCTTCTTCGTCTTCTTTTCTTCTTCGTCTTCTTCTCCTTCTTACAGCGGTTTGGGCTAAATGAAGTCAGCCCAAATCACAAATGACACCTGTCAATCATTTAACCGGCGCCAGCTCGCTGCTGATTGGTCAGAACCGATCGGCCTGTGGGCTACATCAAGTCAGCCCAAATGGTCAGTAAATGAAGAGGGCGGGACATGATAACCGTCAATCATTTACACCCGGAAAATAAGTAAGAGCAGATTTGATGCGCTTGCGCTGCATAAAATTAGCCTATTTAGAGATATGCTTTGTTATTCTTTAAACGATTTGGTGCTGTTTCCACTTTAGGTTTCACTAAAATCTTAAACGTATAAAAATCTTTTGTGTGTTATTTAGACAATAACTTTATCATCTTTATTCCATAACGTAGGGAGGGATTAGCCCCACTAGCCCATTTATACCAGCCGTCACTGGTAATAACATGAATAATTGAAAATAATAAGATAAGATAATCAGTATATCTGACAAGTACAAAACGCTTCAGGTGAGGTGGAACAAGCAAGCAGGTGACTCAACACAGATTCCTGCCAATGGTTCAACACAACTGTACTGACCTATAGGTGGCAGCAGTGTGCCAGCAAACGGGAGGAAGACCACAAGCAAGTAAACATGGATTCAAATAATTCTGGATTTAGATTGCTTAAACTTAAACTTGCAATTTATGGGGTATTGCCCAAGCATGCGTCCAGCATGGCTAGCCTGACCGCAGAAAACTTCAACTCTCAGCAGTCATTGAAGTCGCAGAGGTGACGTGACTGACACTGATCAGTAATTGTTAATTGCTTCTGATTCACTTTTGTAATTCTGTACAGTGACTCAGTAAAATGTTGCTGTTCACACCATTACAACAAAAATGTATAATGAGATTGTAAGTAAAGTAGACCAAAAAAATCCCAAATAACTCATGTGACATTTTACCCAAAGAATATCACACAACTTTAGTACATCTGTAGATGTTTCTTGGGTTTGAATTAATTCCACTGAACTTTAAAAGGCAGCACCAGAGATTTGTTGGAAAATTCCTCTATGCTGCCACCAGCACCGCTGGGGTAGCTGCAGTAAGCATATGTAAATTACATGACTAAGACCGTATTACAGCATCTACACTGACTCATAAATTCCAACTTATTAAAATGTCTCTGGATGCACTACAAATTATCCATCCTCTCTCTCCTGAAGACACCAGTGTTGGCCTGTTGGCAACAGTGTGAGGAGAGAAGGCGACAAGAGTCATTAGGCAGGAATCCCTCTGCCGCATCGCCATCACTCCCATCCATTTACCGTGTCCTCCACAGCATTCACAACCATGGAGCAACACGCAAATTGGGAAAGGGAGTGTTAACTCGCACACTCTGTCCTCATGCCGTTTATGAAATCCTCTCAGTGTTTCCTGTGGTCTCCTCAGCGGCATTAAATTTCATAACACCACATGGCTTGGAGGTTAACCACAGGGCCTCCACTGCCAAGATTTGCCAGTATCTTCTCCCAGCCCACAAGACCTGTGATACTGTAGATGACTAGTTCTGCACAGAAGAAAATATTCACACAAGCTTGTGCTTTACAAAGAAAAATTGCCTTAACAAACAGTTCAGCATTGTTTTTTCTGAAAAACAGCAGCACAGTTCAGTCTTGTTTGGGGAATGTGTTAGCGTACAAATGAAGGCATTTGTATCCCCTCCGATAGCCCTTATGTCAGTAACTCCGACACATCTCCAGGGGTTTTGTTATGGTATGATTTGGTTTCCATTTCCCATGCATTCCTGACATAGTAACACATGCACACACGCACATGCACACACACACACACAGACACACACACTCACACTCTGACAGGCCAAGCCTTTTCCCCTGAACACTTTCTGCAGAGTGAGATACAGCACCACTAAAGCAAACACAACAGGATTAGCCTCAACACCATTCCATAACAAGTGTGTGTGTGTGAGAGAGAGAGAGGGCACACACGCATATTAAATGAGATATATCCTCCTTTGTAAGTATATCAAGACCTTGCTTTGTGTGTGTGTGTGTGTGTCTACATCTCGGCTGCCAGGTACATACCAAGGCAGAAATTGTAATATATACTGAGGGGGAATGTCCTTTCCAAGTTATGAATATGCTCAATATGTCCAGCTACCAATATATAGCTATAAAATTGTCAAAAAACTGCTGTCGCAATTAAAATCATTAGCAAATGTAATCATTATAATTAAACTGAATAAATTGTCATATTACTACCATTCATGGTATTACTGCAATTCTGTGAGCGATTTGTTGCTGCAACACAGCAGAAGCCTGTCTAGTCAGTTTGATCACTGTTAATTGTGATCAGAAGTGTTATGAAAATATTTTAGGAATGATTAGGAGAGAAAAGTAAAGGAGAGGAGAGGAAGAGATGACTGAGGAGGAGGAGGAGAAAATGAGAGGAGAACAGAGCATGCCCCGGCTGCCTACCCATGTTTACTTGTAAATATGTAAATAAAAACTAACTGCTAAACCTTGGCTACTTGTCATCATATAACAAAGCATAGATTTCTGTTTATATGATATATATGATTATGTTTAACATAGCATAATCACATAAAATGTTACCACATTTTGTATTAATATAATGAGGAAATTCATATTAATTAAAGTGTTAAAATGTCGATACTGAAAATATAAGTAAAATGTAAAATGATATAAAATGTGTTTTGTATCATTTTATTTGATTTTACAATATGATATCTGTCTGAAGTCATTACTGTATTATTAAACTTTTCATGGTCATGTTTAAGTTTTCAGCACTTGGTTAATTAAGGGAAAGATTGTATTTGACTGACATTGCAAATCTTTCCCTGATCTTATCTTGTTTCATTCAGACCAAAAATGTTGCATATGAACAAAGTTATGTCAAGTGAGTTATGACAAAGTGATTCTGTCTGTTAATTGGGAAGGCAATATATATAATAAAAGATAGATATACCTAAAGCATGATGAGGATTGACTTTCACTTATTTGTTCTTGATTCAGATGTTACATCTTGGTCCTGGCTTATAATTTCCCTTTCTTTTATTCTAACTAACATAAAATAAAGTTAAATCGTTCTTATTCATAAACTATTAATCATATGTGGATTTAGCTCCACATCTGAAATGTGTTTTTCTAGACTACACACACTCACTGACCACTTTATTACATATGCTTGTATAATTTAATGGAATTCAGTACAAGCACTGGGCTATACTACTAATTTTATGGTGTCTGTATTGTCTTCGGCTTTTGTTGACAAATCATAGGGGAGCTATTTCAATTGCATATTTTATTGCTGAAGTCATAGCTGGTGTCAATGAACTGCATTATAGTCTGTATAGCTCATGTACAGCGGACAAAAGAGAAACACCTTCCAATGTAATTCAGACAAGCACATCACCTGACCATGACTTTGGTAATAAACATAACTGAAGTTATACATTTCTGACAATTTGAACTGAATTGGAATAGGTAGTACAGGTGTAAAAAGGGGGCATAGTGAGTGTATCTATTTTTAGAAGTGTTCCATTGGAGCTAATTTATTGAAAATTATTAAACATCAAGGGGTCCCAAAAAGCTGCAGTAATTAATTAGAGAAAGACACTGTGACTCACTTGAAGTAGTAACACTTTCTCATTAATTCACAGTAATCAATAAAAACAATGCTCCAGTGCTGCAAGCTGCAAAATCCAGACATTTTACAGAGTTTGTGTAGGAAAAACTGTCATGCTAAGTTGTGTGTTATTATTATTAATACTGTCATAATTGATTTATCCATTAATATTTTTCCATTTCATTTATATTAGTTTTGACTTTGCTTCAGAAAATCTAAATGTCAATTTCTGTCACAAATTGTGTCAATTAATTTCAAAAACAATATTTCAGGAGCTCACCGAAAGCCCAGATTGCTGATGTGCTGGCTGCCTAGCCTGGAGATGCTCCTCTTGGCTGAATCCTCCAAGTTGTTGGAGCCCTCATCATTGACCACCATGGCCAGTATGAGCCCCGCCTCCACACCATCCACATACTTTGCAAGGCGACGACTCTCATCCTTACTTCGGTATGTGTCAAACCTGTAGCAGTAAAGGGAAGTTAAAACAGGAACAGTGGAAAGAAGCAAAGTCATCATTGTGTGTCTTTGAGTCACCCCAAAAATAGAGATGGGGCAGAAATGAAGCCACTCTGCATTTATTTCAAGAAATCATACTTGCCATGACAAAATCCTCTTTTCTACTTACGTAAATTTATATCTTAAATATGGGATTATAATAACAGAGAGCAAGACGAGTTTATTTGTGAAAGGAGTTTCTGCAGCATTACGCAGCTGAATCAGGTGCTCCTCCCAACAAGGACAGCAAACTTCAGTGGAAAACAGGACTGGAACGCTCTGATAATGCAGCCTTTAATGGTGAAAACAGATAAATATTGATAGAATTATTTAAATTATTCATATAATTAAATAATTCATCCAAGTCAAGAACGGATGATGTTTAGTATTTCTTTCCTTTTTTCCTTGCAATTTTACTTGTGTGGCTCATTTCATTAAATGTTTCACAAAAGATATGAAACACAATGGTAATGTTTAGAGGAACCAAATTAAATTAATAGAATTAACTTCAGAAAAAAGGCAATCACTTCAAGTGTATTCTCAGTGCAATAAAAGTACTAAATTTAATAAATGGCATAAAAGATAAAATCAATCACAAAATAATTAATTCCATATTTTATTTGATAAACAATTAAATATAATGTGTCCTACCCTCTTTTCATCTAAGTGGTGCACCACAACAAATTCATAAAACAAACTAATAAAACCTTTCCAAATCAAAATTTTAGATGACCAAAAGATTCAAATTAAAAAAAGGGAACATTTCCACAAAAATAAAGCACTGCAGGTATAACAACAATTAAAATATGCACTGATAATGCTCAAATGTATTTATCAGGTTTAGAAAACACAGTTTTTGTGGAAAAAAATGTAAAGCAACACAAAACACTGAGTTTCCAAATGATGCCTCGTTGTTCTCTACAGAAGAAAGATAAGAAAATACTGGCTGCTTAAAGTCCTACTGAAATTAAACCGGTGGTTTCTTTCTGTAAAAGCATGAAGATCTATTTTGTAAATTATATGCCTGCATACTTCTGAAAGAATCAACACATTACCACAAGGGAGAATTATTAATACACAGCAAAATATGCCTGTAGAAGTTTGGTTTTTTTAAGTTTCATGAAAGCTTTTCATATTCATGATCATACCCCAGGCCATCCACTCACAAGCTTGACACTAACTGATCATTTCTAAAGTCTCTCCAAATACCTTTTTTTTATTCTTTCCCTGATAAAAATTGATACTTTAACAATAAAGTTAAAAGTAGGAGAATTTCAACTGGACTTTAATAGACACAATACCACAGAATTTCGAGTGTTTTGAGTGTCTATACCTTTTATGAACAACAGAAGCAACGATAACCATTCATGATCACAAGTATGCATGCGCAAATCAACTGTAATTATTTTTTTGATGCTGTTACTTCAAGTAAATTATTGCATCACCTCGAGGTAACAAAGTTCATTTTCTAATCATATTATCATTGTTATCTTGAACAAGAAAACAAATATTGTTATCTTCAGATAATGAGATAATCAACCTGTTATCACAAGAAAGCAAAAGATTTTAAAGTGTCTCACTCTAAAAAGAACCAAAAAATAATCGCCATCTAATTCAATTCAGTTCAGTTAAGTTTATTTATATAGCGCCAATTCACAACAAAAGTTATCTCATGACACTTTCCAATTAGAGCAGGTCTAGACCTTCCAAACTTAAGTTATTGGAGCAGTGACTGTATGTCATTGTGTATGCATATGAAACTTAAAAAGTCATTTTCTTTTGATAATTAATCTCATTATCAAATGTCAGATTTCTTGAGATGACAAGATAAGTTAACCTGTCTTTGCTGTCTTTGCTTTGCTATGTAATGAGTTGTAGTTTTCAGACTCATACATGTGGCGACTGATAGACAGCTTTGTCACGTGTCACAACGACAACCACCTGAAGCTCAGTTTCATCCAAACCATCGAGTTTGTGGAGGCTTACAAGAATTCAAATATGGATGTTACTGCAAAGAAGATCTAAATTCGAAACTATGGATGTTTCTCTCACATCTTCAACCCAGCAGTGGAGAAGATCAATACAATCAGCAGAGTCTCAAGGTCACTCGAGATCAGTACCACCAAATCAGTATCTGACCAAATGTGAAATGTGCTCACAATCTGCCCTTCTGATGCTCAGTTATGGTAGACATAATTATACCAATCACACAAAGTACCAAAGGCTCCCAGTGATGTGATGGTGTGTGTGTGTGTGTGTGACCTTTGACCATTAAAATCAAATTAGTTCGTGCCAAATTTGAAAAGAAAGGGTACCTGGGATATTGCATTCACAACAAAGGGACGAACATCCCGAAAACATAATGCCTCCAAGGAATCAAACACTATCCCACTGTAAAGCGATATTTGCTGTTTATCCACTGTATTCATTGTTTAATTGCTCCAATCATTCACTGCAGTTGATTTAGTCTACATATAAATAACTGTTTTGTGATAATCATTTATAAAGTGTTTCTTCCAAATATCTGTCTAATGGCAGTCAATTAGAGGAGTCTGGATGCCATCCAATGCCCTGCCTTCCACTCTAAAAATTACCCAATAATCTATTTACCACAATAAAAACTGCATATCAATTTATCTGACATCTATTTGGAATAAAAACATAATGGATCATGAATCATGAAGCACACAAATGATGGCATTGATTTCTTAATTTAATATCCTTGTATGATACAGTGCAGGAGCCATTAGGAGCATATTTGTCTCCTTCATTGCAACCCTGAGGTTATGCAGCTTATGAGATGTCAAACACTACATCATTTCAGCTTTAATTAAGAGTCTCATGATTGTACAACAGCTGAGATGCAGCCTCCGCTTCGAGGGGATCCTTACCTGTCATCGTGCAGCACCTCTCCAGTCTTGGGGTCAATGATGTGGATAATGATGCCTCGGTTCCCCCAGCTTCTCTGGAACAGGTAGTTGTTTTGGTTGCTCTCTCCAGGGTTTAAAGTCTTGTTGAGGAACGTCCATGACAGCTTCTTTTCCCCATGGATTTCTAGCGTCCCTCCTGTCCCCACACCAATATACTTCCTTCCAAAGTAGCTATGTTCCTGATCACCATCATCCAATCTAAGGACAGTGAGAGAGGATTAGTTGTGTTCACCAAATTTCAGTGATTGTTAAGTGACTTTTCACTTTAAAGCACAAATGTTGACCTGATGGTGCCACTAGAAAACGAGTGAGCAGATTACCACTGCTTATCATCTAGGCATTCCAAATTTCATCAAAAGACATCCAATAATCAAAACATTTCCTACAAGCTAAAAATGGCAATATGGGAAAAGTCAGGGGATCACAGTCAGTAGGATTCATTCTCTGGGCACCGTGGATTTCTGTCGAAAATTTCACAACTAGCCAACATTGCCATCCTTAAACGACAACAAATATGTAGTTTAATATTCTAAAAAGCCTGAAATATTTCCCAGAATGGTTGTTGATCGTAAGTTTTAAAAAACATTGCTCATTTTGTGATAAATAATGCATTTGTTGGGAATCATTAGCAACATGCAGAACATCTTTCTGTTAGTAGCAGTCAGCTAAAATTGATTCTAAATGTTTCGTCCTCATGACAAATTTTGCACTGCTGCTGTTACACCATGTTATGTGTTGTTATTGTTATTGTTTAAACTAATGTTGCAGACAGTTGTTATTATCTGTAAATCATTTCAGTTATTTTATTTGCCACGCTTTGATGTAAAAACACATTTACAAGTAAATGAAGGCAAGTGCTTAAGTCAAAAGATTCCCATTCATGGAAAGGGTTGCTTTGATATTCAGTGAATAAATTAATCAATGTGTCTTTGAATTTGAGGTCTATTATGATACACAGCAGTGACATGGAAATGACTTGTTTTTAAGAGAGGATGATTGCACAGAATATTAAAATATTAATCAGACAAGATGTCAAAATAAACTCGTTGTTGTCTCGGTTAATGTCAAGTTGTCAAAACAAAGACATATCAAACAATCTCAACTTTTCATTACTTTAAAAATGACGCGATTGACTGATTGAAACTTAACATAAGACTGTTGGCATCAGCGAGCTGAGCATCACTCCAGTCAGTGAGCAGGGAAGCCATCTGGCCCATCTTTGATTTTACATCGTTGGGAATGACTTTAATGGTAGGCATCTATCTTAGCCAGAAAAATTAGTTTTTTATTGCTTTGCACCTGCCTTACTATATTGTTGTTGCTAAGTTGCTGTGGAGAACAACCTCACCTCCTGCATCACCAAGCGGCATGGCAGCTTGGTTACAGACAAGAAGACACTGCAGTGGACGGGCGAAATCAGCCCAGAGAATCATCGGCTGCAGCCTCCCCACCATCAGGGTCATTTACCAGCAGTTGCATTAAGAAAGCATCCTGCATCATGAGAGATGCTCCACACCCAGATCATGGCGTGTTTGTTCCACTCCCATCAGGCAGAAGGATACGTAACACCCGGGCTAAAACCACCAGAGTCTGTAACAGCTTCTTTCCGGATGCTGTGAGAGTGATAAACCATGCACCCCTAAACCTTACTGCATTATGAACACGGGACACTAAACATGCACGTTACTGCTGCTGTGCACTTTACCTTTGAATTTCTGTTGCCACTGCTGTTTACAGTCAGTGCAATACACCTCTCAAGGTATGCCATCATTTTTAGGTCCATTTCATTATCTTATTTTATTTCATTGTCTTATGAACCATTTATTGTATTGCTATTGTTGTTTTATTTTATTAGTATTGTGTTTGCTGTTAAACCGATCCAGAATACTGTATGTCGTCTCTGCATGTTTATACATGGAATTGACAATAAACTATCTTGAATCTTGAGAAGATTGACTCACCACCTGGTGAGTTTTTATTTTCATCTTCTTTCTAGGTAATACATTTTAGTTTGGAATGTATTGCAGCTAAGAAAATGTTGTTTTCAAGATCAGTTCATTGTTGATTTTTGTCTTATCTTGAAATTTGATGGCATCAGGTAAATAGAAAACAGTATCCTTTAAGATACATGCTTGATAGACACATTCATTTTACTATTCTCCTCTTTTAAAACAAAAAGTTACATTACATTGATCATCTGAGAGAGGTTCATAACATCACACTATTTGCATATTTATTTGATTAATTTGCCTACAACCTGTGTTATTGTTGTGATGACTGTCACTTCTTTAAAATACACAATCAGATGCTAACTCGTACCTTCCAAACAGGGAGATGGTGAGGTTGCCTTTATAAGGACAATCTGAGCTTCCGATGTGCAGCTCCCCATTGTTCCCAATCAGAATGTGTTTCATTCGAAGCAATATGGGCCGGTTGGTGTCAGCAATCACCAGCTTTCCTACAGAGAAAGAGGCAGAGACAGAGGTGGTGATATGCGTGTATGTGTGTGTGTGTGTGTGTGTGTGTGTGCATGTGTGTTGGGGGTGATGAAGTCTCCTGGCAGGTCTTTCATGCCCCAGTGCCCTCAGACACCTCCTGTCTTCCTACCATTTATGGCCTTGGGCTCAGGCTACACACGCACACACACACACACACACACACACACACACACACACACACACACACACACATACACACCAGATGTAGTTGGCCAACGATCTGTGTGCAATCCAATGATTCCAGTTCAGTAGTGAAGTGATGCATAGTTGTTGAATACCAACTATCATCTTCTCTATGTGCATCTTTGATTGCTGTCATTCCATTTTCTATTAAATAATATTACTCATTGAACAACAATGACTGCATTAATTTTAATTTCAGTATTTTATAATAGTTATATCCTTAATAATCCTGTGTTCCTTTGTTAATTCCTTACTTATCCCCATGTTAAATACATGGGAAAATATTTTTGGAGTGTTATTATATTTCAAATTTCTTTTGTCTTCCCGTTCTTGTGAAATGTCATAGTAACTCTGGTGGATCATATATCCAATCAAATGTGATTTAAGGTGACAATCATTGCACTCTTCTGTCTGTGTTTCCAGATGATTTTGGTTTAGCCCCTCTCTACTACTTCATATCTTTCAGTATAGAGTTTTATAAGTCAACAAAGATGGGTACACAAACCCTTTCATATTTACAGGACTTTCTTTAAATCCCCTTCAGAAATATACCCCACACAAATTCTGTTTCATTGTGAGATATGTCAGGCTACAAAGAATAAAAAAACTAACTTAATATAAGAGAGATCTGTCTAGCTTACCTCCGTTGAGAATCTCAATGGAGTGGACCGTAGCTGAAGTTGTGAGGAGGACCTTTCTGCCATAACCGATTGTAACACGGTGGTCTTCGCTGTGTCCTGGCATCCATGGCTGCAGGCCTGGCTCCTTATCTGGACACACTGCAAGAGAGAGCAAATAAGCAAACAATCACTCACCACTGTTGAAAACCTAAAAATAAATCATAGTATCATGATTGGGTATGAAAGGGACATCCTCAAAAGGCTCGATCATTTGCAAGCAAGGATGAAACGAGGTTCACCACTTTGTGAAACATATGATTACAGAAATTATATCACATGGACTCAGGAACACGTCAACTTTTCTTGGAATTTGGGAAGTCTAAGTGTCTGTGCATTGTCACACAAACCTTACTGATCGTTAATGCAGTCACCAAGCCACTGAGATGAGTTGCTAAGTCTTATCTTATTCTTCTGAAGCAACACAAAAATCCACTGATAGATTATCAGCTAAATCGCAGTAACTTTAAAACAGTGCTAAGGTGTAATTTTTCAGTCAGTGTACCCAAAAACTGAGATGATGTCTGTTTCCCACAAAGGTGGAATATTTGACGACTATTTCAGTTTATTCTTTAGATGAAACGATAATGTACAAAGAATATTACTACATGGGCTTAGGAACACTTCTGAAAACTGTTTTCAGATGGCTGCATAGTGTTTTTATTTACATTTTTGGAAAAGCTGGTTCAAGTCATAGGTTGACCTTCAGTATGGACATGACCAACCTCTGTTTTAAAAAACTGTGGCTTTATAGCAATCCCCCATGCACAAGAACTGATGGAAAACATTCATGTACTTTTTGAGCAAAAGAAACCTTATACATGCTTTAAGTGCCGTAACCTTTAGAAGCCTTCATCACCTTGACAAATAGCAAGAACATTGCTACTTAGTCATGTTTAGGTAAGTGTGTGTGTGTGTAGGCACAACTGTAAATAGGCATCAGGATGAAAATTTGCTCCTTTACAGTCAATGAACAACGCCTTCTTTTTGGTTCACTACTTTCCACTGACATTCAAAAATCAGAACAAAATCTTGTTTGAGGCAGGGAAAGATAACAGGGCGAACCCAGGTATTCATAGTATTATACACTAGACACAGACCAACCTGTCAGCTTTTATTAAAAGCAAAAGTTTATACAAGTTTTCTTTAGGCAGTTGAAAGATAAAATGGGAAATGCTTTGAAATCAGGAGGTAGAAATAAATGAAAGAAATGTTAAAAAAACATGTCAGAACATCAGAAACTCTCCAGTAAATTAATAAGATGATTGGATCTAGTCTTTCAATGAATTCTCTGCTGATCTGATTTGTTTCAATCCTTGTCCACTCTGTAACTTTCTGAGCTCCCCAACTACCTAAATGGAGATAAAATAGCACACAGGGTTATTGGATTGCTCACTCAACAGTAAGAGTGACTGATAAACCCATTTGGTTTGTGTCTGTTATTGTCAGGGTAACACTGAGACACTGTGTGTAACTGTCCAGTCTGCCCAACAGGGTTTCAATTCATTGCTCTCTGGTGTGTGTGGTGCATTACCCTCATCTCCCTGCCACCTAATGGATCCGTCAATAGCACTGACTGGCCAGGGACCTGAATTATCAAGTAGATTTCCCAGAGGAGTAACAAAGATTGGTGGTGACGTGCTATCAGCTGGTTTCTGTTTTCTTCGTGAGTGACGACTGTTTGGCTCTCGAGCGTGTTTGGAGGTATTTGTCTGTAGCCCAGCTGTCACCGAAAGAAATGATTCCCTACCAACTCAGTTCTATTAATACTAATAATAAACTATCCATGTTTACGTGTTTAGTTTAGTGAAACTAGCATTGGGTTGCAGTTGTATACTGCTGAGCATACTGAGCATCAAGGTTTATTCTTGACTTCTTGAGTGTTTGAAAAAGGTACACTGAGCTCAATCGCCTTTTTTTCTTTTTTTATGTTATGATATACATCATATATATAAATAAAGTATATATACACACACATATATATGTAAAACACCTCTGATTGCGAACCTTTAATACTATTGGCCGACTTCAGGCATGAGCAAAACCGAACAAATAAGGGTCACACTGGCTCAGACGTCGCCTTGGTCAGCAAGGTCTGTTTCAGGCGTTGGGGGACCAGGGCAACCTGATGACAAATGGGCTACTGGAACAAAGCATTTGTGGTGATGAATAGGGAACTGTTGAAATACTACTACACAAGCAATCCCAGAGAGAGAAGATACATCCAGAGGCTCTGGGATATATGGATGCAACATCTGCGCTAACAAAGAAGCAACTAATAACACAATGTTCCAACATTCATAAACAGCAACTGCTATCACAACCAGAGATCGATGACGTACAACAAGGATGCTATGGCAAGGGGGAGTCAGGATGCCAGGTCGGAGGGGGGTTATCATCATCTCCCACTCCAAAATTAGGGTACCAAGCCCCAAAACCAGATACAGAGTCCCTGAACACAAGGGCTAACCCAAAAATAAAGATAATGAAAAAGTTGGACACCTGGCACCCCTGTGGTCCGATTCCATGGCTAAGTAACAGTGACAAGTACCTTCTGAAAGTCTGCTAGAAGATGTGAATGCAGCACTACAGATACCATAACAAGGAGCAAGGAGAACTCCTTCATGGAACAGGAGGCTGGAGGATAAGATCAGGGCAAAATGGAGAGAAGTGAGTAGGCTTTCAGAACTATAGAGAGGTGTGATGAAGAAAGGGCTGCCAATGAAGTCTAAACCTGAAGCACAGGAGACTGCCAAACAAAACCTCACAGCTCTGGCTGCCTGCCTGGAAGGATACATATGAGAAGCAGAAACTAGGAGACTAAACAAGATGTTCAGCACTGAACCATCCAAAGTATACTCCCAGTGGCAGGGCAATAACATAAGAACAGATCCACCCAAAGCTGAGACTGAAGAGTACATGGAGAACATATGGGTGAAGGAGGCATTGCATAATATTAATGCTCAGTGGCTTGATGATCAAAATGCAGACGACAGCAATCTCCAAGAAAAAGACCCAGTAACCATCACAATAGCAGATATCCAACAAAGAGTTTCAGGCATGAAGAGCTGGACAGCTCCAGGTCCTGACATGATCCACGACTACTGCCTAAAAAATGCTAACTGCACTCCATGAGCACCTAGCAGCATAAATGAACCAGCTGCTGATGGATGGGACTAACCCCAAGAATGACAGTCTTCATTATGAAAGATCCTCAGAAGGGTGCAATTCCATTCAACTACTGGCCAATAACCTGCCAATGCAAAACATGGAAGCTTCTGTGAGGCATCATAGCAGCTAAGATAAATAGGCACATGGATCCACACATGAGACCACACATGAGACCAACCTGTGCACCGCCTGGATTGACTACAAGGAAGTGTACAACTCAATGCCATACACATAGGTACTGGACTGCCTGGAAATGTACAACATCAACATGACTTTGAGAGCCTTCATAAAGAAATCAATGGGGCTGTGGAAGATAACTCTAGAAACCAACTCAAAGCCAGTTGTACAAGTTACCATCAAGTGCAGCATATACCAAGGTGATGCACTATCCCCATTGCTGTTCTGCATAGGCCTGAACCCCCTCAGCCAGATCATACCGGATACTGGTTCTGAAGTGGGACAACCATCAGCCACCTCCTTTACATGGATGACATCAAGCTGTACACTAAGAGCGAGCAAGACAGTGACTCACTGATCCACATCACCAGGATCTACAGCAATGACACTGGAATATCATTCAGACTAGATAAGTGGTCACAAGATAAGTGTCAGTTGGTAACAGAGAAAGGGAAGATGATCAGAACGGAGTCAGAACGGAGGGGACTGAGCTGCCAGAAAGCAACATTACAGGACAGGACAGTTACAAGTACCTTGGGATCCCGCAGGCAAATCGAAACCATGAGGAAACTGCAAGGAAGTCTGCTGTCAAATACCTACACAGAGTGAGGCAGGTCCTGAGAAGAATGTTAAGAACAAGGTCTGGGCCATCAACATATATGCCCTGCCAGTCATCAGATACCCTGCTGGCATAATAAATTAGTCAAAAGAGGAGATAGAGGCTCAAGTCCAGCATACTGAGACTGTGCACTAAATGGAACGAGGGAGGCCGAGGACTACTGAGTGTCAGAGCTACTGTCAGGCAGCAGAAACCTGGCAAAGATGAGGAGGAAGAGGACATACCATCATAGAGGGACAAGTCCCTGCACGGCATGTATCACCAGCAGATAGAAGTGGCTGATATGCAAAGCGCTTGTGATCGGAGGGTCGTCGGTTCGATTCCCTCACCAGATGTCCAGGAAAAATTTGGGTGTGGTGGAGTGATTAATGAGAAAATACCCCCCCACCCCATTTAGCCTTTGAGCAAGGCACTTAACACCCCAGTTTGCTTCCCAGGCCTGACAGTGGTAGCCTACTGCTGCTGTGTGTTTCACTGCATGTAATTTGCTGGATGTTGCATGTGTGTTCAACCAAGGATGGGTTAAATGCAGAGGAAAAATTCTGTCTGTGTATGTAAAAATATATATACTGCCAACAAAGCTGATTCTTTTTCTTACAAGAATAATAGAGGCTGGGCTCGACCACACCAGAAAGGACCACAGGTGCAGGCGGTACAAAGATGACCCTGAGATAATTCAGCACATAATAACAGCAGGGCGTAAAATGACGGTAGGAGCAGCGTACAGGGAACACTATAACCAAGTAGCTGGTATAGTATACAGGAACATCTGCACTGAGTATGGTCTGGATATATATATATATCCATAGCTCTGGCCAGTCAGAGCTCCTGCTGCTTTTCTGTTGGTTAAGTATGGCTAAGTTAAGGCAGGAACCTCCGGAACTCCTTGAGATCAGCTGAGAAAGAAATGTTTCATGAATAAATGTGTAGTCTCGGTTTACAGATCATGCACTGATTTTCTATGTGCCTATACAGACTTTACAGTTACATTTTACTAGTTTGGAGACCGCAGCTTATGAAGGAAATCCTGACAGGAATATGTTAAAGAGTATAGCAGAATCTCTAAATGAATGCTGAAATAATATATATTTTCATATATCATGATATGAATTGATAATGAAAAAATGATAAGACGTTACATCAGAAAATGGAATAAAAAAAAAGCTCAATTTGAATGCCTTTTAAAGATCTATCTTTCATCATTATCATCATCAAAATCACCATCAAGAGAGGGAATAAGGACTTTTATGTTATTTGCCTGTAAAAATAAATTATATTTTTAAATTAATAATAAAAATGATTCCAATACTTATGTTTGAACCCATTTTACAATATGCAATGTAATCTTCATAGAGAAATAAGATTCAAAATGGACACAATGAACAAACTGTGTACAATTTTAGGTACTCACTAATAAAGATGCTGATCTACATACAAATACTAAACTATCTGAAAATGAAAAATTGTTTATAAAATGAACAAATCTGAATAAATATTACAGTTTTACACACAGATTTATAACTTAAACTTTAGCACAGCAAGACACATTTTAGGCACAGCCAAAAGAAGGCCCACCACCTCTCTCTCCAAAGCCAACTCACTCCAGTTTTCTACATGTTTCTTCATCATGTTAAAATAATTTTTTGCATTGATGCTGTAATATAGAAATGCAATGTTACACCTTGCTTTACCTAAAGTTTAATAAACAACTGTCATTTCAAGCTGTGAAAGCTAAGAGTACTTATCGCAAGATCAATGCACAGCTGACAAACACCAGAGCTAATCTAATATTATATTATTGTGCTATCCTTTTTTTCCATCTGAAACCAAATAATCATCTAAAGCCATATAATCCACAACAATCCATTACAGAAGCTCAGGATGTTCATCCTGGAGTCATATGCACCACAATTATACTTACTTACTCGGTATCCAAAGTAACTTCAGTGGCACACAGAATAGACCAAAGTTGTTATTTACAGCATATTTAAATTTGTTTTGCGTGTGTAAAAATATTATATTAGGTTACAGTTACATAAGTTTCTTTAATGTTACTTACTACTGAAGTTCACTTAGAGTCACTATACTTGCCTTGTCTTGTTTGGCCTTCTTGGCTAGACTGTGCTGCTTTTATTTCAACAGACCACAAATGAACTCTTAATTTGTGATGAGTGGACTCACCCATGTTTCTACCTCTTCCGGTGTACAACAACAGCAACAATAATCATTGCAGACATAAAATAAAATCCACAGGCAAAACCCTACACATATCATACAATAAAAAGTTCTTCATCAGCAGCTAAGCTGAGTGAGCATTTTTGAGTTATTGACAGCTGTGAGTAAAACTGCTGAACCGGCTGTTTACTTTGCTTGAAGTTCTTTCTTAATCCAACCACAAAATGAACTGTGTCTGAACTTCATCATAAAATCACCAACACAGATGAGTCAGGAAAAATTATACCATGAAAATAAACCAAGAGAAGTAAAGACGTAAAAGCATTACATCTGGTTTCTTCACAACTCTAATCACAAGTGAGAACACGATAATATCTGACTATAAGGCAGCAATGATCTTTTGAACAGAGCTGCTGTGGTGTGTTCGCGCTGCTCACCTGCCTTTTTTCTGGGTGGGAGAGACAATGGAGCTGGACAATGGAGTCATGAAGCAACCATCTGATGGAACACTCAACAATATACTTTGGCATACTTTGCACCAATGGAGTTAAAAATGATAAAAGACTCAAACAGCATTACAAGTAGAGATATTAGAAATCATCATCATCAATGGCTCCATTAAAACAATTTCAAAATTAGCAAATGCTGAACAAAATGAGAAAATTTAGTAGTCAGGGGATATGGTCTTCTGTTACAATGGCTTGATGTAAGTATGCTGTTTAAACATGTGAAACAGGTGGGAAACATGCATTTAGAAGGGTCACATAAAGCTGGGTCATTTAACATCCTAACTTGGAAAACGAGAAAGAATTTTACTGGCAACCATTACAAGATACAAACAGTGACTAGTGACCAGTGCAGAAAAATGTAACTGTTTCACCCAGAATCAAACAGACAGTTTCATACAAAGGGTGAGGTGCTGCAGCAGTGGAACATAAGAGAAAAATAATGTCTATTGTGATCATTAAAGCATGAACATTTGCTAATAGTGCCTTAAAAAAATTAACTTGAAAAGTAGCGTATTATGTCCCCTTTAAATTTAAGAGAGATGCATTGGTCTCTGAGGTTGCTTCAGAATAGATCTGTAGATGACTGCAGTACAGAAACACACCCTTTGAGACATGAATTGGAATGAGTGTATAAAATTTAATTGTCATGATGAATGACTTGTTAGCTGAAGCAATTCTGATCAAGGTCGTTTAAGTCTAATGTTTGTATCTGGTTGGAACATTTGATTGGATGTAGCACCACTTTTTCATCCTTTGAGGTTGCTAACAATGACAATTAAGTTAACATTGATTTTGTTTGCAATTACTTGCAATACATCTTCATTGTCTACATTTGTCCCTTTAGTGCCTCTTTCTAACAGCAGCTACAGGAGCAGAACTATTCTTCTCCAGTTTAGTTTTCTTTTTTTGTATGCACTTGAATTTCTTATATCATCCTGATTTATGCATGTCATATATGATGTAATATATAAGAAATTCAATAATAAAGAGTTGTGTGTCAATACCTTTGTCAATATAGTGTAGTAAATGAGTGGTCTCTGCCTTGTCGTTGTCGGGTAACACAAGGCCTTATGACCAGATGTGTGGGGGTTGATGCTGGCTATCTGGTAGTCATGATTAGAAAGACCTTGAAGATGTGCTATGTTCCAAATATCACATGTGCAAACTTGTATCTGGGAAATAGAGACACTCTGGCTCACCTAGATATCAGATATCTGATATAACACGTCATATTGTGGACTAAGAGGCTTGAGACAAAGAGAAATACTTAAGGTTTCTCATATGAGTGCCTGTATGTATACCATGCATACCAATAACTTCTCTGACAGGGTTTGTGTGTTGAATTAAAAGATAAAAATAAAGTAGTAAACCTCAGTTTGTGCTGATCAGGTTTTATCCTTTTATCCTTTTTTATTTATAATTGAAACTGAAGTTTTCTTGATAACTTGGCTATAGAACTGAGAGTCCTTAAATGACCTGGTCCAACTTTTCATTTCAGTGGAGAAAAACACCAGCTGTGTCTCCCTCTCACCCTGTCAAAGCTCTCTGTCTCATCCTGGGAAATGAATTCGATGCAGGGATTAGTGTCCTTCAACCTTCATAAACTGATAGTAGTATATTCCTTTGACACTGCAGTTGAATACTGTTTATAACTGTTAACCTGTGCCAAATGGCTAAGGTTGATGTAGCAAGTGAGTTTAGCCTTTTAAAGAGATCAAAATAAGAAAATATAAGACACTTTTCTTGCCACAGTATAATGGGTTTTATTCGTTCACTTTTTGTGTTAGTAATTTTGCTGATAGGAGTATAAAATTGTATGTGAGTCTACAGTAGGCAGGCAGCTACCTTTTACTTTAAAAAAAATACATATTATATTTTATTTTTTTTCTACTTTTCCTTAAATACTTTTTTTTGAAGCAGAAATTATTACAGTATTACAGACTAAAACTACTCTGGCATACTGCAAAATACGGAGATATTTATCTCACAAACTGGTTTAATCAGCACTGTGTGAAATCATTTGGCAGGATCTTGAATGTAATGAGCATTTGTTTGTATGACTAAAGCCCTGCATTCCAGGTTTAACTTTTATGTCGTTAAACCACTCTTTCCAAGGTCAAGAATAACCTTTCACTTCATTTTTTTGAACATTCTGATTTTTTTTAATCTCTTTTTGTTTATTTGGGTGAACCAACCCTTTAATAACTAGTTATTTGTATACCACACAGTACATTAACAACAGTATGTCATACACATGAACATACCTTATGTACTGTACCTAAAGGCCTACAGGGCTTTGGCGTTATAATCACCACATGCTGCATTCAAGGTGTTTCAGGTACCAATCCATCACAGTACTTGACAGCTGCTGTTGTTTACATATGAAGCAGATGCTACAGGCGCAACACACTTGGGTACACTTCACTGCAGATTTCTGTCTACAATTATGTTCGGCGATGACTCGAAAACAAAGTAGGCATCCAGATAAAGTGATAAGAGGAGACAGCAAGCTCACTGGAGAGCAGAAATGAATAGAAAGTGCACCAATCAGCTCAGGTTGTCTGTCTTTGTGTGTCAGCCCTGTGATTGACTGGCGACCACTCCAGGGTGTACCCTGCCTCTTGCCCATAGCCGGGATAGGCTCTGCGACTCTAACGGATAAGCAGTATAGAAATTGGATGGATGGATGGTGATATTCTGTATTTTTCTTTATGTCAACAAATATCATGAAAAGACAACACTAGCAATGAACTCATGCCACTTATGATTATTGTCTGTGTATCCAAAGTCTGGTCAGTCAAACCACAGAAAAAAAAAGAAGATTGAAAGCACATAATTGAGCCACAGTGGAGCAATATTAGCTAAAAACTACATTGTCCACATTAATTTAGAAATTAATGAATTTTTGGGAAAAAACAGACTATAGACTTTTACAGATTTCTGAATGAATGAATGTCAAACGCAAGGTGAAGAAAGTATCAAGAGATGGGCCGACATATTGTTGGTTGGGGCTTTTTGTTAGAGCTGATGACTATAAAATATACCCCCCCACACACACACACACACACACTCCTATATACAGTATATATATATCTATATATATATATAGATATATATATACCCATATGTATATACATGTATCGATATACCCTTGCTGCTGTACCTGTGTTATCCCTTGTAGTTAGTAGTTGATGTGTGTAGATAAAATTTGGATTATAATAGGGTTTATTGCAAAGTGATACTTATCTCTGGATGGTTGTTGCTGTGTTAATAAATCCTGTCATATTTTAATACGTCATTGTCTGTGGTTATTGTGGATGTACTTCATCATTTCTTAAGAGACTGTTATTTCCCACTTATTAATTTGGCTATTGGTCCCTGGTGACAGGGTGGTGCCCCAAATTTATGAGTATAAAGAACACACTGATTTTGTTTCAATGATTATTCCCCATAATCACTAATCTTCTTGCCAATAACCAAATTGCCCCTTCTAGTGCACAACAACGTCAACTAATAATTATTTTTATTATGACTGTTTTACCATTTTTATTAATCTGTTTATTAGTATTAGTATTTTTGTTAACTCTTTTGGCCAACCAATAACACAGTCCTCTGTACTGTTAAGAATTAAATTAAATTAATAATTAAAACAGTAAATCTTCCAATTTTGCTTCTGAAATCAAATTTGATGCATTTGAACAAATGAACAAAAGAATGCAACAAACAGATATACTGTATAGAAACTACTTTTAAAATTGCTGTGAGTCAAATTTTGTGATGCATTTATTCATTGCAGCCAATGTAGCCAATGTAGTCCATTGTGAAGTTTATCTTGGACTGCACCTTCGGGCTCTAGAGTAGTTTGTGTCAGATAGATATGCTCAGGTGACACCAGTGTTTTCAGTGTCATTTCATTTGTCAGTCTCTGTTTAAATGCACCTGTGATTTACTAATGACCAGTCCAGGGTGTACCCCGTCCCTCGCCCGTAGTCGGCTGGGATAGGCTCCAGCAACCCTGCGACCTTGACGGATAAATGGTATAGCAAAATGGATGGATGGATGGATGGATGTTTAAATGCATTCTTTTTACTCTTTTCCTCACTGAAATATGTATATTTGATTTCTGATTTTTATCCCTGTTGTCTCTTTTGGCTTACTATACTAATGTGACTACTGACTGACAGATTGATGTTATCAGCTTTTTGTATTTCATGATGTCAAATGGCCTTCGATTTCTAGGAAGACAAAGTTAATTCATAAGAAAAAAACAGGTCCTCAACTCACCTGCATGGATGCTGGGGAGCAGCAGAGCTGCTAGAAGCATGGCGCATGTCTTCATGTTTCAAAGGTTGCTACACACCCCCCAGTGGGCTTGGGGTGGGGGTGGAGGGGGGGTGTCGGGGGGGGTTCAGAGTGGGTGTGCCTAGTTCACCGCAGGGGGCCACCAAAGGCACCTAGAACATCAAATTGAAATGAAGACTCAGTAAGACATGTACAAATTGGCAATGCTAAAGGACCCTTGGCTGTGCCCAAATGGCAGGGGGTCTGCTACATTTCTGGACCAGAGAACATGTTCTTCAGTTGATTATTTTTGCTTTATTTTCAAATAAAATAGATATAGTAGTGAATAGATTTTGTCATAGACATTAGCAAAATCATTGAAGCATCACAGATCGTTTCACAGAGAAGAGATAAAACTCAGTTTCACTGCTGTTACACTATATAGACAAAAGTACTGGGACACCTGAACATTTCACCAACAGAGACTTTAATGGTATCACATTCTAAATATATAGACATTAATATGGAATTGGTCTCATTTTCCACTCTTCCAGGAAGGCTTTCCACAAGATTTTGGAGAGTTTCTGTGGGAATTTTGCCCGTTCACGCAGTTGAGCATTAGTGAGGTCAGACAGTGATGTTGAACACAAAGGGCCTGGCCACTCTCCATTCAGGTTAATCCAAAAGGTGTTTCCATTTGAACTGGGAAGTTGGACATTCCAAGTTCCCAGTCAGAAATCTCAAGAGAACATCATCGTCCTCAAGCTCAAAATCTGCTCCTCCATCCATCAACATTCATAAAAGCTGTAGAACAAAAGGTTTGTGTCTCATCATATCAGACATAGACATAGCAAGTAATGTTATCAGCTGGTATTGCTAACAATGATAAACCTGGGTCAAACAATCCATCTTCTTCTTTGTTCTACTGGAATTTAGTCAGCTCAAGTGTGGTCATTCCCAGCTCTGACATCCATCTTCTGAGGTGAATGAACGCAGCAAAAAACTGCTGGAGACATAATAACACAGTGTAGTGCTCCACCTCCATCTTGTCTTGTTACACAGACAGAAGACAGTAAGATGCTTTCAAATTAATTAATTCATTCAATAATGCAGTTAACTTTTTAAAATAAACAGGCTGCTTACCATTTATCTTTATTGCCAGTCATGTTTCATTTTGTATTTCAGTGGAATTTGGCAAGTGGTTTTTAAATATAACTTAATAGCAATATCTTACGGACGAAAAGCTCATCTTTGTTTCAGAGCTTCCAGAATTCTGCAACACTACATACAGCGATAACAATTATGACCACAATCTAGACAAGAAGACCTTCTTGCTATCAGGTTTAACTCTGTCTTCATGTTCTTCACACATTTTGCTGTTACTTTGCTGCTACTTGAAGCATCTTGATGATATAAACCCGTGCTACACTTCGCCTCTGCACCATAATCTGTGACAGAGCTGCAGTATTTGTCTAAACTACAGAGATTTTTCTGTCTTCTATGACTCACCTGCCTTGCCATTTACAGCCTTTGGTCTTAACTGGGTACAGTTTTTTTTCTGCAGACTGGAGAAGCTAAATTGTTGTCATTCAAGTGTCAGTTCATTGTATAGAGGTAGTGCTTATTTGACATGTCTTTGCCACATGTACTTTCATGTGAATGTCCTGTATGCACGCAATAATGTACGAAAAGATATTACACTTTAATATTTAGCTTGTAAGATTGTACAAGAGTATTTTTTAGTTTTTCTCCCATTTTTTATTTTACCAAATAATGAAATATTTAGACATTATTTCCTGTTCCTGTCACATGAGTGAAGTTATATCAACAGGTGACTGTTTTGATTTGTGGCCTTGGTCTTGAGTTATTCTTGTTTTGGACTCAGCACTTAAACATAAGCAGTCACCCATGTAGTCAAGGAGGAGTCTCTGATGTCAAGAAAAAAATAACACCAGAAGTTGCCAGTAAATGTGCACATTCATAAGTCTAGACTTCTACTGGGTATCGTGATCTTCAGATATGCTTGACAGGCAAACAAACAAAGCTCAGTTTTATTCATAATTTTGTCAACAAATAGAAAGTCATATTGTTCTCCATTGTCCAAAAAGAGGAACTAACCATCACAGTCACTACAATGAAACAATGGCACTGTATGTTTCTGTAAACCATGGATATGTTGTCATGTGCATCACATCAGCATTTCTATAGTACATGTCGTATCACATTTGAGATTCCATGTATATGAGCTAATTTCCTTTTTGAGAGATGTGTGGTTAGCAGTGTCACTTCAGCCAACCAACAAACCAGCACATTTTAGCAGCCACAGGAACATTTAGCCATATTTGTGGCACCAAAAGCAGATATTTTTAACACCCCAGGAGAGTTTCCAGCCAGGTTTGTGATGACAAAACCAGATGTTTTAAAGCAAAACATGACCTTTCCTTAATGCTTTCCTTTCAACATATCAAATGTAAAGTTTTAATATAAGCTTTGGTTTGGAGAAACTTACCTGGCGACTGGATTGCACTAACAATAACCCAAACCTAACCCTATCCTCCTCTGTGAAAAGCCGCTTTTGGAAACACACACACAGTCTCGCTGCAAAGCTACCAACTTGTCAGCAGTGACTGTGGGTTCTTCCTGATCTTAGCTATATTAAAAAGTCTGTAAAACATGTTGCGATGTTTTGCATTTTTAATTACTCATTTAATGACTTAACAATGTTTGCTGGAGATTAATTAATAAATGAAGGTAGTTCTGCTTTGTGAAGACTGTCCTACCATTGTAACCTCCAGAAAGTTGCTGTAAACTGCAGACCACTGCGATGCTATCTTTGATTAGATTTAAATAGCTCATGCTGCTATGTGGCGAGCTCAGTGAGAAGCTGTGGGCATTAAGGAACATGTGATAATTACTCATAATTTATTTTATCATGTAATTAGCTTGCTGTTTGACGACTGGAGTTACTGAGAGTTTCTCTGTGTAGTCAGATGCAGTACCCTGGCCTGTTTCCCGTGCATGTAGATACGCTGTTCACACCAGTACTGACTTAATGAGCCAGACACAAACTAATATTTTATTCAGTTTGTTGACTCTGTGTTACGCTGCTAATCTCTGTCCAGATGTCTGCTGTTTATGAATGCAAGTGTGTCCATATGCTCTGCAGTCAATCTGACTGTCTGCTTACAGTATGAGTGTGCATGCTCACAGGTCACAGCTGTATAGTATCGGCTGTAAACATTTCTCCCAGGTAATCTCCTCTGCATATTGGAATTATCTCCCTAGCAGGAGATTAATCCCTAAACTGCAGCGGCAACAAAAGAAAATGAATGATTCCATTTCTTCTTGCTGGCAAAGAGCCTGATATAGCTGGATATAGGTACTGTAGATTTAATGTTGTAAGCAGCAAAATTGCTGCTTAAACAAAATTGAAAATCGCTGTGTTTATTCCAATTTTGTGTTTAAGGGAGAATCCTAATGGCGGAGGGGTAGTGAGCGGTTTAGGTCACCAGTAGCCAAATTTTATACAAATTTTGTGTTTCTGTTTCTGTTTGGACATAATATAATGATAACTGCTGTCCTTATAATACTCAGCACTTTACCACATGCACAGAGCAGACTGTAATCAATTCTATGCTAAATCAGTAACTAATAACATATCTCTCATCCAGTCTTTGAGACAAAGTCAGATCAAATAAAACAGAGCGTGGACATCTGAGATCAGAAAATGTAACAGGCAGCAATCTGTAATTCCTCTGTTGGCACTGCTCCATAGAAAATGTGATGAATGCTGCCCTACAGTTGCTTTATGGGATGTTAGCATGACAAGTAAGATACAAAATGGAATATTGTAATGTATTAGTGTGACAAGTATTTTATTACAACTCATATTTTCAAAGCTTTAAACACTGATTATCTCAGTTATAAATCTTGCTGTCTTAGAACAAGCAACATGAGCAGTCAGACATGGCATGGATTTGTTTCCAGTTTGTCTGATCACCTGACTGCTCATGTTTCACCACAGTTGTAATACCTTGAAAATGCTCTTCAATGTTGTGTTAGATCAAATCAGTAAGCCTCTTTGCTGTGAAGTTGCTGAAAAATAACGCTTAGAATTTGTGGAACCTGAAAAACGAATAAAAGACATCAGAACATGCTTGTGGATTATTGTTTATGTTTTTGAACCTTCACTGCAGTGATTGTTAGACTGCATTCATCTTTGAAATTGTGAGATTCTCTAAATTCCTCAAGGAACTGGACAGACTCACACATCTGGTGCAGTGGAAGTAAATATGAGACTGATTACAAGGCTGTTCAAAGTAACTGTTGCTTGTATTCCCATTAATGCATTATGAATGTGATTATTTCATGAGGGGACTCACATGTTTCCTTCCCAAGGCCAGAAGGCTTCTGACTTGTCAGTGAAAACTGGCTCAGTATATGTTCCTGGCCCATGGTCGGCATCGCAACCTCACTGGAATATACTATATATAATCAATATGATATACACTGTATATTTCATGAGGGGAAAGAGAAAAGAAAAAGATCTCCCATCCCTTTTCAAAAATGACTTTTTTGCAGTGTCTGAAACAGCATCTGAAGCGCTTACATGGGCTCAACCATTCCTAACCTTTCCAATAGAGACAAGCTGACAAATTAGAGGCCATTCTTAGATGATTCAGCAAAACAGTGGATTATGTCCAGTCTGATGCCTTTTAAAATGTTTGTTTTCTGCAGAATGGTTAGGGATAGGGGAATCTATAATGGGTATGGTAAATATTACCCCCAGGTCTGTGATGCCTTTGGCACTGGATGTTTGTGAGATGAAGAAGAAGTAATTGCTATGAATACTGGGCTGCCCCATTGCCCAAAGACTACAAGGACACTAATGACAGAGTAAGAAGGTAAACAAAGAAAGTATCCCCCCTTGAACAGCCATTATCGATAACGGCAAGAATCTATATCTGCGTTAACATTCCAGCTGCCATATTCATCTAGGTATGGTTGAGTGTATGATTTTCACTAGAGTCGTATTGTCTTCTAAGGGAACTCACAAAGCTGAGTGCAATGACTTCTTATACCTTGGACTGTTGCAAAGATGATATGGCCTAGGGCCAACTGTATTTATGTGAACTGGCATAAAAAGACAAAGAAATTACCAAGAAATAAACAAACTGATGGGAACCAACAAATTAAGATGGCAGATGCAGAAAGACGACAGGACTTTCACCTCAGGAAACTATGGTAGAAATTAGTGGTCACTGTTCTCCACAGCTGACTGAGGAAGAAAACATTTGCTGTAAAGAATGAGAAAAAACTGGACAATGGAACAACTAGGACATGGATATGAGTAGTTCAGTTCAATGGGAAGTTGCCCCAGATAGATCCTAGTGCTGTTAGCCATAATGGCTATTCAACCCTGATTTCATTCTCGGGGCATCAAATGCAACCATCTGGAATATGCAATGTGCAAATCTGGAATATCCTTTAGTACTGCACAAAAAGTGCACAAAAAGCCTACGGAAGACACCAGAAGAAGCATTCTACCACATCTTTCAACATCATCAAGCTGTAGGATTCATGTGTTTTTGTTTTTGTTTTTAAAGGCAATAAAAAATTGAAGACTCATATATGTGCAAAAGATCCTTCACACTTTACTATAGTTTTGCACATGGAGCAATGAGCAGAACCATATTAATCAAAGTATGGTGTTTCCAAAATTCCACTTGTGTTACTGCCTTAATCGCATTATGACTGGATTACTGGTGTGCATTTAAACATAAAGAGCCACTGATGTTTCCTGCATGATAGAAATGTTTTCCACCACCAGGAGAGGATTAAATGATTTGCAGCAACAAATCAACACTAGTATCACACTGAAGCAGGCTGTGTAGCTTTGGTTGGTGCATTTAACTTTCAGTAATTGAATTGTCAATATCTGACCTTTTCATGCAGCAAATGTTGTGTATTTCACTCCAATGTTGTTCAATTTATAGTGAAAAGGAGATGTTATCACGATTTACAGACACAAAGGAAGAGTCCAGACCACCTGCAGATGACACCAAGTAGTTTGTATATACTCATGTTCCAAAGTAATATGAAGTGTTTCATCTGCTGATCAAATCAATTCTCACAGACCACACATGTGAGCACAGGCAGTAGCCACTTCACTTATGCATTATTCATTTTCTGCAACAATGGCAACCAGACAGTAAGCCACAATGCAGTCACTTCTACGTTAAGAATTCCTCAGTAGGTCAGTCAACATGATGCCAAGTAGACAGATAATAGCTATTCTGTAACACTGTCAGCAAGGAAAAGGTTTGTGTGCTGTGTGACCTTTGTTTTTGCTTTCTCTGTCACTAATGACGAGGGCTGTGACATAGGTTAGGACAGCAAAAGACATTTATCAAATTCTAATGACTTTAAATGGTTTGGTGATTGCTTGATTTATGTGTTGGTACAACATTATTTGTCATTATTCAGGAAAAAATTTTATAATTACATATTTAATTAATTAATGCTAAAAGAATGCACTGAGTGCTGTTATAACTCAGCAGTATCAACAGCATGTAATGTTTGATTACAGCTAACATAATTTACTGGTCATTCCTCACCAAGCAAAGCTGTTGTCTTGTGTGAAATCCTAGTGTGATAAAGAAAAGGGCCTGTTTTATAACTGCATAAATTTACTTTTCACCTTTAAGAGGACGAATAAGTTGTTTGTTCTTAAAACATAATGTAGCCTTGCGTGTCCAACCTTCTGCTGCCTCTTAATTTATCTGTGATCATTTATTTAGTATTTGAATATGGTGAATGACATGTATGTGCCGTCGTTGAAACATAGTTATGTTAATATTGTCAGACAAGTGTAAGAGTATAAATGAAAGATTTTATCAAAAGTTTGAATTTAGCAGTTCGATTAGATTTGGTTAGCATGTGACCTTTAATTTAATAACTGTTTTATAGTCTGGCACCAGTAACTAATGATAATTTAATGTCAACACATGTTTTTCAGTTGCACTGGGGCACCAATAGGTGACCGTAGACAAAAGATCTCTGGCCAAGTCTGCCAAAGCAGTTCAGTTGGAAGACACTCCTTCACGCACGAGAAAGCTTTAGCTAACAAAAAGGATGAGGAAGAAGACATTTAATTCTTATTCTTATTTTGGTGTTTCAGTGAGATTTTAGAAAATTATGTAAATAATAGTGAGGAAGTAAACCTGTCCTGCATGAAAGAAGAAATGTTTCCAAATTAGTCTGGACATCACCACAGTCCCAGGTAATGGATTGCAGTCTTCAATCATGACCTGACTTAGGTATGGCTTTCCTGAGGCAGACGATATCTGCTCTCAGGTCTCCGATCTCCAATCCACAACAACGGCTTTGTACTGCCAGCAGGGACAGATAACCTCCCATTCACATACACATCGTTTCTCCAGCTTCACCTTCAGCTCAGCTACTGACTGAGAAACACATACTGTTCGGAGTAATAGGGGGTTATAGCCCCTTCTCTTTTCCTTTTCTTTTCTTTTCAATACGTTGGACTGGTTTTCATTGAGAAACAATGGGGGTGGGGCAGGTAACTTTCATTTCTTCTCTTGTTTTACCCTTTTCTACACAGTCCAGGTCTAGTATTAGATACTGAACCCTCATCCCGTGACTAGACCACAAACGTGTTTGCATATTCAAACAAAACAAACAAAAAATGACTTCTCTATTGTAGTCATATTCCAAAACAGTGTGATTCTTCGGCATATTGGTGAAGAAGAACAGCAAAATTAAGAAATCCATGCATTCAGATTTATGTGAGAGGCAACATGCGGAGCTGCGGCCAAACAGTAGCTAATATGCTTCCAGGCCCTGCTGGTTATTGGACACTTTATGAGCTCAAAGCGACTGTGAATTTTCAAACACAAGCTGGCACTGCTCTGACACCGCTCACAAACACTAAAAAATGAACTTCGGAGAGAAATTACCCACTTCCTCGCAGAGCCACAATGCCTGCCACACACACAGTGACACAGCCACACACACACACACACACACAAAAACGCATTTGCAAGCAAGTTAATTGAGGGTGGAGGACACTTTCGGAGATGTTTTTATGACTTCTACAGTAACAAAGACTTACAATTAATCTCCTGCAGAAACAAGCATTAAGTCCATGAATAGTGTGTAATAATATACCTCTGTGGAAGTACAAAGTGTTGGGTGGAGCTCTGTCAGCTGCATTAGCAGCAGCTCTGTTTTAGGTCTAGCTAAACACTGGCCATATGGAGGTGAGGAAAACCTGCTGACTTCACACACAGACACGCACACACACACACTTTTTCCAAGTACACTTATGTCTGAATAGATGTTTTCATCCCTGTCTCGTCTAGAGGAAGTCAATCCCGTTATACCCTCAGGAATAACGTGGCACTGCTGAAGATTTTGATAAGCTTATACTGCATTCCATCAGCTGGGACAGGCAGATATCCCAGCTGATGGGGTGTACTACCATCACCAGGAGTGTGGAGCCAGTAGGTTTTACCCATGCAGATCCTAACCAAAAGATATGTGTTTAGGATTTTCAGCAACCAACTGGAGTAAGTTTTCAGTAATTTAAAACAACACACGTAACCACACTGTAATATAAACCTACAGTAAGGGATTGTTTTTTACTGCTATTGCTAATATGTTAGCAAATTTTTTTCTAATGCACACATCCACCTCTGCATGAACCAGAAACCACACAAGCAACACAGCTATCCTCAGAACTGCTTTAGTGTTTTTCAGACTCAGCCTCAAAAGAAGAAGTTTCAGGTACCTTGTGGAGTTTTTGACATCATGATTGCTATAAAACCATGTCTCAAAATCCTATACCCCATAATTAGCACTGTACCTTTAATAGACCTTTAAATCAGTATCTTACCCCCCCCCCTCCCCCCCCCCCCCAACACACACACACACTGGTCAGCCAGTGACATTTTTACAGTATATTATGTAATGTGACACACAACTAACAGAGAAAAGCTGTTTAATGGTGCACAGATCAGTATTTATAATCTCTGTGCCTGCCATTCAGCTGAAGTTGGTATTCGAGTCAAGCAGAAATAGACTCA